>NC_073262.2:106390000-107092500 GCF_029289425.2 Pan paniscus
CAGTGGTCTGTTTTGACAGGGTGCTGACTGGTGCATTTACAATCCCTGAGCTAGACACAAAGGTTCTCCAAGGCCCCACCAGAGTAGCTAGATACAGAGTGTCGATTGGTGCATTCACAAACCCTGAGCTAGACACAGGGTGCTGATTGGTGTGTTTACAAACCTTGAGCTAGATACAGAGTGCCCATTGGTGTATTTACAATCCCTGAGCTAGACATAAAGGTTCTCCAAGGCCCCACCAGAGTGGCTAGATACAGAGTGTCGATTGGTGCATTCACAGACCCTGAGCTAGACACAGGGTGCTGATTGGTGTATTTACAATCTCCGAGCTAGACATAAAGGTTCTCCACTTCCCCACCAGATCCAGGAGCCCAGCTGGCTTCACCCAGTGGATCCCGCACCGGGGCTGCAGGTGGAGCTGCCTGCCAGTCCCGGTGCCGTCCGCCGGCACTCCTCAGCCCTTGGCTGGTCGATGGGACTGGGCGCCGTGGAGCAGGGGTGGCGCTCATCGGGGAGGCTCGGGCCGCACAGGAGCCCACGGAGGGGTTGGGAGGCTCAGGCATGGCGGGCTGCAGGTCCCAAGCCCTACCCCGCGGGAAGGCAGCTAAGGCCCGGTGAGAAATCGAGCGCAGTGCCGGTGGGCCGGCACTGCTGGGGGACTCAGTACACTCTCCGCAGCCGCTGGCCTGGGTGCTAAGCCCCTCATTGCCCGGGCCCGCAGGGCCGGCCGGCTGCTCCGAGTGCAGGGCCCGCCAAGCCCACGCCCACCCGGAACTCCAGCCGGCCCACAAGCGCCGCGCGCGCAGCCCGGGTTTCCGGTTGCGTCTCTCCCTCCACACATCCCTGCAAGCTGAGGGAGCCGGCACCGGCCTTGGCCAGCCCAGAAAGGGGCTCCCACCGTGCAGTGGTGGGCTGAAGGGCTCCTCAAGTGCCACCAAAGTGGGAGCCCAGGCAGAGGAGGCGCCGAGAGCGAACGAGGGCTGTGAGGACTGCCAGCACGCTGTCACCTCTCAATAGGATGCAGGTCAGAGGGCAGGGGTAAGAGGGAAAAACACATGATTGCTTCTAAGAGTCTAAACCAAGGACACATCCCACCAATGGTGGTGCACCATGAAGCATTTGAAGGTCCATATAAGACATTTCGAAGCCATGAATCTTGTTTGTTTATTAAATTTTTTTTTTGTTATACCGGAGCATAGAGATCTATCTTGGGGCAAAGTTTCAGAAAATAAGTAAAAGTCCAGTTTTCTAGATTCAGAACTATCAAAGGCTAGACAATGGCAATCAATAACAATGCTCCCCTCCATACCAATTTCGAAAAGTTAAAAATTTTATCAGACATGCAGATGTCTTCACATTATGAAACAATTGGAACATTTTTTTCTCCTTCATTAAATGGCCGATTTGACAGCTGTTTCAACTCAACACTCTTATTTTGATTATTTGTTATTCAACATTTGACCCTGATAGTATTGTCAGTTCTAAAGTGCTAAGACTATATTTAAATCAACGGAAATATTTTGGTTATGTTTTATTTACGGGACTTTTCTCTGCTTGTCTTTTAACCTCCCTTAATAGCAGGCAGCCAAATTATTAGCTCATCTATTTTGGCAGAATAAAACAATTCATGGTTTAAAGAGTTTGGAAAAGGTAAAACTTCCGAGAAATATACCAACGTCCAGCTTACAATGCTGTTTGTGTACTTTCTATAGGATGTGTAGCTTCACCCTGTAGGAGGATTTCCTCCATTTGAATCCCCAAGGCCTCTGACTGATTTCCTTCCCTCTTCCTTTGGTGCTGTTTGTGTTTAAAAAATAATGCCTGAGGGAAAGATAACCATCGTTCTGTTGCTTTGTGGACACATGCATTCTCATACAATTTCTGTTCCCTATTCCTTGTCAGTGATGAGATGAAGAATTGAGTGTAAGCACATCAAAATTGCACAGTAAGTGGTCAGGAGTCTTTCAAATAGCACTAAAAGAGGCTGAATTGCCAGTGAGGAAGGCGCAGCTGGAAGCTAGATATTGCATCATCTGGCCTTCCTCTGCTGAACAAAGACAATTATTTTGTGAAGTATGTACAGATGCTCTTATTTCAAGTGACATAATGCATTTGTTTCAATGGAGGTTTTCAATCTGCAACTTTGAAACTTTTCTGCGTGTGGAAAACCCCATGACAATTCGTTGTACCCTAGGGTACATCTGAAAGAAAATTGTTGGATCTTAAAGCCAAACCAGCAATTTGGACAAACTTGGAGGATTATTTTTCTGGGATGTTTCCATTTAATATTACAACACAGAGGTTCTGCATTTATGTCAAAAGGGAAGGACTAGAAAAAGGCTTTCTGTAGGCCATGAAACTAGTTATGCTTTGCGATTGTAAATCCATATTGACCACTATAATTCAAGTGTTTAAATTGCATATTCTTAGAAACTGAATTTTTCAGAAAAGCAAGCATCAATATAAGCTTCTAAAATCAAAGCTAATTTAGTCATTTATTTATGACTACCAGGTTGAAGCTTCCTTTAAAAATCCTATTTCATACAGAGCAACAAAAACAGATGACAAAATCTAAATATTTTTACATTTATTCTAAAGATTGGTGAAAAGTATATTGCTGGATATTTTATCACCATGAGTTAATTGCTCGAGAAATAACCTCCAGATTTAATAAAAGAAAAGAGAAGGTTCTTCACGAGCTAGTTAAAATCATGGATATGCCCCATAACCCACTTCTGTCAGGTAGCAAGGTTGCTTATGGAAAGAAGAGCCAAAGAAATTGTTTAAGCAGGCCAAGGAATTGAAAAAGTGGAAAAGGAGAAGGTTGTCTCAACTGAAGTCACTAGTACCTTTCTAACTCAGAATCTTGGAGGAATTTCTCTGCACATCTCTTGTCCTTTACTTGACAGACCAAAATAAACCGAGATGCCCGAAGAGTTTGTTCAGATTTTTTAGTTTAGTTTCAGTTCCCCAGTTTTTCAGAATTGAAGGCCAACAATATTCCCTCCACACGATGATTCACCTCTCTACCCCTTCATGTTTCTTTAACTTCATTGCCTACTATAGTAAGTACACATTGCCCGGGAGTCAGGTGGACTTAAGTAATCAACAAGAATATATTTATGACCTACTCTTCAAATGCACTGTGCTAGGTACTGTGGGGGTCATATGGAAGTACCTGGATTTTTACATTCCTCAATAGGGTCCTTTTGCTTTAGCATAGCCAGTTCACTTGCTGTCTGTGCCCAGGACTTAAATCCCTCCCTCTGGAAACTGCTTACGCTTTCTACCTGCAATACCTTCCCCACACCACTCTGGCAGTTCCTAGCCTTCAAGTATAGTTCAAAATTAACTTCTTTCACTCACCCCACTTTGATTTTTTCTGTGTCGCCTCTGAACACAGTCCCTATGAACTCCTTGAATGTGGAGATCACAATTTATTCATGCTTGTGTGCCTTGTGCCAAGAATAGCCCAGGAAGAAAGTCCATAAGATGATAGATACATACCTTCATTTATTTTCAGTGAAAGGATTGGTCTGAAAAACGGGCCTGCCATTATTGGAAATAGAAAAGCATTAATCTCTTTGAAGAACATCATGTTGCACATTGACCAAAGGGCTGGAAAAAAAAAAAAAAAAAAAAGAACACCATGTGCCCTGATTTCCTTATCACTTTTCCACATAATAGTGTTTTGCTTGAGGAGAAGCCTCTAAGATTGGTTATTTTTTACAAGTTTGTTTTTTGTTGATCCCAACATGCAAATATATCTGTTATCTATGGATTTGTTCACTCTTTGACATAATCCTCTAAACTCTTTGGGAGTTTTCTGCCCTCTTGATTAGGAAGCGTTTATTTAAAATACCAGTTTTTTTGAATGAACTTAGTGGAATTATGTAGTACAATTTTAGACTGACTTGTAACAAGACAAAATGCCAAACCTTAAAAGATAATCTTTTAATCTTAAATTTAGGGTCTAGACTTTGTTTCTTTGTTTCCTTCCTTATTTTCCCTTCCCATGGCTGGCTGGATGACTTGACCATTTACATTATATATATACATATATATATATTTTTTTTGAGATGGAGTCTTGCTGTGTCGCCCAGGCTGGAGTGCAGTGGCGCGATCTCGGCTCACTGCAAGCTCCGCCTCCCGGGTTCACGCCATTCTCCTGCCTCAGCCTCCTGAGTAGTTGGGACTACAGGCGCCTGCCACCACGCACGGCTAATTTTTTGTATTTTTTTTAATAGAGACGGGGTTTCACCGTGTTAGCTAGGATGGTCTCGATCTCCTGACCTCATGATCCGTCCGCCTCGGCCTCCCAAAATGCTGGGATTACAGGCGTGACCCACCGCGCCCGGCCTATTTACATAATATATTAAGGCCAATTCATTTTGACTGATACTAAAGGTAGACTTGAACCTTGTAATTGATAATCACTTACACAGTGTTTACCATGTGCTAGGCAAAGGCTTTGTGTGTATTACCTCATTTAGCCCTCATAGCTCTAGGAAGTAGGTTCTATTATTATTTATTATTGTTATCCCCTTTCTCCTTTTATATGTCAGTCTGAATGCAGATTCTCCTATCTTCATGATTGACCTTCAGACTGCAGGTTTAGCAGTTGCTAAAAAACAAAAATCAATCCAGCTCCTATTTCTGCCCCAAGCTGCCAACAACAAGGGTTGGGGAAAACTTTTCCAGGCTGACAATTATTGTTAAAAGCAGCTTTTCCTGTAGGCTGTCTGGCAGTAGCAGGAAGGCAGGCTGAGTATCCCATGATTGCCAAAGCAAGGAGGGCTTCTGGTGGAAATGGAGTTCTTTGATATATTTTTCCCCTGGGCTGATCTGCTTTTCTATTTCTCCTCTTTCACTGGTGTGTGTGTGTGTGTGTGTGTGTGTGTGTGTGTGTGTGTGTCTATGTTTATTTCAGGTCATGATCTGCTTCTTCTGTCCTGAAAATGCACTTGGAGCTCTATCCATAGAGGTAATTTCAAAGTTTAGAAGTTGTGTTCTGAGTTTTGTGTCACAAGCAAATGCTATGATTTCCAAACATCTGTTATCTAGGCAGTGTTAAAATTCATTATCCTGACAATTGCCCTTCGGCCTATATGCCAGGGCAGCTGAAGCCAACCCACCTTGGATTCCACCTACTACTCTTTAGGATGAGACAATAGTAATTTTTTTTATGAATCACAGGGAAAGTCAGTGAATAATGTCCTTGACATCATCTTTACTGCAAGTACAATAACAAGTTTCACAGGGCCATTCTTTACAATACACTTTAATATCTATGACGCAATGCCAAAACTCACATCAGTGAAATTAATTCTACAAGGCACAAAACACAAGTGTGCAAATTTCTGATGGTTTGATTTGAGGATAAACTTTTAGTGTGCCCAATGCAATGAAGAAGTCCTTCACAAATATTACTTCTAGTGAACTCTAGGTTATACTCCTGGATAAGCCTTTAAGGCTGTGAGGAACCTGAGAAATCCACTGAAAATTTACATCTAAATACAGTCATCCCCCTTCTCTAATCATGTGCTGTGGGAGAATCCCGGTAAGCAGACAGCACTTCTAGATGTTCTTATAAAACAACTAGAGTTGACCCTAGCACAGAAGAATGGATGACTGTAGACCTAAGAAAACATAAGCCCCAAATTCATTAATTCAGCCATGATTAAAATTAAGCTGAAGTCATAAATTAAAATCTTTAGTAATAGGAATCTTGAGATAATAAAAAACTGTTGATACATGTGTTTGGGAATACAAAACTCTGAGTTGGCTTCTTGACATCTTGTTGTGAGAGATAAGAAAGCAGGTTAGAAAATGTTTGCCTACCAGGGACCATAAAATTTGGGTTAGTTTCTATTCCCTTTCTTATTATTATTGAGTTTCTGTCTACTGCTCTTTGATAAAAAGAACGAAGACTTTTTCTGAAATAATGGAATTTTAATAGTTTTAATAGTTTCCAAACCTGCTGACTTATAATCTTGGGACTTTGAATGTTTGTTATAAAAGATTACATTTGTAGAGTGTTCAATGAGGAAAGCTGTTAAAGTAGAAAATTATTTTTCATAGAAAGTTGATTTTATTCATCAACTGTGAAGAAACTTCCGTTGTACCAGTATTTATTCACTCCTTCCATAGCGACAAAATTTGTAGCTGGGTACAAAGGTACCTGGGATATAGGCAGTGAGGTACGGGCATGTGACTAAATAATGGCCAATCATATGTGAGCAGAGGTTAATTTGTAACTTTGTGAAAATGTTCTCAAAGGGAAAAGAGTGTCCTACTGGGGTCCTCTTTCCTGGCGCTTGGAGTGTGGATGGAATGGCAAGTCACCTTGGAAAATATAGTCAAGGACAGAACTACAGTGCTGCTGAGCAAAGATAGAAGGACCTGGGTTTCTGACCCCATAGAGGGGCTCATACCTGCCTAAGACCTCTTACCTCTGGACTTTATTCATATGAGGAGGAGATAAACAGCTGTTTTATTTAAGTCACTATTGTTTTAGGACTATTTGCTAAACCAAATCCTAACAAATAAACCAACTTTGTGCTAACTGATCTGCTGACTATGACCTCATTGATTAAATTCAAATGAACCTAATCAAATGGAAGACTCTCCAGATCATCTGGAGACACATACAATTTCTCAGCCATCCCTAGATCTTTGTGTCACCACCACAAGAGTCGAAGTGTCTGATGAAAGCATCTGATTGGCGAAACCAATGTCCTTTACTTTATGTGTTAAGGATGAGGGAAATTATTGGGTCCTTCTGGCTTCCACTTCAAGATACACACAGTGGGGAATTAACCCCTAGAGAAAAGGTGTTCAAATAAAAGAATATAAATGCCCCCAGTGCTTTCTGAACCAGATCCCTTAGAGTTGGATTTACTGGTGCATCAACTAAGCAGGAAGCTCTTCAAGGAGATGGAGTTGGGTCAGGTGGTCTTGGGTAAGGTGAGGGAGCTACTTGAAGGAGGAGCACATCCTACATCAGTGAAGGACAACACTAAATCGTTGTGGATATTTACATAATCAAGGTATATATTAAACATGGAACAGGGCATGCTGGAAAGATGATGGCTCAGCAAGTCTCACCTTCCCTTCTCTTTAATTACTAAACACTCCAACCTCCAACCTCTTCCTGGCTAACTAGGAGTTGGGGCAGGGAGGTAGGTGGAGCCTGGAGGGCATGAGCCAGAGAGCTGTAGCTAAACTTCCAATCCTGCTACTACCCTAAAGCCAGATAAAACCCAGGCAAAACCTTGGGGAAGATTTGAAAGCTGCAGTTCCTGAGGAAGGCTTGGACCATGGGGCACTCAGGGAGAAGGTTAACATTGGTTAGCATGAGTGTGCCTGTCTTTTTGGTTCCCAGGAGGCTGAAGGGGGAGGCTGTGTTCTCTCCACTTCTGAGGTTGAGTGAGCATGAGAGGCCCATGGAGACGAGGAATATCCTCCCAATTCCTCAGCAGAGGCTTAGAAACTTCTTCACTGATGCAATGGGTCAGAAGATCAGAGCTTGCTGCACTTCCAACACTCTCAAGACTGCTACTACTAAAGTATCTTCAAGACGAGACCAAAGAAAATAACACTTCACCACCGGGGCTGGCAGCCATAGAGAGGAAGAGTAAATAAAATAATCAAAGAGGACCTTAACAAAATCTGAGTAATTTACTTGCGGAAAGATTTTAAGCAAACAACAGATAAATCCAAAGACCTCAAGATAGGAGAAGATACTTTGGGGAGAAATTAATGGTATGAAATGAATCTTGCAATATGTATAGTTAAATGGAAATGGATAATTATATCCATTTAACTATGTATAGTTAAAGTGGATAATGCACTATACTATTTGACTGCATATAACCTAAGAGAAAACTAATGTAGAAAGTAGCTAAAATTGGCCAGGCACTGTGGCTCACACCTGTAATTCCAGCACTTTGTGATAAGAAAGACCATAAAAGATTAGGAAAAAATCTAGGAGACTTACCTATATAACTTGGAAGATGAGGGAAGAGCTTCTTAACTAGACAGGCAACACAGGAGCTATAAAAGACAGAAATATTTTACTATATGATATATAAAGACAAATATTTGCAGCATAACAAAACAAAATACAACTGGATGAGGTAGCTCACACCTGTATTCATAGCATTTTGGGAGGCAGAGATGAGAAAATCACTTGAGGCCAGGAGTTTAAGACTAGCCTGGGCAACATAACGACATCATGTCTCTACAAATTTTTTTATTTTTGGAGTTGGAGTCTCGCTCTGTCGCCCAGGCTGGAGTGCAGTGGCGCAATCTTGGCTCACTGCAAGCTCCGCCTCTCAGGTTCATGCCATTCTCCTGCCTCAGCCTCCTGAATAGCTGGGACTACAGGCGCCCACCACCACGCCTGGCTAATTTTTTTGTATTTTTAGTAGAGATGAGGTTTCACTGTGTTAGCCAGGATGGTCTCCATCTCCTGACCTTGTGATCTGCCCACCTCAGCCTCCCAAAGTGCTGGGATTACAGGCACTTTGGAGCCACAACGTCTGGTCCAAAAAAAATTTTTTAAATGATCTGGGTGTGGTGGCAGGCGCCTGTGGTTCCAACTACTTGGGAGGCTGAAGTGGGAGGATTGCCTGAGCCCAGGAATGTAAGGTTAGAGTGAGCTAGTTTTATACCACTGGCTCAAAAACAAACAACCTAACAAACAAACCAAGAAACCAAAAATCCTCTTTACCAGGTAAAAGATACTATAAACAAACTCAAAAGGCAAATGAGAGAGTTGGAAAAAATTTGTAATTCAGATGGCTATTTAAAACTCATAGGAAAAAAATGAGCAAATAATGTGAGTAAATAGTTCTTAAAGGAGCAAATCTAAATAGTCAATATGATATAAGAAGAGTTGAGAAGATGCTTAAACTAGCTAGCAGAAAATGCAAATTAAAGTGGAAATAAGGGATCTCTCTTCTGAACTGTTGTTAGCATGAGGGGTATGAAACACCCACTGTTGATGGAGACGGAAATGCGAATTCTTATACATTTATGTTTGTTAAGCTCTTACAGGCTGTGAAGAAAGCAATTTGGTTACATCTTTTAAAACTAAAAATTCATATATCCTTTAATGCAGCAATCCCAATTGTGGAGGACCTGTGTCATAGAAATATAAGCAGTAGGCCGGGTGGCTCACGCCTGTAATCCCAGCACTTTTGGAAGCTGAGGCGGGCGGATCACGAGGTCAGGAGATTGAGACTATTCTGGCTAACATGGTGAAACTCTGTCTCTACTAAAAATACAAAAAAATTAGCTGGGCATGGTGGTGCATGCCTGTAGTTTCAGCTACTTGGGAGGCTGAGGCAGGAGAATCGCTTGAACTCAGGAGGCAGAGGTTGCAGTGAGCAAAGATCGTGCCACTGCACTCCAGCCTGGGCAACAGAGCGAGACTCCATCTCAAAAAAAAAAAAAAAAAAAAAAAAAGAAAGAAATATAAGCAGCAGTAGGTAAGAACATGAATACGAGATGTTTATTTGGCATTGCTCTAGTGATAAAAGACTGGAAATAGCGTAAATGAGTAAAGATAAGGAAATAGATAAATAAGAGTACATTTACATCATAGAATAACACGTAATCATTAAAAAGAATGAAAACAATTGACTTACAGGGATTGCCACAAAGTATTGTTGAAGAAGAAAAATCAGATACGTAAAGAGATAAGCATAGTAGGATCCCATGCTTGTAAAGTAACCAGTGTCAAAATCCTACCATTTATCTGATGATTTATGAATATCTGTGTATATATGTATATGCATAAATATGCTTGTATGTGGCTATGTGTATATAAAAAGTACAGAAGGGCACACACTGGTTGTTAACATGAGGTATGAGGGTGGAGAGTAGGGCAGGATAACTGGATGGACATGAATGTAAGAGATAGAAGAACGTTAGAAAAACAGAGGCTGTTTTAAAAGGGCCCACCATGTGAAATATAATCCTATTTACGTAAAAGGATGTATGTGTGTGTATATTTACATATAAATAAATTTTCAAGCAAATTAAGCAAACAATTTTAAGCAAATCGCAAATACTGTATAGTTTCATCTGGAAATATCTTAGTAAGAATCTCTAACGTGTCTCTTTATGCATGCTTGTAGTGGTGTTATGAACCAGGAAGAAGGAAAAAGGTGGAAGGATGTCCACTGAATTGTTAGTATGGGTCTCCTCAGGGGGTGGAAGTGAAGTGGGGGGTAGGAGGGATATAATTAGCCTTGCCTTTCTATGTTTTTGAACTGTATTGTTTCACTTGCTGCAATAAGCAGGGAAAACTGGCAATTTGGTCCTTTGACAGGCCTGAGAATTGGAAGAGCCTTTAGGAATATCTGCCATCTTTTCTCTCGTATTCAAGGCAGCAAGTTTAAGCAATTGTGGACATCAAACAGATAAATAGCAAACTATTAGGAAACTAAGGGATGGCTTTTACCAAACCTGTTAAAGTTAATATTTAATAGTCAGAGATACCACAAAGCAAGATGGGGCAGAGCTCATAAATTTTGGGGTGAAGAATTGTATATATCTCCACCTTCTAAGGAAATAAATGTAAATTTAGAAAATACTTTGTACTAGATGCATTCAAGTAGATATACTTAACTATTCTGCAATTGTTGGACATAGATATTGCCGCCCAGATAATAATGCAATAAATATCTTTCTTGGCTGTCATTAGAAATGATGTTTAAAAAGACTATAGGATGACCAACCCCTTTTCAACACTAAAGGTTAAGAGAAACAAGAAGTGATAGGTATAAAAATATCTCCTGCCCTTGCAGAAAAAAGTCTCATGCACAGAAAGAAGACCAAAAGGAAATAGAGTGCACCAGAATACTAACAATGGTTGTTTTTCAAAAGTGATATTATGTGTATTTATAAATAGTTATTTCTATTATTTTCTGTTCTGTCAAACTTTCTGTAATGAGTTTATAATATTTTATAATAAAAGAGAAACCAATAAACCTAAAAAACCCCGAGAAACTTAAAAAATTTAAGTGCAAAAGTTTCCTTTGACAAAAAACATTTATAAGCATGTTGTCAAGGTATTTTAGAGTTCTTTCACTATTTATGGCATTTCATCCATATGTGGACTATTAAGGGCAGAAATACAATATCTTTATTTGGGTCAAAAATCTCTGTATTCAAAAAACAGAACTATAAGGCATTGCAGATAGGAAAATACGAATATGCTCTGAAATTAGTATTTTGGATCCACTATGAGGAAATGCCAGCCTGACATGAAATATTGAAGAGAAGGCAGAAAAAAAAAGCTAGACTATTTCATTACTAATATGACAAAAGCAGAAGCATTACTAGACCAGCTTTAGAACAGCCCAGCTTCCCCTTTCACTTAATTTCATTCATTCATCCTCACTTATTCGCTCATACAAATATTCATTTAAATATCATATAGTAAGGCAAATTAACCTCTCTGATTGGCAATTTCCTCACAGGTTAAATGGGGACTATTCAGGGGTACTACTTAATTTGCTTAGAGGGTACTTCTGAAAGTAAGGGGTAATGAATGTGAAGTTCCTGGCACCTAACAGTTACTAAAAAAAAATTAGAACATTGTCGTTGTTATTATTCTTCCTATTAGTTGCCCAGCTTAGTACTAACCACGCTTGGGGAAGGGTTTCACAATAATTCTGGGGAGGAGGAATTGGTGCCACAGCATGTTAGATGCTACTTACAATTAACAGCATAGAAAACTGTGTGTGTTTTATCCCTAAAAGTAGATTGAGTATGTCTCTACAATTTTTAAATTAATTTTTATCGTCTGTGCTAAATCCTTAGTTGAAAGATGTCTTTTGTTCCCTGAATCAGGGTGGCCTGACCTGTATTTTCACTAGCTCTGCCACTGAGACAGGCCATACTCCTTGCCTAGTGATAGCTGAAAAGCTTCTTGCTGGTAGGTAAGTCACCCCTTACCTTTATGTGAGGTGATGACATGGACCCCTTAAATCTTTCCAGAGTCCGTTGGTAGGCTTCTTGGTGGAAACTGCTAGGTGCAAGTTTCTCTGTGAGTACCTGGTAACAGTAACCATGTGTCTCAGTGGCTAATGCATCTTGTGGCCACTTGGAATAGCAACAAGAATCTCCAGATGGAAGGATGCTGCCAATGAGACTTTATATAGTTAAAAGAACATTTGGAAGTCTGGGGATACACATGCACTTTATGTAAATCCAAATTCAATTTAGACTAACACCATGGCCTTCTGGCACCCAATAAGGCAAGGCAACCCAGATGCATGTTCTCATCAGTTGGTAACTCATTAGCTGGAGTAGTCTGAGCTTTCAGCGGTTATGATGAGGGCCCTGTGAGAAAATGCATGCACAGTGCCTAGCATGGTCAGCAGTCAGTAATAGTGATGATTATTTCTGTTGTCAGCATCCAAATCACCATTCTCATGGCTCTGTGGTAATTATCTGATGGCTCAACCAAGAAGGAGCTTGCCTCATTCTAGCTGGTTGCAGGATGAACTTAGTGCCTGGGAAACTGCTTTTCTGGTTATAAAATCAGGTTTAGGGAAAACAGGAGTTGTGGCATATGGAGATATCCTGTTTTTTCCTCCTAACTTGATGTGTGGGCTGTTCTTTTTCTGTCCTAGAAATCATAGTGTTTTAGAATACCTCTTCTTAATGCCCATTCCCCCCTTTTTTGCTGGGATACACATGAGTGCTACATACTTCCACTGAATGTATCCAGATTTGATCAAAAACAGCAAATTGTGGTAAAGCAAAGCACCACGGTTATTCATGAGTCACAGAACTATATGCAGTTCACCAGAGCTGGTAGCTGTCTCAGTTTGGGCCCTCTCTGAAGCAGAGCCTGAAACAAGGACTTGGATGCAGGCAGTTTATTATTATTATTATTTTATTATTATTTTTTGAGACAGGATCTCACTCTGTCACCCAGACTGGAGTGCAGTGGCATGATCTTGGCCCACCATAACCCCGCCTCCCAGCCTTAAGTGATTTTCCTGCCTCAGCCTCCTGAGTAGCTGGGATTACAGGTGTGCGCCACCACGCCCGGCTAATTTTTGTATTTTTAGTAGAGATGGGGTTTCACCATGTTGGCCAGGCTAGTCTTGAACTCCTGACCTCAAATGATCCACCCGCCTCAACCTCCAAAGTGCTGGGATTACAGGCGTGAACCACTGCTTCCGGCCCAGGCAGTTTATTTGAGAGGTGATTCTATGAAACAGGAGTTAAGGAGTGATGAGATAAGGCGGGAAAGGAGGAAAAACTAAGATAAGGGCACATGATGGAGTTTGTCACATTAAGCAAGGGGGCCTTGATTCTCCCCGGACCGCGGAGAAGCATGCCAAATGCCTCTCAGAAGCATCCACCTGAAGGGTTCTCCAGTCACATGCTCTTGAGGATTGCCCTGAGCTTTACTGCTCTGAAATTCTGGGTTTATGCTTGCACATGGTGAGGTGGAATTCAGAGAGAGCCATGAGGTAAAACAAAAACAAAACCAACAAATCAGGGTGAGGGGATCTTCTAGAAAGGTGGAGTAAAGACCTTCAGAAATCTGCTCTTTCATACAAGCAGTGAGAACTGTCAAAATCAACTTTTTCAGAATTCTGGAAATTACTTAAAGGCTTACAGCAGTCTGGGTGCTTACTCAAGAAAAACAGCTGAATTTCAGTAAGAAGAGCAAGACCTGTGGCATTCCAAATTGCCCTAATTCCATCCCACTCTCACAGCTCAGTCAGGCCATGCAAATCAACAACCTTAAAACCGGCAGTTATGAAAACACAGCCTAGCAGCTACTGCAGGGTGCAGAACAGGCTCGGAGTTCCCCAAAAGCCCATCCCTAGAGAATTTGTCACTATTTGACCTGACAGCTCAGGGCTCGTCTGTTTCATTTGACTCAGAGGTTGTTCCATGCAACCAGCCCTACCCATAGGGCATTTATCAACAATAAGCAAAAGGCAGTTGTTTAACATTGCATTACCTGAGGTGCCATTACAAATTCAGGCAAACAAGAGGCTAAGCACAAAATGTAAGAGGAACACTGGTGAATTAGATAACTGTATGGGTTTTGAAAAGCTTTGCCATATTCCTGCAAATCTAGAAGGCCACATGCATGCATAGGGCTGTGTACATGCTCAGGAAAGTCCTGGAAGACCCTAGGCTCTCACCTGTGGCTGACTTTAAAGCTCTGTACATGCAGGAAGTGAAGGCAAAGGCAGAATTGGAAATGGCTGCTAAAATGTGGGCAAAGGCACGGTGGCTCACGCCTGTAATCCCAGCACTTTGGAAGGCCAAGGCCGGGGGATCACCTGAGGTCGGGAGTTCAAGACCAGCCTGACCAACATGGAGAAACCCCCGTCTCTACTAAAAATACAAAATTAGCTGGGCATGGTGGCGGGTGCCTGCAATCCCAGCTACTCGGGAGGCTGAGGCAGGAGAATCGCTTGAACCTGGGAGGCGGAGGTTGCAGTGGGCCAAGATCACGGCACTGCACTCCAGCCAGGGCAACAAGAGCGAAACTCCATCTCAAAAAAAATAAAATAAAATAAGTAAAATGTTGAAGGAGTGACCCAACATACACACAGATGCCACAGGCAAAGGCTGGGAGAATCACTGGTTCAAAGAGTTTAAGGAAATCTCGGTCCAGTTATGAGCTGACCGCTAAGCTAACCAAGCTGAGACTCCAGTGGCTGCATAGGGCAAAGAATATGGACTAAACAGAATTAGTCGAGGAAAGTCACTAAACAAACAACAGCAATAAAAAAAACAACAAAGAGCAATAACAGCAAACCCTGGGAAGGAAGGGGAATCTGATTTCCAGAGGTGACACATAATTTACAATATCTAGTTTTCAGCAAAAAACGATAAGCCTGACAGGTCAAATAGTGACAGCTCTCCAGGGATGGGCTTTTGGGGAACTCCGAGCCTGTTCTGCACCCTGCAGTAGCTGCTATTTTCAGCTGTGTTTTCACAATTCTCGGTTTCAAGGTTGTTGGTTTACAAGGCCTCACATAAGTATGGCCCACACACACGGGAAAAAAAGCAGTCAATAGAAACTGCCTCTGAGGAAACCCAGATGTTATACTTACTATACAAAGACTCCAAATTAGTTGTCATAAATATGTTCAAGGATCTCAAAGAAACCATGTCTAAAGAATTAAAAGAAAGTATAAGAATGTTGGCCCATTAAATATAGAATATCAACAAAGAGTTATAAATTACAAGAAAAAAGAGAACTAAATAGAAATTCAGGGCTTGGAAAGTTGCTATAGACTGAATGTTTATGTCCCCCAAATTCATATGTTGAAACTGAATCTCCAGTGAGATGGTATTTGGAGGTGGGGCCTTGGGAAGGTGATTAGATCATGAGGGCAGAGCCCACACCAGAACTTGACCATGCTAGCAGTCTTATCTTGGACTTCCAGCTTCCAGAACTGTGAGAAATAAATTTCTATTATTTATTTATTTATTTATTTTTTTGAGATGGAGTCTCGCTCTGTCGCCCAGGCTGGAGTGCAGTGGCACAGTCTCGGCTCCCTCCCGAGTAGCTGGGACTACAGGTGCCTGCCACCACGCCCCACTAATTTTTTATATTTTTAGTAGAGATGAGGATTCACCATGTTAGCCAGGATGGTCTCGATCTCCTGACCTTGTGATCTGCCCGCCTTGGCCTCCCAGAGTGCTGGGATTACAGGCATGAGCCACTGCGCCCGGCCTGTTCTTTATAAGCCATACAGTTTATAGTATTTTGTTACAGCAATCCAAAGAGAATAAGAAAAAGGTACAACAACTGAAATGAAAAATTCTCTAGAGGGTATCAACAGCAGCTTTGCACTAGAAGAAGAAAGAATCTGTGAACTTGAAAGCAGGTCAACTGAGAGTGCCTAGCTTGTGGAACAGAAAGAAAAAGAATAAAGAAAAATGAATGGAGCCTCAGAGACCTGTGTGACACCATCAAGCATACCACATACAAATAATCAGAATCCAAGGACAGGAGAAAGAGAAAGGGATAGAAGGGGATAAAATATTTGAAGAAATCGTGGCTTAAAAGCTTCCAAACTTTGATGAAAAACATTAATCTGCACATCCAAAAAGGTCAACAAACTCCAAGCAGGAGAACTCAAAAAGATTGACACTTAGATACATGCATTATAGTCAAACTTTTGAAAGACAAAGAGACTATTGAAAAAAGCAAGAAAAACACTCATCACATACTATGGATGCTCATAACAACGTCATTCATGACTGTCAAAAAGTGGAAACAAATGTCCGTTAGGGGATGAATGGATAAACAAAATGTGGTACGTTCATATAAGAGAATATTATTTGAAAAGGAATGAAGTTCTGATACATGTTACAACATGGACGAACCTTGGAAACTATGCTAAGTGAAAGAATTCAGTCACAAAACACCATGTACTGTATGGTTCCAGTCATATGAAATGTCCGGAAAAGACAAATCTATAGAGACAGAAAGTAGATTAGTGGTTGCCAGGGATGGAGGAGAAAGAAATGGAAATTGACCATTAATGGGTATTTTCTGGGATGACGAAAATGCTCTGGTATTAGATAGCACTGATTAATGCACAATATTGAGAATATACTAAAACCACTGAATTGAACACTGTAAGAGTGAACTTTGTAGACTGTGAATTTTATCTTGATAGGCTGTTATTTAAAAAATCAAACAAACTACTTGGTGAGTGCTTGAGGTGGGACACTGCCAGCTGAAGACAAATTTGAGCTCCCATGAACTGCCCCACCACTGCCATGGCTGAAATCAGGTGAATTCAGGGCAGGGGATGTCTGGCACCAAAGAGATCTGCTCCAATAGCCTGTGAATAGGTAAAATAAGCTGCAGGTTATGTGCTATTTCTGGAGTTTTAGGGGTAAATTTGTGCCTTGCTTTCCTGCTCAAGCAAATGAAAGGGAAAATGAATGAATAGAAGTGGTGCAATTTATAGTGATTACATTGAATCCCCTGTAATTAAATTTAAATACAATTCTAAATTTTATATTCTAAATACAATTCTAAATTATAATATTTTAGAGAAATCATTCATAATTTTTTTTATTTGTGATACATCTCACAACAGATAGAAAGTTAGCACTGTGTGGCAAGAGCCTGGTAGACAGCCTGGCTTAAGAGATCATCTATTTCAGTGGGTCCCAGATTTTGGTAACCACAAGAGTTACTTTAGAAGCTATTAGAAATGTTGACTCTGGATCTCTCCTATTCTCTAAACTCTCTTCTCGTTCCTCGGCTAAAGAATGTGATTCACTAGGTCAGGAGAGGGGCTGAGGTGTCGACACTGCCAAAAAGCAGCCCTGGTGATTCTGATGCAGGCAGTCTGTGGTTCCAGTTGAAAAATATTGATATTGCCCAACTCACTGGTCTTAGATGAGATAATTGAGACACACACAGGGGAAATGACTTGCTTGAGGCCACATGATAGAAGCAGAGGTATAGAGTGGGAATTTGCATTCAGGTCTCGTCACCTGCAGTCTCATGCTCTGTCCATTCCACCACAGCTCTTCTCACATAGTTGGATTAGAACAGCCCTGTGGTCACCACTCAGGAGTGCTCAGGAGAGTGGTGGACTTGTGTCAGGGAGCATTCAAACCACTATACACTTGCCAATGGCTCAGGCAACCCGAATTTCTGCTGCTTTTGCATATAAAAAGCATCTTGTGCAGAGCATCAGAATGTGAGTGATGCCACGTGGGAGCCGAGGAAGGCCAGTGAATGTGAGAATGTGCGTGTTTGAAAGTACTTGGAGATTTCAGAGAGTGGCAACCCAAGGACCCACAAATGACTCATTTCTTTTTAGACCAGAGCTACATAGTGTTAAGCATTCAAACATTTTCAGACATGTGGATCACTGACTTTAGTGTTCAGTTTCCTGCTGGCACCTAATACCATGGAATTACATTGCAGAGAATTCTAATTCATAGCCAGAACAGTTATAAATATATTTGGCTACAAAAAACAGAAACAATGAAAGGAATGAGACAGAGTGCTATGTACACTCTTCAAAGGTAAAAGATTAGTCTTGAAACTATATCATAATTTTATAGAATGGGGAGTCTAGGCTGAGAAAACCTTATATGGTGGCATAAGAAAACATGGTGCATTACGGGGACTGGGAGATATGGAGTTTGGTGTGGCTGGGTAAGGAGTGTGTTTGGTGTGGCTGTGTGTGTGTGTGTGTGTGTGTGTCTGTGTGTGTGTATGGGAGGCAGGGGAAGGGGAGATTAGGGATAGGGAGGAGCATGAACCCTGAGAGACAAGGTCAGGGTGGGAGGAAGATCCAGATCACTAAAGGCCTCAAATGCCATTTTATGGAGCTTGGACCTCATCTAATTGACATTGGGGAACCACTAGAGGATTTCAAGCCATGCAGGTGGAATTGCAGTTTAGAAGCATCACTCAGTTTGGAGTATGGAGAAAAGCTGGAAAAGGGATGCAGGAACAGAGGCCACTAAAAAATGATAAGGGCCTGAACCAAGGTCTTGGTTAGAAGTTCTTCCCAAGCTTGAGGACAACCAGTTTCAGTTGCCGCCACTGGGCAGGTCCCCAGAAGACACAATACTTGGGACCATTGTCCCCACTGCCTCTTTACTTCTTAGGAGACATCTGTGATCAGATTTGAGAATCAAATTTCAGAGAGGCAAGCTTGGACGATGGGTGTAAGTGTTGTAAGAAAAATTGGTAAGGAGACGAGAAGAAAAGATGAGAAAAAGGAGCAGGGAGAGGAAAAGAGACAAGAGAAAAGATATATGAATATCTAGAACTTAGAAGAATCATTAAGAGGTCATTCTTAGTTTGCAAAATATTTCATAACGATTGCTTTAAGAAAAACACCCAGAATTTTTAAGCTCAATATCTTCTCTAGTGATTAATTTCTAAATTCATTTTGAAGAGGTCATTATTAAATTAGTTATCTCATAGTGATCTCATGTATAAATATCATGCCAAAGAGGTAAAAATTTATCGAGCCTCACACAGGAAGCTGATCAACATTCTGTGGTTTGACAATCTGCATTCTGAGCAGGAGCCAGGGTTTAACTTCACCACATCTCAGAGGAATTCAGATTTTCTGAGAAAGGGCTGAAAAATTTGCACTCCCTGGGATGGCAGAGGAGGCTAGGGCTAGAAGCCAGGTTACCAAATCCCTGTGTGGAACACGTGGGCAGATGTGAAAAGTGGGAGGAATGTTCAGACCACATCGTCTCCTAGTGAAAGTACCAATGCAAGCTTGCAACCATAGCAACACAATAGCCCTATTAAAACACACACACAAAATCTGTGTCAATGAATTAAAAAACTCTACTTTTTGCTAGTAAGTAAAGCTTGGCGTTTATTTTTGTTTGCTCTTTATCCATTTGATTAGAAACCCCCTGTTAAAAGACTCCAATTCTTTGATAACCCTTTCTAGTACAGAGGCAAACATTTTAGGAATATAATTTGTACTTGAAGAGGATAATTCTCTTGTGACTCTAGAAGGGGGAAACATGAAGAAAATATGAACTAATAAGAAAGACCAGGTGTGGCTACTCATCCCTGTAATCTCAGCACATTGGGAAGCTGAGGCAGGAGGATCACTTGAACCCAGGAGTTTGAAACCAGACTGGGCCACATAGTGATACCCCATCTCAAAAAAGAAAAAAAAAGAAAGAAGGAGATGGCCTTAAGGTTTCTTGTCTTGGCACCAAAATGAAATCAGTGATGAGTGGGTGGAGGACTGGAGTTACTATGGGCAGTGCGTGGGGGAGATAAGAAGAAATTGCCCCAAAGATATGTCAGGTCTCTTTCTAAAGAGTAGGGCTGGGACCAAGGAGAAGGAAGTGAGTTATGCAAGCACAGGGTCAGATCCTGTCTTCATTAAAAATGTGATATTTTGATAATGATTTTCTTGCATTCATTTTAATTCTTTAAAATATTACACGAAAATTTTATTTGATTAATTTTTTAGTGCTCCTTAAAATTTGTACCTGATACGTCAACTCATGCTAGTTCCTGCCCTGCTAAAGGGAAACATTAATAAATGAGAAAAAGTATTTATAGTTCATATTAAATATTGTTTGCATTCTGAACTCTACTTGGAAAGCAAAGCCATGTTCTCTAGGTCCACAGGTCCCAAGCTCTACCTCCTGTGGTTTCCCAAAGCCAGGGTGTGTGGAATTGAACATTTCACAATGTGGGGGAGACAACACAACTTTCTGGTTTTTTCCTCTGGTTGCTTTGAAGATTTTCTCTTTATTTTAAGCAATTTGATAACATTATGCCTTCATGAAATTTTCTTCTTGTTTCCTAAGCTTGGTGTTGGTTGAGCTTCCAATCTGTGAGTTTATATCTTTAGACAAATTTACATCTAAAAAAATTAATTTAAAAGTTTTTTCTGTCTTCACATTTTCCAACAGGAAAATAATATATAATTGGACTGCAATACTCCAATTATATTGTTATTGGACTGCTTAAAGGTGTCTGATGTTCTCTTCATTTTTCAGTGTTTTTTCTCCAGGAGTTTTATTATGCATGGTTCCTATGGCTATGCCTTCAAGTTCACTAATATTATTTTATTTGGTGTTGAATCCACTGTTTATCCTACCCAGTGTATTTTTTTCAGGTGTTGTAGTTTTCATTTCTAGAAGTTCTATTTGGGTCATTTAAATAGATCTCATGTCTCTTTTTAATGTGCTTAATCTTTCCTCCACCTTCTTGAACATGTGGAATATAGTTACAATAACTACAATGACATGATCTCAGCTCACTGCACCCTTGACCTCCTGGGCTCAAGAGATCCTCCCACCTTAGCATCCTGAGTAGCTGGGACTATAGGAACATGCCACCACACCTGGCTAATTTTTGTATTTCTTGTAGAGCTGGGGTTTCACCATGTTGCCCAGGCTGGTCTGGAATGCCTGAGCTTAAGCGATCTGCCCACCTTGGTCTCCCAAAGTGCTAGGATTATAGGTATGAGCCACTGAGCCTGACCATAACTACATGTCTTAATGTTTTTCTCTACTAATTCTAACATCTTTATCATTTCTGGGTCTGTTTCTACTGATCAATTTTTCTTTTCATTGTGAGTTATATTTTCCTGTTTCTTTGCATACCCAGTAATTTGGATTGGATGCCAGATATTGTAAATTTTACCTTGTTGGGTATTGGTTTTTTTTATAGTCCCATAAATATTTTTAATGTTTGTTCTGAGATACATGTGCATTACTTGAAAACAATTTGAAGTTTGCTTTTAAGCTTTGTGAGGTGGGATGAGAGCTGCCTTTGGTCTAAGGCTGATTTTTCTCACTAATGATTCCAGACTCCCAGCTCCATCTTCTCAACTAAATGAGACCTCCTCTCTGCATGGTATCTTGGAAATTTTCCAGGCTGTGAGCTGGAACAATCATAGAGCTCACCTTATTTGCTTTCCCGCTCTTAGGGATCACTGTCCTGTGCTGTCTGATGTTCAGTGTCTAAAAACTATACTTTCTGATATTTTGCCCGTTTACTTTTTAGCATTTTTCAAGACAGGATCAATTAGGTCTTTGGTATTCCACTTTGCCTGAAGTGAAAGTCTTGAACATTATGGCTTCTGACTGTGGTTGATGAGTAATATTTTTAGAGAACAAAATAAAGTATACCTTGAATGACCCATTAAAGCTTTCTGAATGGTTTAAGACACTTTAATAAAATTTACATCACCTATAAGTGTCAAAACAATTATAAATTTATACTCATAGTTTTCATATAACCCCTTAGTGAGTAGGTGTCAAAGTTTCATTTCTCATTAATGAGGTAATCAGAAGAATGATAAAGCCAGTTAGGAAAGTGACACAAAGAGAAGGCAAATGGCCAGGCGCAGTGGCTCATGCCTGTAATCCCATCACTTTGGGAGGCCGAAGCAGGTGGATCACTTGAGGCCAGGAGTTTGAGGCCAGCCTGGGCAACATGGTGAAACCCTACCTCTACTACAAGTACAAAAATTAGCCAGGCATGGTGGCACACACCTGTAATCTCAGCTACTCAGGAGGCTGAGGCATGAGAATCGCTTGAACCTGGGAGGTGGAGGTTGCAGTGAGTTGAGATGGCACCACTGGACTCCAGCCTGGATGACAGAGCAAGACTCTGTCTCAAAAAAAAAAAAGGAAGGGGGTGACAGGCAAATGACGTATTAGAGGGAGGAAGAGAGGCAGAGAGAGAGAAACGGAGAGAGATGGGGAGAGAGAGAATGGAAAAATATGCTGGAATAAAATTGCTAAATTACATACAAACTGGTTAATGTCCCACAGGGCAAAAAATCATAACCTTTGGGGTTATCATCTAAGCTGAACAGAAATAATTTTTATCTCTATTTTTATCTCTATGATAAAAAACTCATTTGCATCATATTTGTTTTCCACAAGTTACATCAAATCCTTTACAGGGTTAAAAATGTCTAGATCTTTAATAGTAGTAATGGTAAAAGTTACTTTCCACTAGAGGGTCAGATGATCCTTGGATGGGCTAAAAGCAATGTTTTAATAAGGGATTGGATGGACACAAGTCATCTTTTTGCCTTATTTCCAAGTTTTGGGAAAAATGGTTTTGGACAAATGTTTTTTTTTTTTTTTTTTTTTTAATCACAAGAATTAACTGTAAGTCGATGTTATCTGCCATTACGTAGCTGGCCACTCTGGGCCTACATTTGCTCATTTAATGAAAAGACAAAACTAGACTAGTGGTTTTTAATTGTGATTATATGTTAGAATGACTCAGGGGAGCTTTTCGAAAATACAAAAGAAAGGGTCTTTTACCAGACCAACTAAATCAGACACTTTGAGGGGGAAGTCTGGGCATCACTAAGTTTTTCAAAAGTCCCCTATTACCCTAATGTGCAGCCAGGGTTGAAAACCACTGGTCTACACTGAGTTGCTCAGACCCCTTTCAATAACAATGCACTGTGATTCTATAGCTTGAAGCACAGGCAAATCATTTTTGCGCTGAAGAAAGTTGACATAAATACAAGCTCTGCTGACCGCAGTGCATTCCCAGTGACTTGGAAATGATTCAGGGCTGCCAGCATTCATTCCATGGTGTGGAAGCAGTGGGAAGAGCCAGGGGTGGGAGCGCTGAATGACCGGCCTTTGTGTTCCAATTAGATACAGTCAGCTTGAGTTGTTAGAAAGAGATAGGAATGTCTGCAGCCAATTCTTTAAAAAAAAAAAAAAAGATATATCAAAATTCATTTTGTGCCCCTGGCTCTCTATTGCTAACCTCATTCCCACTTCCGGAGCAGGTGCTCTTTCATCTTTCACACAGTTATTGGAGATGGCATTTCTGATTTAAGACTGTGCATTAGTAAATTAAGGCCATGACCAGTAACATGCACAAAAATAGCGCAACAAGTATAAGCCTTTAAAATAATGTTAAATAATGAAATTCTATTCCTTCATGCTTGTTATCACTGAAATCCATTTTTTGTAGCTTTAAAAAAAATTACAAATCATTAAAAGCAAGGGCTTTTGAAATGCTTCACCCTACAACTATGCTTATAAGAAACACATAGGATATGTTACTAACTGAGCAAGCCGGAAATTAAAAGAAAAATTGTTTAACTTGATAACTTTTTAAAAAAAATCCTAAATAATGTTGAATTTTTTCAAGTGGCTTTTGGGCATCTTTCTTGATTATTGTTCAACTTCTTTCCTTTGATCTGTTAACATAGTGAATGTTAATAGATATCTAAATATTAAGCTATCTTTTGACTTCTGGGATCAATACTATTTGTTAATGATAGGGTATTCTTTCAATATACTATTTGATTTCATTTATTTCCCTTCTGATACTTTTGAGGATAATCTTCTTTTGTATATAGCAAGTTGGGTAGGGACGGTGTTAGTTTCATAATCATTTGATAGATTAGAAAACTGAAACACAGAGATAGTAAATGACTTATTATCCAAGAACAAATGGCAAACAAGTATTTGATTTCTGGCCCAGGGATTTTTGGTCTGTTCTCCACCAGGAAATTAGTGTTTCATCAAGCAAATATGCCATCCACCAAGTATTTCAGATAACCTCACAATATTTCACATAACCTAAGAGTAGTGTCTTCTAGTTTAGCTACATCATTAATGCCATTTAAAATCCTAATTCCTAATGCTCTCCTTTTTTTATTCTCCACAGTGACAGTTGTCATAACTATATCTAACGATTGTGGGACTTGGAGAAAAATGCAGAGTGGAAGCAGGAGGAGGTGAGAATAAGGAGGCCAGAAGGATGGCTGAGTCATTAGCTGAGCTCTCCAACCTCCTCCTGTACTATTCTCCCCTTTACTCACTAACTCTAGCCACACTGGCCTTCCTTTTGTTCTCCGAACTTTCCAAGTCCATTCACAGCTTAGGGCCTTTGCCTTTGCTGTGCCTTCTGTTTAAAATGGTCTGCCCTAGACTTATGCATGGCTGGCTCTTTCCTTTAGTCAGGCCTCAGCTTACATACTACCTCCTCAGAGAGGCCTTCCCTGACCTTCCATCTAATTAGCAGATACCCACTATATAGGTTGCATATCCATAATTCGAAAGTCCCAAATCCAAAAAGTTCCAAAATCTGGAACTTTTTGAGTGCTGACATGATGCTCAAAGGAAATGCTCATTGGAGCATTTTGGATGTCTGATTTTTGGATTAGGGATGCTCTGCATGGGTAAGTATAATGCGAATATCCCCGAATCTGAAAAAAAATATTGAATTCTGAAGTAATTCTGGTCTCAGGCATTTTGGATACAGGATACCTATCCTGTATTAGCTTGCTAGGGCTGCCTAACAAAGTACCACAGACTGAGTGACTTAAGCAACAGAAATTGATTGTTTCACAGTTCTGGAGGCTGGAAGTCTGAGATCAAGGTGTCAGCAGGTTTGGTTCCTTCCAATGGCTATGAGGGAGACTCTGTCCCAGCGTCTCTCCCTACAGCTTGTTACATCATCTTTTCTTTATGAGTGTCTCTGGGTCCAAATAAGAAGTTTACTGGGAGGTGATCCTGGCAGAGGAGGGGAGGGGTGAGGCAGAGGATAGAAAGAAGCCAACAAAGGGTGTGCACTATGGACAACTGGAGCTTAATCCTGCTGAGGCCCTCTGGGAGCCAGTGTGGAATACACCCCAGAGTCATCTCCCCCGACGGGCACCCGTGTTCACCAGTGTACCCAATTCCCATCAGCCATGGTTGGTCTGCTCTGGGGTGCTCATGGGTGGAGAGCTGCTCATGACTCTGGTGGCTAGAGAAAGGCCACAGACAAAGAGTTGGGCTGCTGGAAATCCAGTCCACCAGTGCCCACTGAAAGATAAGGCCTGAAGGAGTAAAGACAGGGCAGTGACTGTGTCAGCTACTGATTGACACAGTAGCTGATGGGCTACAGTAGATTGATGGGCGTGTGGCTGGGGCAGAGAGGCAGTGAAGCTATGAGGAAAAATTTTCCCTACTTTCTCCCCTAGGAAGTAGAGGAAAAGTTCTTTTTTTTTTTTTGTGACACAGAGTCTCCCTCTGTTGCCCAGGCTGGAGTGCAGTGGCGCGATCTCTGCTCACCGCAACCTCCGCATCCTGGATTCAAGCAATTCTCCTGCCTCAGCCTCCTGAGTAGCTGGGATTACAGGCATGCATCACCATGCCCGGCTAATTTTTTTTTGTGTTTTTAGTAGAGACAGGGTTTCACCATATTGGCCAGGCTGGTCTGGAACTTCTGACCTAGTGATCTGGCCGCCTCGGCCTCCCAAAGTGCTGGGATTACAGGCATGAGCCACTGCACCCGGCCAAGGAAAATTTCTTGATGAACATCCTCTTGAAAACTATTTTGAATAGGTAATACTCCACATTGTATACAATTCGAGTATAAAAGTACACTGTGAAAAGTGTAAGTCTCCTTTTCTCACCACCCACGTCTGTCCTCTGCTGCACTTTCTTGTATATCCTTTCAGAGACAGTACAATGGTGTTGAGTGTGCATGTGTGTGTGTACATATTGTACAGGTAGGTATTACATATGTATACATATTACACGTACAGTTAATATATATGTGTATATATGTGTGTACACATACATATTTATGTTTTTACATAAATTGCCCCACACAAGCAGTAGCATATAATATATTGTGCTCCTTTTACAAATGTATCTTGGAGAACTTTTTATATTACTGCATGTAGCTTTGCCTCAGTTTTTAAAATGGCTGCATAGCACCCAATTTAATGGATGCACAACAATTTAACAAATCTTTTAAATTGTTTAAAAATATTTTTCTTCTGAACTAAGTATTTTTGTACATGTGTTATTGAGAACATTACAGGAATCTGTAGGGTAAGTGCGTAGGAATAGAATTGCTGGGTCGAATGACACATGCATCTGAAATATTGATAGATAGTGCAGAATTTCCTGGACCCAACATACATTCCCATGGGATTGACCATTAGGAGGCCAAAGAACGGAAGCGGAGGGATAGGGAGTAGAAGAGGAGGGTGGGGCAGTGAGGCCTGGAATAGCAGACATCAAGATTCTGGTGGCACAGTTCCTGCTGAGGACAAGGTCCAGGGTGTGCCCGCACCAGGAAGTGGGTGGCATGGGGCACAGTGCAGGCGAAGGTCAGTGAAGCAGAGGAAGTTAAAGAGCTGTGAGTTGGTGGGTGACTCACCCCAGTGATGTCAGCTAGTTTATGCTGGTGAGCTCTTCATCAGAACTGGAGAAATGTGGTTAGAGAAACCTTCAGCTTCTCTTTAAATCTAGCAGGGAGGAGCCAGATGCTTCCCAGTCCATTGTCTACCCTGAGGAGCAGAGAAAAAACTCTTCACACTTGCACTCTCTGAGGAGAAAGCGCATCAATCAAAATGGCTGCCTCAGGGGAACCACCATGATGTCTCCATTTTTTATGATGGCATCTGTGGCACCGGGACAGGCAGGGCTGTTTCTGCAGATCCTCCAGCTTCGAATGAATTATGCCTGTGGACAACTCATTTCACATCTCGGGTCCTCTAAGTGTTTCTGACATTGTCAGAACAACCCTGGTCTGGGGCACCTCTTTCTTGATAATAAAACCAATAGCAACAATGACACCAGTAGCGGTTAACATGCTGAATAATCAGTTAGGGGTTGTGTTCAGCCGCAGGTAGCAGAAACCTGAAAAACACTGGTTTAAATCAGAGACGAGTTCTCATTTCCCTCAGGTACCATGAAGTTCAGGGACAAGCATCCCATGAAAGCAGTTTCGCACTGCCTTTTGTGTCAGGAGCCTCTGTTTCTGCTCTGCCTCTCTAGTGTTGACTTCCATCCTCCTAGACGGTGGCTGGAGTCCTAGCCATTGTGCCTGTTTCATGCTGGAAGAAGGAGGTAGGGGTCAAAGGCGAAAGGGAGCATGACGGATGAATTGACATCTCCCACTCCTACCTTTTAATGAACTGTCCCAGAAACCCCACTCAAGCACTGGAAGCTTACATCTCGCTGGACAGCTTATAGTCATGTGGCCACCCCTATCTGCAGGGAGCCTGGGAAACAGATTTTTAGCCGTGCTGATTGCTGTCGCCACCAAATCAAGGTTCTGTTAATAAAGTAAAAGAGGAGAACAGATATTGGCTAGGTAACTGGCAGGGTCTCCCAGATGTCCCAGGCACTTCACATTTTTTAAAAGTTGTATTTTATTTTTTACTGTAGTAAAATATACATAACATAGAATTTACCATTGTAACCATTTTTAAATGTACAGTTCATTGGCATTACATATATTTACAATGTTGTGCAACCATCACCATTATCCACATCTCAAATAGTACACTGTACCTGTTAAACAGTAACTCCTTCCTCACTGTTCTGGCTCTCAGACACTGGGAACTTCTCTACTTTCTGTCTCTATGAAGTTAGTACCTCATGAAAGTGAACTCATACAGTATTTGTCCTTTTGCATGTGGCTTATCTTGCTTAGCATAGTATTTCCAAGGTTCATCCAGGTTGAAGCATGTATCAGAGCTTCATTCCTTTTAATGGCTGAATTACATTCTGTTTTATAGATATATCACATGTTGTCTATCTATTCACCTGTCGGTAGACATTCGGGTTATTTCCAGCTTTTGGCTCTTGTGGATACACTGCCAGGAATGTTGGTGTACCAGTATCTGTTTGAGCCCATGCTTTCAAGTCTTTTGTGTATATACCTAGAAGTGGAATTACTAGATCATGTGGTAATTCTGTGTTTAACCTTTTGAGGAGCTGCCAGTTGCCCTTTACATTTTGTATTTTATGTTGTTTTTACAGACTTGTAGTTGTTGAAGCCAACGTTGGAACTGATCTAGAGGGGCTGCCTCCTCTGGATCCAGGTGACTCTCCAGCTGGTTGATGCTGCCCACTGTATCTATTCAGGGATTTCTGTTCAATGTATGCTGAAGTGAGCTGGATGGAATTATCCCCATTTTAGAAATGAGAAACAAAAACAGGAGGCTAAGCCAGCGATATACCCCACTCTACCCTTGGTAACCAGAGCGCCACTAATCAAACTTCTGGCTCTGCCCTTAGGAAGGCTCACCAAGTGCTTGTGGGCAGCCTTATTGGGCCTATAGTCGATTTCTTTGATCAGTCTGGACTTGTAAAGACCACACCATGAGGTTCCAGACAGTAGCTATTTCCATTCCCATGCTCACCCTCAAACCAACCTGTCACAAATTCAACAAGGAGAGAGAAGATGAACTTTGTTCATTTTGGGCCCCTGTGATAGTTCAAAGTGAGACTTATCATAGTGGTTAAGAACATGGCAGACAGAGCCAGGTGGCTTGAGCTCAAATCCCAACTCTACTGTTTTCTGTGTGACCTTCATTGAAATTATTAAACTTCTCTGTGCTCAGCTTCCTCATCTGTAAATTGGGGATTAATAACAATGCTTTTGCTTAGTTCATATGGTTGTTGTGAGGATTACCTGAATTAACATGTAGAAGCAAGTACTTTACGAAGGTACCTGCACCCTGGAAGTGCTCTGTAATGGGGGGGTCAAGGTAGTAGTGTTGACATTATGATTATACCTAAGAAATGGAAATTCTCTCTCTTTCTCTCTCTCTTTTTTTTCTTCTTTGAGACAGAGTCTCACTCTGTCACCCAGACTAGAGTGTAGTGGCACAATCTCAGCTCACTGCAACTTCCGCCTCTTGGGTTCAATCGATTCTCCTGCCTCAGCCTCCCCAGTAGCTGGGACTACAGGCGCGTGCCACTACACCTGAATAAAATTATCTTAACAATAATAGTTAATAGCAAAGTGACCATGGATCACCACGGAAACTTTGGAAATTAAAAAAAAAAAAAAGGAACCAATTTAGGAGGACACACATGAATACACGGGGAAGCACAGCTGGATGGGTTGAAAATTCATTGGACCATTTTGGCCCAATGTCACAGGCTAGAAAATGCTAGCCACTTGGCATCTAAATTTGTTTGTCACTTCTGAATTGAGTGCATGGCACCATTGTGAGGATTCATTAAAGCAAAGATCAGGCTTGATAAACTCTTATCACTAAACAAATATAATCAAGACTTAGAGCTATAAACTGAAGTAAACCCTGCAGCTCTGATAGTCACTGCCCAGACTGGTTTGGTGTTTGTGGCCAGGTCTTGGCACTTAAACTGAGGGAGATTGTGGAAAACATGGAGGGAGTTCAGAGGCCAAGGACAGACATGAGGAAGAGTTGGAATTCTTATTTATTTATTTAGAGATAGGGTCTCGCTCTGTGGTCCAGACTGGAGTGCAACAGTGTGATCATAGCTCACTGCAGCTTCAACCTCTTGGGCTCAAACAAGCCTCCTGCCTTAGCCTCCTGAGTAGCTGGGACCACAGGTGTGTGCCACCATGCCCAGCTAATTTTTTTATTTTTATTTTTTGTAGAGATGGAGTCTTACTACGTTGACCAGGCTGGACTTGAACTCTTGCTCTCAAGTGAATCTCTTGCCTTGGACTCCCAAAGTACTGGGATGACAGGCATAAGCCACGGTGCCTACCTAGTTGGGATTCTAATGTAGTGCATGTGTACCAGATGCCGCTCACTGAAGATGAGACTGGGATGATTGCACCAGGATGTGAGGAATTGGGCTAATTTTCATATAGCATGGAATTTAAAATGCCAGAAAGTGTTTTTGAAAATGGTGAAATCTGAGTCCTCCTCTATGATTATCCAACTGTAATAGGGAAGTGGAAGCTACACTACCAGTACGGTGGTTGTTGCAAAGATGGATGGACGCGAACCTCCCACCGTGAGCTGTTTAGACCTGATTCTGTGAGGTCTGGAACTAGGTATTTACTTAGCAGTCACCTTCTGCCATCTATGGGTTTATATGTTTCATTGCAGTTACAGGGGAGTAGGCTGTGATACCATCAGACACAAAGCTGATGTTTTTGTTAAACTAGTCACACCTCCTCCTTTTTGTCCACAAAAGCCATTTTTCATTTTTTCAGTATGTTTGTTTTCGTTTTTGGTAGATAAAACACTTTTTGTGATGATAAATAATTATTTCTTTGGAACAAGGGGGGGAATTTGTATTGAGACATGCATGAGGAAGGACCTGGTTGCCTGGATTCCATTCGTTAAAGTGTTTTTAATAGCCAGGAAATTCTTTCCTCTGCATTAAAAGACGAAGCCATCATTTTGAAATATCCTGTGAGGCTTGCATTTTCCCTCAGGTTACAGGAAAAGGGGACCAGGAGTTGCAGCGATTTCTGCTTTCTATTGTTCTAATGCTTTATTTTTAGCATCAACTAGGGTAGGGAAAGCCACTGATTGTGACAAAGGAAACCGGGAAGTGCCGTGAAGGGCAGGACAGATAGATGGGCAGTAGACATAGGAAATCAGGGAGGACTTTTTAGAGGGGATGAGGTGGGCTCTGGGTTTGAAAAGAAATGAAAGTCGCAGGAAGAGGGGATACGCTGCTGGAAAGGACCACCTGCTCCTTATGTTCTGTGTCTGCAGTTCAAGAGAGTTTCATGCAGAAAGAGGACACAGTTTCCCACAAGGCTGCCTCATAGCTAGCTTCTTTCCTTTGAATCTCCATGTCCATTTCACCTGCCTGTTTCCATGCTAAGCTCCCTCTCCTTCTCTCTGGTTCAACCACATGAGTCTCTTTCAGTTTCTGGAAAGCACTGTGGTCTCCATCACTAGGGGCATTTGCATCTATTGCCTGCTCCGCTAGAAACTCTCTGTGCCCTGGGAACTCCTCTCCATCCCTTATATCTCAGCTTAAAACTCACTTCCTCAAAGAGGCCTTGCCCATTCCCTTGGATTGGCTCTATGTGCCATGCATCATATTCATACTTTTCAGGAGCTCAGATTCCGTGTCCAACATCAGCCTTCTTTCTATTGCAAGTATGGCACTGTGCCTGCATCCCCCTTATCCAGGAAGAGGCACATGGAGGAGTCAAGAGGGGAAACAGTAACAAAACTGTACCTATTCCATTATTAAGTTTTCTTTGGAGGTTTATTTTAGAAGCTAGGCTAAAGGTGACCAAATGTGCCAACTCACCAACTCATGGTAGAGTTGAGGGATAGAATACTGTGGGTGTCATTTTCCCAGTACAGCAATGGAGTTGGCCCCTGTTTTCTGATTCCTCCCTGGTCCTGTGGGGACAGGAAGGGCAGCACTCTGGGATGCAAGCTCTGTCTTTCCTCCTACCCCCAAGGGTGAAGTAGGATGGTGATTGTGCAGAGAAGCATCTGGCTGGAGCATGACAAGACCACTAAACTCAGGAAAAACGGAAGGAGACTTTTCTCCTTCCATTACTTGGGATAAGCTATTTCCCACAGTGCAAGGACGAATTGGAAAGATTAATTATGGTCGCAGTACAACCCTTCAACTTCTTTTTTTTTAATTTTGAAGAAGAGAAATAGAAAAAGTAATCCAAGAGGCTAATTGGGCTGCAGTATTTGGGGAGAATTAGAGAAGATGAGTCCTGGAGAGATGGGTAAGGATCAGGGCTGATACAGAATGCACAAAGCGGGGTCTGGAAGGAGTCCTGGGTTTCAGCTTCTGCGATGTGCTAAAGTGGGGTAGCACAGCTGTCAGGGGACACCTGGCTCAGCTGTTGGTGTCAAGATGGTCCTGGAAAACCACTCAAGAGTTTTCCAGAGAACGGTTGCCTCACATGGCCCTTGGCCATGTGAGTGTCTTGTCAGCACGATTTGAGGTGCGTGAGAGAATTGCTTTTGGTTGCCAGCAAGAAGCACCTGGTTTTGCAAAGCTAGGACAAAAATAGGAACTGGCATAGAGGCAAGTTTGGTCATTTGACTCCTGATTGACCGAAGAGATTTGAGAATGACCCAGGGGAGGGGAGGAAGCTAGGTCTTTATGGCTGTACCACGGTAATAGTAGGTTTCCTGGGGGATGAGGTCAAGGAATAAGAGGGGTCACTGACACCCCTGTAAGTCTGAGAAAACCTTCATAAGCTCAGGGGAGTTGCTCATGCTATACATACAGAGTTGGCTAAAATCTTTGAATCCAATTTGGCTACTAGCACCATGATCATCAGTTTGACAGGAGAAAATCCCAAGCATTTGTATTTAGGAATATATATTGAGTTTTTACTGAACATATATTTCATGGCTCCCTTGAGGAAAACCTTTCATGATAAGGTAGCAGGTAATATTCTAAAGCCCTCCCTTACTAGTAACTCAAGATTTGAACCCTTGATGTCTTCTCTTAGGAGCTCCCTTTGGGAGCCTGCGCAAGTCAGTGGAGAAGAGCGCTGACCTGGAAGGAGGGAGTCTGGGTTCCATTCTCAAACTTACCACTCAGTAGCTATATCCATGAGCAAGCTATATCCATTTCACCCATCTGGAACCCAAGTTCCTCACTATTAGATGAAGCAGCTAATGTTCCTCCCACCTCTAATGTTCTATAATTCTCTGATCCAGTAACTGGAAGCAGTGGTGCAGCTTGGTGCTGGAGAACAAATAGAGGCATTCCTCCTGTTATGAAGTGAGTTGTGTCCTCCCCATCCCTCAAATCAGTATGTTGAAAGCCTAAGCCCCAACGTGTCTCTGTTTGGAGACAGGGCCTTCAGAGAGGTAATTAAGGTTAAATGAGGTTCTAAGTGTGGAACCCTAATCCAATAGGACTCATGTGCTTGTAAGAAGAGAAAGACTTTGGGAGGCCGACATGGGCAGATCACCTGAGGTCAGGAATTTGAGACCAGCCTTCAACATGGTGAAACCCTGTCTCTACTAAAAATACAAAAATTAGCCGGGTGTGGTGGTGGATGCCTGTAATCCCAGCTACTCAGGAGGCTGAGGCAAGAGAATTGCTTGAACCCGGGAGGTGAGGTTGCAGTGAGCCAAATCGCGCCATTGCACTACAGCCTGGGTGACAAGAGTGAAACTTCGTCTCAAAAAAAAATTTAAAAAAAGAAGACAGACAGGTACACACAGGAAAGAGCATGGGAAGACACAGTGAGAAGGTGGCCATCTGCAACCCAAGGAGAAACCCCTCACTAGACAGCAACCCAGTGGCAAGTTCACCTTGGATTTCTAGTCTCCATAACTGTGAGAAGATACATTTCTGTTGTTTAAGCCAGTCAGCCTGTGACATTCTGTTAGGCAGCCTGAGGAAACTAACATACCTCCTCATCCCTCAAACACTGGACTATGACTTATTGGTCTGTGGCCTTTGGGGGTGTTTGCATTTAACTTTCTCCATTGGCAAAGGCATAGCAAAGTAAATTGGCTCCTGGAAAAGCAGGCACTCTACTGCTTTGGAATTTATGGAGTGGAGTCATGGATGTTTCTGAGGTGTTTTCTCTAACTCTAACCAATTTTCTAACATGAGCTTGGTGTCCAACAGTTCAATTCAATTCCGAGACTGTCTACCTGATGTTACTATCAGCTCCCAAAGTTAAAGGGCTCGGTCCCACAAGACTGCTGCCATCTCAGATACCAGTTGCAAATCCCAGCTCATGCGTACTTCTGACTGACTGGCTATAAACTGGGGGGTTCCCATGACCTTCCTCCTCAAGTTTGGTAATTTGCTGGAATGGCTTACAAAACTCAGGAAAACATTTTATTTATGTTTAGTTGATTGTTATAAAAGATACAATTCAGGAACAGCCAAATGGAAGAGATGCATAGGGCAAGGGGTAGGGTATATGTGGAGTGGAGTGTTCATGCCCTCCCACGGTGCTCCATCCTCACGGCACCTCGATGTGGTCACTCGCCCAGAAAGCTCTCCAAACCCCGTGGCTCAATAGTTTTTATAACCCAATCTCTAGCCCCCCCACCCTTTCTCCAGATCATGTCCAATCTTGAGGTGGTCCTCTTGTACCAGTGTGGAGGAGCCTGTGGGGTTACTTTCTGAGCAAAAACTGGGCTTGGAAACCTTAAAAATACATCGTTATTGACTAAATAAGTTTTCGGAGAGTTCTGCCAGAATATCTTGGTTGCGGGGCCCTGTGTAGACGTGGGCAGCTGTGGGGCAAGTGGATGGAGGCGACTGCTTTCCAGAAGGGAAGGTCTACACTGTCACCCCAAAGCCCCAGATCACAGGATTTTATAGAGCATTGAGCTTCTGTGTCTCTTCCTTGGGAGTTGCCTATCTGGGACTTGGCAGTGCTTGGACAGGAAGTGGTCTCATGCTAATAACTGGTACAAGGACCCGTGGAGGAGGAGCAAGCAAGCTGGACACCAAACATAGGGGGTGCCTGCGGGGAGTCTGAGGGACCTGCAGGCCCAGAGTAACAGCAAACATGAGGATCAGAGGACTTGAACTGGACTCTGAGCTTCCTGTGAGGCCGCAGCAGAGCTCGTCCGGGATTTCTTGGTGGAACAAGATATTAAAATTACACAATGGGGTGGAGAAGGCGGGGTCAAAGACAGATGTCAGTGCCTGCAAATACACTGTGCCTGACCCTGCTAAGAGGGTCACGTGTGTGCCAGGCTGGTTCCAGGCTCCGCCATTCACACTCCCAGGGTCTGTGGTGAAATCAAATTTATTCTCATTCTCATCATTAGAAGTATGTCTAATTTAGAAAGAAACCACATTGAACTCTGACTCCTGTTGTCCCCTCAAAGCTGTGTGTTAAGCAAATCGGCATAAAGGATTTCCTTCTCTTTTACCTGGCACTGGGACATCTACATCAGAGTTCATAATGTCACTCCAAAGGCACTTGGCTGAGAAATCTTGAAGGTGAAGATTTCTTCTGAATTTTCCAAGAAACAGATTTTTTAAAGAATAGGCACATCTTATCTTCTGTTTTTGAAAGTTTGTCATCTATAGGCCAGATACAAATTTTCTGTATCTAGAATACTTGATTTTTTTAGATTGGGAATTTACAAGAATGCATGGGTATATTTTATCTATGTAAATAAACTCTAGGCTGGGCACAGTGGCTCACGCCTGTAATCTCAGAGGCAGAGGGGTGCAGATCACCTGAGGTTAGGAGTTCAAGACCTGCCTGGCCAACATGATGAAATCCTGTCTCCACTAAAATACAAAAATTGGCTGGGCATGATGATGCATGCCTGTAATCCCAGCTACTCGAGAGGCTGAGGCAGAAGAATTGCTTGAACCTGGGAGATGGAGGCTGCCAAGATGAGCCAAGATGGTACCACTGCACTCCAGCCTGGGTGACAGAGTGAGACTCTGTCTCAAAAAAAAAAAAAAAAAATTCAAAAAAGAAAATAAACCCTTTTCATGTACTTTGGAAGCATTTTTTAAGAACAAAATTACATTGCTAATAAAAATATTTATTGTGAGAAGTTTCAAAAGAATGTAACACTTGGAATTAATTGAAGTACTATTTGAGCATGTACTATGACATTTTTATAAATGTAGAGATACTGAGGCCTGCATCTAATTCATATCTGAATCCTTAAAAAAATCCTGCTTGCTATTCTATAGGTGATACATTCTTGCTAAAATTCTGTTGAATTAATTTCTCAAAAGTAAATAGTCGGAGCCACTTATTTGAATACCTCTAGAGTTGTGTTAGCAGAAATAGGAACTGTATTCAAAACAGACTGAGAGACAGACCCAAGGGAGTACAGATTTTCAATTTGTGGTTTCAGATATTCACCATTCATGGGCACCTATTGCCTACTCTCTCAACACTTCCATGTTCAGTATAGTGCAGTTAGATGCTTCAATCTCTTTTCTTTTTTTTTTTTTTTTTTTTTGAGACAGAGTCTCACTCTGTCACCCAGGCTGGAGTGCAGTGGCGTGATCTCGGCTCACTGTAAGCTCCATCTCCTGGGTTCACGCCATTCTCCTGCCTCAGCCTCCCGAGTAGCTGGGACTACAGGCACCCGCCACCACGCCTGGCTAATTTTTTGTATTTTTAGTAGAGACGGGGTTTCACCGTGTTAGCCAGGATGGTCTCGATCTCCTGACCTTGTGATCCACCCGCCTTGGCCTCCCAAAGTGCTGGGATTACAGGCGTGAGCCACCGTGCCAGGCCCGATCTCTTTTCTTTTACACTACACTCAGCATGTAGCTGTCTGCACCCATTGGCATTGGCTAATTGCCCACTGTGCTCCAGCTGGCTTGTCTGGGGGCTGGGATGTTAAAAGCTCCTTATATGTGGCCATCTCTGTTGTGGTGGGTCTGATCGGAAGAATGTGTCACCACTAACTCTATACTTCCCAGAGACCGGAACTCCCAGCTCCAGCTTTATGAATGTACCCCACCCCTCACCACACCATTAGGCTCTCGGAATCTGTCAGAATTCTTTTTTATTTTTTTGAGACAGGGTCTTGTTCTGTCACTAGTCTGAAGTACAGTGGTGCAGTCATGGCTCACTGCAGCCTCGAACTCATAGGTTCAAGCAATCCTCCTGCCTTAGCCTCCTGAGCAGCTGGGACTATAGGCACACACCACCACGACCAGCTAATTTTTAAATTATTTGTAAAGACTAGGTCTCGCTACGTTGCCCAGGCTGGTCTTGAACTCCCGGCCTCAACCAATCCTCCCACCTTGGCCTCCTAGAGTGCTGCGATTATAGGTGTTGTCAGAATTCTTAGTTGTTGGCAAGAAGACTCCAGCTGATTTAAACTCATTTACTGGGTTCTAGGAGAGTTGGAAAACCAGGCTTGGAGCTACAGTAGCAGGACAGCATACCCAAAATCATGCCACGGGGTGCTCTGGTGAAGATGTCATTCTCACTGGCCTGTCCAGATGCTGTATTCTGTTGCTATCACAGTAGAATGTCTGCTCCAGGTGCAGGCTGGGGACAGCACCGCAGCCACTGCTGCTGTGGAAAAGCAATCTTGCTGCCACTGCCGCCACCTCTAGAAAGGGTCTGAGTCGCTGTTTCTTTGTGTCCCTAGCATCTGATTCAGACTCCAGAGTGGGTGCTTCTGATTGGTGGATCCTGGATCCTGTGCCCATAACCACCTGCAAAGGATGCTGAGAAAGGTGAGTACCACATCTCAGTTTTTATACTGGAAAGGGGGCTGTGCCTCCCATGAAAACTCATAAGAAAGGCAGCGCTCCAAATAGAGGCAGGAGACTCAAATGGTAGGCAGCTGAAAGGAAGAGCAACTGTCCATGATATGGACTAAACTATACCAACTCCCCTGCTCCCAGAAAGAGGACAAAAGCCTTGCTGTACACAGATTATTAAAATCCCAGCCAAACCAAAAGAAAAACTGACAATGGTAACCATGATAGCAAAGAGACACTTTATTCCTTTATTGCCTGTTTTTGAAAATCCTCAGTACTGTGAGAACTGCTTCATATGTAATTGTTCAAGTTTTGCTAGACTAGGAGTTTCAGCTTCATCCAAATCCATTTAAGGGATATTAGCTCTGCACTCATCCTCCCTGTCCCCGTCCCAAGCCTATGTTACTGGTATGCTATGGTATTGGATTGGGATGGATTACTTGCCATGAATATTTTCCATTGTTTCTCATTAATGTATTAATTAATTAAGTAAAATATTATTTTCCATGAGACACAATGGAAAAATGGAAAACATTCATGGAAAATAACCCATTTCAATAGAATACCATAGCGACTATGTGTCTGGAAACATCCAAACTGGAGAGCTTTAGTTTTTAAAACTTCCGTGGAGATAATTAGGTTTTCCTCAACCCAATTTAGCCAACGTCTCCTTGGATTTTATTTAAAAACCTGAAGTAGAGCCAAATGAGCCACTTCTGCTTAGATGAAAAAAGGTGTCATCTCTCACTAGATTTGTACTGTGTCACTTTGTCACCCAAGGTTTCCAATTCACTCTTACATAGAGATGCAGTCCCAGAGTACAGGGCATGTGGCATATTGGTGAGAAAAAGAGAGAGGATGTGGCAGGGAGAGTGAGAAGCCAGGGAATGACGCTTCCTGAATGGTGTTGTACAAGCCATTTTACCCTCCAGAGAGCACCCCTCAGCCTAAACCCTGGTGATGTGGGTCTAGTTTTTCCAGGTGGTAGTTCAACATAGTCCAACATCATTGCACCAGATGAATCTGGGATCATTCTAGTAAGATTTACACCTTCCCATTGACAATAGCGCATCTTGGTCAAGGAAGCGTAGGGAGTAGTTATGTGAAATAGAAAAATATTACTCATCTTGTATACTTAACTCACAGCATTAATGAATTAGTTCATTTGGTAACCATTTACCAAGATCCTATTATGTACTAAGCCATGCACTAAGTGCTTTGCATGTGTTACCCCATTTAATAATCCCTCTAACAATCTTATCCTGTGAAGCGGATCTATTTCCCTCCTGCCCCCGTTTGAGAGATAAAAAGATGAAAGCTCAGAGAGCTTAAGAGGCAGAATTAGGACTGAATCCACATCACTTTGACTGCAAAGTCTATGATTCTGGCCACTGTTTCTTGTGATTTTTAGTGGCTTGGCTGTTGAGATGGCTGGTGGACAGTTTCTATCCTCAGTGATGGTTGGACATCAGAAAAGAAAAGAGATGTTAGCATATAGTGTGATCCATCCTATAGTAGTAATATATACAGGAGTCTGGCCTGAGGTCTGGATGAGAGGGTGGTTCAGGAAGCTTCTCGTAGGAGGGAAAACTTGAGTTAAGTGAAGAGAGTGACCAAGATGTTTCCACAGGAAGAGCATGTGTACACTTCTGGAGGTGTGAGAATTTGGTGGCATGGCTGGTGTGTAGGATGAGTGTGTGTAGAGGAGAGAGAGTGAGGGGGGCGGGGAGACTAAAACAAGCCTGGAAAGATACACAGGGGCACAGTGGATGAAGAAAACGGTGCAGATTTGAGAGCTACTTGGGGAGTAGATTCACCATAATTTGGTGATTAGATGTAGGGAATGAGGGATGCATTTATTCATTATTTTATTTATGATAGTTAATGAATGCCTGCTTTAAACCAGGCACTATAGTAAGTGCTGGAAATAAAGGGGACAAAAGAGCTGGCATCCCTGCTCATGGGTTGTACAGTGTACAAAGAGGAAAGAATCAAAGATAACCCCAGATTTCTAGTTTAGATGATAGAGACACAAAAACTTAGAAAAGCACTAGGTTGATTTGGGAAGAGGCTCAGGCATTTCTGTGGGACATCATACAAGATGGCCAAGAGGTAGTGGGATATACAGACGTGGAGCTAGGAGAGAATCTAAGCTGGTCATATAGATTCAGGTGCCATCCACATGGATGTGGAAGTAAAAACCATGCATGTGGGTGTGGGGTGTGATCGCTCAGGAAATGTGTAGCAGGGTGAAGACAATGGAACTGGGGAACTCCAGCCTTTAGAGGCAGAGAAACTGTGAAGGAGTGGTTACAGGGCTAGGAGAGAACCATGAGAGAGCCATGTCATGAAAGCAAAGTGTTATGGCCTGCCTCCCCCACCTCCCAAATTCATGTGTTGAAGCCTTAATTTCCAATCTGACTGTATATGGAGTTAAGGAACTTTAAGAAGGTAATTAAAGTTAAATGAAGTTATAAGGGTAGGTCCCTAATCTGATAGGATTATAAGAAAAGGAAGAGATACCAGATCTCTCTCTCTCTTTGTCTCTGAGAGAAAAGTCCAAGTGAGGACATAGCAAAGAGGCACCATCTGCAAGCCAGGAATAGAGGCCTCACCAGAAATCATCCTTGCCAACATCTTGATCTTGAACTTCCAGCCTCCAGAGCTGTGAGAAAATAAATTTCTGTTTTTAAGCCACCCAGTCTGTGATGTCTTGTTATGGCAGCCTGAGCAGACAAATACACCAAGATGAGAGGGTTTCAAGGACTGTTTAAACAAAAGCAAATACTCAGCAAAGACAAGGGTAGGCATTTGTCTTCTGAATTTGACAATCCTGTACCCTTAGCAAGAGCAAGGAAGTGCGAAGGCTAGAAGCCAAACTTCAGCAAGTTTCAGGGTTGGCTGAGCAGGAGGGATTGCAGGTTTCACATGCAAACATGGCCTCTAGGTTGGAGTTTGGCATCTCCTACCATCTATGTCTGTCATTCCAGTAAACCCTTTTGTGCAGACTCCCCCAGGGTCCAGCAATGTATGTGGCATATAGCAGGTTCTCAATAATGCCTGCAGAATGGCCTCGCTCTGCTAAGTACAGGCTTCGGTGTAGAGTTAGATCAACATTACTTGCCTAGTGAAGCAGCCTTATATAGTAATATAAACAACTTTCATTTAGTGCTTTTTAGGTGCCCAGCATTGGGCTAAACTCTCTACATCTATCTTATCATGTAATTTTCATTATGAATTAGGTACTATTATTGTTATGCTCATTTTTCTTATGGAAAAACTGAGATAGAGGTTCAAATACAGACAATCTGACTCCAGAGCTCAGTCTCCTAACCGGTATGCTCTATGGCTTCTGTACCCCCATCATCCCTATCCAGGTGCAGATACCCGCATCTGCCCTGTGAGACTTTTGGGGAGCTGACTTGAGTTTCTGGGCCTCAGTATCCCAACTTGCAAAATGTGGTATTTGGAGTAGATGAGTTTCTCGAGTGCTTTATGGCTCTACCATTCCATGATCTGATGGTTTGGACTCAATTACACTCCGTTTATGTGACCTGGCACTAACTCATACAGAAAAGTCAACCAAAAGTTGCCACTCTTGATTTATGCAGGCAGTGAACTTGGGGAACCCTAACCAGCAGTTGGAGGAGAATGGAATCCCTGACAATGTACGAAGGGACACTGGGAAGCTTGAGTTCCCCATCAGTATCTCCAACCACCCCCATCTAAGTAAGATGGAGGTGGGGTTGGGGGAAGCCCCTACTTCTGCCTCCTGTATGGCTTCTGCTAATTGGCTAGGATGTGAGGAGAGTTCTGGTTGAAGGTTGGCCAAGTAAGTTTATTGAGGAGAATCAATGAACTATAGTTGGCCACCACCACTGCTGTTGAAGGGTTTAACGAAGGCTGCTTCTGAGTATGCAGGGCCCTGGGCAAGATTATTTTGTGGGCCTCTCTATATAAAAATAATTTGATTAAAAATGATGACAAATTGTATCACAAAAATTCATCGACCCATGTAAGGCCCATATGATGTGTCAATGAAAGTTTAGAACAATGTGTAGAAAAATGGTACTTTTGAATTTACTTTTTGTCTAATCATCGCACATTAAGATTTCTGTTTGGGTCTGGGAACCATTTCTTTGTAATCTTTATCATCAAATACGCTGTTCCTGGCTAAGTTAGCATCTTCCACCATGAGGAAAAGGTAGCGATGCTGTTCTTACTCACAACCCTAAAGCTCTTCAGAACCTGTTTGTATTAAAGCAATATAGATCTTCCAGCCTCTGTGGTTCCCTAATTTTATTTATTTAATGCTGATACAGCATTCTTCATGATACAGCATCATCCATCAGGCTGCCTGTGAGTATTGGACCATCTCCAAAGTTGTTATTGTGCTTCATTGAGGATGACCACAAATGCAAGTCTTACTCAGAGTATGTAGAAATGTGTGAATGATAATCTGTTTTCTGGTCATGTTCAGAATTTTATAGCATAATGTGGAATAGCTCATCTTCCAACCATGTCTTCTTTTGAACTTTTTAGGTAGTAATCACTGTATTCCCAGAATGTGACCTCCTTCAATAATGATTGCATCCCTGCCTTCCATACACTGCCATAAGTGGCAAGGAGAGGTGAGGGTCTCATGGGAAGAATAGAAGAGAGGTCTCATTCACATAAGGGATGTGTGGCCCATGTCAGGTACAACCTAACACTGTCCCTGGAGAGCATGACATCACCACATCAATTGAAAGCAAGTGAAACATCATTTGGAAGGGCCTGTTGGTGGAGGGGACACTAGCAATGGGGGAGGGGTTCGACAAGGTTGGGTACCTGCTTTCATTCCTGCCTCCCTGAGTGTTGTAACCAGAGGTGGCACTGAGGTCAGAACACAGTCAGGTTAGAGCCCATGCATGGGCTTACTCATGTGGCTCAAGCCCTAAGGTCATGGTGGACTCTTAGTGTTCCATTGCTGCCATAACAAATTACCATACAGTGAGCAGCTTAAAACAACATCCATGATATGGTTTGGCTGTGTCCCTACTCAAATCTCATCTTGAATTGTAGTTCCCACAATTCCCAGGTGTTGTGGGAGGTAATTGAATCATGGGGGCAGGTCTTTCCCGTGCTATTCTTGTGATAGTGAATAAGTCTCATGAGATCTGATGGTTTTATAAAGGAGAGTTTCCCTGCACAAGTTCTTTTCTCTTGTCTGCCACCATGTGAGACGTGCCTTTCACCTTCTGCCATGATTGTGAGGCCTCCCCAGCCATGTGGAACTGTGAGTCCATTAAACTGCTTTCTTTTGTAAATTGACCAGTCTCGGTTATGTCTTTATCAGCAGCATGAAAATGGACTAATACAATCTATTTTATTTTCTCACAGTCACGTAGGTCAGAAGTCCAGACACACATGGCTTGGCTGTTTCTTTTCTCTCATCCATTTTATTTTTTACTTTATTACTATTTTTTGAGACAGGGTCTTGTTCTGTCACCCAGGCTGGAGTGCAGTGGTACAATCTCAGCTCACTGCAGCCTCAACCTCCCGGGCTAAAGTGATCCTCCTGCTTCAGTCTCCCAAGTAACTAGGACTATAAATGTTTGCCACCATGCCCAGCTAATTAAATTATTTTTATTTTTATTTTTTATTTTTTGTAGAGACAGAGTCTCACCATGTTGCCCAGGCTGGCCATCCATTTTATTATCTCACAGTCTTGTAGCTTGCAAGTCCAGGCACACATGACTTGGCTGGTTCTCTGCCCCAGGTTTCATAAGGCAAAATCTAGGTGTGGGCTGGGCTGTGTTCCTTTCTTGAGATTCTGGGGATGAATCTGCTTTGAAGATCATTCCAGTTGTTGGCAGAATTCAGCTCCATGCAGTTGGAGAAATGAAGTTCCAATGTCCTTGATGGCTGTCTGCCTTGGATCCCCCTTTCTCCATTTTCAAAGCCAGTGGCGATGGATCTCATATCTTGAATCTCTCTGACTTTCCCTTCTGCCTCATTTCTCTTCTGTTTCCAGCTGAAGAGTGTTCTCTGCTTTTAACAGATCATGTGATTAGATTGGCCCCACCTGGATAATCCAGGCTAATCTCCTGATTTAAAATTGTACCCGCCAGGTGCGGTGGCTCACGCCTGTAATCCCAGCACTTTGGGAGGCTGAGGTGGGCAGATCGCTTGAAGTCAGGAGTTTGAGACCAGCCTGGCCAACATGGTAAAAACTAGTCTCTACTAAAAATACAAAAATTAGCCGGGCGTGATGGTGTGCGCCTGTAGTCCCAGCTACTCAGGAGATTGAGGCAGAGTTGCTTGAACGCGGGCAGTGGATGTTGCAGTGAGCCAAGATCGCACCACTGCACTCCAGCCTGGGCGACAGAGCAAGACTCAGTCTCAAAAATAAATAAATAAATAAATAAATAAATAAATAAATAAATGTCTTATTTTTATATCTTAAAATCTTAATTACATCTGCAAAGTCCCTTTGCCATGAAACGTAACATATTCAGAGGTTGCAGGGATTACAGCATGAATATCTTTGAAGGGTCATTATTCTGCCTACCACAAGGATTGCTGGTTGTTCTAAGCCCTGAACTCATCCTGGGTCTGATATGAGTGAAGTCCACCCTAAATCAGCATGTTGGCACTATTCTGGCAGCCCAATACTGCATGAATCCATGAAAGAAAAATCCCACTGGTCAGCAAGAGCAATCTACTTGCCAGAACACCCTCTTGGAATGAGATCTGACTAGGATGCCTGGGACCCCCACATGGGCATGAATCCCAGAATCCCTTAGGCAATGTGGTCCACTCTACAAGTGGTATAGGGTTTGAGAACATCCCTAAAGGAAGAAACAGGAACTGAGGCCAACATAGGTCCCTGTCTAGGCTCCTGCTTGGATGGAATTGCTGATTCTGGGTGTTCCCAGGCATGGGAGAGGGATCCAGAGAAGACATTCCACTTGCAGAGGTTCCCTGAGGGGTCAGAATTGCAGCCCTGCTTGCCTGGGTCTAAGGGCAAGGTGGTACTGCTTCCAGCAACTAAGCTGGTAGGAGCTATTTTAATTTTCATGCAATGTCTCTGTAGGGTTCAGTTGGCGTTGTCGGGTAGAGTGTGGGGTTTCACTCCAGCCAGCCTTGATACAAGTCCTTGATATTCTCCATAAGCTTTATACAAGTCCTGGATATTCCCCATATTGGCTGGATGATCTTGGACAAGTTACTTAATCTTGTGGAGCCTCAGTCTCTTCATCTGTACGGCAAAATGAAGACAATAACAATTAACCCTGGCCCTGAAAGGGGTGAGATATATCATAGACATTTTATACTCACATCTGCCGGTTATAATTTCCACCTTTCAATGTTGTGATGATCAAGTGAGATGGCATATCTCACTTAAAGATGGCATAAAACCACCTGGAATACAATAGGCACACCATACATTTCAACCATAAACAGTGATTGAGCCCAATGTCAGGCTGATAAATGTGAAATCACAGGTTCTCCAGGAGAGGAGGGGAGGACAACTTGTAGTGTTTGCTGATTTCCATGGTGTACATACTCCCAATGGCTCATTTCAAACAACCAGTCTGTTGTCAGTGGATGTGGAGTTGGGAAGAGCTGACAGTCAGCTCTTCCGACAGGCACGGTGTTCAGTGCTGGAGATACAGTGACAAATTTGCATGAAGCTTAAAGTAGTTCTCTTCTCTGTGCTATTTTTCCCCCAACCCAAAGTATGAGCCTCCAGAATATTTTGCAAATTAAGATGTAGTTCTAGGTAGAAAAGCGTGAACTCAGTAACCTCTCAAGGTGTCTCTCAGCATTTGCCTCAACCAGTAGAGGAAATGTTATTTCTGGCTTCTTGGCAAGCCAGCAGTCTTGTTTCCACAGAGCTGAGTTGGGTATGAATAAGGCCAGAAATGCTGCTCCTCTCATTGGTTTGGGGTTTGGTGTTGGTGGAGACATTTCATTTCCTGGAGGCCCACTCGGCAACACTAGGAGAGGAGGGTGCTGGCTCATCCATTCACGATCATGGGGACTGAATGACCCGGTGAGAACAATAGTCATTTCCCAGTTGTATGAGGTCACATGCCCTGACCATGCCCACGCTTCACTGTCCCAGAGCATTTCGATGGCGGGGATTCCATTATGACTGACATCTGGTATTCTTAATAGGAAAGCAATCTCACTGTTCTCAAAGTAGGAAAACTGTTTTTGGAAGGTTTTAGAATGAAGCAGGTTGAAAACATCTATGCAGAGTACTTGGAAATGTATGAACTGGTAAATCTAAAGAGCACGGAGATGTAGGTTGTCTCTCTCTCACTCTCTTGAGTCACTGAACACCCGTACTGTAAATTGCTTTATATCATTTCTCAGAAGGCAATCTCTTTTCTCAGGGTAAGTTTCCATGTAAGGTGATATTAAGGGTAAAAAAAAAAGCACAATGCAAGCACTGTGGTTACTGGTGTTTAAAAAGGGCCATTAAAAATAAAATTAATATCTACCATGCTTAATATTGTATCCAATTGGAATTTGATATAAAAACTGGGACCCCAGTGGAAATTTTTTTTTAGTGAATAAACATACAATTTATTTGGGAAGGTTGAGATTATTTTATTTATTCATTTTTAAAAACCACATTTGGAAAATTAAAATATGTATTAAAGTCAAGCTATATGCCCAAGCTTTGGAATAAAGAACAGACTCTCAGAATTTCAAAATGGCTCTACAATAAAAATAGAACAAATTAACACTTAAGGATAACAGAAAGACAACTGCAGTTTATTTTTGGAGCCAGCATGGGTATGGGTGAAGAGGGCTTTCGTTTCACTAATGCATAGGTGACTGGTGGCTTGTTTCTAGGTTTTTCCATTCTGGAAAACTCTAGTTAATGTCTCATGTGTCCAAGATTTAGCACTGTTAGCTGGTTTCTGCAATAACTTTTACATTTATTATAGAATAATATATCATTTTATATTATTGGAGCTTGGAGCTCTTGGGTTCCATATAGCAAATGTGCAGTAAGAATCAGATCAATTCTTTTCTCCAATTTTTCTCTTGTCCACTTTCTTTTTTTCATGAAGTCTCCACACTGTTGATAATTATAATGATAAAATTATAATAAAAGCAAACATTTATTGAGTGCTTTCTGTATAGGCATTATTACTGTCTTTCTGATGTGGACCTTTAAGGATGAAAATATATTCTAGAAGTTGGTATATTAAGTTAAAATGCCAAGATGGCATTTCTATTTTAATTTTTTTTGAGATGGAGTCTCGCTCTCTCTCCCAGTCTGGAGTGCAGTGGCGCGATCTCGGCTCACTGAAAGCTCCGCCTCCCAGGTTCACGCCATTCTCCTGCCTCAGCCTCCTGAGTAGCTGGGACTACAGGCGCCCGCCACCACGCCCAGCTAATTTTTTGTATTTTTAGTAGAGACGGGGTTTCACCGTGTTAGCCAGGATGGTCTCGATCTCCTGGCCTCATGATCCACCCGCCTCGGCCTCCCAATGTGCTGGGATTACAGGCGTGAGCCACCACACCCGGCCCTAGATGGCATTTTAAGAGGATATTATGATAGGCTTAAATACTAAGGTAAAGTGCTTATATTTAAAAATCTTCAATCATTTCCCTTTGCCTGAAAAATTAAAAGCATGGACAGGGTGGTAGTGATGGTGTGGTATGATCGTAAGTTTGTATTTTAGATATATGTAGAAACATATGAAAGGTGGATTGAAACAAGGAGAGGATAAAGACATGAGTTAGGAGTTAGGATTGCAAGATAAAATATGGGAAGCCAAGTTAAACTGAATTTCAGATAAACAAGAATTTTTTTTAGTATAAATATGTTCCATGCAATATTTGGAAAATATTTGGAACATACTTATACTAGAAAAGTATTTGTAGTTTATCTGAATAAATTCATATTTAATTGAATTTCTTGTATTTTTATTTGCTAAAACCGGCAACTCTATTTAGGAGGTTACTACAGTAGTCCAAGTAAGGGGAAACAAAGAACTAAAAAGGGTGGTGGAAGAGGAAATTGATAGGAGAGTACGGATGTGAAAGAATTGAGAAGGTAAAATTGATAGGACTTGGCAACTGATAAGAGAAAATGATGTGGCTTTAGATACCATAATGTGGAAAGAGGAGCCAGGATCTAATAGGCTAATTTTCTAATAGAAAATTTATATATTTCAAGGGAAAACAATGGGTGAACTGAACATAGAGTAGTGGTTCTGTGAATTGAGAGCCTTGATTAGTGAAATGAACATTGAAAGACATTATTGCAAGTTTAAATTAAACTAAAAATTTAATAAAAGTTACCTTCTTTAAAAATAGTTAACATTTTTGTAGATGTATTGAGCAGTTTAAATATGTTATTAATAGCATTGAGGATATCAGTCTGCCTTTTCATAACCCAGATAAATGAAAGCTCATAACTTTTATTCTTCTAAAACGTTTAAAGTTGTGTCCTAAAATCAGACAATAGCTGTTTCATTTTTGCTTAGAAAATAGTATATTAAAATTAATCTTTTATCAAGCTGGGCAGAATAACTTTTGCCTCATATCAACCAGTAGGATTAAAGGGTGTTTTATAAAATTCTGCATTAAAATTATTCGATGTTACCCCCATGCTATTTTAGCACAATAAAATAGCATGGGAGTATTTTACTGTATTTTATATGTACAGGGTACATATCCTGTATATAGTATTTTATTGTGCTAAAATAGCATGGGAGTATTTTACTGTGCTAAAATACATTTAGCATGGGCCGTTATATCTTATGACTTTGATCTCTAGATATACCTATTTCTAAACATATATGGGTATATATTTCAAGATGGTAGAATAAATTAGAAATTGTAAAGATGTCTGTTGAGACCCTTTAAACTTTTATAAAGCCTATTCTAATTTATTCAATAAATATTTATTAGATATCTATTATGGACCCAGTTTTTTACCAATAGCTTGAAAGAAAGTCCCTTTCCTCATAATCTTAAAAAACAAATCAATTATGGAGTAATCAAGTTGGGATGGAAACTTCAGATAAAAAATGATATTTTCCCGTTTTACCTGCCACCTTTATCCCTGTTTGTTTCAGAGCTGCAGTAGCGACCTGTATCTGCTAGGGTCCAGGCAGAAGACAGAAACCACATCAACTATTTAAACAGAGAGAATTTTACATAAAGAGTTGTTGGCTGGGCTTGGTGGCTCATGCCTGTAATCCCAGCACTTTGGGAGGCCGAGGCAGGCGGCTCACGAGGTTAGGAGATCCAGACCATCCTGGCCAACCTGGTGAAATCCCGTCTCTACTAAAAATACAAAAATTAGCTGGGTGTGGTGGTGTGCACCTGTAATCTCAGCTACTTGGGAGGCTGAGACACGAGAATCGCTTGAACCCAGGAGGCAGAGGTTGCAGTGAGCCGAGATCGCACCACTGCACTCCAGCCTGGCCACAGAGCGAGACTCCGTCAAAAAAAAAAAAAAAAAAGCTGTTAACCAGGCATAATGCAGTTAACTAGGTAATTGAGAAGCAAAAGGAGAATGCTAATGTATCTCGGAGGAAGCAGCTGCAGCTACTATTCCTAGGGTTGGAGGAACAAGAGGAAAAGGTTAGAATTACTAAAACTTAGAAATTTACAGGAGTCTTATAACCTGGGACCCAGACCTCCGAGGGGGGTCTCCAGTTGGCTAGTGTTGATGTCTCTGGGGAGTAGGATAAGGGGCAGTGAAGCTGGTTCCGCAAGTCTTGAAAAAATTGCAAAGTGGATTCAGCTGCTGCTAATGGACACACCTGCTGCTGCTGCTGGGGTGAAGAAGTGAGCCTAGGGTGACATCCACACAAACATGGAGCAAGTCCCTGCTTCCTGCTTCAGCCTTGCAGTTCTCCCTCTAACACCTTCTACTGACAGAGTCTAACACAGATCCAGAATACTATGCTGCTATAAAAAGGAATGAGATCATGTCCTTTGCAGGGACTTGGATGGAGCTGGAACCCGTTATCCTCAGCAAATAACACAGAAACAGAAAACTAAACACCATATGTTCTCACTTATAACTGGGAGCTGAATAATGAGAACACATGGACACAAGGGGCATGGGAACAATACACACTGGGGCGTGTTGCGTGGTGGAGGCAGGAGGGAGAGCATCAAGAAGGATAGCTAATGAATGTTGGTCTTAATACCTAGGTGATGGGTTAACCTGTGCAGCAAACCACCATGGCACACATTTACCAATGTAACAAACCTGTACCTCTTGCACTTGTACCCCAGAACTTAAAAGTTGAAGGAAAAAAAAAAAAAGCAGAAATGTAGTTTGCAGACTCCCAGGCTCAGCATCACAAATCATAGTAGTGTCTCTGTGAGCTGAGGGACCATAACTTGCTAATTGGTACACCTCCTAAATACTTCTTCTGGATTACCTCTTGCCTTCTCAAATAGGAGCTCTGCCCTGAACCAGAGTGATCTTCCCAAATCCCTTCAAAATTTCTCATGGTTCTCAGAATAAGGGCAAAGATCCTTAACATGACCCACGGGCCTGTGTGATTTGACCCCTGAACATTTCCATCCTCATCCTGGACCTCAGTCTCCCTCCGTAGCCTGGCTGGCCTGCAGTCCTTGAGGATGTCATGTTCTCTTCTCCTTCAGGACTTCCATACATACTACTCCCTGTGCCTGAAATGTTCTTCCCCTCCTCTTTGCCTAGTTTAGTTCCATTTGTTGTTGAGATTTCAGCTTAAGAACAACGACTTCTTCAGGATGGCCTCCTTCATGCCTTAGATGGGGCGATGCCTCTCTATTAAATGTTTCCATGGCTTTTGCGCACTCTTCATGGTTTGTAATTGGATTGTTGTATTTGATACTTGTTTCCCCACTATTATGAGATACATGAGTGTAGGAATAATGTCTGTTTTGTTCACCACTGTTTTCTCAGTGCCTACAAGGTGTGTGGCATGTAGTAGGTACTCAACAAATATTTATCACGTGACCGAAGAGCCAAACCAAATTATTTTGTAAGAGGAAGCGTTTATTACCATAATTTAGGATGCTGTTGTTGGTTGTAAGTACTGTCATTTTATTATGAAGAAAAGCAGTTGGTAAGGAGCACTCTGAAAACACGTCAGAGCCAAGACAGTGAGAGCAGCTGTATGCATTTATTTATTTAAACCTTTCTCAAAGCGTTTGTTGCTCCGGCTTCAATACTAACACAGATAGGGGTATCGTAGCAGAGTCCTGATTGTGCGCCACTCAGCCCGGGTCAGTCCGCTTTTACATGAAGTGAAATAAAATCTGTACATCCTATATTTTCAAGGCCTCAGCAACAGATCTGCCCATGAGTGCAGAAAACAGTGCCCCATGAGAACCAGAGCAAGTGGGCAGGCACAGCACCATCCAAGTTCATTCTTAGAAAAGAAGTGTTTCTTCAGAGGAAGCGTAGTCTGCCCACCCTACAGACAACCTTTTACATTCTCAGAAGAGCAGTTCGCTTCCTGCTGTGACATTGTCTCAGGCATCTGTATGTATGATTAGGGTCTCTGCTCTACGAATAAAAGGCCTGCTCCAGTGATTTTCCGAGAACGACAGATTGGTCTGTACCAAAGGTTTGTTTGAGTCTCTGCCTCACAAGCCAGAAAAGTGCTTACAGCCTCGAAACGATGGTTCCAGTTTTTACCCTTCCCATCAATGCTTCAAAGATGTGAAGACCAAGTTACGGGCAGGGCTTATGCTTAAAGTACCATGAGTAACATCCCCCCAGCAGTGTCTGCAAGAAGAAAGTTTCTTACACATGTGTTTATCCATTCAGTCATCCACCCATTTAGCTCTCATTTACGAGTGTTTACTATGTATGAAGTGTTGTTCCCGGCACTGGAGCTATTGAGTTGGCAGAGAAAGACCGATCACAGTTAACAAGATAATTTCAGGCAATGATAAGCGGCATGATGAAAATAGGGAGTGACTTGTGGCGCTACCGTTCGGATGCGTGATCATTGATGTGATTGATAAGATGACATTTAAGCAGAAATCTGAATGGCCAGAAGGGACCCGTCTTACTAAGATACGGGGAAAGAACATTTCAGACAGAGGGGACAAATTGTGCCAAAGCTCTGGAGTAGGGATGAATTTGGACAAGTGTGGCTGGGGTATAGGGAGCAAGGGATCTGGGAAGAGGAACCCAGTTCTGAGACAATGCATAGAAGAGTGACCTACCTCTTTCATGCTCTGTACCATGTTGCCTTTTCTGTATGTAGGGGCAAATTGCATTTTGTTATGTCCATGCACAATTTCTGCTTAGGTTCAATTGGAGCATTCAGTTGCTCTACTACGATACACCAACAGTTAAACTTCAAATATAGATTGGGAAAATGATACAATGATGAGCTTATCCTTGGATATTTTATAAAGCAACTGCTACATTATATTCTTAGGGATGTTGGAAAATCAAATAAAATGTGGGGTCATATGTTTTGTTAGATAACACCCTCCCTAACTTAGACTGAGTTGCCTCACGTGTAGATGTTGTAAAAACCTAAATAGCAGTGAGATATCACTACATACCAATTATGGTGGCTAAGATAAAATATACTGATATCAAGTGTTGGTGAAGAGTCAAAACAACCAGAGCTCTTAGACATTGCTGGTGGGAAAGCAAAAATGGTATAGCCACTTTGACGGTTTCTTATGAAGCTAGACATACACTTACCATAAGACCCAGCAATCCCACTTCTGCACATTTACCCTAGAGAAATGAAAACTTATGTTCACACAAAACTTGTACATAAATATTTGTAAAAGCTCTATTCATAATCACCAAAACCAGAAGCAACTTAAATGCCCTTCAACAGCTGAATAGATAAACTATGAGACATCCATCCAATGGAATACTACTCATCAGCAAAAAGGAAGAAACTACTGATGCGCATAACTTGGATGAATCCCAGAAGCATTATGCTGAGTGAAAGAAGCCCATGTGAAAAGGCCGCATAGTATATGATACCATTTATTTGGCATTCTCCAAAAGACAAAACTATAGTGATGGGGAAAGACATGGGGACAGTGGCTAGGGCTGGGAGCAAGTGTGACTAAAAAAGAATAGTATGAGAGAGGTTTCGGGAATGATGGAATTGTTCAGTATTCTGATAGTGATTGTTATACGAATCTATACATGTGTTAAATTTCATGGAACTGTATACCCATTTTTAAAAGTCGATTTTGCTGTGTGTTAATTTAAAAATTAAAGCTAAAACCTAACAACAATCAAGAAATATATTGGTGTGTCTGAAGATAAAAAGGAACTGTTTAAATTGATAATAAAGAAGAGCCTTAAATTTTTGGTTGTGATTTCTGCATGTAGTAAGTTGAATTTTTCCAAACTGAGGTTATCGCATTGAATATGAATTCAGAAAGTACTAATTACTCTGTCACCAAGAAATTCTAATCCATTAGTAGAACATAATCAGATTCACATAAATTAAAAAATAAAATATAGTCAAACTTCTTTGAGCAGTCCAATTGACTGACTGCCATATGCTGTGAAATGAAGATAGTGCTGCAAGGAATGAAAAACAAGATATTGCCTTGGGCTCCTAAGGAACATACAATCTCATAGGGAGGATAAGAGAAGGAGAAAAACAATAATAATACCAAACAATTGAGAAAAGTGATTACACAAACATGCTAAGAGAAGCTCACAGTATCTCTGCATGTGGAAAGGAAGGAGAGAGGTCATATCAGATTGAGGATCACAAGTCCAACCGCACTCTTGACTTACTGATCTGATCTTTTGCAGTCTGCTTTTGAGAGAAAGAGATAAACGAGGAGAAAACAAGTTAATTTCAGAAATTTTATTAAAAAGTAAAACAGAATTATTCATACATTGTCTTGGAGTCCTTATGGAGTAAACCCCTTTTCCAGGGAAGATTGTTTTTCATGGAATACCTGATAGGCTTAAGCACACTTTGGGAAATGTTGTGCAGGGCTCAGAGAACTCTCAAAAGTGGTTTTCTGAAGGTTTGAATCCTGGTCTAGTGTCAGGAGATGGGGAGGAAGTTTGGGCTAATGCTGAGTATTGGTCCTTGTTAGAGTGAGGCTTCAGGAGAGGGAAAGGGCCGGTGGATTGCCAGCCCATAGACAGGAGAGAGGGTCCCAGAAAAGCCCATGCTCTTTGCCAACTTCCACTTCTGTTTTGGTACATGGGCTGTAGGTTACTAATCCTCTGCTAGATTTCTACAACTCGTTTCATTGTTGGATAGCTCTAGTTATTAATACAAAGAGCATCTTTCTAAATTGCACTCTGCCTCCCCTGTGGCTTCCACCCTGTGGGTCTCATTACAACCCCAGGGTCCTCACAGATGTCTGTTTCTTCCTATGTGACCATGAGTGAATAACCTAATTTCTTGAGCCTACTTCTTCTTCCTCTGTAAAACCAGGGCAATAATAACTACTCCTTAAGAATGTTGTGAGTATTGGCTGGGCACGGTGGCTCATGCCTGTAATCCCAGCACTTTGGGAGGTTGAGGTGGGCGGATCACCTGAGGTCAGGAGTTCGAGACCAGCTTGGCCAATATGGTGAAACCACATCTCCGCTAAAAATACAAAATTAGCCAGGTGTGGTTGCAGGCGCCTGTAGTCCTAGCTACTCAGGAGGCTGAGGTGGGAGAATCACTTGAACCCAGGAGGCAGAGATTGCAGTAAGCCAAGAGATTGCACCATTGCACTCTAGCCTGGGTGACAAGAGCGAAACTCTGTCTCAAAAAAAAAATGTTGTATTAATGAGATAATGGACATTAGTCATCTGGCATAGTGGCTGATACAGTAGACATTCAATACATTTGTATTTCCTCTCCCTCTCTAAATAACAGCCTTTCAAATAATAGTTATTAGGTATCCCTGTTTTATTGCTCTAAGCAAAGCTTTCCCTGTGCATGCATGCATTCATTCCATTATTCATTCATCCATCTATTGATTCTACGGTTACTTATTGAGCCTCTCCTGTGTGAAAGGCCCTGTGCTGGGCACTGAGGATACCGTGGGGATCAGAGCAGACAGTGCTCCTAATTCTAATCTCGTGGAGTCTGAAATCAAGTAAATAGGTGATAATAGTTCAGTGCTGTAAGTACCCTGGGAAAAGAGGGAAAGAGAACTCTTCCAGGTTGGAGGGCATATTAGTTTCTTGAGGCTGTTGTAACCAATTACTACAAACTTGGTGGCTTAAAGCAACAAAAGTTTATTCTCTCAAGGTCCTGGAGGCTAGAAATCTGGCAGGACCACACTCCATTTGGGGACTCTAGGGGAGAATCAGTGCCTTGTTTCTTCCAGCTTCTGGTGGCTCCCCGGCATTTCTGGGTTTGTGGCTGCATCATTCCAGTCTCTGCCTCTGACTTCACATCACCTTCTGCCTTGTATGTTTCTATATGATCTTCAATTTCCTCTTTTTTATAAGGACATTTATGATGGCATCTACGATCCACCCAAATAATCCAGGGTAATCTTCTCATCTCAAGATCCTTAACTCAGTTATATCTGCAAAGACACTTTCTCCAAGTAAGGTAACATTTTCAAGTTCCAGGGATTAGGACATAATATCTCTGGGTAGCCATTATTCAACCTACTACCACTACAAGGGATAAGGATGAAAGAAGGCTTCCTGGGGGAACAGTGTATAAAATAGGACCTAAAAAATTAGGCAGAATTTTGTCAGGAGGAGAAGCAGCAAGAGTGATAGAGAATATTCCAAGCAGAGAAATCAGTGTGTGGCAAAGGCCCTGAGTTGAGGGAGTGTGGTGAATCAGAGAATCTGCACGGAGTGTGGTTATGGCTGGAGCACATAGTAGGTGTGTGTGTCAATGCATGAGGGGAGGGCTGTGGGAGGAGAGACAGGAGGTGAGTCTGGAGAGAGAAAAGCACTGGCTAGATCTTGAGGGACTTTGATAGCTATGCTAAAGTGTTTGGATTCTATGCCAGATGTCATGGAGAGTCATGGAAGGGTTTTAAGAAGACATCTTACGTGCTCAGATTTGCACCAGCCTCTGGAGAAGAGGTGAGGGGACTCATAGGAGGCAAAGACATCAATCAGAGGGCTGCTGCGGCCATTCTGGGGAGAGATGATGGCAGCCAGAGCTGGCTGATTTCTGCTTCTGCTAGAACATGATTCCAGCTCCATTGCGTTCCTTGTTACAGGGATCAGACCTCATTTCCCACTGCTATTACGGTTCCTACCCATGCTTGTCAATTAATGCGGTAATTGATTGGTCACAGGATTTATTATTTGGCTTCCAATAAGCCTTGGGTTTCCAAGTCTGACTGTGGAAAAGGAGCTTACTCAACTGAAACACTTTGTAAGTGACACTTCTCCATCCCCCTTCCTGTGGCACCCCTTCCCAGCACAAAGCCACAGACCAGGGTGAGAGGCAGTGGTGGAGGGGCAGGAAGGTGGGAGGACAAATCAGTGAGACAAATGATAAAGGAGGTTCCCAGTATGCTTTCTGATCTTTCTGGACTTTTTTTGTGGGCTAATTGAAGGAAAGGTTTAATTAACCGAACACACACATATCCAAAGCCTCTGTAAAATTGGAATTAGGTTAGAATTTTATCAGCGGACAAAATTTTCTCACAACCTGGGAGGTGTCCCTCTGTCACTGATTTGTCTCAAATGCTTGCTTGTTTTCAGAAGCAGCAGATGTGATAAGACCTGCATGTTTCTGACTGACTGTATATGTTGGCCTGTTCTATGGTTAAGAATCCGTAAGCATCAAGTCCTTTATTTTGCATCTCTGGGGTCTGGAAGCGGATTTTTATATATTTCTCTCAAAATTGGGTCAGGGCTTCCAGAGGGTGGAGGGTTGCAAATAATGAAAAGGAGTGGAAATATGCCTATAGTATTCTGTAGCTTGACCAAATGGTGATTCTCACAGTGTGGTCTTCCCACCCTCTTGTGGATGAATCACTTAGGATCTTCTAAAAAATACAGTTTCCCATGATCCCCTTTAGTCAAATGAATTCAGATTTCCAGGGATGGAGCTCAGGAGTCTGAATTTTTAACAAGTTCTTCAGGAAACCAAAACGCTTATGAAAGCGTGAGATTAACTATTAGAGCTCACGGAAAAGGAGGGACAAAGAAATGAACTATAAAAAGGAGGAAATGCCTCCAACCAGTGGGCTCAGACAGAAAAGGAATCAGTCATGTAAATTATGGTACCTCCATGTCATAAAACACAGCAATCAAATACGGTAGATGGAAATATACTGACATGGAGATAATTCGACATGGAACTATGTCTGTCATATACTGTCAAGTGCAAAATAGTGTGTATGGGATAACTCCATTTTATATGTATATATGCATAGAAAAAACATCTTAAATTCATTCATCCAAAGGATATCCACTGAGTTATCAGCTGTGAACAAGACAGCTAGGGTCCTTTGCTCATGGTTTAGTATGCATACATATATCATTGCTAACACATTATTTATGGGTATAGGAATTCTCTTGTTTATATGAGTTTCTTAAAAATTTTCTGCACTTAACATGCATAGATTTCGTAATAAAAATAACAAAAAATGAATATAAATAATCTCCTCATGGATCCATTTGGTTTTATGAGTCACATTTCTTGCGGGTATATAACTTTGTAACAGAGTGCTTTTCTGCCCTCATCTTCTTTTACACTGGTTTCTTTTGATCATGATCTAATCTTTCTTTTCTACATCCAAAGCATCAGTCTTATTCCACTATCTTTGTGTGAACGAAAATCAAAATCATTTAATTCATTACCCATATACTATGTATGGGCATATAAATACCTGCTTTCATAAGTTTTGTTCACAACCATCTTTCTTGTCTCCTCTTGTAAACATTATGGGTAATGTCTTCCATTATGGTACTTTCTTCTAGTTCAGATTACATGGTGCACAGGTGAGTAATAATTCCTGGTAAAGAAAGTAGGAGTCAATGACAACACTTATCAGTTTGTTTTAGGTAGGTCTAGAGTCTGTGAGTACCCCCTGTGATTTTATGTTCGATTCTGATTAGTCCATCTTCCAGGACCAAACAAAACTGAACAGGAACTCAAGTCACTCAAGTAACTTAAATAAGGAGGTGCCTTGAACTCAACTGTACTTGCTGACGGAGGGGCTGTAGGGTGAAAGGAGAGAAGCAGGGATTTTGTTAGGCAGCCTTTCTGGCTTCCTTTTCTCTCCTGACCAGACTTTGCTTCAAGACTCTCTTCTGTTTTATAGATGTAATTCCACTCACCCTCATAACTTTATAAGTTGTAGGAAAAATGAGCAGGTGCAAATTCTTTTAAATTCAACTTTATTGGAGGCTGAGACCCAAGGAAGTCTCTTGGGCATATATTCAGTTACTCCAGATGATGCAAATCTAGAAATGAGAAGTATGTTTTCTTTCCTTTTTTTTCCCCTCTTTTGGCTTAGCAAAGCCACAGAAACTCTAGGTTATTATGTTTTAAAATGTTTTTAACATATTTTCAGCTTACAAATGTTTTTATGTTATTTCCTCCAAGCAGATCCAATTCCTCATGCATTTTTAGGGTTAAAGTAATGGTCCACATTCAAGTACGTGACAAGACTTAGTTTTCTTCTGGACCAGTGTTAGGGCTTAGAACTGTGGAGAATAGAGGTGGTAAAAGGGATGAAGGCCTTCTCCTTGGGACTTCCCTTTTACACTCCATGCTCTTTGTTAAGCTACTTTTACTCTGGGAATGAGAGAGAAAGAGCATTGCTGCACTGTCTGCTGGAGATGGCCGGGGTTGTGTATATGTTCATGAAAGTTATAACTTCACTTCAGGTTGCTTTCACCTAAAGCTAAAAAGGCTGTGATATATGAATCTTAAAAATGGCATTCTATTATTGTTTAATCAATTTCAATCCCATTGGAAGTCTCTTTTCCATGGACATCAGGAAACCATTTAAAGCCTCCTCTTCATGCACAGCAGAGGCTCAGCAAGTGCTGTCAACTCTAATACAATTTAGAAGTTACAGATTCATAAGAGCAGCTTTGAGTCTTAGCAGCATTCCTGCTAGCATCCTAGTAAAAGTAGGGCTGTGTGTCTAGATTAAAATGGAAAGTTCTGATTTGGCATCTATATGTTTTTCAATCTAACACTGTATATCTGCATTTAAAAAAACATTTTGGTGCCTGATTATTTGAGTTTTCATTGTGATTTTTTGATACCTGCCTGGAACCTCCAAAACATGTGAACTCAGACTATTTAGGCTTTTAGGAAACCTTTTAGGCTTAGACCGTTTAATCTTTTAGGAGGGTTTTGTTGTTGTCTTATAGAAGCTAACATAAGATGGGTAGACACTTGAGTGTGCTGATTGGCCAAAGAAAAGAAATGCAAAGAGGGCAGACAAAGAAAAAAAAAAACACATGAATGTAAAGCTATGCCACTTTTTTTCCCCTCTCATAGATAATTCTGAAACACTTTATTTATTATATCTATTGTGTGCACACTTACTGTTCAAAATCCTGATGGCATAACAATAAAACCAAGGCGGTTCCTGACTTTAAGGAATAGAATATGGGGAGAAGATCTGCAAATTAACAAGGGCAATGGAATGTTGTTGATGTTGACAGAAGTAACTATAAGATACAGTCATGGCAGAAGAGTGGTTGGTAAGCTACCGGGGTGGAGATGAGGGAAAAGGAAGAGGGGAAAGACTGCATGGAAAAAGTAGATCTTCATCAGGTTAATGAAAAACAGGGCAGCTCAGGCAGAAGGAGAAAATCAAAGTTTCAGAGAGCCTCGTAGGTTCACAGGATTGGTCTGACCAAAGAGCAGGGTGCAAGTGGTGGAAGATTCAAGAGGTGGACAGCAACCTTCAGAGAAACTGGGTCTTCATCCTGACCATTCTGTGGACTATTATTAAACAGTCCTCAGGTCAGCACCTCAGGTCACTGTTGTTCTTTGGTCATTTAATGCTCAGTTTTATGACCCAAAATCAATGAATAAAAACAGAATAAAACAATGAGAAAATTTTCACCTTTATTTAATTAGCAGTTTTTTTTTAAAAGATAGGTATGTTAGAAAAGTTGCAAAATCTATAGGCTGCTGATGGGCATGTAAACTGATGCATTTTGCCTAATACTTTCTACATATATATCAAAAGCCATAACATTCTTTGACTCATGGTCCCGTTGCTGGAAATTAATCTTTTAAATATTTATTTATTTATTTAGTAGAAACGGGGTCTTGCTTTGTTTTGTTTTGTTTTTGAGACGGAGTTTCACTCTTGTTGCCCAGGCTGGAGTGCAATGGCACGATCTCGACTCACAGCAATCTCTGCCTCCCAGGTTCAAGTGATTCACCTGGCTCAGCCTCCCGAGTAGCTGGGATTAAAGGTATGTGCCACCACGCCCAGCTAATTTTGTATTTTTAGTAGAGATGGGGTTTCTCCATGTTGGTCAGGCTGGTCTTGAACTCCCAACCTCAGGTGATCCGCATGCCTCGGCCTCCCAAAGAGCTGGGATTACAGGTATGAGCTACTGCTCCTGGCCGGGGTCTTACTTTGTTGCCCAGCCTGGTCTCGAACTCTAGGCCTCAAGCAATCCTCCCGCCTCGGCCTCCCAAAGTACTGAGATTACAGATGTAAGCCACCAAGGCTGGCCTGAAAATTAATATTAAGATAAAACCTGGGACCAGTTTCTTTTTTAAAATTTTAAAATTTTTAATTGTGATGGATACATACTAGTTTTACATAGTTAGGGGTACATGTGATATTTTGATAGAAGCATACAACATGTAATGATCAAATCAGAGTAATTGGGATACTCATCACCTCAATAATTTATCATTTCTTTTTTTAGGAACATTCCAGTTTCACTTTTAGTTATTTGGAAATACGGAATTTCATTTCTTGCATACACATAGGAACCATGAATGACTGTGGTGCATACCCATGAAGCAGAGATTAGAAAAACTCTGTCTTGTTTGGGGAGGCTGCAAGGAAGCCTACTACAAAAGTCCACGGGGTTTGAATTAGAACTCCCTGCACAGAGTAGGTAAGCCAAACCAAGGAAATCACATTAAAAGTAGTCTATTGGCCAGGCATGGTGGCTCACGCCTGTAATCCCAGCACTTTGGGAAGCTGAGGTGGGTGGATCACGAGGTCACGAGATTGAGACCATCCTGGCTAACACGGTGAAACCCCGTCTCTACTAAAAATACAAAAAACTAACCAGGCGTGGTGGCGGGCGCCTGTAGTCCTAGCTACTCGGGAGGCTGAGGCAGGAGAATGGCATGAACCCAGGAGGCAGAGCTTGCAGTGAGCCGAGATGGCGCCACTGCACTCCAGCCTGGGCGACAGAGCGAGACTCCGTCTCAAAAAAAAAAAAAAAAAAAGAAAAAAAGTAGTCTTTATCTGGTAAAACACATAGTGCTCCAACAGAAGCAAACTAGAAACTGCCTGATAAGAACATCTCCATACCCGAATGTCCTGGAATGTCAACAGTAAACAACTCCAGTAAGATGAGCTCACAGTAAAAAAGTCACAAACTTCAGGCTTCCAGACCTCCAACTACAAGGAGCATAACTGACCAAAGTCCCCAGATGCTGTGTTCTGACGTCCATCCCTGTATTCGTGGTGCAGTTAAAAACTTTCTTTTCTTTTTTTTTTTTTTTTGAGGCGGAGTCTCGCTCTGTCGCCCAGGCTGGAGTGCAGTGGCGCCATCTCGGCTCACTGCAAGCTCCGCCTCCCGGGTTCACGCCATTCTCCTGCCTCAGCCTCCCGAGTAGCTGGGACTACAGGCGCCCGCCACCACGCCCAGCTGATTTTTTGTATTTTTAGTAGAGATGGGGTTTCACCATGTTAGCCAGGGTGGGTTAAAAACTTTCAAGCTTGCCATGGGCTGTTCCTAGCCAATGACTGAATGAGTCAGGGATACTGAGGCAGCCCCTTCCTGGGAGATGCAGGACTCCGTGGATAGCTGTTTTTAGCATGATAATTCTCTGGAGGCTTTTCTGAACCTTCCTCTACTACGTGGCAGTTGGGGGTGGTTCCACCCAGCCTTCCTTCCGTCTCTTGATCAGGCCTATTCTTGCATAACGGTCTGATGTCTCTCCCAGCCTTTTCCAGCTCCCTCCTCATTTTATCTCACAGACATTTCCCCTAATACAATCCTTGCATGTTTAATCCCATTTTGGCACTTGTTTTTCAGAGGAAACAGGCTGTAAGCTGGGAATTTGGGACTGGCTTTTCCACCAAACAGCAGGTGAAAAGGACACAGTCTTGGCTAGCAGGTGACTACAGATTGTCCCTGGCACAAATTGCTAAATGTTTCACCACTGGTGGCCCGTGAAAATGTTCAGGTGGAGGGTAGTAGTGAGTAAGGTGCAGCGATCCAAGATATTAAAAAATATGGAGGGAATAATGCATACAGAGACAGTTGCTTTAATGCCCCACAAAAGGATGTTGGCAGACTAAGGAGTGGAGGCAGTTTATTGCTAAGTTTGTGAGCCAGAAAACCTCTGTGATCACCCTCAAAGTGGCCCAGATCCCCAGCAGTAGGATAGATGTAGCTGAGGGGCAGAATGAAGACTCAATTGTTAGAGTCACAGAGCTTCAGAGATGTTTGAATGCTCAACCAAAGCAGGTATATTATGCAAAGGTCAGGGACCTGGTGGGACCCTGTTGCAGAATACTGCAACATGGGATGGGGACATCTGGATGGCACCCTGAGGATGTTCATTCTTCAACCCCCTCAGATCCTCTGGGCTTGCAGATGTGGCTCACCTTCCATAGTAAAGGCTAGCAGTTCTACAGTGCTGGAAGATGCTATAGAAATCTCACCCCTGTAAGAGGTGCCACTTCAGAATCTGCCCCCACCTCCTCTCTTGCCTGCCAAGCCAATAACTAGGATTGAGGTCATGCTGGGCCTGGTAAGTTAAGAAAGAGACTCTATGCCTAAGGAATTGCAATAGTTTGCCAGCATTAATTGGCAGAAGCCAGGGGAATACTCCTAGGATTTGATTTTGAGGGTGCTTGATCAAAGAAGCTAAAATGTAAGACTAGATAAGCAAGAATTCATTGACCTAAGGGCACTTTCTTGAGACCTGATATTTAACACCCTAGAAAAGTTGTTGGGTGATAGGGCAAACTTATTGCTGGGTGGCTCTTAGAAGGCTGGATAAAAAAATAGCCAACTCTCATGAAGTGGAAGTGCCTGAATTACCGTGGCAGATGGTAGACGAATAAAGGGACTGAAGAGGTAGACATGCTGGAATGGATATATTATGTGAGACCAGAAGACCCACCAAGAGGAGGTTGATGTTCCATGACAGGGACCAGAGGGAAAATCATTCACTAGGGTTATAAGGAATATGCTGGTGAGAGGGGCACGAGCACCACAGTGGTTTCCTCCTTTGCAGGTAAGGGATTATGGCAAGAGAGGTAGTCACAGAGTTGAGTTTGTTGACATCTATGAGGATGATGGAGCTCTGGGAAGCCAGGAGGCTGACTGTAAAAAGAAAAAAAAAATACAGGTAAAAGCAGAGGATCAGGAGACTGAGAACAACTGCTCCAATAAAAAGCCACAATCCTTCGTGCAGTTCCTGAACTTGAGCCAATTTTCAAATTTGTAACCCATTGACTGAAGAGGTGGCCTGGTACTAGGAGGAAAGACCCTTCAGCACTATGGCAAGAATATACTGAGATAATTCCCTCAGTCCTTCCCCAAGGGACTTATGATCCCTTACACGGATGAGGAAGAGGGGAACAACCACTCATGTTTGGGATTAATAGACACAGGGTCTGAGCTGACATCAGTACTTGGAGACCTAAAGTGTCATCATGGCACCCCTTGTTAGAATGACAGCCTGTGGGGGTCATGTAATAGATAGAATCCTAAGAACCCATCCAGAGGTGGTTGTTTTCCCAGTCCCTAAATGTACAATTGGAGTTGATATATTTGGAAATTGTAGTAACCCCCACATAGGTTTCCTGGTCTGTAGAATATGAGCTATTAAAGTAGGCTAAATTGAAACTTTTCAAATTGTCCAACATCTTTCTCACTTCATTCAAGATAATAAATCCAAAATATCATATATTTTGGAGTGAGAGGATGGTGAAGATAAATGCCATCATTAAAGGTCTAGAGGATGCAGGGGTGGTGGTTCCTACTTTATCTCTATTTAATTCACCAATCTCGTTCCTTAGAAACTGAACAGATTCTGGCGGTCCTCTAGACTGCCATAGACTTAATCAAGCATCAGCCCAAAGAGCAGTTGCTATCCCAGATGTGGTATCATTCCTAGAGCATTTTAATAAGGCCTCAGGTTCACGGTATGCAGACACTGATTTGGTGAATATGTTCTTTTTCATTCCCATTAGAAAAGACGATCAGAAACAGTTTGCATTCGTGTGGGAGGGACAACAATATTCATTTACAATTTTGTCTCAGGTCTATGTTTCTGCCACCCTCTGTGATGGTGAGTCTGAAGGAACTGGACTGCCTGAACACCCCACAGAACATCACTCTGATCTATTACATTGACAACATCACGATGATTGGACAAGTTGAGCAAGAGGTGACTAGTGTGTGGTGTCTTGGGAAAACATATGTGCTCTAGTGGTTGGGAAGTTTCAGTGAAGACTTTTAGAGGTTCAGTAGTCATGCGCATGCTGGGATATCCCCTCCAAAGCAAAAGAAAAATTGCTGCATCTTATATCCCCTATCACAAATAAAACAACATCTGGTAGGACTCTTTGAGTTCTGGAGGCAACACATCCCACATCTAGGGATATTGCTTCCACCCATGCTCCAGATGATATGGAAGGCTGCTAGCTTTGAGTACTGTTCAGAGCAGGAAAGGGCACCACAGCAGGTCCAGGCTGTGGTGCAGCACCCTGTGCTATTTGGGTCATGTAATCTGGCAGATCCTATTGTGTCAAAGGCATCAGTGGTAGAAAAGATGCAGTGTGGAGTATATGGTAAGCTCCAGCAGGAGAATCATAATGAAGACCTTTGGGATTCTGGAGTCAGGCCCTTTTCAACAGGGAATAATATGTCCTTGGAGAAAAAGCTCTTGATTTGTTACTGGACCATGATAGAGGTAGAACCCTTGACCACAGGACTCCAAGTCACTGTGCATCTGGGACTTCTCATTATAAACTGGGTTCTATTGGCTTCACCAAGCCATAAAGTCATATGGACCCAGAAACAGTCCATCATAAGGTGGAAATACTAAATCTGAGATGGATCCAAGAAGAATGAGAGGATATGAGCAAGCTAAACAAACAGGTGGCCCAGACTCCCACATCACCCACCACAATTGCACCAGGGCCCCTCCCTCAGCTTGCGCCTATGGCCAAATTTGGGATTATAATTGGTGTTTCAGCTGACCAACTGAAAGAGGAGGAAAAAGCCGTAGTTTTGTTTACAGGTGGCTTGGCTTGGTACTTGGGTACAAACTGAACATTGACAGTAGCTGCATTATAGCCTAATTCAGGGGCGGCCCTGAAGGCAGTCAGGTGGAAAAGTGTTCCCAATGGACATAGACATGAGCCATGTACCCGATCATCCATTTGTGTGGAAGGACAAGTGGCCTGAAATGAGAATATAGATCCTGGAAGGTGACCAATGGCCTGGCCATCTGGTCAAGAACCTGGAAGGAAGGTTAGAGAAAAGGAGGTCTTTGGAATCTTACGGCTAGACATATGGAAGTGGGCACAAAGTGCAAAGATTTTGTATCTTACATTAATGCCCACCAGAAAGCATCCACTATGGAAAGGCGCTGAACAACCAAATGAACAAAGTGATTTGGTCATTTGACATTAGCCAGCCTTCATTACTGGTCACCCCAGAACTGATATGCTGGACATATGAATAGAGTAGAAGAGATGGAAATGACATTTTGGCTCAGTAGTATGAATTTTCACTTACCAAAGTAGATTTAGTGACTTATTTTAATGAGTGTACAAATTGTTAGCAACACCAAGCTTCTCATATGGCACAATTGGGTGACAGGTTGATTACACTGAGACCTTTCAATTTTGAAAGGGCCAGTGGTTCATCTTCACAGGGAATGATAACTATTTTGAGGGTGGATTTGCTTTTTCTGCCTTTGGGGCATCATATCAACACTATTATCCTGGGACTTATTGAATGCCTGGTCCGTGTACATAGAACTTCACTCTTAATATCATCTGACCAATGGACCCACTTTACATCAAAGGAGGTTTGAAATGGACTCATGTCCATGGGATCCACTGGTCATATCACATTGTGTACCCAATAGGCAGCTGGCATCATAGGATTCTGCAATGGCCTTCAAAAGTTGCAGCTAAAATGTTAGTATGGAGGAAACACTTAGAAAGAATGGGCTATTATCCTTAAGGATGCAATGCATTTATTAAATCAGAGACTCCTATATAATACCATATCCTCAGTAAGAGGAGAACTTGAGTTCAGAAGTGAAGAGGTGGAAGCAGAGTGGGTCCATCTACCATAGCTTCCAATAACCCATTTGGGGATTTTGTGCTTCCTGCCTTTGCTACTTTGGTCCCCCAAGGGTGCACATTCTTGCTAGAAGGCACAAGTGTCCCACTAAACCACACATTACAGAGGCCGGTAGGACACTTTGGAGTCCTGTTTCCAAGGACCAACAGGCAGGAATCAGAGTTAAAATACAGGCAGGGATAATAGGTCCCAATCAAGGAGACCAAGGCTGGTTCTATATAATGGTGACAGGGAGGAATACAGGTGGAAAACAGGTGATCCACTTAGGTGTTTCCTGGTATTCTTGTCCCATTATAACTGTGAACAACCGTGTAACAACTCCAAACAGTGAAGGGTATGATTCTTAAGGGCACACACTCCTCAGGTATTAAGGCTTGGATCACATGACCAGGTAAACCACCAAGACCTGCCGAGATGATAGCTGAGAATGAGGGAAAGGCATTTAGAATGGTTTGGGGAGGAGGGAGAGAGGAGGACCAGTTGTGGCCTTGATCAATCGCAGTGATGGGAGTTGTCCATCCCATTAATCTCCCTCTTCTGAGTTTTTTTCTGAAGAAGAAAGGCTCACAGGAATCACTAAAGAAGAGCTGCCTGAACTTTTGTGGACAAGCGGATCAACATGGCATAAGGGATGGACTATGGCATCCATGAGAATAAGCCTTACAGACCCTCTCCTATAAGTAGTGTAATGGACCAAAGGCCCAAGCCGCTTCACTGTGGCATCCATTGCCCTGTGTCTTAGTCCATTCAGGCTGCTATAACAATACCATAAACGGAGTGGTTTATAAACTACAATTCATTTCTTGTTTTTCTAGAGCCTGGGAAGTTCAAGAGCAAGGCAATTGTCATTTTGGTGTCTGGTGAGAGAAGATAACTTCCTGGTTCATAACAGCTATCTTCTCTCTTTGTGTTCACATGGTGGGAGAAAGAGAGAGGGAACTCTCTGGGGTCTCTGTTATGAAGGCACTAATTCCATTCATGAGAGTTTTGCTCTCATGATCTAGTCACCACCCAAAGATTCCACCTCCAAATACGATCCAATTGATTAGGATTTAAAGTCTGAAATTTGGTGGGACAGAAACATTCAGTCTATGGTGCTCTGTTTATGCTGAGGTCTTGCTTCCTATAAGCTGCTTCCAGCCAGTGACTGAGCAGGGCGGGAATGCTAAAGCAAGCCTGTTCCAGGTGCTCACCTCAGATCAAGATGCCCTGACAGTCTTGTCAGGAACCTTTTAGATTTCACTAGGTTCTAGACCCCTTCCACCCAACTTCTCTTCCTTCTATCCTTCACTTAGGGGTCAAATTTTCATCATGATCTGATGGTTCTTCTAGATTTTCTCATCTCCCTCCGCATATTTTTTTAGAGACATTCCTCTAACAAAATTCGTGCTTGTTTAATCCAATTTTGGTCCAAAATATCAACAGTTCTGAGGTTAGGGAATCTTGGCTTAGAGAAATGATGACAGTGGACATTGGATATCAATATCAATCCCATTATTTTGTGACAGAGCTCTCTGGGATTGATCCAAATGTCAGATGTCACACCAAGAAAAATGATGTTTCTGAGAAGCATTCAGAATAAGACTAATAGTGTCTTATTTCCAAGGGTCAAAGTAACTTGCTCTGAGAATGCATGAACTTAATTCTTGCCTTTCCTTCTTTCCTTCTTTTCCTTCCCTCCTTCCTTCCTTCCTTCCTTCTTTCCTTCCTTCCTTCCTTCCTCCCCCCTCCCTCCCTTCCTCCCTCTTCCCTCCTCTCTCTCTTTCTCGCCCTTTCTCTCTCTCTCCCCCTTTCTCTCTCTCTCCCCCTTTCTCTCTCTCTCTCCTCTCCCTTTCTTTCTTTTTTGGCCCCATTGACTCTGTCTCAAGATTGTAATTAGTAACTGACAATGATTACACTATAGTTCCATCATGAAAACATAATTCTCATGCCAGGAGTTTATGATGACTTTTAGTTTGAAATTTCTCAAGGTTCAGTTTCAGATCAAGGGTAAATGTTCTTGGAAAGTTTGAACTTAATCAGAAACATTATTTTAGAATTATGATCTTAGAGTAATTTCTGGGTTTTTAGATTTGGAAATATATATATATATATATATATTTTTTTTTTTTACCAGTTGTCCACTCATTGCTCAGAGATCTGGGTTAATATATTTATCATTTAATAATAATTTTTTCCTCCTCTTCAGTTCTTACACATTTGCACAAATTTAGTTTCACTTCTACTGTCAGCACTGCACCCCAAATTAAAACTGAATTCACTCCAGCTTCAAGTTCTAACTGGGTCAGGTTTGCTAAGAATTAAGACCAGTTTTATCAACCCTTTTTATAAAATTGACTTGGGTTTCAAGAGCGTAATGAAACCAGAAGGTGGGGGAGTTTAGAATGTAGTCTGGTCTCAATTCGTCTGCTGTTTGAAAACCACGGTCTAGTTTCAACCCTACTAACCTTGGATAGTTGAATTAAAAAAAGAAAAAAAGTAACTGGCAAATCCCAGCAATCCATGGAATACAATAGCATCTTTTGAAGGACAATAAACTCAGAAAGGAAAGGAAACATGGAATTTTTCATGTGAGGTTTGCCAATAGAGTAAAATAATCGTATCAGAATTTAAATTAGTTTTTGTCTCTTCGGAGAGAGACCTTGAGCCTCCCTCTGATGCTCCTTAGATGCTTGGGCATCTAAGCAGACTTTATTTATGTCTTTTATCTCTATCTTGATCAATTTCTTTCATCTGTGTTCCTAATATCTCAGCTCCCCCATCTGTCTCACCTCACTCTGGGCTCTGTTTCACCTCAGTCCTAATTGAAGTTATAAAGGTTTTACGTCTCAGTACTTCGTTGAAAGAGCCTTAGCCCTAGTCATTATCTAAGACTTGGATTCAGTGAATTTCACATCGCTGAGCTCTCACATGGCTCCTGGTCTTGGAAATGGCCACTGGACTGCCTCCATAGTCAGGTAAGGCCCAGCTTTTCCACGGTCCCTTTTGCTTGGATCTGAGAGGACTGAGTTTCTGCTTTGGCTCTCTTGGCTGCCTTGCTCTGACCAGTTCTTTTCACTGAGGCCAGAAGCCCTGACCCAAACTCTTATCTTTCTATCCTGGGAGCTGGGGCTCACCCATCTGTGGGCCGACCTTCCCAATGAAGACGTATCCAGCTGCCTGCCTGGTTTCCTTCTTGTGCTCTATATGCCTGCCTGTATGCGTTATCTTTTCTTTAGGTTCTAGTGCGGTTATTCGAATTATGCCTGGTAAAAGTTTGTCATCACACCTGCTCTGATCCCCCAGGGGGGCCTGATACTCAGCTGCAGTCCTGCACAAGTGGTAGGTAAGGAGGAAATCTCCTTCCTCTCCATCTCTACTTGCCTTGTACGGTTGTAAGGCAGGAACATGCCTTCTCCTCAATTCTCAAAATGTAATAGCTCATTTCTTTTTCTAGTGGTACACTGCCATAACTGAAAATGTTTCTGGTATTCAAAGACCTGTAGCACAATCTTTGCAATATCTTGAAAGGCAGCGCTTATTTATTGTTTGAATGTGAATTTGATTTTTCCCCCAACAATTATCTCATTAACTAAGGACAGTTGGTGACCAAACCAGGTGTTTTCCACTTTGTAGCAAAACGAAGACACGATCACAAAGTAATAACACACTGCATTTTTTCTCCCCTATAAAAGTGAGAATAATTCCAAGAGGTATCCCAGAGATGTTCTGAACAAGGACAGCATCACTGGAAAATTATAGCCTTCTAAACTGACATATTTGAAGGGTTACAGTCACTTGGACTGGCAGTTTTATATTCACCTTCCTGTAAAGATGAAACAATTGACCTTTCATTACTGAGAGTTTCTTGAAGCTATGATGAGCTGTGGGGAGCCAGCCATGCTTACATTTCCCTGGGATTCTCCTTGTTACTGGTGGAGATGTCTCCTTAAATATTATACTATTGTATTAAACTTAGGTAAATAAAAGGGCCCCACGTGCTAAAGAAAGATGAGCCTCTTTTCGTTCTTTTGCCTCCTTCTGCCAGAGAAGAGGCTGGCATGGTCGGGAGCCTTGGACTATACTCCTATAGCTCAGACAGAAAAGTATCTTTAAGTAGGAATATTATTCTGACAGAGAGGAATCAGCCAGAGAATTATTCTAAAATTGCATAAGATTGGTCCCTTAATTTTCTGCCCATGGTATGCTCAAGGTCATGTCTAATTTATTATACTGAATGTGGAATTTCTGGGAATTATCTGATACCTGATTCTGACAGTTTTAACCCTTGACATCTGAAGTCCACTGTAAACTGAAGGTAATCTGCCTGACCTGCTTGGTGTATCTTGTATGATTTCTGTAAAGTTAGAAACTGAGGACATGCACTCAGAAAATGCAAAATCAGCAGTTGATGTGGAGCCAGGCTTAGCTCTCTGCCTTTGAGGGTCACAACCAGTAAGTGATGAACCTTAAAGTTCTGATTCCCATATTCAAGGTCTCAATGAGTTTGGGCCCAGATAGCTCAGGTAAATATTAAACAAATTTACCTCTTTCTAAAATTTACCTATGATGGATGTCTTTAATACCTTGGTTGTGGTTTCAAAAGCTTAAAAAAATTTTGCTCCACTAAAGTGTCACTCTTATATAGGTCACATAATCCACTTATTTGCATGTCCGATGGACCATATCCAATAATGTAATTTATCTTTGGGGAAAAGAATGTGTTTCTTAATATGTACAGTATCTTTTATAGCATTTCAGGAAAGTTAACACAAGAAGTGCTTTATGGTTATTGTGATGATGATGGAGTAAAAAAAGTGGAGAAGCCGATGGTATAATACATTGTGCTAGAGAAATTGCTTCTTTGGTGTATATTCTAGAAACTAGAGTTCTCGTAAAGACTAATCTTGGATTTCAAATCTCTGCATGAAAGAGAAGAAGCTAAATCCATCTCTTATCTCCTTTCAACTTCTCCAAAAACCAGAATGCCAAAGTTCTGATGACCTGACATATACTTAGTTAAATTATGTAAACATTAAAAGGACTTAATTTTTGTTGTTTGTAGTATCTTTTTTTCTAACCACAAAATAACACCTATACATTCATAAAAATGGAAAATACAGATAGGTAAAATAAGAAAATAAAAATTTTATGTAAAAATTATGTAAGCATCACTAAGATGTTACTATATATAATTCTGCATATATTTTTGGTTTAATTTTACAAAGCAGATCATACTCTAAATATGATTTTCTAATCTGATTTTAAAATTTATATATCATGAAGGGAAAATACACTTTTAATTAAAAATTGTTGAGAGTTGAAAGTAAGAGATCTTTCCTAATAGTGCCTCCTTATCTCTCAGGTGAGAAAAACTCTGATGCAATTATATAACTGAAATAATTCACATTTAGGCAGCATCAGAGCCAGGCCTATAACTAAAACCTCTTAAATCTTGGGTAACTACTTTATGCATTTTACAGGTGTCCTTTCTTACTTTTCATATGCTATGACTAAATCCAGTGTGATTAATTGGAATTAGAGAGCATGAGAAATTCTTATCTTCCTCTTATGTCCTTTAGCTTGGCTAAATGTTTGCTGGAAAACTGTGGGTAGGATCGATTAACACAGAATTTATTGAAAATATTTTATAGAAATAATTTGTACATTTTGTGATGAGTTTTCAAACTTTAAAGCTTCAAATTGAGGTCTCTCTGCAGGAACGACACGATTTGAGGCAGTGAATCTTGGTAACATCTCAAACTGCTATAAATTTCTAAAAAGTTGTTATCTAACTCAGTGTCAACAGAAACATGATTAAATCTAAGTAAGAATTTCCTTTTAGGTTTGCAACTTCAAAAAACCATTTATGCTGAAGAAATTTGAGTTAAAGGCTCTAAAATAGATTCAATGAATCTTATCAATCAATCAATTTTATTTGCTAAATTTAGTACTAGAGTGACATTATCTGTACATTCTTTGTATAAAAACATCTAGCAGAGCACTTTTTTGGGGTTTTGTGATATCAAGAGGTTTTGGGAGTTTTAGGAAAGTTCCACCCACAATAAAAACCAATGTTCTCTTATTGCTGATTAATTCTGTCAGATGGGTCAGAATCGATGCTTCTTTGAATACATGCAAATTATCCTTCATTTAAAGTTTCTGTTTTGTCTTTCTTCCTTTGTTTCATTTGTTTGTCATTTCTCTTATTCTTCTCATTTTCTTCTTTACTCTCATTCTCTTAAAATAAAAATCTTAAGGATTTCACTTTTTTTTTCAGTTTTTCTTTGCTACAGGAGATAGTGAAATCAGTGAGTAAAATCAGGTTATACAAATGGCATTCACTTACATAGACATTTTATGATGTTAAACTAAAAAAAAATGCCTGGTTATTTGGAGGGAGATTCAGATAATTTGGAAGTGATTTATTTTCTCAAATGGAAATAGTGATTACAAATGATGAGAAAAAGAATTGCATTTATTTGGCAACATGATCATAAACTTGCTTACTGAATTTATCCTATAAATCAGGATAATAAATTCCAGTGGCAAACATTTAATTTTTAAACATCATAACTTCCTTTAGCTCTTTTTTTTTTGTGAGCTTAAAATTCCAAATAAACTTACTTGTTCTCATGCTCACAATTGTCTATCTTATCCAAAGGATGAAATGCAGGAGATGCATTTGATGGAAGCTTCTTGACCTGCTTATATTTTAAGAGCACAGGAAACACGTTTCTGGTGTTTTCTACTTGTCAGCATTTCTTAACCGATGGAACAGAAATGTCCAGAACTACAAAGTTCAAACTTTGCATGTGGCAAGAACTTTATGTGATCAGACTGAATCTAAATAATGTTGAGAAATAACAAAAATATAAGCAATGGATTTCTAAGCAGACAATGTCATTGCCATGACATGGTCCTATTAGGTGCATACAGAAACTGAGCTCTATGCGTGTGCCAGACAAAAACCAAAGAGCTTCGGTTTTAATTACAGTGCATTACTTTTATTACCCTCAACAGGTTCTGACGTGACCATGTAAATACAATTATTTAGTTTCTTCCTTATGGCTGAAGTGTTGGGCCAGAGATTTTCCTCTTAGAATATAATCTGTGAAATGGGTCTACTAAGGAAAGCTACTTAATGTAACCAGCTCCTTCTAAATCATATTCTCCTAAAGCACACCGGAATAATACAGTTCATTGGGCCAAAGTTTTCTAACATGGCTTCCCTCCATCTCATTTAGTTAGTCCACAGCTGAGTAACCTGTTAGAAAATTATGCCCAGGAGAGGGCAGAGCCAGTGATCCATATCTCAGATTCTGGCTGGTGATGGTTCAGTGTGATGTGGGATCAGAATTGCAGATTATGAGAAATAACCAGAATCTTTCTTCCTTGCCTCAGCCCATGAAGGATGTGTCCACCAGTTCATTCTTTTGACACTTGGAAAGAAGTGGAACGTGGATTCAGATTTGGCCAGATTACATTCAGAGGAGAGTAAAACATGGCCAATAACACTGTAAGACCAATGGTGTTCTTTCTGAGACGGTGAATGCCTATAGAATCTGTCAATATGACCGTATTTTTGTGTGTGTGTTGTAAAGTGCATATAACATAAAATCGACTATTTTAACCGTTTCAAAGTGTACAATTCAGTGGCATTTAGTATATTCACAACATCATGTGACAGTTACCACTATGCTGCTCCAGAGCGTTTTCATTACCCGAAAAGGAAATCTCATACCGCCAAGCAGTCATTCCCCATTCTCCCCTCTCACATTCCCTAGCAATCAATAATCTGCTTTCTGGCTCTACAGACTTGCTTATTCTAGATATTTCATATAAGTGGAATCGTACAATACGTGTCCTTTTGTGTCTGGCTTATTTCACTCAGCATAATGTTTTCAAAGTTTACCCATGTTGTAGCATGCACCTTCATTCCTTTTTATGGCTGAATAATATTCCGTGGTGTAGATAGAGTACATTTTGCTTATCCATTCATCAGTTGATGGACACTTGGGATGTTTCCACTTTGGCTGTTGTGATTAATGCTGCTATGAGACCATATGTATATGTTTTTTTACTTAAATGATTTGCTGATTTGTGTTTGTGGGTACCCAAGACCTAGCAGGAAGTTTGGTGGGGCTGGGTTTGAAGATGCAAACTGGGCAGAAAACTAGAGCCAGAAGCCATGCCAGTTCAAGAGGTTCTGGGGAAGATGGTGAATGATGGTAAAGGCAGTGAGAAGAAAATCACATTAGAGTCAAGGGCCCTTGGACTCTCATCTTGGTTCTGCCACCAGCAGGCTGTGTGGGTGATTTGGGTAAATCATTTCACCTTCCTGGGCCTTCATATTCTCTCTTTAAAATGAGACAGCAGAACTCACTAACATTTCTTCTAGCTCTAGGAGTCAGTGCCTGCCACAGACTGTGCAAACACCCTGTATTTCTTGTCACCTAACACACCCTTTTCCACCATCACAGCTGCTATCACTCACACTGTAAACAGTATAGGTACTCTTTTTCTATATTTTCTGTGCTCAAGGTTTGGGCTTAACCATTTCCTCTGAACTGGAAGTATGAAGAGGGTCAGGGCCTGGCATCATTGAAACGTGGCAGTCGCAGCAGGGCCCAAAATAACACAGCTCAAAATATGAAAGCAATGTCTCTGTAACCAAGAAACTGAAATAAATGCTCGAGGCTGGATTATATCAGCCACAAATATCATGCAAGAAATGGGTTCCATCAAATGTTTGGCACTTCCAACGTTACTCTTTATAGATAGCTAGCAAGTTTTGGGGTGTAGATGGGTGGTTCATTCAGCATTAAAGATGATTTGTAGTCCATGTCCAAGATTTCCTTCTCCTTGCACTAAGACAAGAAAATATTAGTGATTTGTGAAGTTTCTTCTTTTGTAAAATGGAAATGGTACTGGGTAATCTCAGCTCATTCTAAATAGAAATAAGGTACACTCCTGAATGTACCATTCAGGTGGGGTACATTGCGGGTAGGGTGTCGTGGGTCAAATATGGGACTATTTACCCTTCCCTTTCTGTTTATTTCTCCTTGACAATGAAAGAATAAGATCTGAATATGTGACCCTGGGCAAATCAATTACCTTCTCAATATCAGTTTCCTGATCTGTAAAATAAGAAGCTTACCTATTTTGAAAGCATCTATTTTTGGCTTCTGATAAAGCCACTTACTTAAATTTATTTGTGGCTGGCTGTGTTACAACAGGGCTGAGGGATTAAGAAAAAAGACAAAATCCAACTTTAATTTTACTTTTAGGAGTGAGAAGCTAAGGACATTGACAGACAATCAGAGATGATAATGTCTAAAATTCGAAATATAATAACAGAACATTATCCGTAAGTGGAGATAAGATATTCAAAAGATGTAATCATGTAAAGTAAAGAGCTTAGGCAATTAGAACACAGATTCCCTGTACAAATTGCTTTGTGACCACAGTTAACATTATTATTATTATTATTATTTTTGAGACGTCTCGCTCTGTTGCCCAGGCTGGAGTGCAGTGGTGTGATCTCAGCTCACTGCAACCTCTGCCTCCCAGCTTCAAGCGATTCTTATGCCTCAGCCTCCCGAGTAGCTAGGACTACAGGCACGCACCACCATGCCCAGCTAATTTTTGTATTTTTAGTAGTGATGAGGTTTCACCATGTTGGCCAGGCTGGTCTCGAACTCCGGACCTCAAGTGATCTGCCCGCCTCAGCCTCCCAAAGTGCTGGGATTACAGGCATGAGCCACCATGCCCAGCCGACTTATTATTTATTCATTCAAAAATATTTGTTTTCATCTCTATATAATTAAATCTGTGACAGGCAAATATTACCCTTCAACTGAAGCAGGCTCTGCATTTCATTGTCATCCAAATCAGCAAATACAACTTTGCTTCCCTGACAACCCTGTTCACAATGTAAACTGAAAAGCCAGGAGGAACCTACTCTGTTTCCCCACTAAAGGACTGACAAAGTCCACAGCTCAGAAGCATCCATTTTTTACCTGATTTTATGATTGACTTATAGTTTCCTAGGGACTGAAAATTAATCTACCACATTTATTTAACTGGGTTCTTGCCCAGCCCATATTTTCACCCTTTAATGGTAATGAAGCTAAAATTTCTTTCCAGTCACTTTGCATATCATTTCCTTTCTCTTTAATTCTCTTTCGAAGTGAGATGATTGATAGATTCTTCTTCAGCAGTCACTTACTTTGGTAGATGATTTTCTTTTTCCTTTGAAGTCGATTTTGAAAGGAGCTCTGTGTGATGAGCTAATTAGCACAAACACACAGAGTATATAACCTTAATTAGGCATGATTATAGGCTCAACGTAATGGGATGTCCTGAAACTGCACACTATGCAAATATTAGACTTTTCATTCTTCCCATTACATCGGAAACCATCAAGCAAAGGATGTTTTGCAGTAGGTACCACAGTCAATGCCAGGTGCAACTCTTTCAATAAAAGGTTGATTTTTTTTTTTTTTTTTTTTTGGTATACTAGTTGGGTAAAGGATAATTGGAGGAGGTTTAGGGAAAAAGTTCAAAAATCTGAAAAGCTGAATTAAGTTCAGAATGAGCTATACAAGCTGAGGAATTTTACAATTAAGTAAACAACCCAGTTACTCTTTAAACTCTACCTCTTTTGGAATTCTGAAGATACTTCACCATAGGCACCACTATGAATTATGCAAATCTTGAGAGATCTTTCAAACCCAGTAACCACTAAGAGTACTACAAAACCAATCTGGGGTTTACTCAAGCTATTAGGATATAAGAAGATAGTGAGTATAAATGAAATCACAGTGAATCCCCAAGTCCTAATTTTAGCCGATTATTTTCATTTCCTTTACCACCAACCCCCCCACCTTTTTTTCTTCTATAATTGGAGTGGTAAAAATAATTAGCAAATTGACTTTCCCCTTCCTAACCTGAAATGAAAATATCCAAGGATGTGGTACCCTTAGACATTTGAATATTCGGCCACTGAATAATTGAGAGCTTATAATACATAATTCTTAGATTATGTGTAGAGTTGTGAGTTTTTAGACTCAATCAGGTAAAAAATAATAAGCTGTTTGGTTCCAGACACTCATGGAAATACTGACAGGGCAGAAATTCAATATGTGAGTATTAGAATAATTAGTATCTGATTTTAATCTAAAATACCATCTATTCAGTAGAAATGATAATGAAAGAGGGTTTATATAACAGCTGAAATTTAAAATCCATAGCGTTCTCTGTGTTTAATATGTAAACTAATTTTTCCTGAGAACATAGTATATGATAGGCACAGTGTTCAATAACTTATTGGTATAGGCTCATTGAATCATCACAATAATGATATAAGATAATTCCTGTAAATTACCCATATTTTACAGATGAGGAAGCTGAGGATCAGAGAAGTTAAAAAATGTCATCCAAGATCACATATCCAGAAGCTGCAGAGCCAGGACTTGAACTCATGTCTGTCTGACTCCAGCCATGCTTTTAATCACTCTGCTGGGCTCATTAGTACCTATCAGGCCTATGATTGTGTCCTTAGTGATTAGCACTTTCCCCAGAGCTGGAAATGAGATGCAAGAGAAATAAAAACGCTTGAGATCTAAACTGAAATGCAGAAATTCTCTATTATCTACTAGGTACAAAGGAGGCCTTGACTAGGTGCTTTGTGTGTGTTGAGGTTGTAAGTGCTGTGGAAATAGAATTTGGAGGAAGACAGACAGAATTACACATGATTGACAATAATAAATACAAACCTATATGATACAACATGTTATTGCTCTACATAAGATAACTGGGGAAAAATAAGTACTGAATGAGAATGAGAAGATGAAGATTTCAGTCCAGTTTTTGCCACATACCAAATGTAGCACTAGATCAATGAGGGTCTCAACAGGCAACAGGGGGTTCAAATAAAAGATTCAATGAAAGAACTACTTTGAGAAATATTAAGAAGGGTTAGGGGTGGAGGTTGGTAATGCACCCAGACACTAGCAACAGTGGAAGCTGATAGCACCCCTAGGATGGAAAGATTCTTACTCTTTCTTTAAGATTCTTTAAGAATCTAGGGTAAGATTCTTACTCTTACCCTAGGGGAGGTAAGAGTAAGAATGGGCATCATAGAACAAGGGCCACCAAACAAGAGCTGTACTTGTGGAGAGGTACTGTTACTACCAGACACATGGCCCTGAACCTGGGAGAGGGCAGGGAAGAAAGACCTGGACTTCCACCTTGTGCTTTCTGATGTGCTGGGAACTTCCAATGCTAAGCCCTCAGAAGCCACCCTGACAAGGAACTAATGAGACATTTTCTACAGGGGTCTGTCCCAGTTGGAGCTTGGATCTGAGGAAAGGGGATGGAAAATCACCTTCGGCAAGTCACTTTTCCTCTCTAAATTTCAGTTTGCTCATCCCTTGTTTATTGCCTACCATATTATCAATAATATAAATAGTTGGCCTTATAATTTTTACTTCGAATTTTTTTGAAAAACCTCAAATTTACAAAGAATTTGTAAGAATAGTACCATGAATACACACATATTCTTCACCTAGATTCACCAATTGTTAAAATTCCATCACTGCTGTTTAATTCTTTTTATCTTTCTCTGCTAACACAGACACATATTTTTGCTGAACCTTCTGAGAGTACTTGCTGACATTCTGACACTTAAACCTCGAATACCTAAGTATTATCTATAAACAAGGATGGTTCTCTACATAACCCCAGTACGATGATCACATTCAGGAAATTAAACATTAAGGCAATGCTATTATGAAATATAGGCTATACTCAAATTTCCCCCAGTTTCTCAGTAATCTGCTTTGTATTATTTTTTTCAATCAATAATAACACATTAAATTCTGTCATCATGTCTCTATTTTCTCCTTTAATCTAGAATGGTTTTCCAGGCTTTTCCCTTTTTAATCTTTTGTGATGTTAACATTTTTGAAGAATCTAGACCAGTTATTTTGCAGAATATGGATTTGTCTGATTATTTCTTCATGCTTAGATTCAGTTAAAACAATTTTGGCAATAACTACACAAAGTTGTTGTGTCCTTCTCAGTGTATTGTATCTGGAGGTACCCTATGTCAGAACACTCCATCACAGTAATCTTCAGTTGGGATCACTTGGTTAAAGCAGTATCTGCTAGATTTATCAATTATCTTTTCCCTATTATAATTATCAAGTAATCTGTGGGGTGGTATATGTGAATATATCTTTTCTCACCAAGATTCTTTTACCCAGCATTTTTTTTACAACCATTTGAATTTTCTTGCTATGACAGAATTAGTTTCATAAGAGCATAATTAAGGAATCTGGTAAGACGTCTTTGAAAGTTCTAATTACAACCCTCATCTCTTCTTATGTTAAACTGTCTTCATTCATTTACCTACTTATTTAACAAATGTTTAAAGAATGCTCGTTTTGTGGCTTGGCCTGTGACATTTTCATCAGTGGCTTCATAGTTGCCTAAACTAATGTCTCTTCCTGTGCTCCAGAATCCTATTGGCAACTATTTTCCATGGATGCCATAAACTCAACATACTCAGATGAAAGCTGTCATTTCACTTTCTCACCTGCTCTTCCTGTTATTTATTCCAGTAAATTGCACCTCTGTCTTCTCATTGACCCTATAATAAGAAAGTCCTATTTATTGAGTGGCTATCTGTTACAATAGGCCTTTTATACATGTTACATGCATTATCTCATTTAATCTTTTCAATAATCTTGAGAATTAGATGCCATTATCTGGAGGACATTGGGCTTTGAGCCCCAGGTCAACAGTAAGCAAGTCCTCATGCTAGGATACAAATCCAGTTATCTTGGGCTTCAAAATCTTTGCTTTAGCATAGTGATAAAGGTATCACTGGCTTCAAATCCTGGCTCTGCCACTTCCTACGGGTGATTGGGTAAGTCACCTTAACTTTCAATGCCTTGATTTCCTTCTTTATAAAATGGGAAAAATGATAACTCTTGTCTTGTAGGGTTGTTATGGACTTGAAAGAAACAAAACTTGCTGGGCGTGGTGGCTCACGCCTGTAATCCCAGTGCTTTGGGAGGCCGAGGCGGGTAGGTCACCTGAGGTCAGGAATTTGAGACTAGCCTGGTCAACATGGCGAAACCCCATCTCTACTAAAATAATACAAAAAATTAGCTGGGCGTGGTGGTGGGTGCCTGCAATCCCAGCTACTTGGGAGGCTGAGGCAGGAGAATCACTTGAACCCAGGAGGCAGAGGTTGCAGTGAGCCGAGATCGCGCCACTGCACTCCAACCTGGGAAACAAGAGTGAAACTCTGTCTCAAAAAAATAAAAAAGAAAAGAAAGAAAACTTGACATTTGAATAATTTCTGCAGCACCACAGTACTTCTCAAACCATAATTCTGGTGTCATTCATTCTAAACTTCTCCCTCCACTCACTGATTGTGGACTAGTCCCATAGGGACCTCGTCTTCACAGCTGTCATTACCTTAGTTTAGACCAGGGGTTGGCAAACCATGGCCCACAGGCCAAATCCAGACTTCACCTATTTTCGTAAATGAAGTTTTATTGGAATGCACACACACCCATTTGTTTACATATAATATATGGCTTCTTTCATTCTAAAATGACAGAGTTGAGTAGTGGCAACAGAGACCCCACCGTTTGCAAATCGTAACATATTTACTATTTTGCCCCCTTCAGAAAGCTTTCCAAATCCTGGTGCCTGGCGTATTCCAATAGTCTTCTTCCCAGTCTTCCTGGTTACATTTCTCCCTAAACCCATCCTCCCCATCCCTAAAATTTCCCGCAAATGTGAACTCAGTCATACCAGTTTGCTCCTTATGTTTCATTGGCCCTTGCTGCTAAGAGCATCCGCTTGCACCTTCTGCTCATCCCCAGACAAGCTTTGTCCTGTGACCATAATGAACTCTTCATGCCATTTCCAACTTTAGCCCATGTTATTCTTCTTGTCTGAATATCCACCCTTTTCTCTGTTCTCAATAATAAGTTCAGGCTTTTCTTCTTCTGAGAAGCCCTTTCTGACTTCCACAGGATGAACCACTGGCTTCTGCTTCTCTACATAATACTTCAATTCCAGCATTGATCTCACTCTATCATGATCATGGGTTTAGCTGTCTGTCCCTGCCACTGCTGTGTGTTCCTCTTGAGGGCAGGAACATTTGTTTTTCACTTTTAAAAAAACCTCTGTTGCCCAGTCTGGCATTAGGAAGTGCCCATTAGGTTGTTATTGCTTGTTGGCACTTGAGCTGGGGCTTGAAGGTTTCTATAATGTGTAGCAGTGTATGGAAAACAGGCAGGTCAGAAAAGGCTTCTGTGCAGCACACCAACATGGCACATGTATACATATGTAACAAATCTGCATGTTGTGCACATGTACCCTAAAACTTAAAGTATAATAATAATAAAATTAAAAAAAAAAAAGAAGAGGCTTCCTGGAGGAGATGACAGCTGAGCTAAGTCCTGGAGGATGAGAAGGAGTATAAAATAAGATAATAGGAGAAAAAAGGCAGTAGGAACAGCATGGGTAAAGGTGATGAGGCCTGAAAGAGGCACGTGGAAGGAAAGACAAATGCAGGAAGGGGGAATGGGAGGGAATGCTGGGGCACAGGCCAAAGAGGGAGGCATTTGGTGAGTATTCTGCAGAGTCTCCTCTGCTGTGCTGAGGTGTGGACAATGGGAAACCATGGACGGACTGGAGTAGGCAAATGCCATATTCCCTGTTGCAACTGTCTGTTTGCATGTCAGCCTTCTAGAAGCCCCTTAAGGTATCAACTATGTTTTTGTTTTGTCATCATTCAATCCTAAGTGCACAGAATTCCTGGCATATTACAGGTTCCCCATAAATGTTTCTTTCTTTATTAAAATGTATGAAAACTCTCCAGATTTAAGGAAGGTCCTCAATGTTTCAAATTCTTTTTGTTAGATCGTTGGTCCTGTCTGCAGCTGTCACAAATTTAAGGACTCTGGTTATATTTAATCTTCACTTTTGAATTTTCTGCTTGAAAAATTTGTATTAGAAAAAAAGTCTATCCTTTTATGGAAGGCTCTAATCTCTTGAATCATTTGGGTTGGCTTTTCTTTGGACCTTCTTCAACTCTGTTTTGTCTCTGTTGAGTTAAGGCTTTTAAGAACATCTGAATTCTTTCCTTCTGCAAAACCAGAGGCAGCTTCTTTTCCACCTATTTTCAGTTTATTTCTTGTGATTTTGGTTTTTTTCTCTTAACCAAATGCTAAATGGATTTAGGAGAAATAAACTTATTTGTAAAGCTGTCAAGGGACCATTAGAAGGATGGTGCTTCACAGATAGAATACAGTTTTTATTAATGATGCCTAGACAAATCCTGCCATTAGCCCAAGGGCTCAGAAAGTTAGCAGCCTAGTAGTTTTGGAGATGTCAATGAAATGAATTGGACTGGATGGTTAAGGATGCCCAGAAGATTGAATAAAATTGGGATTTAGGAGGACCCTTGTACTCCAGGAAATTCTCCAAGTCTCCACTTAGTTATCCAGATCCTCAAAGTGAACATGAAGCTTCAGTTTCAAATTGAATACATTTTCCATCCATGGATTGGCTTGTTTTGTTCAGTTGAGTGCTTGAGGTTGTCTTTTCGACGTAACAGCTAAACCCACGGCTTCCTTTCTCGTAAAACCAAAACAAAAAGGCTTTCTATTCAAGTGCCTTCTGTGTGTGCACATGTGTAATACATATCTGGGATCAAAGCTATCTATATAAAGTCCTTGATTCTGTGTGGGTTCAAACACATTTCAAAGCTTCAGGATCCTGAAAGGTTTTGCTCTACTTCCTGAAGACCTGAACACCGCTCCCATAAAGCCATGGCTTGCCTTGGATTTCAGCGGCACAAGGCTCAGCTGAACCTGGCTACCAGGACCTGGCCCTGCACTCTCCTGTTTTTTCTTCTCTTCATCCCTGTCTTCTGCAAAGGTGAGTGAGACTTTTGGAGCATGAAGATGGAGGAGGTGTTTCTCCCACCTGGGTTTCATTTGTTTCAGCAGTCAAGGGCAGTGATTTATAGCAAAGCCAGAAGTTAAAGGTAAAACTCCAGTCTGGCTTGGCTGGCTCTGTATTCCAGGGCCAGCAGGGAGCAGTTGGGCGGCAGCAAATAAGGCAAAGAGATAGCTCAGAACAGAGTGCCAGGTATTTAGTAGGGGCTTCATGAATGCATGTGAGTTGGTTCAGTAGAGAGACACAGGCAATTTCAGACCCTTCTATGAGACTGGAAGTGATTTAAGAGGGAAAGGATAGCCATAGTCCTGAATACATTTGAGCTGGGTTTCAGGATGAGCTCACAAGTTCCTTTAAAAAAAATTGACTTAAGCAAATCCTGGGAAGAGTTTTTTTGCTATACAATTCAAGGTTTTAAGGTCCTCGGATTCATATACTTTATAAATGAATTAGCCAGCTTGTTTAAAATGTAGGGAAATTGTGGGAAGAATGCCTTCTTTACTTAATTCAAGGTTTTAAGGTTCTCAATCAATTCTACAAGCTAATTAGCCAATTATTTAAAAATAAAAGTTTGAAATTGCCAAAAAAAAAAAAAAAAAAAAAAAAAGGAAAGAAAGAAAGCCACCAGTCTGTTTGGCATACGATACTTAATTGTTGCCTGACCTACGTGTGGGTTTCAGATGCAGATCCTCAGTTTTCAGCTCTTCAGAGACTGACACCATGTTTGTTACACAGCTTAAAATGATGAGTATATCTATTGAATCTCAACCTTATCTCTCTCTAGACCTTCTTGGTTAAGAAACCATGTAGTCTGTATGAAGTAGGTACTCAAAAGATATTTGATGATTTAATTTTTACTGGAGAAGAAATATTCACATATGTTTTCTTATTTTTACATGTTTTAAATATGTAAAGATTAAATAAACACTCTTAGAAGTATTTAAATTTCCTAAAGTAAATTTATCTCAACCAGTAACAGGACCCTCCCATGACAGATACTGGAAAGTTGAGTGTGACCGCATTTAGTGGTGATAAGTGTGAGCTTGCTTGGGGAGAGGGCAGGACATTTAGGATTTCTTAAGCTTAGAGTCAATACAATAAAGATTATTGAGTGCTCACTTGGGCAGGCTATAATCACTGCTCACAAGAGTTCATGAACCACAAGTAAAAGAGTGAGGAGATATGATTAGCTCACAAATAACTTTAATACAGAGCAGAAAGTAATGAACTACTGCAATGGAGTTATCACAGTGCTAAGGATGCTCAGAGGGCATCTCTGATAGGCAGAGGTGAGGGTTAGGGAAGGAAACTGTAGTCTAGCTAGCTAGAGCTGCTGGAATAGACATGACAATGGCTGCTGCCAAACTGTTTTCTCTTCTGAGGACAGATGTCCAGTGCAAGTGGCTTGGTGGAAGGGACTAGTGTCTCTAATATAGGGTGATTTATAAGCAGGAAAGTGTGTCCTAGAAATTCAGACCAGAGTGATAGATTGGAATTGGATCATGGGGGACTCATTGAATGTTATTTATTGTATTTGTTTTTGCGATCAGTGTTAGTAAAGTGTCAAAGGGATTGAGCAGATGAGTGACATCATGCAACACAAGTTTTGAGTTTCACTTGTCAGACTGACTGGAGAGGGGCCTGGTTAGTTACAGGAAGGTAATTTGGCATGCAGCCACTATTTTTGAGTTGATGCAAGCCTCTCTGTATGGAGAGCTGGTCTCCTTTATCCTGTGGGAAAAGAGAACAAAGGAGCATGGGAGTGTTCAAGGGAAGGAGAAGTAAAGGGCAGAGAGGCAGCGGTGGTGTCAGGGGAAGCCCACAGGAGTTAACAGCAGGGTTGCCTCAACCTAGAGAGGAAGCGACCTGGTGCCCTCGGCTCTGTGGCTTCCTTCATCTAACAACATCTTCCACTCTACAACAATGCCAGGGAAGGCGGAGGCTGGTACAGTGCATCAAGACACAGCTACTCCTGGGTGACAGAGGTTCAGGGCCAGCTCAATAAGTAGGCAGAAGTTTTTGACATATACTTTGAGAGATAAAGCAAGATTCTGTACCTCAACCTTCAGAATTTCCCCTACCACTCATTATAGTTCCAGAGCTATATAGCTCCTATCATTCTATCATAACCTTAGAATACCAGAGAACATATCATCTCATCTAATTATCTCTTACTATATGTGAAAAAAATGAAGGACATGGGGGAAGTGTGACTTGCCCCAAATCACATATTTCATGGTAGAGCCAGGTCTTCTGTTTGTCATATCAGTGTTCTTCCTGCCACAACCATCTTGAAGAATCTATTTCTCAGTAAGAAAATATCTTTATGGAGAGTAGCTGGAAAACAGTTGAGAGATGGAGGGGAGGCTGGGGGTGTGGAGAGGGGAAGGGGTAAGTGATAGATTCGTTGAAGGGGGAGAGAAGGCCGTGGGGATGAAGCTAGAAGGCAGAAGGGCTTGCCTGGGCTTGGCCATGAAGGAGCATGAGTTCACTGAGTTCCCTTTGGCTTTTCCATGCTAGCAATGCACGTGGCCCAGCCTGCTGTGGTGCTGGCCAGCAGCCGAGGCATCGCCAGCTTTGTGTGTGAGTATGCATCTCCAGGCAAAGCCACTGAGGTCCGGGTGACAGTGCTTCGGCAGGCCGACAGCCAGGTGACTGAAGTCTGTGCGGCAACCTACATGATGGGGAATGAGTTGACCTTCCTAGATGATTCCATCTGCACGGGCACCTCCAGTGGAAATCAAGTGAACCTCACTATCCAAGGACTGAGGGCCATGGACACGGGACTCTACATCTGCAAGGTGGAGCTCATGTACCCACCGCCATACTACCTGGGCATAGGCAACGGAACCCAGATTTATGTAATTGGTGAGCAAAGCCATTTCACTGAGTTGACACCTGTTGCATTGCAGTCTTCTATGCACAAAAACAGTTTTGTTCCTTAATTTCAGGAGGTTTACTTTTAGGACTGTGGATATTCTCTTTAAGAGTTCTGTACCACATGGTAGCCTTGCTTATTGTGGGTGGCAACCTTAATAGCATTCTGACTGTAAAATGATTTGGGGAAGTTGGGGCTCTCGCTCTGGAGTGCTAACCATCATGACGTTTGATCTGTGCTTTTGATATGATATGATGCTCCTGGGGAAGTAGTCCCAAATAGCCAAACCTATTGGTGGGCTACCCATGCAATTTAGGGGTGGACCTCAAGGCCTGGAAGCTCTAATGTCCTTTTTTCACCAATGTTGGGGAGTAGAGCCCTAGAGTTTAAAACTGTCTCAGGGAGGCTCTGCTTTGTTTTCTGTTGCAGATCCAGAACCGTGCCCAGATTCTGACTTCCTCCTCTGGATCCTTGCAGCAGTTAGTTCGGGGTTGTTTTTTTATAGCTTTCTCCTCACAGCTGTTTCTTTGAGCAAAATGGTGAGTGTGGTGCTGATGGTGCACCATGTCTGATGGGGATACCTTTAGTGGTATCAACTGGCCAAAAGATGATGTTGAGTTTAGTGTTCTTGAGATGAGATGAGGCAATAAATGAAGAGGAAGAAGGACAGTGGTAAAGAACGCACTAGAACCGTAGGCATTGGCATTTGAGGTTTCAGAATGACTAATATTTTAGATGAATTTGTTTGACATTGAATGTTCATGTGCTTCTGAGCAGGGTTTCAATTTGAGTAACCGTTGCAATAACATGGGGCAGCTGTTTTGCTCTTTGTCTTCATGACAACTGTACTTAAGCTAACAGCCCTGAAACATGAGATTAGGCTGGGCAGAATGCTGCTAGAGAGGACCACCTGGATGGTCTTTATTCTCCTTCTCCATGTCCCTCTCCATCACCTGGAAGTCACCTCTGGGTGCCACTCTGGTGCCTTCCTTGTCGAAGCTGTAGCTGCTCACATGACACCTATCCCTATTATCCAGTTTGCTTGACTGGGACGTTTTGGCTTCCCCTTCAGCCAGGAAGTGAAAGTCCCAGTTTTTATTTATCACAGATGTTGGTATTGGTGGTAGAAGAGGTAGAAGTATGGAATCAGGCCTCCTGTCAGGATTTCTTTTTGACAGTCCCTCTCAGACACCTCTGCCTAAGGCTGGCTTTGCCATTACAAACTCACCCTTCTCCCTCTCTCCCTTCTTCTCTTCCTCTTCCTTCTTCTCGCTCTTTCTCTCTCTCTCTTTCTCCCTTTCTGTCTCTTATACACATACACAAAGATATACTCTATTCCAACATCCTCTAACCAACCTGACAGAGATGTCCTTTGCTGTAGGTTCAGCAGTGGGGATGAGAAATACAGCTCTCAAACAGGATAACTAAAGCTTATTACCTTATCAAGCTTGTTCCCTTGCAGACAAGATTGATCAATTATCATAGGCTTTCTGGGTGTTCTTTCTGAAGCTTTCTCAAAGTCTCTTTCTCCTATCTTCCATTCAAGGCAAATGATTGCCATTTAACATCAAAATCACAGTTATTTATCTAAAATAAATTTTAATAGCTGAATCAAGAAAATCTCCTGAGGTTTATAATTCTGTATGCTGTGAACATTCATTTTTAACCAGCTAGGGACCCAATATGTGTTGAGTTCTATTATGGTTAGAAGTGGCTTCCGTATTCCTCAGTAGTAATTACTGTTTCTTTTTGTGTTTGACAGCTAAAGAAAAGAAGCCCTCTTACAACAGGGGTCTATGTGAAAATGCCCCCAACAGAGCCAGAATGTGAAAAGCAATTTCAGCCTTATTTTATTCCCATCAATTGAGAAACCATTATGAAGAAGAGAGTCCATATTTCAATTTCCAAGAGCTGAGGCAATTCTAACTTTTTTGCTATCCAGCTATTTTTATTTGTTTGTGCATTTGGGGGGAATTCATCTCTCTTTAATATAAAGTTGGATGCGGAACCCAAATTACGTGTACTACAATTGAAAGCAAAGGAGTAGAAAGACAGAGCTGGGATGTTTCTGTCACATCAGCTCCACTTTCAGTGAAAGCATCACTTGGGATTAATATGGGGATGCAGCATTATGATGTGGGTCAAGGAATTAAGTTAGGGAATGGCACAGCCCAAAGAAGGAAAAGGCAGGGAGCGAGGGAGAAGACTATATTGTACACACCTTATATTTACGTATGAGACGTTTATAGCCGAAATGATCTTTTCAAGTTCAATTTTATGCCTTTTATTTCTTAAACAAATGTATGATTACATCAAGGCTTCAAAAATACTCACATGGCTATGTTTTAGCCAGTGATGCTAAAGGTTGTATTGCATATATACATATATATATATATATATATATTTTAATTTGATAGTATTGTGCATAGAGCCACGTATGTTTTTGTGTATTTGTTAATGGTTTGAATATAAACACTATATGGCAGTGTCTTTCCACCTTGGGTCCCAGGGAAGTTTTGTGGAGGAGCTCAGGACACTAATACACCAGGTAGAACACAAGGTCATTTGCTAACTGGCTTGGAAACTGGATGAGGTCATAGCAGTGCTTGATTGCGTGGAATTGTGCTGAGTTGGTGTTGACATGTGCTTTGGGGCTTTTACACCAGTTCCTTTCAATGGTTTGCAAAGAAGCCACAGCTGGTGGTATCTGAGTTGACTTGACAGAACACTGTCTTGAAGACAATGGCTTACTCCAGGAGACCCATAGGTATGACCTTCTAGGAAGCTCCAGTTCGATGGGCCCAATTCTTACAAACATGTGGTTAATGCCATGGACAGAAGAAGGCAGCAGGTGGCAGAATGGGGTGCATGAAGGTTTCTGAAAATTAACACTGCTTGTGTTTTTAACTCAATATTTTCCATGAAAATGCAACAACATGTATAATATTTTTAATTAAATAAAAATCTGTGGTGGTCGTTTTCCGGAGTTGTCTTTATCATCCTTGCATTTGAATATTGTGTTTAAATTTTTGATTGATTCATTCAGTATCTGGTGGAGTCTCCAATATTAGAAATACTGGAAACAAACTGAAAAACCACAAAAGGACAAATAATGCTTCATGAGTCAGCTTTGCACCAGCCATTACCTGCAAGTCATTCTTGGAAAGTATCCATCCTCTTCCCTTTTGATTTCTTCACCACTATTTGGGATATAACGTGGGTTAACACAGACATAGCAGTCCTTTATAAATCAATTGGCATGCTGTTTAACACAGGTTCTTCACCTCCCCTTTCTTACCGCCTGCTTTCTCAGCTCAACTATCACAGGCATTACAGTTGTCATGGCAACCCCAATGTTGGCAACCACGTCCCTTGCAGCCATTTTGATCTGCCTTCCTGAAATATAGAGCTTTTCCCTGTGGCTTCCAAATGAACTATTTTGCAAATGTGGGGAAAACACACACCTGTGGTCCTATGTTGCTATCAGCTGGCACACCTAGGCCTGGCACACTAAGCCCTCTGTGATTCTTGCTTAACCAATGTATAGTCTCAGCACATTTGGTTTCCACTTAAGGTTTCCTATTTTTGACCTCCACATCCTGTTATTGTCTTTTGCAGTGATTCTCAGTGTGGTCGGGGACCACCTGTAACTGAATCCACTGGGTCACTTACTAAAAACACCAATTCACACTTATTCCCAGATGCGTTGAATCAGAATCTTTGAGTGGTGGGGCCAGGAGTTTGTATTTCCAAAAATCTTCCCAGTGCTTCTTATACCCATCAAGTTTTGAGAATCACTGCTTAGGCAACTCTGTCTGTGTCTCTTCCTCTGTCTCTCCCCCTTGCTCATTCTCTTGCTTGCTCTTGCTCTCTTTCTCTCTCTCTTTCTTGCCCCAGCAAGTGCTAACAAACACACAAGACAGCACATAGTAAGCATTTCAAAAGGGGTTGTTAAATAAAAACGAATAGGTCTTTCAAAGTAAGGTAATGATTATTACCTAGAATGAGCTCCTTTTCTGTGGAAGACTGTGCTTCTTGCTCTCTAGGCCTTTGGATGGTAGCCATGAAGAAAAACACCAATCAGGAGCCTCAGTGGATAGTATATCATTTCCACTCCTCTAAACATCTTTAGAGAGATTACTCTTTTTCATAGTTGATGGGCAGATCTGAGTGACAGAGAGTGCCTTACACAAGTGATGCCCTCCAGGTACCTTTCAGACACCCTTAGATAATGGACTACTTTATATAAGCTTAATATTTCCTCTGCTATTGCCTAAAATTCTACCATTTGTTGTTCACTGAGATAAGACTTGCCCTCTTCATTCAGTCTCAATCTTATAAAAATAAAATACCCTTTAGCTCAAAAAAGCTTCCCCTATGGCAGAAGAATTGTACAAGAAAGACTATGACCTGGGGTTCCGCTGAAAGGGGAGAAAGCAAATATGAGGGTAAGGGAGTGCATCTGGGCACCAAATGAAAGCCTCTTCTAATTCCCATGTCATTTATGAGAGAAGATTCTATGTCTGTAGTACTCAGAGAGGTGAACTGCCCCCAAATCAGAGGACCAACTGTCACATGGGATTCCAACCTTCATCATCATCTCCATTTCTGGGATCAGGGTCCTGGGGCAGCTCCAAGCCCAAATAATCCATGAACCCAAAAGGGGCTTGGCCTACCATGCAGGGGGAGCCTGGGCATTGCAACCCTCCTCCTTGGAACCACTTGTCACAGGCAAGACTGTGGATGACAAGGGAGCCGGATAGAGTGGCCAGGGGCTCCAGAGTCAGTTCCTCCTCCAACATGGCTCCTAGCACACGCCTCTGCTCATGTCTCTTCTTCAGCATGGTACTCGCATTCCTGCTACTTCCCATTTCTTCATTTCTCACCTCCAAATAATATAATCCTTCATTGTCACACCCATCAAGACTAACCCCAAATTTTGCCTCCACCGTCAGATTTGCTGACACTTTAAGCTCGTGGATTTCTCCTCTTTTGTTTCATAGCTGTACTTGGTTTCACCTCTAATAATTTCAAGCATGCATGTCTTTTCTGCCTAGTTAGATCAGGAACTTCTCCAAGACAGGGATAATCACAACTTTAGGCACACAGTACATGCTCCAATAAATGAATTGAGGAGTTGGGGAACTAGGACATCCAGGACCGTTTTCCATACAGAACCCATCTGTGTTTTCTTAGGCAGTCCCAGCTTAATCTCTTTCCCATTTGATCAGCAGAACTTTGTGCAGGTCTACTCATCTTTTGGCTTAAACCTTAAAGACTCTGGACTGTGAGTTCCAGCTGCCTACTCTGTCCCACTCATTCTACTTTGATCTTAATCCAGTCTTACTTCCAATCTTTTTCTTTCTTTGGTGAATTCTTATTTTTATTCTTTTTCTCTTTTGAATTGTTGGTTGTTGCTAAAATTGACTATATTTTTATACCCAGTCTGAGCCTTCTTCCGTATCCACAGTTAATAGTTCATTCAACTTAGTTGGGACTGAGCTTGTGAAACATTGATGTCACTGTGTTGTTAACTGGAGCAAAGCCAGTTGAGAAGTTCAAGACTTTATAAATTTAGTTATTGTTTTGGGAGGTCTCAAAGCAAAGGAGAACATGGCTTTCTCCGGAAAGTTATTCCCATTGCCTTACTTGTTGTTTGCACCTGGTTAGAGCCATGACTCAGGCTCCTTAGAAACCTTGTTTTATTTCATATATATATATTTTTTCTCATCTCAGGTCAATTTCTTCTTTTCAGTCCAGAAACATGACACACCCTATTGTAAAAAGGGAGGAAAATTTATTCTTTCCTCTTTTATGTTTCCTTGGCTACATGCTGGGATAGGGGCTCATAGTAAGTTTGCCAGATTCAACCAAAAAACCCCACAAAAACAAGAAAACAGGATGCCCTGTATTTTATCTGACAACGCTATCAGCAGGAAAGCTTATGCTTCTAATGCAGTGTGAATAAAAAGTGTACTAGAGGCTGGGTGCAGTGGCTCACACCTGTAATCCCAGCACTTTAAGAGCTGAGGTGGACAAATCACTTGAGGTCAGGAGTTTGAGACCAGCCTGGCCAACATGGTGAAACCCTGTGTCTACTAAAAATATGAAAATTAGCTGGGTATGGTGGCAGGTGCCTGTAGTCCCAGCTATTCGGGAGGCTGAGGCAGGAGAATCGCTTGAACCGGGAGGCAGAGGTTGCAGTGAGCAAGATCACACCACTGTACTCCAGCCTGGGTGACAGGGCAAGGCTCCATCTCAGAAAAAAAAAAAAAAGAAAAAAGAAAAAGAAAAGAAAAGTGTACTAGAGACCCCTCTTCAGAAGTTTCTGAGCAAGAACAACTTGAGACTGTGACCACTGTTCCAACTGTAACACAATCTCCTGTTCTCACTTCCAGGCACATCTGGGATTGATGCTATGTCACTGGAAGCTAATGAGACCTGCAGAAGAGGTAGCTATTTCTCTTCTAAGCAATTTTCTTAGAGGAAGTTAACCCATCCTGCTGCATATTGCAAGGAACTTGACATTCATACCCTTCTTGGAAATCTGCTTTCATGGGCACACTCTATGTTCTTGCATTTATTTTGTACAATAATCATCTGAAGCATTTGGAAAAAGTGCAGATTGAAGTTCCTCTGAACCAGAACTTCTCACTTATAAGGTCTGAGGCAGGGCCTGGGGATTTTAATTCTTCAGAGAGCCTTTAGGCCATAGTTCATAAGCTCTGATCTAACTCAGGATTCTACCATCATAGATGATTAGCAAAGGATATTGGAAATGATCCTCAGATTTTAGAAGAACATAAGGCTCGGAGACATTAGGGACCTTGTCCAAGGTCCTATGGCGAGGCAGGACTTGAACTAGGCTAAGAAGTCAGATCTCCAGGTTTTCACATGAGGGCTCTGCAGAGGGTGGCACTGTGCACCTTTCTGACCAGGGGCTGTCCTTTCCAGGCTGCTTCTAGGACGTCCCTGCTACCACTCCAGGCCACCCACAGAAAACCCGCTTTTCCATCCATCTCCATCCCAAGTACTCCTGTTACATCTCGGTGTGATTATCACCACTGTTGCTGCTCCAATGTTGGCTCCATCTTTTCTCTTTCTCTTGTACCCTTCCAGAGGACTTAGGAGAAGCATCTCGGGTGACCCAGCCTGTTCTTAGCAATCCTACAGAAGAATGCTGCAGGGGGACAACACAAAGCAAAACGCTGCCAATAAACAGTCTGTCAGCAAAGCCTGCAGTACACCGAGAAAGCTCCTATTGCCGCTGGAAGTCGTGGAACAACCCATTGAGATGATACATGCTCTTTTAATCACACACAGTCAAGTTACCATAGCAACCAACAGTGTTTCAGAAACATGGTATTAGTCACACAAAGTAATACTATCTATTTGGACAAAAAGAAGCAGCTTTCTCTGAGAGGAATTGTAAGAAATATATTTCAGGGGATGATCGCAAATTTTAGAAGATAACACAGATGTCTTCTCATGAGCAGCACTTTCCTGAAGGACATCATCACCTTTTTCTTCCTGCTTGTCATTTTCTTCCTGCTTCCACCTTGTCATGTTAGCCATGCAGCATGCATCCCACTGGTAGCTTTTCTCTTCACCTTGCTGAAAATGAGTTTTTCTGGCCAGGTGCGGTGGCTCATGCCTGTAATCCCAGCACTTTGGGAGGCCCAGGCGGGCAGATCTCTTGAGGTCAGGAGTTCGAGACCAGCCTGGCCAACATGGTGAAACCCTGTCTCTACTAAAAAAAAAAAAAAAAAAAAAAAAAAATTACCTGGGCGTGGTGGTGGGCTCCTGTAATCCCCGCTACTTGGGTGGCTGAGGCAGGAGAATCGCTTGAACCTGGGAGGCAGAGGTTGCAGTGAGCCAAGATCATGCCACTGCACTCCCACCTGGGCAACAGAGTGAGACTCTGTCTCCTTCTTTGTAGTTAGCGTGCAACTCAAACATAGTCTCTACTCTCCTGTGAGCACCTTTTTGCCCCTGGCATTATGGTAAACCATAGCAGTATGTCAAGGACAGGAAATATGGATTTGTAAATGAAGACTAGCCTTGTATTCCTTTCCTATTGAGGAAGCTGATTCACTAAGATATAGTTCATGAATTCCTTGTCCTGAATGAAGAGGGAAAGGAAACCAACTTATGAAGCCTCAAATACTGCACAAATGGATGTACATTAGCTAAAGCAATTCCCACAGTAACTGTGGAAGAGGTTCTGCCATCGTCTCCATTTTACAAACGAGGAAATTAAGTTCCGAAAGGTTTAATTACTTGCCCAAAGCCAAACAGCTAGTAAGTGGCAGAATCAGGATTAGGACACATGTTTAATTCCAAAGCCCATGTTCTTTTCGAATGACCATATCTGACTTCTGGGGGTTACTGGCAAAAGGAAAAGAGCAAAATGGAAGGTGAATGAGGATAGAAGTATTGGAGAAGTAATGCATGTATTACAGGGGTTACAAATGGGTGTTGATATCAGCCAATTTTTTTTGGACAAATATTTTAAAAAGCTTTCTGAAGGTGCTTATTTTGAGATTGTCACCAGCAGCAGCTCTCTCATGTAACCAGAGAGGAAAACAGGAAGTTGAAGACATTCAAAGATGGACCACTGGCTCCAATCCACAGTTTTAGCAGTAACTAGCTGCTTTCCCATTTACTGGCGCTGAAGTCAGCGCTGCAATATTGCTGGCTTGCATGCCTTTCTGGCCCTAAGGTATCATAGGTTCTCTCACACTGATGCTTGGCTCAGAGATGGGGGAAAATGGAAATCATTAACACAGCCAGTGAGAAGCTCTGATCTTCATGACACCTGCAGCATGCTCCTTGCGAAGAGGGTGATTCTCCATTTGAAACAGGCTAGAGATACAGGACATAATGAACAATGGAAGTCAGTGGGAGTTACCTTGCATTCATATTTGTGAACTTTGGAATGGGGCTAGTTTCTAAAAGGGTAATAACCAGCCTGGAGCAGAAGCTGAGGGTGGGGTGTTGGGGGTGAAGAGGAGGGAGGGTCTCTGAGTTCAGGTTGAGGGATGCTGGGAAAAGGCAATGAATCCCTTTGAGGAAAAAAAATAGAGGGCAAAAGCAGACTCCAGGGCCTGAAGATGCCCCCAAATGGCAAATTAAGTGAACTGGTATACGGTGAAAAAAGTTATAGAGCTGGGTCCAATGCCACAGGCCACATAGAAGATTGAGAGAGGCTCTAGGCAGAAGCAGGGAGCTGGTCAGCCGAGATTGTGATGGAGGTAGCTATGCATAAGTAATTTCTATCAGAAGTTGAAGTGTAGGAATATCTGGGGTCAAAGCAAAAAAAGACTTTCCCTGCTGGGAATGGAAGTTAAAAGTAATGATTCCACTCTGAATCGCTGGGGGTGGAGGCAGGTGTGTGTGTGGTGTGTGTGTGGTGTGTGTGTGGGCACTAAGCAGGGGTGAAAGCTGATTATGGAGGGGCGGTGTCAGGAAACATCACAAAGGAACCCCTGAGTGCTTTAGGCCTAGGCGGAGCTGCGTAGCATGGACTGCACTTGTGCCAATTCGAGTGTTGATAGTGTTTGTAATTTGTGCCTGAGAAGACATGATTCAAGGATGGCATGAAAGTTGTGTGTAAGGTGTGAAGGGCTGTCACATGAAAAATAGATTAGATTTTCTTTGTGGGCTTCCTGGAGCACTCAGCGCTGGTGTTCCACAGAAGCACATGACGAAAGAGGGGGTTGGCATTATTTTTCTTCCTGTTTTAGGCTTGGATTCAGAGTCAGAGAGAGGGCATTGGACCCTGTCGTACTGCAGACTGGCCAGGGGCAGGCCTGTTGGATCCTCACTAACAGCAGCTGGTGGGTAAAGGAAGGCATCAGAGGACCTAGTTGGGCAGGGGGCTGGGGAAGTAGACCTGCTTGAATGACTAGCTCCTGCTGGCTTAGCTCCTCCTACGGCCTGCCTCTGAGACTTGTTACAGGTTCAGGCTCCATTCAGGCAGGCGTCACTGTGCACAGAGATCTACCTTAGCAGGAGGGTGCCACAGCAGGAAAAGATGTGGCAGGAAATGCCCAAAGCCAGATAGATGTTGACCTTCTGGTGGGTCAATCAGTTCACATTAGGATACCTGCCAACATTTGGAAGTACAGAGAATAGGATCCCACACTTATGGGGAGGCTAGGCAGGGTATCATGGAGAATTGGAATGCTGGGCCAGTAAACTGAGGCCAACAACTAGTTAAACCCCATAAACTGGGGAGGACTACCTCTTGGAGACTGAGATGGTTAATACTGAGTGTCAACTTGATTGGATTGAAGGATACAAAGTGTTGATCCTGGGCGTGTCTGTGAGGGTGTTGCCAAAGGAGATTAACATTTGAGTCAGTGTACTGGGAAAGGCAGACCCACCCTTAATCTGGGTAGGCACAATCTAATCAGCTGCCAGCATGGCAGAAAAATGTGAAAAGAGAGACTGGCCTAGCCTCCCAGCCTACATCTTTTTCCCGTGCTGGCTGCTCCCTGTCCTCCTACATCGGACTTGAAGTTCTTCAGTTTTGGAACTCAGGCTGGCTCTCTTTGCTCCTCAGCCTGTAGATGGCCTATTGTGGGACATTTTGATCATGCGGGTTAATACTTAATAAACACCCCTTTATATCTATCTATCTATCTATCTATCTATCTATCTATCTATCTATCTATCCCATTCGTTCTGTCCCTCTAGAGAACCCTGACTAATACAGAGACGTTGCCTAGAGATATTGCCATAGGCTGGGTCACTGATCCAGGTTGTGTCCTAAAAATTCTTTTCAATGCAGTTCTCTAGGGAACCATGGATCATCATCACAGTTGGCACTCAAGATGTCATTGAGAATCCAGAGATTTTAAGCTACTTCCTGCCTTTTCTAAGACCCAGCTCACATGTCCCCTCTTCTGTAAAGCCTTCCTAAACCCTCATACATGGTTACTCTCACTTCATTTGGTCCTTTAATCATTTGGCTCTTACCACTCTGCGGTATCAACCTTTGTTTATGACCTTGTCGCTTCTCGAGATTGAGCTCACGGTGGGCAATGAGAGAGTGCTTACCATATTTGTCTACCCAAACCTTTAAAGAGGAAGATATTATTTCTATTTTTGTCAAATAATTTGCCCCAGATCTCATCGTAGTAAGTGGTAGAAATGGATTTGAATTCAAGTCAGTCTGATTTCAAACTCTGTGCTCTTTTCCTTAAATTTTGCACTCAATGTTGTACCCTTCAGCACATTGGCATGAGCTCAGGTGGCAGGAGAACAAAGCTGCATTTTTGAGCATAGACAGACATAGAAGGAATTTCGTGGCTGCTCTAGAAGTAAAGTTCTCCTGCTATACCCTCAGAAATTTCCATCTTCTAGGCTGCATACAGTGGCTCATGCCTGTAATCCCAGCAATTTGGGAGACCAAGGCAGGAAGACTGCTTGAGCTCAGGACATCAAGACCAACCTGGGCAACACGGTGAAACCCTGTCTCCATGAAAAATACAAAAATTAGCTAGGTGTGGGGGCATGCGCCAGCAACTCGGGAGGCTGAGGTGGGAGGATCTCTTGAGCCCAGGAGGTTGGGGCTGCAGTGAGCCATGACTGTGCTACTGCACTCCAGTCTGGGTGACAGAGTGAGACCCTGTCTCAGAAAAATAAAAAAATTCCATCTTCTGTGGTGCATTATATACACTGGGATCAAACTGGTCTTGATGAATCTGACTTTTGACAACCATCCTAACACTATTGGCTTTATTCAGTTGCAGCTGAACTATTTCTGTCTAACTTGGCTGCCTAACCTACAAACTGTTTCAAATCAGATGTCTTTTTGTCTAGTGAAACTGAGAGAATTATTTTATAATCACACTCTCTGGAAAAAAAATAGTGAATGGAAATTTTTAATAAAAAAGAATGTGGTAGAAACAGAATTTTAAGTTACTAATTGGAAAACATGTGGCAAAATCTTTATCCACTGGCCTACAGTATTCCGCGGCCATCTGTGGAAATTTATAGGTATTAAATTAGATACGGGCTGGTTTTTGTGTTTGTAGAACGCAACAGAAACCTAATTGAAAACCACATAGCAACATCATAAAACCAAATGCGATCTCTATTCCTTTCAGCGTCAAAATGCATACACATGTGAAGACAATTACTTTGGTCCTTAAACAAAAAGACCTCCATTAATATTTTTATTAAATACTGCACATTTCTAAGAGGGAGATAGTTAAGAAAGTAAATGTAAGCATCTGTCTCAGAGTCTAAATTATATTCAAGAGTGATTGTAATAAGGACAAATGTATAGCATACAAGGTTAGTCTTACTTTGCTTATATTCTGCTGTTTGAATGTTTTCCTGTGCATAGATTTACAAGTCTATGTTTTTGTTTGTTTGTTTGTTTTTGAGACAAAGTCTTGCTCTGTCACCCAGGCTGGAGTGCAACCTCCACTTCCCAGGTTCAAGTGATTCTCTTGCCTCAGCCTCCCAAGTAGCTGGGATTAGAGGAGTGTGCCACCACACCAGGATAATTTTTGTACGCCAGGATAATTTTTGTATTTTTGGTAGAGATGGGTTTTCAGCATATTGGCAAGGTTGCTCTCAAACTGATCACTGACCTCAAGTGATCTGCCTGCCTCAGCCTCCCAAAGTGCTGGGATTACGGATGTGAGCCACCATGCCCAACTTATGTTTAGTTATTTAAAAATTACTGGTCACTGGCCTTCCCGCAGAATCTAGAAAATGAGAGCAGAAGAGTTGCTTCATTTGACAAAAGAGCGTATAATATTTCCTGGGCTGAGGGAAGGAGGCTGGGCAAGGTGACCCTCTGGGATCCTGTTGGATGAGGTACCAGATCTGTGAATTGGAACTCTGTCCCTGAGAACACTTCTGTGAAGCCCTGCAAAGACAATTGTCAAGGGCAAGGGAACTAGTAATCCTTCCCTGGAGAACTAGGAGTCCTGGGTTCTGCTCTTGGCTCTGCCCCAGCAGGTCTGCCATTGCCTGGTGCTGTTTCTGGATTAGGCGCTGTTTAATAATCACCTTTGTCTCTTCCCGGATTGCTCCAGCCCAAGCTGAACTCCCCACTCCAGACTCATTCGCATGCTGTCTTGTAATGATGCAAATTGTGATTGTTTAACTCTGACAATTAAGTTTTTGTGCATTAATGGTACTATCTCCCTAAATATCTAATGAATTCCCCAAGGGACTTTTTTACTTTAGAGAGGCAGTGTAGAGTAGTGGTGAAAGCACGGCCTTTCAGCAAAAGGATTAGGGCCTAACCTTCTCAATGCACTATGCCTCAGTTTCCTCATCTGTAAAATGAGGTTGCAGGTTAAATGAGTTACTATATATGAAGTGCTTAGAATGGGCCAGACACAGGGTAAATACTATATAATATTGATATATGTGGTAAGTATATTACTATAGTATATTTTTATTATTTCTTTTTGACCCCTCATAGTATTTGGTTCAGTGCTTGGCATAGGGTTGTTCTACGTTTTTCCTACTTGCCTGCATTTCTTTTACCTTTTCTTTATTTTCCCGTCAGTAAATATTTGTTAGGCAAATAAGAGCCTTTGTAATGAGATGGATCCTGGTGAAAATGGAGGCTAGGTGGTTGAATTCACTATATCTGTTGGTTGTTCTCCCTTTGCTCCTCTAAATTGATTCTCTATCCCTGCTCAGTTCTATGCCTGGGGGAGCTGACCTAAATGGGCCACATCCCCTGCCAGCCCTGCCCTGTGGAAATCCACCCCCAGAAGACACAGCAGGAGATGAGAGAGTGGGCAGAAGAGTGGTTGGGATATTTCTTCCATTCATCTCTGCTTTGACACAGCATCCAGGGCTGTAGTTGTGTCCTTTCTTGATTACATCTTGAGTGGTCCGGCGGCCCCTCCTATCTTCCTGCCCTCACTGGGCTTTGGTGGTTGTTTTCCCGTTTCGTCTTAGACCTTGTAGAAGTAGGAGTTTCTGCTGGTGCAGGTTGCTGGGGTGGGGGTGGAGGGGGGTCTCAGCATCCACTGTTTTGCCTTAATCCTGTCCACTCCTCTATAAGCAGTTTTTTAAATTCATATTTCATCAGTCAAATTATCTGAGACGAATTCCATTTTGTGCCGAAATCTTAACCAAGACATTACATATTCCTGGAAATGTCCTTTTATGCCTCTGGGTCTCCATTTCCTCCTCTAGAGCAGAAGGGGGTTGGTCAGAATCACTGTCTCCAAGGTTTATTCTAGGTCTGAGAGGCTACTGGGCTATCATTAGAATTTAGAGTGACTTTATGATAAACTGCAGAGGTTTTCAGTTACAAACAAGGTGAATTCCAATCAAGAACAAGTGTAGAGAAGTGGGCTTTGTGAAGAAAAGCAAATTACAGAAATACCAGGTAATAAACGCCTGACTGTGCGCAAGTGCATCAGCAAAAGACCCAGGCATGAGTAAGCAGTGTGTGATGTTGCTTGGAGGGGGTACATCTGGGTATACTAAGCAAGGTGTTATCTGTGGGAAGTATAAGGCAATCCCCTGGAAACGCTTGTCACTGTGCACACCAGGCCTGGATACTGCGATTTGATTCAGCTCAGTAACTTAAAAGGCGTGAATTTAAGAAAAAAGAAACCTAAAGTTAGATTGGAATTGGAAAATGGCTTTTAGAAAGGTCAATTTCTTCTTTCCTTCCTCCTCTCTCCTTTCGTTAAGAGCCTGAAAACAGAATTAAGCAGTCCTCATTCATATGAGGGAACATCTCAAGTCCCTGTGTCTTGGAAATGAACTATGTTGAGCAAGTTGCATTTTAGTTAATCATACATGTAATCGTGGACATAAATTACAATGATCAGTAATTTGTATATTGTTAATGGGTTTGTCACTGGCAGTATTGAGGGTTCTTGAAAATATTTTCTTTTCAGTTTGCCCATTTTTTCCACTGTGATGGCTTAGACACTGAGGAATGACTGGCATAGAACAGGTTTTCATTGAATATCTCTAGTGGAAAGAGTACCTGATTAGTTAGAAGATGGCCATTTGAATAGCTGTTCCATTTTTTGATGTTAAACTCTTTCAATTGCTTGTAGGTAATAAAGGCCTGAGTATAGCGCTTATTTCTAAGGCATGCCTTTTAAAGTGGCTATGTTGGTTTCACAAGAAGAAATTGTAAAAGTAACAAGGTCTGGAGAAGAAAGATATCTGGCTAGCAAATAAAAATGGCTAGCTCTGTGTCCCAGCCCCATCACCAATTAATTGCCGGTTTCATGCAAGTCATTTAATCCCCTGGGTTTGAATTTTCTCACTATCCTCCATTTGAGGAACACATTTCTGTTTTAAAAGCATGTTCACGTGTAGTGCTGAAATGTAGTAGTCAAAGGAAATGGTAGTTTCTTTGGCCATCATAACTGTCCTAGAACTATGTAGTGCCAGGCTGATCAGGATTTATAGATAAGAGGTTCAAGGCTTAGGGATGTTAATTAACTTTGTTAAGAAATAGAGTTGTATTAGGGTGTTTTTACTCACTCAATCTATTTTCAGCTTCATTTTATTGTGATAGTATCTCTGTGATATATTTAGTAAGGAACATAAATGTTAATAGAATGATTGACCTGTAAGTTTTGAAATGAGCAAGTAAAATTATTCAACACAGCCTGTGTTCCTAGGTCTTTCTTGCTAGAATGTTAATTTTTATTGCTGAATGAAAGGCAAGTCATTTGATTTTGTAATAGATGCCCTTCCTTCCCCACTCCACACAAACCGCAGAGCTTTGCTCTCTGGAAAGAACTCAATATATAAGCTCCACAACAAGTAAGACTTGAGATGGCACACTTGGAACAGTCAGAATGAGTTTGGTGAGGTATGCTAATCAAGAGAGGAAAGGAGCACAATTCATTTCTGAATTGGTTATCAAATTCTTCTTGTAAGTGACACGATTGAAACTGTCAATTGGCTTTGCAACCTGCTGAGTCCATATTTCTACATCTGTGAAAGCTCAGCAAATGAGACCTTCTCAGCAAAGGAAGAGAGTTTCACCAGCAAGAAATTTCATGAGGTGTCGCACCCTGTGGCCAACCATTTCTCAAGAGACCTGTTTCTGTTTCACCTATCAAATTACCTTATGATTGACAGGCAGCTTCACTCATTACTCAGATTTCCTATCTCCTTGGCAAATCTGGTCACCACAATACTCTTTAAAAAACACACTCATGTTATTAGTATGAAAACATTCAACACTAGAGCTTGTTGGGACTCAAAGAGTCCCCTTTCCCAAGAGCAGCCATTCAGTTTTCCCATGTTGAACCCTTATCAGGTAGGCCCAAGAACCCTTCTCTTCATCCCTGTTGAAATATTTTACAAAAGATTCTTCTCAATTGCATTCTATGCTGCCATTCAAAATCATAGGTTACCCGCACTACAAAATGATGCCTTAAATCAGATGCTGTACTAAAAATTATAACCGAGAAGCTCCATTTAAGTGACAGGGTTTATTTAGCCATTTTTAGTATTGTAAGATGGACAGAGGCATTTCTCTGTCTTCCATAAGGGAAGAGGCATCTCATGGAGGCCTATCAGTGTTTAAGCAATGTAGAGTTGAAGCTCATCCACTTACATTCAACCTTGAGATAGTTTTCTACTCTTTGAAGTCTTCTTCTATAAAGTCTCTATAGATGTCTTCTTCTATAAAGATGTTTTGAAGAGTATGATGTGTTTAATATATGTGTAGGGGGCAAAGGTCATTGAGAAAAAAATGATATGTGTTTAATTTTTTTCTTTTGGGTGTTTTCTTTCCTTCTAGACATTATGTCTGTTTCAAACACACACTCCTAGTAACAGAATAGCTACAGCTACATGAATAAACACATTGTCCAGCTGAAAGAACACTATTCAGACTGCTGAAAACAGAGCCAAGTTAAACAATAGGTGCATAGAAAGGGTAGAATGGCATTTTGCCACTTAATGAATTATAAGAAACAGATGTAAGTTGTTTAAAAGGACACATAGCCTGAATGTGGTCAATTTATCACAAATTTGAAGAAGGACTTAGATTCATGATTTAGGGAATAGTCACTAACTGATTTGTGTATATACATGTATTTGATGATCCTGTCATATGATTTCATGGCTTTTCTCATGCAAAGACCCACTTATTATTGGAGATACTTAATGCTTTTCCTGGACTGGGGTTGAGACAATTGAAAATTTCATTATCATCCACTTCTTACCACCATAGTACACATAACATTATTCTCCTTGCCTGAGATTTCCTAACTATTTTCTTAGAACATGGTGGAGTGGGGGCTGCTTGTACATTAGAGATGATTATTAATAATTATAAATTCCCTGAGGTCAAGTCTCTGCCTTATGTTCTGCTGTATCTCCTACAGTATGTAGCAAAGTGCCAACAGAGCAAGCACTTCAATATGCTTAATAATAACGTGTTGCACAACCATATTCTTAGTAACATCTTCCCCTGAAGAAGCTTGCACAGAATCTGATCATCTACCTCCACATAGCCATCAAGTAATGGCAGGTTTGGGACTGGGAAGCACAGAGAAAAAGCAAAGGCATGAGATGTTGTGATGAGTAAGAGAAGAACCAAGACAGGGGCTAGTAAAGTGAGGAATGTTGAAAGGAATAAGCAAGGGGAGATCACTTGGTAATTTGTGGCTGTTCAAGAAGAGGTCAGAATAAAGCAAATGATTATAGCCCTGAAGGACTGTATTTAGTGCAAGGCCTGAGCAAGAAGGTGAACTTTTCTGAAACTGTAAGTGGGGTGGGTGGCTCACAAAGTTTGCCCTGTCCAAGAAATTCAGGGGAAAATGATGGTGGGCTCACCAGACTAAAAGAAGACATGGACAAAATACATGTAATTAGCCTACTGGCTCTAGAATAGTCATGATATATCCATTAAAAATGACATTTCTGGCTGAGCATGGTGGCTCATGCCTATAATCTCAGCACTTTGGGAGGTCAAGATGGGAGGATAGCTGGAGGCCAGAAGTTTGAGAACAGCCTGTGCGACATAGTGAAACACCGTCACTATGGGAAAAAAAAAAAAATTAGCTGGGAATCGTGGCACATGCCTGTAGTCCCAGCTACTTGGGAAGCTGAGGTGGGAGAATGGCATAACCCCAGGAAGTCGAGACTTCAGTGAGCCATGTTTGAGCCACTGCACATTAGCCTGGTGACACAGAAAGACCCTATCTCAAAAAAAGGGGCATTTCTATAATTTGGCAAGGGATATGTGTGTGTGCATAAGAAAAGACCTTCAGAGTCTCCAGGAATAATAATTACAAACATTTAGTGCTTGATATGCCCTCAAACTGTCTTAAACCCTTAAAATAGAATTTTAATCTGTCTTCATAAGAATATTATGAGGTGGAAACAATTATTACCTTCACTTGTAAGATGAAAAAATTAAGGCACAGAATGATTAAATAATTTGCCTATTATTGTCTTAGCCTGTTTTATGCTGGTGTAGCAGAATATTTGAGACTGAGTAATTTATAATGAACAGAAATCTATTGGCTCACAATTCAGAAGACTAAGAAGTCCAAGATGGAAGGACCGGTATCTGGTGAGGACCTTCTTACTATGTCCTGTCATGGTGGAAGGACAAAGATAGGGCAAGAGAGCAAGGAAGGCCCAAACGCACTTTTATACCAAACCCACTCTTGTGATAACAAACCCACTCCTGTTCTAATGACAGAGCCCTCATGATCTAATCATGTCTTAAAGGTCCTACCTCTCAATACTGCTGCATGTTAAGTTTCCAACACATGAACACATTCAAACCACAGGAACTGCCAACTGGCTAAGAAGAAGAAGAGCTAGGTAGGCTGGTTCCATGGTAGAAGTGATTCTAGGGATAGTCAGATAAACATATTGGGCAAGAGAAAAAGGTATGGAAGGATTTTTTCTTTTCTTTTTTTTTTTTTTCAAATCAAGTTCAGAACTGGGGATAGGTCTCACACAGACAGCTAAGACTTGTGTGACTCTCTAACCATTCTGGGAAAGGGGAATATTTCAGAGACAGGACAATTTAATTTCAAGTGACTTAACTAAGCTTGTGGAAGAGTATCTAGGCTGGGTAGCCTGAGAGCATTTCTATCCTCGCCCCATAATATATCTGCATGTTTCTAACTTGTTAGAAAACCTTGGGTTCACAGCTCCTCCTTTTCTAGTTGCTGTCTTTGAAAAAGAGAAACATGAGATTCTTATTAGTCATTTAATGTCTGCAGAGCCCTTGAAATTCTACTAGGAGTGCATAGTAAAAATTGATCTCACTCCTTTACTCTTTTTGCTTTGTGTTTAATGTATATAATAACCAATAAAGTTATCTATTCAGTTTACTAAATATAGGTAGAATTTGAAACATCAGAAAGGAAGGAATTCCCATAAGACATGAGGATTGACACTGAAGTAAGCTCCAATATCATAATTCTTCCATTTGTAATTGAGTAGTGAAATCATATCTCTTTCCTGTGTTCTTGCTTTATATCCCAAATCTTAAGCCCCATTAAAATATTTTTTAAGAGAAAGAGACAAAACAGGATTTGTGGGTGGGTAGTGACTTAGTACTTTTAAGCAGTGACTACTAACAATCTGAAATGTGAAATTATCTCACTTTCACACAAGAAGAGATGTAGAAGATTTTATTTGAAGTGTGTCTTAGCAGGGAGGAGAGAGACCTCACAGCAACAGACAGGATCCAATATGGCTGCTTCTCTGATGGAGTCCAATGCCTTCTCTAGGTTTATCCTGAACTTCCAGTAGGGAGGTGGTTATTATTCAGCTATTTCTCAATGTAATACCTCCCCTTCTGAATTATCAAAAGGCAGAGGTTTAGGAATATTTTTAGCAACATGAACTATAATATGAAAAAATAATTGAAGACCTAGGGCTGTTGAAAGGCTCTTTTCAATTTCAGTTAACACCCAGGCATGCCTGATTACAGCACAGCTGCCAAGGCAAACTTCTCGCTTCAAAACATAGCATCCCAGATTTCACAGTGGTCCTAGGGCTTCAAGACTGTTAACACCTTTACAGTCCTTGTAAAATCACATATAGCAGCTGTCTGCCTTCCAGGGTAAACTCTCTGGTGAAGAGGATTGAACTTTTTCAGGCTATATCTTTGGAGTGATCCAAGGAGATAGATCTGGAAGAAGTTATTATTAAGGGCCCACCCTTAGTTCACATTTTACTGATTTGAGTAGTTTCTATCTTTCTGTATTCAAACTAGCACATTAAAATAAAGGAAGGGAGTTGTTTTAGTGCTTCATCAAGTATTTTGGTCATTCAGCAACCAACCAGCCAGCAGTGTTCAGAAAGACTGCTATATGCCATGCATTGCTCTAGGTGCTTCATGGATACTTAACTTGCAAGGAATACTTAGTGAACAACCACTTGATTCCCTCATATTTTGAAGTAAATTCCAACTGGAGTTGCTCATGCCAAGTAATGCCAATACAACACCCTATGGATGTAGAGCAGACATGAGTCTTAGGGAGGAATTATGCATTTAACAATTTTCTTCATTTTAGTAACTCAGCTTGAGGTTTGAATTTCTGACTGCAAGCTTCATTCTGCTAGGTTAGTGGAAAGAAACCTTAACCTCAGTCCTTTCTGGGGTTTCCCCATGTCTCCCCAGGATTGTGTCACACTCTGGATCTTGTGCAATGTCAAGACACTGGGGTAGGGTGCTGGTCAGGTCCTCTCATGCCTGTCTGCTTACATTGTTTCTCTCTTCTCCGCTCTTCAGGAATGGTGACTCTCAGCTATTCCTGTGCTCCGCTTGGGGCCAGGAGATCTTGGGTGAGGTGTCTCTGGTTCTGTTGGTCTGTGTGCACCCTGTAGCCAATTCACTTCTTTCTCTGAGGTCTTGCTGTCTTCTAGGTGGTGACCCTAGGGATTGAGATATAGGTCCTCTCTGCTCCTTGACCTACCTCTCTCTCCCTCTGACCTCAGGAGGAGTCTTTTTAGGGCCTGAGGGAAATTATTCTCTGTTCAGGTTTCTTTGAGAGACTTCCTTATCCTGAAGACTTTTGTTAAACAAATGGCTGAAAGACTAGTGAGGGTAGTTGAACCTTTTTCTCTGACACATTCTTCCCATTAGCCAATGAAGAATAGAGGCAAGTTATGAGAACATGGCAGGGATGGTGACAGGGAAGTGAAAAGAAACTATTTCAAATAACTATTTCAAAATATTAACCCTCAACAACCGTAATGGATATAAACGCATGTGCTCATCAAAATGGCAGCAAGGGGAGACGGTCAAGGGAATTAGAAGGAAGGGTGAATCTGACTCATATGGGACTGAGAGGGTCTCTGGTGTGTCAGGACATAGCTGTGCATTCTCAGTGGTGCCTCCTGAAGATTGCATGGCATACAAGTGTGCAGCTCTTATAAATGACTGGTTGGGATTGAATGGCCCCAGGGTAGAGTGGGCAATGATCAAATGTCCTGTGGAGCAGTTGGAATGTAGACTATTTGTGAGGGTGGGGGAAGGGGTATTAGAAGAAAGAGATAAAGTTTCTCCACAAGAATTTCTTCTACTTTGTAAAAGTAGAACCACTGACTCTGGATATTGGTTTTAGGAAAGATTGTCAGAGCATAGAGTCCCACCATCTCATTTTTTTTTTTTTTTTTTTAATGAGACAGAGTTTCTTTCTTGTTACCCAGGCTGGAGTACCATGGCACAATCTCAGCTCACTGCGACCTCCACCTCCCGGGTTCAAGTGATTCTCCTGCCTCAGCCTCCTGAGTAGCTGGGATTATAGGCATGCACCACCACACCTGGCTAGTTTTTGTATTTTTAGTAGAGACAGTGTTTCACCATTTTGGCCAGGCTGGTCTCAAACTCTTGACCTCAGGTGATCCACCCGCCTCGACCTCCCAAAGTGCTGGGATTCAGGCATGAGTGACCGCGCCTGGCCCATCTCATTTTTTAAAGGACAGAAAGATGCAATGCTTTGCCTCAAATTGTCTAGTCCGTGGTGAGAGTGGAGCTAAACCCATTTTGGGGGTCCCTGTCCCTTGTGCTCTCTAGGATGTTCTGTATACTGCAAACATATTTAGCAATTTGGTTATTTTAAGAATAAGAACAAACTGAAAAAGATCATCTTTATCGATGCTAATACATTAACATATTTTGTTTGTTTGTTTTTGCAACAGGGTCTTGCTCTGTTGCCCAGTCTGGAGTACAGTGGCATAATCTAGGCTCATTGTAACCTCTGCCTTCTGGATTCAATTGATTCTCATGCCTCAGCCTCCTCAGTAGCTGGAATTACAGGAGTGCACCACCACACCTGGCTAATTTTTGTATTTTTAGTAGAGACGGGGTTTTGCCATATTGGCCAGGCTGGTCTTGAACTCCTGGCCTCAAGAGATCTGCCTGCCTCGGCCTCCCAAAGTGCTGGGATTACAGGCATGAGCCACCGTGACTGGCCCACTGACAAATTTTAACAGGTTTCAAAGACAAAAACCCTTTGTCTATGTAACTATTCCCTGGCAGTTTATTTCCTAGATGTCATCTAAGGACTTGGATTGCACAAAGTGAATCACCATTGTGTTCTCAGACTCAGAAGCTCAGGCCAGCTGCATGGCCAGATGGCCCAGTGGCCCCACAGACCCTATCCTTCTGGCTTGAGAGAAAGAGAAGCAAAGCAGAGAGAGAGAGAGAGAAAAATTATAGCCAGTGGCTGCTGCAAATCCAGCTGTTGATCCTATTCCAGACATGAGCACAATGACCATCTGGCTGCCAAAAGAATAACACATATTCTAGCCAGGGAGAACTGCCAAGGATCTGATGATGGTTTGCTGCCATACATGTGTATTGTCTCATGAGCATCCAGGAGATGGATGAAGCTCAGTTTACTTTTTTTCTTCAGTATTATTTGAAGAATACATTTTGTGATTTTGTTACGCCTTTGCTACTCCAAGTGTGATTTGTGGACGAGCGGCATCAGTGTCACTCACAGCAGGTTAGAATTGCAGAATCTTGGGACCCACTTCAAACCCAGTGACTCAGCTTCTGCATTTTAACAAGATCCCTGGGCGATTCGCATGCACCTTACGGTGGAGAAGCAGAGTGGAAAGCACACCATGACAGGTCATAGGACTGGGCCAATAGGAATTGGTTGGAAAACTCAGTGGTGGCCAGCATTGAGTGATGGCAAGAAGACCAGACTGAGATAGGAGACCTGGGTTCTAGACCCAATTCTACCACTTCCGTCTGTGTGACCCTGGGAAATCACTCCCTGTCTTGAAGCACTGATTTCCTCATCTTTAAAATGGGAAAAATATCTGACTTGCTTATTGCAGGGCTGTGGTAAGGATCAAATGAGATACTTCATCAGCAAAATGATCTGTGAGATATAATGCACTTTTCAAATGCAAGGGGCTGACAATTGTCATTGTTCAGATCTACCTAAAATGGAATTTGGGCTTTTTGACTTGTGAAATGAGTCACTGAACCATTCTAAGTTAACTATGAAGAATATGTACGTGACATGCAAGAGCAGGAAACACCTCTGAGCCACTTTCCTCAGAGATGAGCACAGGATTCTAATTTTACAAATGGATACAGGGAGGCCCTATTTATGAAGTTAGCAGTGGTTCCCCACCTGAGCTGTTCATTACAACTACCTGGGGAATCTTCTCAAAAATACCCTTGCTTAGGGGTGGGTACAGGGGCTCACACCTGTAATTCCAGCACTTTGAGAGTCTGAAGCAGAGGCTTGCTTGAGCCCAGGAGTTCAAGACTAGCCTGGGCAAGAAAGTGAGACCCATCTCTACAAAAAAGTTAGAAATTAGCTGGGTGTAGTGGTGCGCACCTGTAGTCCCAGCTACTCGGGAGTCTGAGGCAGGAGGATTGCTTGAGCCTGGGAGTTCCAGGGTGCAATGAGCTATAATTGCATCATTGCACTCTTGTCTGGGTGACAGAGTGAGCCCCTGTCTGAAAACACACACACACACACACACACACACACACATCCCCACAACAACAACACAAAAAACTGCTGCTTGGGTCCCAACATAGACCAGTTATAGACCAATTGAATTAGAACCACCAGTGCTGGGACATAAACGTTATTTTTTAAAAACTCCCCAGTTGATTCTAATGTGCAGCTAGAGTTGACCATTGCAGATAAATCGCTACATCAGAACGAGTTTCTAGGTACAATTGAACCCTTCTTCTCGTTGCCAACTGTGGGATAAAATTAGGAAAGGGAAACACTTCTGCTTTCCCCCTTCATGTTTCAAGAATCCCTCTTAAGGTAATTCATTAGAATTTAGAATTTGAACTTGGTGAGTGTTTCTTCTTTGCCCTGTTCGTCTGGCTGATGAACTTGGTGAATTTTAAAGCAAATAATAAGCCGGTTGTAGTGACATGTGCCTGTAGTCCCAGCTACTTGGGAGGCTGAGGCAGGTGGATTGCTTGAGCCCAGGAGTTTGAGGCTACAGTGAGCTATAATTGTGCCACTGCACTACAGCCTGGGTGACAGAATAAGAATCTGTCTCTAAAAAAAAAAAAAAATAATAAAAGAAGATAATAATGAGCACTAGGAACTCTGAGCACAAGGACTTCTTTAAGTATTCTATTATGATGTGATTTGGTGGAGTGAGGCATTACAGTTCCAGTTTCCTAGGCTTTACAAATGGGACCTATCAAAAGAGGGATGCAGAGAATAAGGAATGAACACTTGGATTCAGGGGAAACCCAAGAAAAAAAAATTTATTGGTTAGGGGAAGTCTGATGACAGTGAGCCAGGAAAGAAAACTCAGGTACTTGAGTACTCAGGTGCTTCAAGGTTATTCAGAAAAAAAAAAGAGAGAGAGAAAACAGAAAAAAGAATAAAAAGCCTTTTTATGTTTTTCTATCTTTTTTTCTCTCTCTCCTCTCTGCTTTCTGAATGCTGAAGGAAAGTATTATGGTCACTGGTAAAAACAAACATTCTGACATATGCACACGTATGTTTATTGCAGCACTATTTACAATAGCAAAGACTTGGAATCAACCCAAATGCTCATCAATGATAGACTGGATAAAGAAAATATGGCACGTATACACCATGGAATACTATGCAGCCATAAAAAGAATGAGTTCATGTCCTTTGCAGGGACATGGATGAAGCTGGAGTCTATCATTCTCAGCAAACTAACACAGGAACAGAAAACCAACCACCGCATGTTCTCACTCATAAGTGGGAGCTGAACAATGAGAACACATGGACACAGGGAGGGGAACATCACACACTGAGGCCTTTTGGGGGGACAAAGGGAGGGAGAGCACTAGAACAAACACCTAATGCATGTGGGGCTTAAAACTTAGATGATAAGTTGGTAGGTGGAGCAAACCACCATGGCACATGTATATCTATATAACAAACCTGCACATTTTGCACATGTATCCCAGAACTTTCTGCACATGTATCCCAGAACTTTCTGCACACGTATCCCAGAACTTAAAGTAAAAAAAAAAAAAAAAGACAAACATTCTGAAATCAGAAGGACAGGCTTACCTCCCAGCCAGGCTTCTAAATTGCCGTCACCCACTTTGCTTTATTTCTATGAGTCCCACCTTCTTTTCTTATAAAAAGGATAGAAAGAAGATTAGTGTATCTGTTACTCAATATTGCTGTGAGGTTTCACTATCTTTGGGCTTAGCAATTTAAAGAATTTTAAGCGGTTGTGGCACAAAAGATTTTTTTCCTCATATAGTATCTGTACAATCATGCCTCCAAATTCTGTAACATTTAATTCTTCTTGGAAAAAAAACAACAACAAACCAAACCCCCAAAACAAAAACCTTATTCTCTGAGGTTAAAATCTATAGTATATCTAGTTTCATGTAATAATCTGGCTTGGAAAACAATCAGCCAAGCTTCCTGATCTCCCTTTCCATTATCTCCTTTCCTTAGGGCCTATGGCTTGGTCCTGGTGGTCCCTAGAGGCGTGTGCCAGTTATGGAGGTGGAGAGAAGGTACTCCAGAGGAAGGAGCTTGAGAGAGGAAGCCTGTTGAGCTGATCATAATTCAGTTCCCTGATGATGGCCTGGACAGTAAGCAGATATAGAACATTTTTAGAATTTTTGTCTCTTTCATTTGATTTATAGCCCAATTCCAAATATTTTGCTCTCAATCTTTCTACTCCTTGCCCCAGTTCTGAAGGGGGTCAACAAAAAAGATGCCATTTTTGTGACCTTGAGAATCAGATCCTGTTTCTCCTTTCTTTAACCTGGCAGATGATGAAGGGATAAATTCTCAGGTAGGATGGGGGTCATAGGCACGCTGTAGGAAGGTTTCCAGGTGGTAGGAAGAGGGTTGCCAGCTTAGATGGATGTAACCAGATTTGATCTACCAAGAATGATGGTGATTAACTGACTTCTCTTTAATTTTTTAAAAAACAGGATATTGCTGCCCAGATATGTTACACTTGTGGTATTTTGGGGTATTCTCCCTGATATTGGTGCCGGCATGAGCCATAGAATCACATTCTCAAATAGTAGCTAAGCCTCCTTCCTGCCTCTGATTGGACTTTCTAGGCTCTGTAATCCTGTTGATGGCCTGAAAATGTACTAAATATGCAGCCAGGGCAAAGAAATTGCAAAACGTGCTTTACCTAAAAATAATTATGTTTTTTCCCCTCAAAGGTCCAGAGAAAATGTTATTTAAGTCAATGAATAGAGCCATCATTTTCATGGGGCCTCTCTTAATTTCTTTCTTTCTTTTTTTTTTTAATTTCTTGAAATAGTTATTTCCTTATCTGTCTTTCACTTCCCATTAGAAAGTGCTGACATTCTGATTTTCTGTAATCTTATTACTCTATGTGACTTCTATAGAGCTCTTTCTTATTTTTTCTTCCTGTTATTTTTACTTTTGAACATTTACAGGGTGTTAGCTGTCAATGACAATGAACCCCAACTATGGTCTTTAATCTTTTCACGGTGGGGCTCCAAGATCTTTATAACTACCAGCAAAGAGCTCTGTGATTTGCCAAAATTCAATCATAAGGAAGAGTAACCCCCTCCACACTGTTTTTATTATGGTCTTTTCCCTCCTTGCTCTACTACATTTGTGGGCATAAAGCTTTGGGGGAATGAAAAGTGGCTGCTTGTCACCAAAACTTGGGGACTCCTGCTTTCTAGAGAAATCTCAAGAGATAGTGCCATTCTCATAAACCTTTCTGTCTTTTCAAAATCCTCCTTATAGTTTAAGAGTAAAAATTTCTAAGCTATATGTTACCTTTTTATTCTTTTTTCCATTTCATTCTAAAATATCAGGATTTACATTTCAAATACTACTGTCAATGAGGTTATCATATGTAGCTCTAATTTATCCGCCTTCTCGGCCAACTCCAAAAGAACAGGCTCAGCAAGGAGGTCTTGATACCTCTTTTTCCCCCAGCGTCACAATCTTCCCTAGCTCCTGGGCAAAGTGATTATCAAAAGTAGATGCATTGGAGGCTGTGTGTGCAACTCTGCTTCTCTGTTGTTACCCAGACCCAGGAATCTAATAATAACAATTTGTGATGGTTAGTTTTATGTGTCAGCTTGACTGGGCCATAAGGTGCACAGATATTTGGTCAAACATTATTCTAAGTGTGTCTGTGAGGATGTTTCTTGAGGAGATTAACATTTAAATCAGTAGACTGAATAAAGCAGATGGCCCTCTCTAAACTTGGGTGGGTCTCATCCCATCAGTTAAAGGCCTGAATAGAACAAAAATACTGCCCTTTCAATGAGTCAAAGGGAACTCTTTCAATTCAAAGGCCGACTGTCTTTGAATTGGGAATAGGTTTTTGTTTTTGTTTTTGTTTCTGTTTTCCTGCTTCTGGATTCAAACTGAAACATCAGCTCTTCATGTGTCTTCAGCCTGCTGGTCTTCAGACAGAAATTACACCATTGGCTTTCCTGATTCTCAGGCCTTTGGACTCTAAGATTAGAATTATACCATTGGCTTTCCTGGGTCTGCAGTTTGTCAACTGCAGATCTTGGAAATTTTCAGCCTCCAAAAGTGTATGAGCCAATTCTGTATAATAAATCTGTCTCTCTCTTACTCCCTCTCTCTCGATTCTGTTTCCCCAAAGAACCCTGACTAATACATGGATATAATAATTTTACACTTGAACATCACAAAATCTCTTGATGTTGAAAGGGAGATCTTGATTTCCATGTTTTCATAATAAGCACTTTGGGAGACCATGAATCTTCATGTGTAGATCTTTTTGGATCACTTGGTCTAGTGTATAGACTTGAACCTGAGACCCAGTTTCTGTTACCAAGTGGCTGTGTGATTAGGGACAAATTACTTCTCCTCTCTGTGCTCCATTTAATCATCCCTATGAGAAGGATCACAGGGGATTATCCCCAGTGTTTTTTTGTACTTCTAAAATCCTAGGGATTTAAATTTTTTAAGTAGGAATGGGATCATGTCCTTTGCAGGGACATGGATGGATCTGGAAGCCATTATCCTCAGGAACAGAACACAGGAACAGAAAACCAAACGCTGCATGTTCTCACTTGTAAGTGGGAGCTGAACAATGAGAACACATGGACACAGGGAGAGGAACAACACACACTGGGGCCTGTTGGTGGGGCAGGGGAGGGAGAGCATCAGGAGAAATAGCTAATGCATGTGGAGCTTAATACCTAGGTGATGGGTTGACAGGTGCAGCAAACCACCATGGCACACAACACTACCTCTTCTTACCTTCTCCATTTCTCTAAGATATGGGAGGTAGGTCTACTTTGCCAAATCAAAACATTGGCAATGATCTGTCAAATATAAGCTCTGAAGATACCTTTTCTGAGAATCTAGGTTCCCAGAGGGGAAATATTTTTTTCTCTTGAGCATTCTGCTTTCTCTATTCACAGACAGATTTTCAGCTAATAGCTCTTCTTTTTCCCCAGGAGATCTGAGCAGAATATTTTCAGAACATAGACACAGACATACTTTCTTGGGCACGGACTTACATACACAAATAAGCACACTGACACATAGAAAGACACCTACACCAAGCTGCTCACTCAGAGACCAAGAGATTAAACTTGTGCATGCTATTAGCATGGCTTTTAAAGGGAAGAGCTTGTTGCAGTCCCTGGGCTCAGTTTTGGGTAAGCACAGGTTGTATTGGGACTAACTGAGCCTGCATTTAACCGATAATACTTCTAATTAGACACATGTGCTCTTTTCTGAGTGCCCTAGTATCTCACTGAGTATAATTGGTGGTTAACTACACCCAGAAACAAAGCAGACCCTGTAAACACCCTTTAAAAGTGCTGGTCTTTGAGGATTGTTTATGACCCTAAAAGAATCTGTATTGAGGATTAGAATTCACAGACATGAAGAACTGAATACTAATAAGCACTCATTTTCTTTAAGCCTGTTATTGACTTTGGCATATCTTTCCATATTCCGCAGTGCTATAAATTCTTCAAACCAACACAGAACATCGTCATCACCCTCTCTGCATAGCTGGCAAGAGCAGTGAGAGTGATACACAGCTTGTCTGTGCCCCCAGGAATTCAGAGTTGAAATTTATGCTGCATATGTTCAATATGCTAAGCAAGGATATGGGTTTTCCTTGCCCTCTAATAAAACTTACAAGGGGGAAAGTAAATATTAAGCTCTTTAAAGAGATCAGTTAGGAAGCAAAACAGATTGTAGTTACTTATTTATTCATTCCACAATTAGCTTACTTGCTGCACCTGCCTGTGGCAGGCCCAGTTCTAGGCACTGAAGATACAAAGCATCTCTGGGAAGAAGCAGACAAGGATCCCTGCCCTCAGAGGGTTTACACTGTAGTAGGTGGAACATAAGGTTTTGGAGTTGCACCTTCTGTATGATATTTAAAGATATGAAACTGTATATGATCACCAAGGAAGTGAATGCAGATAGGAAAGAGAGTTCTAGGAGCTGAGAAGCACTCTGTGCAGTAGTGGGGATGAGGAAAAGGCTAAAAAAGAACAGCTAGTGAGGATGGAGGGAGCCCAGGAAAGCAAGGTGCTCTGCAAACAAAATTAAGTGTTTCAAAGAGGAGAAAATACACATGTGTCTACACTGACAGGTCAAATATAAATTGGGTGGAGAGTTAATGATTGAATTTCATAATTTAGAGGTCGCTGTTGATCCTGACAAGAGTAATTTTGGTGGAGGGCTGAGAAGAAAAGACTTGACTAAAGTATGTTCAAGAGTGAGAAGAGAAAAATAAATTACAGAAAAAGAATATTAATTATCTGGTCGTTTTGCTCATTTGTTTTACAATACAAAATTGTAACTATAGTTGAAAGCTACAGCCTGTTATATAAAAAAATTAGACTTCAACAATATCTCCAGGTTTTATTTTTTTTAACCTGCAATTTTAGACAGAGGTTGTGTTAGTTAGGATGCTATTAATAATTTTGCTGCAGTAACAAAGGCCAAATTGGCAGTCAACAAGATGGAAATTTATTTCTCTCTTACTTAGTGACTACCTGAGTGAAAGGATTGAAGGAGACCAGTGAAGTTGGGGGTCTGGATCCTTTTTGCTCTGCCATGCTTAACATGTGGCTTCCAACTTGTGATCTAAGATGGCTGCTCTAACTTCCACTATGACTTCCACATTCTAACAAGCAGGGACTGGGAAGAGGGAAGAGCAAATTCCTGTTTTTTAAGGACATGACCTGAAAGTTGCACATCATGTTTTCCCACTTCCTATTGGCCAGAACCTACTCACACCTAGCTGCATGGGTGACTGAGAAATGTAGTCTTTGACTGAATAGTTATGTGTCCAGCTAAATCTTCCTATTACTAAAGAAGAAAAAGAGAGGAGATAATGGAGAGACAATTCACAATTTCTGTCACAAAGTTTCACTGAGAACAACTAAACTGTGACTATGAAATAAAAATGTTATACATTTTTATAATTATGCTTTACTCCAAGTATAATTATATTAAACAAATAATGGATAATCTACAGTGAGGTTTTTATATTGAACTTCAGTTTTCCCCATTAGGAATTAGCTTTCAGGCCATACTGGGTATTGTCTGTGTTACTATGGTCATTTCCTTGTGTCTAGTTTATATCTTGTATCTAACAATTGAGTAAAATTCTTATTGTCTGCAAATACATTTGTTTACAATATAGCTACAAAATGCCTGGTGCAGTTACTTTTTAAACAAGACACAACTTCTCTTGATTTTTCTGACTCATTTTGAGAGCTTTCTGTTGTTTATTCACTGTTTTGTGCTATGGTTTCTCCCCAAAGAACACTTTCTATCTCATTCTTTTAGGCCAGTATTACCCTATACCAAAAGCAGACAAAATTATCACAAGAAAAGAAAACTACAAGTCAATACCCCCTGTGAATATTGGTGCAAAAGTCTTTAATAAAATACACTAAACTGAATCCAGCAGCATATAAGAAGGATTATACAGGACCAAATGAGATTTATCCCAGGAATGCAAGGTTGGTTCAATGTACAAAAGTCAATCAATGTAATGCACCATATTAATAGAATAAAAGATCATCTCAATAGGTGCAGAAAAACATATTTGATAAAATTTAACATTTTTCATTATAAAAGACACTCAACAAACTAGGAATAGAATGGAACTTTCTCAGTATGATGAAGGTCACATATAAAAAATTTATGGCTAATAACAGTGAAAGTATAAAAGCTTTTCCTCTAAGAATAGGAACAATACAAGGATATCTCTTTTTGCCATTTCTAATCAACATTGTACTGAAGGTTTTAGCCAGGGCAAGAAAAAGAAATAAAGGCATCCAGACTAGAAAGGAAGAAAGAAAACTTTCTATTTGCAGAGGACATGATAGTATATACAGAGAACCTGAAAGAATCCACACATACTGGGGGGGCCAAGGTGGGTGGATCATGAGGTCAGGAGTTCAAGACCAGCCTGGCCAACATGGTGAAAACCCGTCTCTGCTAAAAAAATACAAAAATTAGCTGGGTGTGGTGGTGGGCGCCTGTAATCCCAGCTACTTGGGAGGCTGAGGTTGCAGTAAGCGAATCCCAGCTACTTGGGAGGCTGAGGTTGCAGTAAGCGAAGATCATGCCATTGCACTCCAGCCTGGGTGACAAGAGCAAGACTCTGCCTAAAAAAAAAAAAAAAAAAAAAGGAATCCACACACAAAACTGTTAGCACTAACAGATGAGTTTTGCAAGGTTGCAGGATACAAGATCAATATACAAAAATCAGTTGCATCTACTCAAAGCTTGGTGAAGGTTGGTAGTTCAACTTTCTGATGGGAGTTTAAATGAAGAAGAGTCTGCCCACTGTGCAGAGCTACACATGCCAGAATGTTTCCTGCATAGCACTATGAAACGATATTCTGCTTGTAACACCTTGGGCTTTTCTGTTTCATTTCATGCTTGCAATGGAGTAGCCTAAGGGCATTTAAAGTCCAGGCTGTGGAGAAGTGCTTTTCATTCATCTGTAGTAAAATGAGAAAAACATTTTCATGTAGTGATGCAAGTGGATGTAGTGCCATTTTAATTCAGTGTAAAGAACTGTCATTCTTTTGAGAATAGATTCATCCTACTTTTTGACATTAAACATGTTCCTTCTTTCTATAAATTTATCATGGTAGTTTATATTAATATCTTTATTATTTTTAAAAATTTATTTATTTTAATGCCATTACTTGGTAAAGTGAAAGCTAACAAAGCTTTCTACTGATGGATTTATTTATTTTTGAAAATTTACTTTGTGAAATTCAAGAGTCTAGGAAGTACAAGTAGAAGCTATGTTAGCTGTGTTTACTACACCTTTAGGGCTCTGCAGAGTCACCTTACCTGTATCTTTACTACTTCCTAGTCTTACCTTCCTTTTTCTCTTTTTCTTTTTAGCTTGTCTCCTTAACTCTTTTGTTATGAACTAGAAAAATGTTGTGGTGGGGAAGAACCAGAAAAAAGTTTGCAGGATTTGGATTGCTTTACTTGGAGCCTTAATATCATTCCTCAAAAATTGAGAGGTTATAATGTGAAGAGCATGGACCATAAATACTTTTAGTGGTCAAAATAGAAAGAACTGGGTTATAATTGCTGAACATTTGGTTGAGCAACAATAAAGAATTCATAAAATGGAGCAGTTATTAACCTTGGAACAGTCTACCCAGATCCAGTTTGGAGTTTCCACCCCCGTAGAATGCTGGCCATGTCAACGCACGTATGCCCAAGTTTTGAGGCTGGGCCTGGTAAACTTTGTGTAGTCATTCCAGCTATCTGATTACAAAACATTTTGATGACCTACCCACAAGTCTCATGTGATTTTTACATCATTGTGTGTGTGCTCTTGAATGTTCCAAGTTATTCAAGTAAGGTCTATAAATCAATACTGACCCATGGGACTGAAAAATGTGCTTCAACCAATAAAAATGTGACAAGAAAGAACAGTGCTCACAGTTTAAACAACTTCATTTAAAAAATTATTTTATTTTATTTTATCATTCCTTCTATGTGCCACTTTAAAATATTATTCCTGGCCAGGAGTGGTGGCTCATGCCTATAATCCCAGCACTTTGGGAGGCCGAGGTAGGCAGATCACGAGGTCAAGAGATCGAGACCATCCTGGCTAACACGGTGAAACCCCATCTCTACTAAAAATACAAAAAATTAGCTGCGTGTGGTGGCAGGCGCCTGTAGTCCCAGCTACTCGGGAGGCTGAGGCAGGAGAATCACTTGAACCTGGGAGGCAGAGGTTGCAGTGAGCCGAGATCATGCACTGCACTCCAGCCTGGGAGACAGTGTGAGACTCCATCTCAAAAAAAAAAAGTTATTCCTAATAAACTGTATTTTTTTAGAGCAGTTTTATGTTCACAGAAAAATGGAGTGGGAAGTATGAGTTTCCGTATTCCCCTTGTTCCTATGCATATAATCTCCCACCCACAATCCACATCCCCCACCAGAGGGGTACATTTGTTACCACTGATGAACCTACATTGATACATCATTAACTCCCAAAGTTCATAGTTTATATTAAGGTAATTCACTTTTGGTGTCATATATTCTATGGGTTTGGACAAGTGTTTATTTTCAATGCTCTGTTGACTTCACTTATTTCATGATTATCTTGTTCATAATGATAAAAGCTGGTAAACATTCTTCAGGCAAACCAGTAAAAGTTTTGTAGAGCCTGAAGTGTTCTTTTTTTCTCTTGTTCACAAATCATCCTTTGCCTGATTAACTCTGTTAAGTTTAATTTGTCAAAGTTTTTCTTTTAGCAGGAGCAAAGATAATCTAACAAATCAAAGATGGTCTTTTCAATAAATAGTGCTGGAAAGACTGGACATCCACATGCAAAAACCAAGAACCAAAAACCAAAAACTGAAGCCAGACACAGGTCTCCCACATCACAAAAATTAACTTCGAATGGATAATAGACCTAAATGCTAAACACAAAACTATAAAACTCTTAGAAGATAACATTGGAGAAAATCTAGACGACCTTGAGTATGACTATGGCTTTTTAGATATAACACCAAAGGCACAATCTATGAAAGAAATTATTGAAAAGCTGAACTTCATTAAAATTCAAAACTTATCTGTGAAAAAAAAATGTTACGAGCATGAGAAGACAAGCCACAGACTGGGAGAAATAATGACAAAGGACACATCTGATAAAAGGACTGTTATCCAAAAGAGCTCTTAAAATTCAACAATGAGAAAATAAACAACCCAATTAAAATTGTATGAAATACTTGAACAGTATCTCACAAAAGACCATACATGGATTGTAAGTAAGCATGTGAAAAGATAGTTAACATTATCTGTTGTTAGGAAGCGGCAAATTAAAACAAAATGAGGTACCATGACATCCCTATTAGAATGGCCAAAATCCAAAACATTGACAACACCAAATGCTGTGAGGATGTAAAACACCAGGAATTCTCATTCATTGCTGGTAGGAATGCAAAATGCATACAGCCACTTTGGAAGATATTTTGGACGTTTCTTACAAAACTACACACACTTTCACCATAAGATCCAGCAATCATGCTCCTTAGTATTTACCAAATCAATTGAAAACTTACATTCACATAAAAACATGCACATGAATGTTTATAGCAGCTTCCTTCATAATTGCCAAAACTCAGAAGCAACCAGACTTTCTTTAGGTGAATGGATAAATAAACTGTAGTACATCCAGACAATGAAATGTTTTATTTTATTTTTTTACTCTTGTTGGGAAACAGACAACAGAATATTATTCAGTGCTAACAATAAATGAGCTATCAAGCTATGAAAAGACATGGAGGAAAAGTTAATGCATAAGACTAAATGGAAGAAGATAATCTGAAAAGCCTATCTACTGTGTGCTTCCAAAGATACGACATTCTGGAAAAGGCGAAACTGCAGAGACAATAAAAAAATGAGTAGTCACCAGGGGCTGGACGAGGGAGAGATAAATAGGGAGAGCACAGATAATTTTTAGGGCAGTTAAAATATTCTGCATAAAACTACAGTGGTAGAGATATGTCATTATACATTTGTCCCAACCCATAGAATGTACACCAAGTGAACCCTAATGTAAACCATGAACTCTGAGTGATAATGATGTGTCAAATAAAGGTGCATTGATTGCAACAAATGTACCACTTTGGTGGGGAATCTTGATAGTAGGGTAGGTTGTATATGTGTGGGGACAGGGGTATTTGGCAACTGTCTGTACTTTTCACTCAATATTACTGTGAACCTAAAACTGCTCTAAAAATAAAATTTATTAATAAAAAAACAAATATACAGAAACATTTGGGAAAGTAAGAGGATCTTAACGGCTATTCACACTTTCTTGTGCAAAAGTTTGGGAGGGTCATTTTTTCTCTACCTAGGGGGAAAATAGCTTTGATTGTGGGTAGAAAAAAGAGGAATATGGTAATTTTAGTGTTTGGAGGAATGTAATAGCACTAAACTTGGGGAGGTAGAAACTAGTAGGTTGTAGGTTGTAAGGAAGGTAAAACGGTACCAATAATTTTTGCCAATTTAAAAATGATAACCAAGTGTACTGGTTAATTTTATGTGTCAACTTGACTGGGTTAAGGGATGGCCAGATAGCTGGTAAAACATTATTTCTAGGTGTCTCTGTAGGTTGTTTCTAGAAGAGATTAGCATTTGGGTTGGTAGACTGAATAGGAAAGGTCACCCTCACCAGTGCAGATGGGTGTCATTCAATCCATTGAGGGCCTGAGGAGAACAAGGAAAGGCAAATTTGCTCTCTCTGAGCTGGGGCATCTATGTTCTTCTGCCCTTAGACATCAGTGCTCCTGGTTCTTGTACTTAGACTGGGACTTATATCATTGGTTCCCCTGGTCCTCAGGCCTCCAAATTTGAACTGGTACTATACCATCAGCTCTCCTGGTTGTCCAGCTTACAGATGGCATACTGAGATTTTGCAGACTTCATAACTGTGCGAGCCAATTCCTATTATAAATCTCCTTTTGTATATCTACATATATCCTATTGGTTTTTTTTCTCCAGGGATCCCTAACTAACACACCCAGGGTTGGTCCTATGTGGTATGAAGGCAGTGCTGTGTTGATATATGTAAGTGTGTGTATAGATATGTTTTTAATAACATTATTATCTGCATGCGTAATTTTGTGTCTTCCTTTCTAAAGTTTTCACCTTATACTTCCTTTTCTTGTATTGTATGAACCAGAACTTCTAGAGTAATGTTGAATAACAGAGAATGATAGTTGGATTCCTAGCCTTGTTCCTGATTTTAAGGTGAACATGCCCAGAGTTTTAATGTTCAATGTAATGCTTACTTTTGATTTCTGTTAATAATCCAGGATTTAAATGACACACCCATAACAATAAAGTATACTAAGAACTTTTATTAGAAATGGCTATTGAATTTCATCAAATGTCTATTAATTAGTCAAAATTTATTCATTTCTATTTATTATAACTTTTGCATAAATTTCATAACTTTTTATATGTACATATACTTACACATGTGCATAGTTTTTGCAGATGCATAAATGTGTGATGTATGTACTTTTTACATCCTTATCCCACCTTCTCCCATATCCCAGATTAACAACCTTAAATGTATCCTTCTGTACTTTTCTGATAATAATGTATTTTTTATATATGTATATTGTATGCACATTTTTGCATTTTGCTTTTCTCCTTTAACAATATTTCATGGAAATATCTCCAAGTTAAACAGATGTTACATTTTGGTCCTGCCCTGCTATTTATTAACTGTATGTCCTTGAGTAGGGTAAGTAAGTTTTCTGGCACAAGTTTTTCTACTTAAGAGGACAACTATTCCTTTCTCCCAGGACAACTGTGAGAACCAAATGATATCATATATATAAAGCACTAAACATGGAACCTGGCAAATCATAGGCTCTAAGCAAGTGTTACCCAATCTCATATCCGGTACAGGGAGGGCAAACCTTTGTCCTTTCCCATTTGGCAGTTATGGCCTCTGGGCTGAAGATTTGTAACTCTGTCAATGCCTGAGCACCTGTGGAGGGTCTGGAAGGATCCCTGGGTGTTGGTTTGGTTCAGAGCAACAGTGGTGGAGCCCCATGACCTGGTTTTGAAACCATGCGTCATCACTTCCTAGCACGGACAACTTTCTAAACCTCTCTGTGCTTCCGCTTCCTCATTTGTAAAATGGGAATAAGAGTACCTGTCTGTTACTCCTATTGTGGGTGTAATGAAATCATCCATGTGACACACTTGGAGCAGTGCCTGATACATTGAAAGCCCTCAATGAGTATAAGTGAGTGAAGTGACAGGGCACAAGATTTGAAGTCAATTGGCCGAGCGCCACCATTTTCTGGCTGTTGGACTTTGAGCAAGTTATTATTGCCATCAAAAGTAATTGCAAAAACCGCAATTACTTTTGCACCGACATCACACAAGCTGACTAGATCCCAGTCTTCATCTGTGAAATGGGGCTAATCCCCACTTTCAAGCACTCCTTTGAGAGCAAATGAAGGTTATGAATGAAGGTGGTGCTCAGAGCAGGCTGCTTCCCTGCCAGGGTTATAGTCCAGCCAATGGACTGAATGTGCTTGGCTGTCCTAGGACTGTACCCAGCCTTCATAATTCTCTCAATTCCAAACACAGGCCTGCCAACGAACGTTTAGAACCCAAGTTCACTGTGAATTGGGACATGCCTGCATCTCATCTGTCCATTCTCTTCAGGTGCTGGGGTCATGCTTTGCTCTCAGCAGGCATTGCCACTTCATTTTGTTTCTTTCCTGTAAAGGGGAATACATATTTTATTTAAAAGTTACTCATCTTGCTCTCTGGGGCATGGACCTATTGCTAGTTCAGTAGGCTTTGTAGGATGACTGTGATGTGTGTTTACAGTTAGAGGAAGTGGGAATGGGACCAAGATGAGGATGATGTATATAAATTTCAGCTGACTTTCTTGCCCTCTGCAGGATATTGCAATCCTCCAAGGACATCGGTTTCCTTTTCAAATCTCTGCATGGAAACTCTCTCACTTCCTTCCTTCTAAAGCAAAGCTATACACACACACACACACACACACACGCACACACACACACGATAAAAATAAAAATGCAGCTTTCCAGGCAGGCATCTCCTTCAATGCAAACACAAAATCCTCTCAAGAGAACAATTCATGGGGCAGACATCATCACATCAGACAATTTGTCCATCTCTTCTTGCTGAGACTTACTTGCTACTGTTGGCAGTACGGTAATTCAGTACGTTTGCTCTAAGCCTGTGCATAAAACTGTTTAAAAAAAATTAAAAAAAAAACCTTGTCCCTTACACTGCATCGCACGCATGTCTATGGGGCCAGTTCATGATTTATTTTTATTTTTTTTCAGAAAAGAAACAAAAGCATTTGCACAGCTGTGGATTTGGGGAATTAAGTATGATTCAGCAGCACCCTCTCCTGGCCTCTTTGGGAACTGTAGAAAGCTCTGAGGTGAAGGAATCTTGGGATTTCAGAGGAGGAAACCCGTAGAAATAATTGGTTTCTTTTCTTTGTAATCCATAATAATATGAGATATCGCACTCCCACCTTATTCAAGGATGTTTAGTTTCATGAAACATTTCTCCATATTTCAGTAAATTTTAATAATCCCGTTACTTTTTATAAAATTTTTTGGCAACCCAAGTGAACAAATAACCGCATTTCTGTGCATGGTCTCCGGAGTCATTGGAATATTCCATCCGGGCCACACTTCTGCCTGTATCCATTTAGGTGGCACAATTCCAAGAAGTGGTGCCCAGTTCTGCTCTTTTATTGAAGAAGATTCTGTCATTCATTGACTGGAGTGAGTATCGATGAACAGAACAAGTTCTGTGTTCAACCACAGGCAGTTCCATTTTGAATCATTTTTCCATGCTGTGGATACCAAGTATTTGTACTATGTGTAAAAGGAATTAAGCTGGCTAACTTCAAGGAGATCAAATGCTCTGTTTTCTCTATCAGACATTCTGAATAATTAAGTGTTATCTTATATCCCTTACATAAATGACCGAGCTTCCCATACCTGGAACCTAACCAATTTTGTAATTTGCACTAAGGTGATACTGTTTTCTTCCTTTGGTGTCTGAAAAGGCACGTCAGGGTCATTATCAGTTTTTTAAGGAAAACTGACAATGTTTTGCTAAAATAGGCCGAAGTGCTGCTGATTGATGGAATCCCCAGAGCAGAGCACTGATTTTTCAAAATTAGTAAATAAAAACGCTTAAGCAGTTGGGCCAATTGGAGAGCACGTGCATATGATGGAAAAATAGGGAGTCAAATAAATGGATTCCAGCCTCTGCCACGTGCTACTTTTTAAGCCTTAGATTTCTTTTTTCTTTTCCTTTCTTTCTTTCTTTCTTTTTTTTTTTTTGAGACTGAGTCTCACTCTGTCGCCCATGCTGGAATGCAGTGGCCCGATCTTGGCTCACTGTAACCTCCACCTCCCGGATTCAAGCGATTCTCCTGCCTCAGCCTCCTGAGTAGCTGGGATTACAGGCACTCACCACCACACCCGGCTACTTTTTTTATTTTTAGTAGAGACGGGGGTTCCACCATGTTGGCCAGGCTGGTCTCGAACTCTTGACCTCAGGTGATCCACCCGCCTTGGCCTCCCAAAGTGCTGGGATTACAGGCGTGAGCCACCGCGCCCGGCCAAGCCTTAGATTTCTTATCTGTAAAATGGAACCGCTATGAGGATTAAATGAGACAATGTGTGTTAAATTCTTAGCACAGTGTATAGAAGCTTACTTAATAAACATCAGTTCTCCCACTCTGTGTCATGCAGGAAAAGAGAGAAAAGTTGAAACAGTTTACAGTTGATAAAGCTTGAGTTGTGGAATTTGAATTACAAAGCTTGAGTTGTGGAATTTGAATTAACTCAGCAGTCCCCAACCTTTTTGGCACCAGGGACCGGTTTCATGGAAGACAAATTTTCCACGAATGTAAGGGGTTGGAGGAGGGATAGTTTTAGGAAGAAACTGTTCTGCCTCAGATCATCAAGCACTGGATTCTCATAAGGAGCGCACAACCTAGATTCCTTGCACGTGCAGTTCACAATAGGGTTCCTGCTCCTATGGGATCTAATGCCGCTGCTGATCTGACAGGAGGCGGAGCTCAAGGCAGCTCACCTCCTGCTGTGTGCCCGGTTCCTAATAGGCCTCAGACTGGTACCTGGGGTTGGGGTCCCCTGAATTAACTGATAATGTAACTTTTAAGAGTGTAGTGGTGCCGGGCGCGGTGGCTCACGCCTGTAATCCCAGCACTTTGGGAGGCCGAGGCGGGCGGATCACGAGGTCAGGAAATCGAGACCATCCTGTCTACGGTGAAACTCCGTCTCTACTGAAAATACAAAAAATTAGTCGGGCGTGTTGGCGGGCGCCCGTAGTCCCAGCTACTAGGGAGGCTGAGGCAGGAGAATGGCTTGAACCCGGGAGACGGAGCTTGCAGTGAGCCGAGATCGCGCCACTACACTCCAGCCTGGGCGACAGAGCGAGACTCCGTCTCAAAAAAAAAAAAAAAAAAGTGTAGTGGTTATAAGCATGGGCTCTGGAATTCTCCTGTGTTTAAATTCTAGATCTTCCATTTAGCAAGCTGTGTGAGGGCCTTACGCCACTTAAACCCTCTTTACCATCTCAGGTTCCCCAGTTGCAAAGCAGGGATGATAGGAACATCTACTTTATCGGGTTGTGTGAGGATTAAATGATTCAGCACATGCAAAGTGTTTAGAAAAGAGTCTGACATAGAGTAAGCTCTCAATAAACATTTGGTTCATTAGTATTAAAAGGTTTTGAAATAAAAAGGGTCTGGAAAATATCGATGATTAAATCCATATATTTTGTTATGAACATGTTCTTTTAAGTCACATGCTTATTATTTTACCTGTGTATGGTGTCAGCCAGCGCTGTCCAACTGAATTATAATGTGAGGCACACATGTAATTAAAAATTTTGTAGTAGCCACATTAAATAAAAGTAAAAATCACTAGTAACAAGACATATTGACATCATGAGCCCTTTGATAGAATGATCTGAGAAAGACACTTCCGTCTGTGATTTCTCTTGCCAAAAATGCACACACTCATTCCAATCATGAGAAAACACTACACAAACCTAAATTGAGGGACATGGTACAAGATAACAGATCAGTGCTCTTCAAAAGTGTCAAGGTCGTGAATGCAAGGAAAGACCGAGGAACCATCATAGATTGGAAGAAACTAAGGGGACATGACAACTACATACAACGTGGTATCTTGGGTTGGATCCTGGGGAAAAAAGGACATCAGTGGAAAAATTGGTGAAATTTGAGTACACTTTGTAGTTTATACTAATGTATCAATGTTAATTTATTGGTTTTGATCATTGTACTATGGTTATGTAAGATATTAACTTAAGGGAAAGCTAGGTGAAGACTGGGAACTTACACAATTTTTCCTTTAAGTTGAAAATTAGTTCAAAATAAAATAATTGAAAAGTTAAAAAGAAATAAGTGAATTTAAATATTTTATTTAATGCAATATATCTAAAAATTGCTTTAATATGTAATCAGCATAAAGTTATTAATAAGAGATTTAAAAATTTTGTACTGTCTTCAAAAATCTGGTGCATATTTTACATTGTGCATCTCAGTTTAAACTAGCCACTTCCAAGTGCTCAGAAGCCATGTGTATGCCAGGGGCAGATGCAGTGGTGAGGACCTCATCCAGGGACCCAGTGACTCCTTGACAGCATTTTTCCGGGTTGGCTCCTTTCCTGACTCTGGTTCTCGTCCTGCCCCCATAAAGCCTTAGTACTCCCAGAGGAGATTAGCCTCTTGGAGGGGTGCTCAGATTAAATTCTGGTAACACTGGTGGCTGGTCTAAGAAAATAATGTCTTAATTTATTAAGAGCATGGTGTTTTCTATGAAATAAAATGCTCATAGACCCAGCAGTTTCTAAAATGTGAGATGGGTAACACCTGTTTTTGGAGGGCTAAGGAAAAATGACTTCAGGTGTTACTTGGATATGGCATTAAATAACATTCACTTACCAAGTGAAAATATTTTTTTCTCATTTCGATTCTCTTTTTTTCCTTTAGATTATATTAAAGACCTAGACTCATTTAATGTCTCCCTAACACACTAGGATATATATCTATATGTAGATATATATCTGTCTCTTCTCTGTTATTAGGATCTGGATAGAATTTAAGGTATTGTTTCTGTTTTATTTATTTTTGTCATTACCTTTTATTCATGGCAAATAATATTGGCTTTCCATTCAATTACTGATATGAAAGTTTTACAATTTATTTAAAATAAAATATAAGGGCACATTTATTAAAAATACAATTATTAAGATAATCATAGTCCAAGCGGCACTGGAAAATAGCAAAAACAAATAATTAACACCAAAAACAAAGAAACAAAAATCATTCAGGGACTATGACAGTGTTTACAACTTGGGGAGATCAATTCTCAGTTTCAGAAATGTCCTCTTATAGAAGCCCCTAGGAAAACAAGCCTGGGTGTTCTCAATAAACCAATTCCCCCTCATTAAATCTTTCCCTAGTAAGATTGCATTTCTTCTCACAGTCCTCTTCTTCTGCTGCTGCTTTCTCTCTCTTCTCCTTTTACTTTATTTTTGTCCCTCTTGTCCTTTCTCTGCTCCCGTTCACTATTTCCGCTTTAACCTCCCTCCCTCTGGCCAAAGTTCGGCTCTCCTCACCCACCAATCACACTGCTGGCCTCTAACTTTGGGCGTAGTACGTCTGACCAATCAGAGTGCAGCATCTGCCACCTTGTGCTTGCGACTGACGTTTTCACAGGACCTGTGTACACACAGGACATTTCCCTGGATATTTTGGAATCCCTTCACGGTTTCTTTGACAATGTTGGGGTCAAATTCTGGGCAATTGGAGGGTACTATTCTCTATTGAAGGAAACTTTCCCATGTCATTCTACCCTTGACTCCCTTGGACCAGACAGGTGGAGTTTCCAGGTGCATACGGTTCTCGCTATTTTATGCACTGATGAGGCAGTAAATGAAACTTCCAAAATCTGGTTTGAGTAATTTATGCCTTTGAAAGGCTGATATTATTGCATTAAATTCTGAGGGCATTTAGGAAAAACACTGCCACTGAAACTCTAAATAAATATATCCAACACAGCAATTTGAAAATGATTTGAGGGAAAGTAATTACTCGGTTTCCTTCTCTCCCACCATCGTTATGGATGGAGTTTGACAGGAAGGAAAGCTTTAACGGAGTTTTTCTCACTAGGAGGTAATATAAGCAAACTTTTTGACCTCAAACCTAAAAATAATGTCAAGTTCTGCATTTAGCTTCATCACACCTCTTATCCGTTCTCACATTTCATAATATTAGTTGTCTTCTTTCTATATTTAGCTTTTGGAGCACACAAAGTAATGAATAGCTTCATGTTTTTACTAAATCTTACAAGTAGAGCAAGAAAAAGATTTTTTTTTTTTTAAAGGTAAACAACCTCTGCATCTTCAGAGCAAAACCCACTCAGAAAACTTGTGCCACAAAACCTCACTACCACCACAGCCCCAGCTCAGGGACCCTGACAGACAGCTCGAGCTGTTTACCAGACAGGCCACCCTTTGATTCACATGGGCATTACAAGTCCATTGTTTGTTTGAATGGCGTAGGCAACAGAGCTGAGGCAACTTTGATGGATAAGAGGTGAGAAGTTAGGTGTTATTTTTTTTTTTGTTACAGCACCAAGCAGCAGCAGCTAGTACTTATTGAGAAAATAAAACGTTAGGTTTTATGTCATACTAGGTTTATGTTAGCACATTAGTCGAAATGCTTTACTATGTTAACTTATTTAACACAGATCCCACAACAAACTAGCAGGAGATAGGTACTGTCATGATCTTCATTTTACAGATGAGAAAGTTGAACCCTGAGTGGTCCCCTTGCTTGCCCACAAACCTGCAGCTCGAGAGACTGCGAAGCCTGATTCAAACCCGAAAGGCCTGTCTCTGCAGCCAGCTCTTCATCTCTGCACTGGACAACCGGCCTCTCTGAAGGAAGCACGGTTGCTTCAACAGTTTGTAGCCAAGCAAAGAGTCTGTGAAGGGAATCCAGTTTTTCTATTTTGAAATCAAGTTGGATTTCACTGGAAGAATTCCTGGGCACTGGGTCTAATAAAAATCACATGTAAGGATGCAGGAAAACTTCTCATTTTATATATTTGAAGGAAAAACTCATTTGTCTCCATGATCGTTAGCAACACAGTTCCTTAGTGAGTCAAGTAAAAATGAACATCTTTGGAAATTGAAACTAAAATAGGACAATATAAAACAAATGACTTTTATTACCCAGGACTTTTTAATCGTCGAGTCTGAGATCTCTAAAACTTTAGCAATTTGGTTTTGATTTTTTTTTTTTTTTTTTTTTGAGACGGAGTCTCGCTCTGCTGCCCAGGCTGGAGTGCAGTGGCACGATCCTGGCCACCGCAACCTCCGCCTCTCAGGTTCAAGCAATTCTCCTGCCTCAGCCTCCCGAGTAGCTGGGATACAGGCGCCCGCCACCACGCCCGGCTAATTTTTGTATTTTTAGTAGAGACGGGGTTTCACCATGTTGGCCAGGTTGGTCTCCAACTCCTGACCTCAGGTGATCCGCCCACCTCGGCCTCCCAAAGTTTTGGAATTATGGGCGTGAGCCACTGCACCCAGCCTGATTTTCTTTCTTAAGTTTATTTTTTAGATTCACTCCCAAGCCTACTTGATACTTTTATTCTAAGGCAGTGGGTTCCCAAGCACAAATTTCACAAAAGATTCCACTACCTTTTAGTAATTGCAATGGAAACAGGGGATATCTGGGTAGTATTTATTCCTATGGAGAGAAAAAAAGTATATGATTATTTGAGGCTCTTTCTTTGCTTTGCACTCCACTGCTGTTTAAACTTCCCCTGTTCATATAGGGCAGCGACTAACAACAAACTGAATAGACTAAACCTTAGTGAGCAGATCCTGCAAATTAAGGTGATTGGGTTAGGTCAGGCTACGGCTTCAAAGAGACCCAGCTGTCTCCAATAAGGATCTATCAATAACCTTTGTTGGAGTAAGAATACCTAGTAGTCAGGTAAGGAACTGACTTCTATGATTCAGGGATCTTATCTTACCTCATTTTGTAATTTGAGTTCTTGTTCTTTTACCATCAGTTGAGTTTATTAGTGACTTTCCATACCTCTTTACCCAGTAAGTAGACCTTAATACAGTATCATTGTGCAAGAAGAGATGGCACATTGAGTTCTAAAATGCCAAGTCCTTGCTTATAAATGAAGCTTTGTCCCACTAGTTGGTAGAAGAGTCAGTGGTCCAGCCCTACATCAATTCCCCCAAATGGCTGGCAAATAAATGTGCTAATTATTTTGTTGTCCCAAAAGATGCATCTGATGGCAGCTATTGATGGATTGGTAGGTAAGAAAGTGGCCATGACTTTGCCTTAGGTTGATATACACAAGTTGCAGCTTCAGGATGCTGACACAGTGGATTGATTTGGTTTTTTTGGTCTGGCGGAGAAATTCGGCTTTTTCTTTCTCTTTGAGTAAGTCTTTACCTTGGGAACTTTGGGAGTGGGTGTATTAATTTGTTAGGCTGCCACAACAAAGTATTATAGACTGGGTGGCTTAAACAACAGAAAGTTCTCATAATGCTGGAGCCTAGAAGTTGAAGATCAAGATGCTGTCAGGGTTGGATTTTCTGAGGGTCAGGAGGGAAAGATTTATTCTATGCCTCTCTTCTTGGCTGTACATGGTCGTGTTCCCTCTGTGATGTTCACATGATCTCTCTGTGTGTGTGTGTGTACTAATTTTTTCTTATAAGGACACCTGTCAGATTAGATTAGATCCCACCCATATGAGTGCATTTTACCTTCATTATCTCTTTAAAGGCCTTATCTCCAAATACAGTCACATTCTGAGGTACCAGGACTTGTAATTTCAACATAGGAATTTTGAGGGGGACAGGATTCAGCCCATATTGTGGGTAATCTAGTTTGTTCTATGTTGGTAAAGAAGAGATGCTTAGCTTTAGAGTCAGCCTTCAAAATTAGGAGTTGAAAAAGTCCGTCTTTGGTACACATAGTCTTTCTTTGGTATGCATAGTCTTGTAGGTTTTTTCTGGGTCCTTTCTTCACTATGTTGTCACTATCTTTTTTTTTTTTTTTTTTGAGACAGGCTCTTGCTTTCTCACCTAGGCTGGGTGCAGTGGTGCAAGCATGGCTCTCAGGCTCAAGCAATCCTCCCCCTTCAGCCTCCCAAGTAGCCAGAACCACAGGAGCACCCCACCATACCCAGCTAATTTTTAGATTTTTGGTAAAGACAGAGTCTCCCTATGTTGCCCAGACTTGTCTCGAACTCCTGGGCGCAAGTGATTCTCCTGCCTCGGCCTCCCAAAGTGCTAGGATTACAGGCATAAGCCACTGTGCCTGGTCATCACCATCTTATTTGTCATTATCAGATTCTGAACTTCACTGTTCTATCTCCCTTTATGGTCAGTGCTATTCCTCAAGAAAGAATCTGATATCAGTCATTTCTATAGTGGAGCAATTTGAGGTCAGGGAAGTTTATATGCTATGTAAATGCAGTGTAATGAAAGGCTTTGTTTCCACTTAAAGGAAATTCACGTATTAGTGAGTAGATCAATAGGTGAGAAGGCCAGTGAGCTAAAGGCCTTTGTATTGCCTCATCCCTGAAATAACAATAGATAGCCAGGCACTTACTATATTTATCTCTTTACAAAATTTGTTCTTGACTCAATTGGGCCACTCTCCCGCTCCAAGGAAGCAGGCAATAAACTCAAGTTCGAGTGACTGAGAAGAGTATAATCAAATCAGTGATGATTAGCCAAGGTGTGAGCAGGGCTAAAGAAGGTACAGAAGCATCCCAGGGCAAGCAACAGCAGGAAGCTGTTCCCACCTCCAGATCTGAAGTTCAGGGAGAGAAAGCTTACCAGAACCCAGGCAGAGCTGCAAGGGTCGCCGTAGCTGTGCGAGAAGACTCCCTGAAAGGAGCTGTGGTTTTGCAGGAAGGTCGCCTTGGGAACAAACACTCCAGCCTCACTTTCCTCCAGCCCTTCCGTCTCCAGCCAGAACTCCAGCAGCTGAGAGCAAGCGGAAGCCAGAGGCTGGGGGAGTTGTGGTGCTCTGTAAGCCTTGGCATCCCACAGCACAGAGGCGGGTGAAAGAGGGTCCTTCTCACCCCAAGGTTTTCATTTCTTGATGAATATGAGGTACCTGAGCATCAAACTATACCAGGCCTTTGAACAGTCAAACAATGAGTGCTAATTCCAGACTCCCAGTTTCCCCTCTATTTTGAAAGATGAAATGACTAAGAAAAAGCTTCCGTTAATCACTGGCAACGACTTAGTCTAAAAGCTTCACTATATATCCTACCTCAGTAAGTTTTCGTACTGTGCCTTCTTTGAGCATTTATTTTATCCCCAGTGTCAACATAAAGAAAACATCTTCCCATCTGTGCAGACCTCTGCTGTTTTTCTCTGCTCAACATTTCTTTCCTTCTTTTCTGGTAATAGCACCTAGATTTTCCTTTAGGGGCCACTATTCCCCTGTCTCTTAGTTCATGTGGTTGGCGTAGAGCAGATCTCACTCCTGGTCTCCAGGGATGGGCACGTGGGCAGGCCTAGCTGAACAGAGTTCTGCATCTCTTTTGCTACTGGAATTATTTCAAAAACAGGCATGTGACCTGTGTCTGTCCAGAGCATCACACCTAGGCCTTTTGCCAATGCTACACTTTTTTTTTTTTTTTTTTTGAGACTAAGACTCACTCTGTCACCCAGGCTGGAGTGCAGTGGCACGATCTTGGCTCATTGCAAACTGCGCCTCCCGGGTTCGAGTGATTCCCCTGCCTCAGCCTCCTGAGTAGCTGGGATTACAGGCACCTGTTACCGTGCCGGGCTAATTTTTGCATTTTTAGTAGAGACAGGATTTCACCATGTTGGCCAGGTTGGTCTTGAACTCCTGACCTCAGTTGATCCGCCCGCCTTGGCCTCCCAACGTGCTGGGATTACAGGCATGAGCCACCGCGCCTGGCATGCTATACTGTTTATAAGCTGTTGAGCTTGCAAAGCTGGGAGGAGAGAAGCATAGAGATTCTTGGAAGAACCTGCTTCAGAATGAAGTCAACACAAAAAACAGCAAAAAAGAGATACAAGGAAAGATAGATTTCTGGATCTAGCTGTACGTGAAGCTAGATTTTCCTGAGTTTAAGTTTCATGAGTCAATAATTCATTTTCTTAAGCCATTTGGGTTTTGGTCACTTACAATGGAAATCTGTCACTAATATATTCTCTGTGATCTTAAAGTCAGTATTGCTTTATGTTGGGTTCTACACATCTTGTTTATCATTATGTAGCCTTGGTTCAGTAGGTGCTTTTGTGTTGCATGATAAGAATTAGCATTGTTGAAAATACATTTGTTAGCAGAAAAATAAAATGTTTATAGGCTGTCAACTGGCATCTTTTAGGGGGAAATTGAAGCCATCTATAAATTGTAAAGAATACGACTTGTTGGCCAGGTGCAGTGACTCATGCCTGTAATCCCAGTATTGTGGGAGGCCGAGGTGGGCAAATCGCTTGAGCCCAGGAGTTCAAGACCAGCCTGGGCAACATGGCCAAACCCTGTCTCTGCCAAAAAAAAAAAAAAATTAGCCAAATGTGGTGGCACTTGCTTGTAGTCCCAGCTACTTGGAAGACTGAGGTGGGAGGATTGCCTGAGCCCCGGGGGCAGAGGTTGCAGTGAGCCAAGATTGTGCCACTTTACTCCACCTTGGTCAACAGAGTGAAAGCTTGTCTCAAAAAAAAAAAAAAAAATCACTTGTTTGATAAAATAATGCAACATGCAGACACAGGCCATCCCCATCCATAGGAACACACAGCATTAATTTTTTAGTTTTTTATATAATAGCAACAAGGCTACTAGAGCAATGAAAAATATAGCACATTTAGAAGTTGCTATTGTTTCTTATACATCTTTATCTTAAATATATTTCAGAGTCTCTTTCCCTCAGTCTAAGAAGGATAAGTAGAATAGTTCCAATTACATTTTCTATTTGTTTTGCTGTTATTATCTTTCAGGCTATCAGTATGTTTCTAAGGGTATTTCCCAGACAAATTTTCAAAGCTGGAATAGGTATGTACTCTGGCACATACTGTTCAGGCTTTGTCCATCTGACACTAAACACTTAAAAAAATAAAATTTAGCCAGGTGCAGTGGCTCATGCCTGTAATCTCAGAACTTTGGGAGGCTGAGGCTGGTGGATCACTTGAGGTCAGGAGTTCGAGACCAGCCAGGCCAACATGGCGAAACCCTGTCTCTACTAAAAATACAAAAATTAGCCAGGCGTGGTGGTACGCACCTGTAATCTCGGCTACTTGGGAGGCTGAGGCATGAGAATCACCTGAACCTGGGAGATAGAGGTTGCAGTGAGCCGAGATCATGCCACTGCACTCCAGCCTGGGGGATAGAGCAAGACTCTGTCTCAAAAAAAAAAAAAAAAAAAATTCAATCGTTTGGAAGGTAACTTCCACATGGCTGTGAGGGAGGTAAGACAACATATGGATGTCTGATGTTTGTACAGATGGTCCCTGACTCAGGATGGTTTGACTTAGGATTTTTTGACTTTATGATGGTGCAAAACCCATACTCATTTAGTAGCAACTTAACTTCAAATTTTTAATTTTGATCTTTTCTGGAGCCAGCCATATGTGGTACAATACTCTTTTGTTATGCTGGGCAGAAGCTGCAGTTCTCAGCTCCCAGTCAGCCACGCTGTCTCAAGGATAAGCAGCCGATTCTTGATACCTTTCTGAAAAACACTGTGCCTGCTAAGCCATCAACAAGTGTCAATGCCCCACTGCCTTCTACAGACGCTCAGCCGAAGAGAGAGGAATTGGTGACCTATCCCTGTAGTATCCTTATTATCCAGCAATTAACTAGTTCAATGCCTCACATCTCCTTCAGGTCCCAGTGTGCCTTCAGCTGTGTATGTTAATGGTGCATACCCATATACAAACATTCTGTTTTTCACTTTCAGCGCAGTATTCAATAAATTTAATGAGATAGTCAACACTTTATTATAAAACAGGCTTTGTGTTGGACGCCTTTGCCCAAATGTAGGCTTAATATAAGTGTTCTGAGCATGTTTAAGGTAGGCTAGGCTAAGCTACAATGCCTGGTAGGTTAGGTGTATTAAATGTATTTTCAACTTGGGATATTTTCAACTTACAATGGGTTTATTTGGATGTAACTCCACTGTAAATCGGGAACGTCTGTAAAGGTGATTTATACTATAGATATAGATGCATTTATGTATATGGGTTTGGAGTCCTAACTTGAACTTTAATGGGGACCCTGACCTGTTTGGAAATGTCTGATAAACTGATGGATCAGGCCCCCTGGGAGGGTGCTGCTTGGTCAGGAGATCATGTGATATGGTTTAAGACTCCTGATATTTGCTACCAAATTGCTGTTTAGAAGGTTGTATCAATGTTCACTCCCACTAGCTGTGGATAAAAATGTCCATTACTTATTTCCTTACTAAAACTGAACATTAGATTTTATTTAATATTCTTGGAACATCATTGAATATCTTTTAAATATCATTTCAATGTCTTTAATTTTTTCCAAAATTGATAGGAAAAAGATGAATCTTGTGGTTTCATATATCTCATTCATTTTTGCTAACTAGTGAGCTTGAACTTTTTTTGTCTTAATGTATACTTTGGACTTCAGCCTTTCTTCTTTTGGGAATTGCCTACTTAGGCTTTTTATGCGTGTGGGTGAATTGCCTATTTAGACTTTCATTAAAAATTTTTTTCATCTTATTAATAATTTGTAAGAAGTTTTATGTATTGATCTCATTGGCCTTTGGCCGTCATATAAGTTGCAAATATTTTTTCTCCCTTCACCATTTTACTTTTAGTTTTAAATTTTTTGATGCAGGAAAATGTGTGAGTTTTTAGGAAGTAAGTATATCAAGATTTTTCTTTTAAATTTCCTTTGTTTTTAGGTTTCAAAATACCTTTCTAAATATATAGATGAAGATCTATATATTTTCTTAAATATGCCCTTTTTTTGGCACATGATTATGGCTTAAAAAAAAAAAAGGCTATCAATACAGATAAGGAGAATGTCTGAGAAATAACGAGGAAGGAGTTCATCCTTCCAAGCAGCTAGGGGATACTTTTCTAATCTAAATTTTCTTCAAATTTATTTATGATTTCATTTTTGTACATCTTGATTCATGAATTTATTTTGCCGTATTATACGAGGTAGAGTTCTAATTCCATTTTTTTCCCCAAAAGTTTGGCTAATTATTCCTAACACTTTGTTTAATGAGAAATACGTATTTTTCCCACAGACTTGAAATTCTATGCATCTGTCATTTTACTGAATACCTGTATTATTAGGATTTGGTTTTGGATTTTGTGTTCAGTTTAATTCTTATGCCTATTCATAGGCTCAACCACTCAGCACTTCTTCTTCTAGCCCATTAATTGTCTTGGTTATTCTTAACTTCATTCTTCCAAAGAATTCCTGGATCATTTTGTCAGACTCCCAAATGTGATAAATACAATTGGTATTTTGGTTGTAAAAATCTTATATTTATAAAATAATTTGGAGAGAATATTTTTATAACATTGTGTCTTCTCATTGAGAAGCATTGTATGCCTTACATTTATTCAAATCTTCTGTTAATGTCCCTCTGAAAGTTTCTTAGCTTTCCTTATATAAACTATGCCTGTTTATTGTTATTTTCCCCCTTATAATTTTCTAACCATTCATTTTCCCCTGACATTTGGCTTTTCTTATATTTACTTTGTCCTTGGCTGCCTTACTAAACTTTCTTATTCATTCTCTTGGATTTTCTTGGTAATCAGTGACATCAGAGCAAACATCTGATAATTGTTTCTTCTCTTTTTAAAAAGGTATAATAATTATTTCTTGTAAATATCTTTCTGGATATTGAAAGGCAATAGGGGTAGTGCCTTCCTTCTAACCTCAGGGGATCCCTTCAGTGTTTCATAAGTAAACACGACAATGTCTGGTGATATGTGGTATGACTTTTCATCAGGCTAGGAAATATCCTTCTAGTTCTGATGTATTCACAGATTTTTCTTTTTAAAAATCATGCAAAGTTACTGAGATACAGACATTTTATTATTAAGCAATCTTTGCATGTTGGGAGTAAATCCTATCTAGTGAATTATTTCCTTAAGAAACCACTGGACTAGATTTTTTAGTATTTAATTTAGAATGTATTATATTCATAAGTGAGATTGGTTTGTTAATCTTTTTTTGAGTTAAGCTTGTTAGATTTTGTCATCCACAAAATAACCTGAAAATTTTCCATTTTTACCTCTAGTGCTCCCAACTAGTCTAAATAGCACGGGAATTTTCTACTTTTTGAGTCATTAAATAGCTCACTTGTAGAATAGTCAGGGTTCAGCCCTTTTGTATGGGTTAGTTTCTTAGTTCTATTCCTATTTTCTTTCAAGCTTGTGAGTCTGTTCAGTTTTTTATTTCTGTGTCAGTTTTCTGTGTCCCAGAACATTGGCCATTTCAACCATATTTTTAAAAGTTACATGGTATTTTGTGTTGTATTTTCTTTAAAATTTAAAAAATCGATCAGTATCTGTATTATTTCCTTCTCTTTTAATATTGTGCATATATATTTTCCTTTTCCTCATGCTAAGAGAGTCTTGCTCAAATTAATATTTTTAAAAGTGAAAACAGGAATTTTGTTTTATTATTTACAATTTTTTCTATTTCCTAATTCAGTATTTTTTCCGTTTGTAAATATATATTAATTCTATGTTTCTACTTTTTAAAGTCTTATTTAGTTTTTCTTTTTGTATCTCTTGATTTAAATGATTGGCTCATTAGTGTCATTTCATTCTTGTTAAATAATATAAAGAACCAAAGGTGTATGAATACATTTTTTCCCAATTATAACTTGGGCTGGCCACATCTAATTTGTTTTGGTAAGTTATATTTTATTACCCTACTTTCTCCAAGTAGTCTGTAATTGCAATTTACTATTTTTTTTTTTTAGGTGGAGTCTCACTCTGTTTTCTAGGCTGGAGTGTGGTGGCCGTATCTTGGCTCACTGCAACCGCCGCCTCCCAGGTTCAAATGATTCTCCTGCCTCAGCCTCCTGAGTAGCTTGGATTACAAGCATGCCCCAGCAATCCCAGCTAATTTTTGTATTTTTAGTAGAGACGAGGTTTCACCATGTTGGCCAGGCTGGTCTCGAACTCCTGACCTCAAGTGATATGCCTGCCTCGGCCTCCCAAAGTGCTGGGATTACAGGTGTGCACCACCATGCCCGGCCTATTTACTTTTGGCCATAGAGTTAGAGAGGGATATTTGAATTTGTCAAGTAGGTATGTTTTAACACTTTAAATGTTTCTTACTAATTTTTAGGTTTATTGCATAGTGATCAATAAAGATATAAATTTCCTGCCTTTGAATTTATATTGAGGATTTCTTTGAGTTCTAATACATAGTTGCTTTTCATAAATGTTCCACGTGTTGGAAAAGCAGATATATTTTCTAATAAACTAGAAGTTTAATATGTATCTAATAAATCAAATTTTTGCATTTTTATTCAAATTCTCCATACATTTTGCTTATGCAAATTATCAGACTTAATGCAATCTCTCATAATGATTGTTTCCATCAATTTTACATATATTTCTGGTAGTTTTACTTCATAGATTTCAATGATGTATTATACAAATATAAAGATTTATTACTACTAAAACTTCATTGTGAATTATACTTTTTATGAATATAAAATAGTTTTTTCTCGAATTTTTCTTTGATATTATCTTTTGACCCATTTTTCTTTCTATTTTTAACCATTTATCATGCTCATGCACATCTTACATTTTCCCTTTTTTGTCAATTTCACATTCAAGTGCTTTGCATACCTATCTATGGGGTCTTAATGTTTTTCAGTAAATTTGCATGAGGATTTAAAATATGACAAATATTAATCCTTTGCCTCTTTCCTGTAAGTATTGTCTTGAATGTCTTGAATTATAATCATTGTATGTTGTGTACAAAATTCCTTTTGGATCCAATCTATTAACATTTCTCTACGAGGTTTCTTTTGTACGTAGAAAATATTTCTTTATCTTCTTTCATTTATTAATGTGAATTTTATAATTTAACTTTTAAATTTATATGCAGTTAATTTTGATGTAGAGTGTAAGGTATAGATCTAAATACATCTTTTTTCAACTAGCTACCCAAATGCTTTGTCATCATTTATTAAATAACTCTTCTTTTCTAGCTGATGTGAAATGCTATTTTCGGTAGATACTGGAATTCACTTGCTCAAATTACACTCTAACGTCCAAGTGAGCCTTCCTATATTATAGTGGCTGAAAATTTGAAAATGACCTTTCCTGGGGTTCCTTGCAGCTATGTTTCAGATGTAATTTTGTTTCCACCAATCAGATGTGCCAATACCTCACTTGCTTTTGAAACTGCATTAATGGCAGACAAGTGATAGACATCTATTTTGCTAGCACAAATGGTCACAGCAGGATAGTCTTATAGCCAGTTGATTTGAGACATGGCAGCCTCTAACAATGGTCATGGCAGCTTTTATTATTATGATAAAAACCATGTAAGTCTGGGGGCTGGAAGTTATTTCTAGAAGCTAAGCCCAAGAATCTGCTTCTCCAGCCCTTCCAAATATTTTGTAATATCTGGTAACAAATCCTTTTCTGGTTAAACTAGAGAGAATGGTTTCTGTTATCTGCAACTGAACCCCATCCAGTGTAATGATGGTATCAAACATTAAATTTTTATATACACAAATACCTAGTTCTGGATATATAGTCTATTCTGTTGAATTGTCTATCTTTATTCCAGTCTAAAATGATTGAATTATTATAACTTTATAATATGGTTTAATGTGTGGCAGGCCTAGTAATTGTCTTTACTCTTTTTTACTAAAAAAAGTTTTCTTTTGGATGAACTTTAATTTCACTCTGACGATTCTCACTCGACCTGTGCTCCTTGGAGATTTTGATTCAGTATGCTATATGAGGAAACTGCTCATCCCCTGGGCTGGAGGTCCAGATTGGGTTTACAGTGTCTTGATAGTAAATCTAGTGTACCTGTCATAAAATAATTCTAAAGACTTAAGATGGGGGTTTGGATAATAGAGTGTGATATTAATTTTCATGGCTTTATAACCACATCTACCAAAACTGTTTTTATTTTTTATATCAAATGACTTATTAAGAGGTAAAATAAGAGAGGTCTGGACACTTCAGTGCATCTCTAATTTGGGAAATGATCAATGGTCAACAGAAAGGAGAGTGTGTCTAGTAGTTTTTACAATTGTATTCATTAGGCCCAGGAAAATGTAAACTCAGAGAGTCTGAGATAGAACCAAGCCTCCAGGATAAACTTCAGCAAGCCTAACACCTTTGTTTCTCTTGTTCTTTCTAGACACTTGTAACAGCACTAATCTAGAAGTGAGTACATATGAGTTCTGGTCCTGGCTTAGCTAATTTGGGCAAACCATTTAACTTCTTTGAGACTTAGGTTTCCATTCTAACAAGGTGCAGGTGATAATATCCATTTTGTGCAAGGTCATTGGTTTTTACCACATAACATGTGTAGGTGTTACACACACTGTACCATCCCATACAAATGTGAGTTAATATATTTTCTGTCTTTGTTATCTCTTTTACCTGCCTTAATCACCAAGACATTGTGATCTGTCACTCCATCTTCTCCATTAAACTCTTCAACCATTTCTATTTTTTTTGGGCAATGACTTATCTCAGTCATCATTTCTTATAATTCCCTGTCTAACCCTACTAATGTCTGTGAGATCCTTGCCCCTCTTCTCAAGTGGTTCAACACTTAAGAATGGGGAAAATTTTTTTTTTTTTTTGAGATGGAGTCTCTCGCTCTGTCGCTCAGGCTGGAGTGCAGTGATGCAATCTTGGTTCACTGCAACCTCTGCCTCCCAGATTCAAGAGATTCTCCTGCCTCAGCCTCCCGAGTAAGTGGGATTACAGGCACTCGCCACCGTGCCCGGATAATTTTTGTATTTTTAGTAGAGACAGGGTTTCACCATGTTGTCCAGGCTGGTCTCAAACTTGTGACCTCAAGTGATCCACCTGCCTTGGTCTCCCAAAGTGCTGTAATTACAGGCATGAGCCACCACGCCCAGCTGGGACAATTCTTGTTATATGTTAATTTCTTAAAACCACCAGAGTCTATTCAATATATGATATAGTGATTAAGAAATAAAGGTGTACATTGATAAAAAGTATGAAGTTTCACATATGCACATTCTCATAGCACTCATAATGGCATCTGTTAAACCTTCATCTAACTTTTAAAATAAAATGGCTTGTAAAAGCTATGAATTACTAGGCTGTGGGATGCTTTTGGGATCTCCAAGTAGTAATGTGGAAGTCTAGGCACTCAGCACTGTATGGAATCAAAATTCCAGTGGAATATGGAGAGCAGAAAGATTGGGCAGGGAGAACTTGTGAAAATTTAAACATGATTTTCAGGTTCATTTGGCAAAAAAAAATAGGTGACAATGGATATTTTTAAAAACACACCACCAACAAGGGCATTGCCTGGCCATAATTTATTGAGTTATTTTAACACTTTCATTCTTTGTGCTTTAGGTATTCTGCTTCCTCATACTTAAGGTAATTTTGTAAAACTTTATGGAAGAAAAAACAATGACACACACTCACACATAGAGTATTTGTTTATTGCTGTTATAATAAATTAATAAAAAACCCAAGAAACCTAAAACCATTCTCTCTAGTTTAACCAGAAAAAGATTTGTTACCAGATATTACAAAATATTTGGAAGGGCTGGAGAAGCAGATTCTTGGGCTTAGCTTCTAGAAATAACTCCTAGCACCCAGACTTACATGGTTTTTATCATAAAAATAAAAGCCGCCATGACCATTGTTTGTTAGAGGCTGCCATGTCTCAAATCAACTGGCTATAAGACTATCCTGCTGTGACCATTTGTGCTAGCAAAATAGATGTCTACCACTTGTCTGCCATTAATGCAGTTCCAAAAGCAAGTGAGGTATTGGCACATCTGATTGGTGGAAACAAAATTACATCTGAATTTTGTTTGCTGAATTGCTACATGGGCATAGGAGGTTTTGAAAGTGCAGAAAACATAAAGGAAAAATAATCATTAGTTATACTTAGCATATTAATTAGCAAATTAACATTCTGGTGCCTATCCTTTCCCTTTTTCTATATATTGTTTTGTATATTTTTCTTTATAGATTTTTATATAAAATTTTTAAACATTAAGCTTATATATATGTTGTACATATAGCTTGCTGTTTTCATTTACTGTATCATGAACATTTTTTCATGATTTCACAAAATCCTTGGCTTGTACATCTGGTGATTACACTTTTAACAGTGTTGGATTCTGCTGGAGGTGATTTTTTTCCCTTCTTGGTCTGAGAGATGAGCAGTTATTTTTCTTTTTGAAAAGAGAAAGCCAATTTTCAGTTTATACCAGTAGGTGTCATCCATTCACACAAAGCATAACCCAAGAAACCTAATATAATTTGACTTAATCTCTATAATTTCTACCAAATTCCAGTGTAGTGTTCCAGCCTATCTAAGCTCCTTGGGTGAAGGCCATTTAGGCTTTCAGTTGGATTTGGAGAAGAGGTTATTTTTGCCATTTAAGGTGCTTCCAAAGAAAAGAAAAAAGACAGCAGTTTTGAAATGGAATGCATTGCATAGTTTGAAGTTATCATTTTATATCCTAAAAATACATCAATTACTGGGAAGAGGTTATTAAAATCTTAAAATCTTACTCTGAACAGCCACTCAAAGAAGACCAATGTTACTATTTTCATGATTTTTCTGAAAGAGGGTAACCAGTCTTAATCCTGTGTACAAAAATTTGGGATGAGTTCAAACATAATACAATATTTCAAAAATATCAATGATGATTAAAGAGTCATGAAAATTTAAAATAATAATAACTATATTTTTGGCATTATGTTTTTTTTTTTTTTTTTTTGAGATGGAGTCTCGCTCTGTCACCCAGGCTGGAGTGCAGTGGCACGATCTCGGCTCACTGCAAGCTCCGCCTCCCGGGTTCATGCCATTCTCCTGCTTCAGCCTCCCAAGTAGCTGAGACTACAGGCGCCCGCCATCACACCCGGCTAATTTTTTGTATTTTTAGTAGAGACGGGGTTTCACCGTGTTAGCCAGGATGATCTCGATCTCCTGACCTCGTGATCCGCCTGCCTTGGCCTCCCGAAGTGTTGGGATTGCAGGTGTGAGCCACCGCGCCCGGCCTATGTAATAGTTTTTAAGAGCTTTCATATACATTACCTTTTGGTCCTCACAAGGATCCTCTGTGATTGCAAATGAGTGAACTTTCGCTCAGAGAGGTTAGGCATCTTTCTCAAGACCACACAGTTGGTAAGTGACAGAGTCAGGTCTAAAACAAAGGTCTTTGAATTTTATGTGCATATATATATATATATATATATATATATGTATGTATGTACTGCCAATTGAGTGTCATCCTTTAAAGCAGAAGTTAAAAATGAATAGTCCATGGGCCAAACTGGATCTTTAGATATGTTTTGTTTGCTTCCTATAATGTTGGCTCACGGTGTATTTTAAATTTTTTGAATAAGCTCCAAAATTTAAAAATGGGGATGTTTCCCACAAAGACTAGAATTTCATGTGTCTTTGGAAAAAATCAGAAGAGATGGTTACACTGGATTCATATTCCCTAGCGGCAATGTACAGCTGAAGCTGTGTGTGTGTGTGTGTGTGTGTGTGTGTGTATGTGTGTGATTCTAGCTGGTTATAAACTGTAGAGAAGCAACGTGGCATGGTTTGGCTGTGCCCCACGCAAATCTCATCTTGAACTGTAATCTCCTTAATCCCATGGGTCATAGGAGGGACCAAGTGGGAGATAATTGAATCGTGGGGGCAGTTTCCCTTATGCTGTTCTCATGATAGTGAGTGAATTCTCATGAGATCTGATGGTCTTATAAGCCCACCTCTTGCATCAGCATACCCTGGATATGAGACATGGAATCAAAGGAGATCATTTCAGAACTTTAAGGTTTAGTGACTGCCCTATTGGATTTCGGACTTGCATGGGGCCTGTAGCCCCTTCATTTTGGCCAGTTTCTCCCATTTGGAATGGGTGTATTTACCCAATGCATGTACCTCCTGTATTCGTCTGTTCTCACACTGCTACTAAAGACATTCCTGAGACTGCGTAATTTATAAAGGAAAGAGGTTTAATGGACTCACAGTTCCACATGGCTGGGAAGGCCTCACAATCGTGGCGGAAGGCAAAGGAGAAGTGAAGGCATGTCTTACATGGTGGCAGGAGGGCTTGTGCAGGGGAACTCCTATTTATAAAACCATCAGATCTCATGAGACTTATTCACTACCATGAGAACAGTATGGGGGAAACCACCCCCACAATTCAGTTATCTCCACCTGGCCCTGCCCTTGACACATGGGAATTACTACAATTCAAGGTGAGATTTGGGTGGCTACACAGCCAAACCATACCACTCCCATTGTATGTAGGAAGTAAGTAACTTGCTTTTGACTTTACAGGCTCATAGGTGGAAGGGACTTGCCTTGTTTCAGATGCGACTTTGGACTTGGACTTTTGGGTTAATGCTGGAATGAGCTAAGACTTTGGGGGACTGTTGGGAAGACATGATGGTGTTTTGAAATGTAAGGACATGAGATTTGGGAGGGGCCAGGGGCAGGTTTGGCTGTATGGTTTGGCTGTCTCCCCACCCAAATCTCATCTTGAATTGTAATCCCCAGAATCCCCATGTGTCATGGGAAAGACGTGATGGGAGGTAATTGAATCATGAGGGTGGTTTCCCCCACGTTGTTCTCATGATAGTGAGTGAGTTCTCATGAGATCTGATGGTTTTATAAGCATCTGGCATTTCCCTTGCTGGCACTCATTCTCTCTGCTGCTGCCCTATGAAGAGGTGCCTTCTGCCATGAGTGTAAGTTTCCTTAGACCTCCCAAGCCATGCGGAACTGTGTGTCAAGTAAATGTCTTATCTTTGTAAATTACTCAGTCTCAGGTATTTCTTCATAGCAGCGTGAGAACAGATGAATACAGAACTGTAGAATGGTAACTCAGGAGCCAAAGACAGAACTAAGGGAGCCTGAACTCTGCAGAGGCTGGAAGGAATGGGATCCAGAGAGGTGCCTTACTGATGTTTTGAGGAATATACTATCATTGGGATGAAGGCCAACATGAATAAGTGGCAGTATATTTGTTAAAAATATCAATCATACCATGTGGCAGTCACATCTCACGCTGATTTTTTTCACCCCTCATGGAAATATATAATTAGTTTTCTGGGCTTTATGGATTAATTAATAACTTTAAATGAGAAAATATTTGGCTGTCAAAATGGAATATACTTTTGTTTTATGATTAGAGATGGGCAAGTGATCAGATGAGAGGATATATTTATTCAATTAATTTCAATGTGAAATACAAACACGTTTTGATAATTTTCTGCTCTCACATTATGATTCAGAGTGAAAAATTGTCATTGGTGAGCATTCCCAAGGTCATATGGTTCCTCCAAAAGTCAAGGATTCTTCAAACACTTGTTCATTCAATAAATAGTTGTGGAGCATTGCAAACATACTTGCAAAGAAGGCATCTTTAGGCTGAGGCGGGCAGATCACAAGGTCAAGAGATCGAGACTATCCTGGCCAACATGGTGAAACCCTGTCTCTACTAAAAATACAGAAATTAGCTGGGCATGATGGCGTGCACCTGTAGCCCCAGCTACTTGGGAGGCTGAGGCAGGAGAATCGCTTGAACCCGGAAGGTGGAGGTTGCAGCGAGCTGAGAGGTTGCCACCGCAGTCCAGCGTGGTGACAGAGTGAGACTCCGTCTCAAACAAACAGTAACAAAAAAAACCGAAGACATCTTCAGTTCTTGTTCTGATGTTTCTCACAGTTTAGTAGAAGCTGTTGGAAAGCAAACAGGCCATTACAGTGGTATAATTGTTACAATTGTTACAGGTAGCTAGACAAGCATGAGCTGGGCAGGAGAGGGCTCTTCCCCCACTCATAGGAATGCTGGGTGATGGTTTGGCAATTATCACATTGCCTCTCTAAAAGTGATAAATTGGCAGCTGGTGCCAGGGAGAGGTCATTTCCTGATGGTCCACACCTATTGCACTAAAGTGTTAATTGAATGCGGGTACCATGTAGAAGCAACTTCCTGGGCCTGCGCATTAAGAGACAAAATGGCCTCTGGAGGCATACCACCGGAAAAGGGAAGAAAGCCTCAGATGAGCACACGTACAGTTTCCTAAACACACTGCATGTGCTCACCTCCTAAGGGTAAGGAGGGCACTGCACATGCGGGCAGCCCACCCTAAGGGAACAATCCTGTGAAAGAGGCCAGCCTATAAAGTCCTAAAATCAAGGTTAAACACCACACTTGACCTTGGGCCTCTTCCAAGCACATGCTCCTTTTTTCTGTTCTAAAGCTTTTTAAAATAAACTTCTATTCCTGCTCTGAAACTTGCCTCGGTCTGTATTTCTGCCTTATGCTTCTCAGTCAAATTCTTTTTTCTGAAGAGGCAAGAAATGAGGTTGCTGCAGACCTGTACAGATTTTCTGCTGGTAACTAAGATACCTTCCACCGATAACATAATGATTTCTAGGATGGGGGACACAGAGGAGCATTGGGAGGTTGCAGAAAAGCCACTAAATGGACACTAGTTATGGGGGTGGTTGGGAGTGAATGACATTGGTTTGATGTCTTTGATGAATCGATGGGTATGGAAGCAAAGGCCTGAAGAATGGTGGAATATCTGCCAAAGAAGGTAGGCTAGAGCGGTGAGGAGGGGAAGCACAGACAAAATGATGGCTTCTGGCAGTAGAAGGAAGAGTTAGTTTGGGGAATTTGGAGAACTTCATGTCATTCAACGTGATGGAAACATTTGGTACAGAAGGAAGAAAGAACAAATGTGGCAAGAGATGAGGCCGAACTGGGGAAGGAGCTGCCCTTCATAAGGAATCTTGAAGGGGTGTGGGCCTTACCTAAGAGAGGAAGCCAGTGGAGGATCCTGGGTGGGGCGGGGACACAGATGAATTCTATTTACATTTTACAAAGATTACTCTGGTTGTAGCATGAAGACGGACCAAAATGGGACAAGGGTGGGAATAGAAATGACAGAGGCCTGATCTAAGTCAGTGACCTTGGCAAGCGAGGAGGAAAAAATACTTGAGAGACAGTTAGGAAGTAGAGTAATTGGGGTTTATCGGTGAATCAGCAGGAAAAGGGAGAGGGCTGGTTGGTGGTACCACTCAACAGTATAGGCAAGGTAGGAGTTGAAGCAATTGTGATTAGGAAGGACCTCTCACTTTTGATGCTTGTCCCTTTCAGAATGGCAAACCAAGCTTAGGTGAAGCATAGATATTTGGGGGTTACTTTCTAACCCTATTGCTTGGACTCAGCCATGCTGGTGTCTCTACTCAGACAAATGTTGCTTTCAGTAAGTTGCAAGCAAAGCAAAAGAAAGACATTCACCTACGGCCCTTCAGAAAAGCAAGCATGCTGCATGATGAACTCTGGTGCCCAGGAGGCAAGAAATAAAAAACACTTTTAATGTAACCAACTTTCCATGCCCCACCCTCACCCCAGGCATCTGCATACACAAATCAAAACCATCTTAAGTCATGGAATGAAAAAAAATTAAAAGCAAACAAAAAGCACTTCCTGTGAGGTGAATGGAAATTTTTGCCCAGTTAATTTTCCAGGCACGTGAAAGCAGTTCTGAATATTTTAAACCACAAGTACTTGTATTCTTGACCAAGATTTTTGAGAAGGCAAGGCATGGGAAGGATCATTGAAACAGGACTTTGACATAAAACATTGTTTACATAGAAGTGAGCTCTTCTCCACTATCGGATCAATTTACCACCCAGTGTCTGACAAACTGAGAAGCAAGAGGGTTGGGAAAAAGCAAAGAGATACATATCAAACAAAACCACACATATCCAGTTGAACTAAAGCTGAATTTAACCATAACTTGTGCAACTTTTCTCCCCTTGAGGTAGAAACATTACACCTCCAATTGACCAGGACATCTTTTTTTGCATTCAAATTATCTTGGAATTTCCTCTAGGACCTAAGTATCCTTCCACCATGAAAACAGGAGACCAAAAAAAGTAATGCTTCCAGTAATTTCTAGCCAAATAAATGAGGATAAGTGTGTGAGTGTGGTGGGGTAGTTAAGAGTTTGGAATCCAGAGTTTCACTGTCTGGATTTGAACAGGCTCCGTTGCTCATCAGCTCTGTGACTCCGGGCAAATGACTGAATCTCTCTAACTCTCAGTTTTCTCATCTATGAAATGAGAATAAGTAACAGACTCTCCCTCGCTGAGTTGTTTGAGAACGGAATCAGACAATGCACGTGGAGCCCTGTGTCTGGCACACACTATGTCCTCATTGCATATTTATTATTAGGTTTCTGCTTTGTATTTTTCTCTGTGCAACAGCCCTGAGCTCTAGAACTTATGACAGCTTTTCTCAAGTGAAGTTAAAGTTCCCCATACTCAGTTCCAGAGCTAGGCCTCAACTAGGTTGGAAGAAGTCAGTTGTTCTCCACTGCCTGCCTGTGTGCTGGGAAAGGACTCTAGCACAGTGCCGGTGGGGCTGGAAGCCTTTCCTCATGATGCTACAGGGAGTACAGTGAAAAGGGAGGAGATTGGGGTAGCAAGGTCCCAGGGGTCCTGGCAGCCCAGGCTCTACTTCTCAGGCTAGCTCAGTCCCTCAAACAGCTTCCTTCACACCCACTGCTGAGACCCAGGAGCCCTACAGAAGGTAGCTAGGGGAAGCTTCAGCAGCTAGGGGGATCCCTGCAGGATCAGCCTCCTCCTTACCTTGCAGACCCCTTGGCTGTGGTCTGGCATTCCTAGTGGCTGGCCTAAAGCCCCAAACCTGGAATCTGTTTCAGAGCCTGGACCTTTTGGACTCACACCTTGGTTTCCCTGGCCAGCTGATTTCAGCTTCTCATCTAAATGTTATCTCTGCAGGCCAAGGGAAGTCCAGCCTGGATCTAGCATCTTGGAAGCGCGTTCAGACTTCTGGATGGAGGGATCAGCAGGCCTTGGTATTGGTGGTTCTACCTGCTTCGGTTAAGAGTGAGGACTCTGGAGCCAGACTCTCTAAATCGTAGCACTGACATTTACTATATGACTTGGGCCGGGTTCGTTACCTCTCTGTGCCTCAGTTTTCCTCATCTGTAAAATGGGAGATTAGTGGTCACCATTGGGATGATTAAGAAGATTAAATGAGTTAATATATGTATAAACTATAGTTATAATGTAAATATATATACAAACAGTAACCATTTACATGCATATAAAACATAATATAAATGTAATATTAGCTATATTCATATATAAAAATAGGTATATTTTATATATAAAATATATCATTTTACATTTAATTTTTTACATTTTGCATTAAGATATATTATTTCATATAAAACATTTAAGTACATATACATATAATTATCTATGTAATTATTATTGTTATTGTTGTTATTGTCTACTTTACCTCCCTGCAGGGATAGAGAGACCACGGCAGGCTTTTAAACATTCTTGGTCTCACTGAGCCCTAGGTGAGGAATCCCTGGTTCCTACAGACTCTGCTGTAATATGAGGAGCAGGGTTTAAGTTAGTTTAAAACTGACCCCATCATTTGAAACATTGCAATCTACAATGAATGCCACATAAATATCATTTCTCAGATTCCTATGATGCTCTTCTTTCAGATCTTTTCACTTCAATTTCTATAATAATTTTGTTTGTTTCTTGTCCTATTTCAAAGGCTTTCTTATCTCTGGAGCACCTAGCATAAGATAGAAATGTGTCAAAATATATGTTTTATTCATCATGTGAGTATTTTTAGGTCCTGTTAACCCCCATAACTATTGATTCAGAGAAGTAGGGTGGTTCTGAAAAATACAGGCATAATCTCTTTAACTTGTTTTATAGGAACCAGAATAAGGGTAATGTTTTCCTGTCTTCAAAATCATCAATAATCCATGCATTGTTTAACTCATGTCATAAGCAATAATGCCTTTCATATAGCCATTGGCATCAAAGAAGAGACACCCCCTTGATTTGATGGTAAGCGTGACACTACATAAACTCCCAGAAAACCCACTTCCTTTCCAGCAAATAGAAAACAACCGAGAGCCTGAATTCACTGTCAGCTTTGAACACTGAACGCGAGGACTGTTAACTGTTTCTGGCAAACATGAAGTCAGGCCTCTGGTATTTCTTTCTCTTCTGCTTGCGCATTAAAGTTTTAACAGGTAAGTGGTGTATTGAATATTTCTTATTAAGTTATAATTCAAGTAAACATTAAGAAAAAGCAAAGGTAGAAAAATTACGCACCCAAAAGACAGTGGTTTTGGTTTTTGAAAGTAGGAATAGTTTCAGGATATGGCCAAGGGCACCATGTCACTCATGTCACTGTGGATGGCATTGAGTTTGCATTGCTGCCTTTGATACTGTGTCTTGAGATGAAAAACATGTTTCATCAGACCATTAAATTTTTAAATTACCTGCTTGGAGTTACCTGTCAGTGGATAAACTAGCAGAGTGGCTTACTGTTCTTAGAGAAAGATGAAAGGCAAAATGACTTGTGTCAACAGAATGAAAATTAAATAGCTCTGGCATTTGGACTGGGAATTCTTTCTGTGGTAGAAAATAAAATGGGAAGTCTTTGAAAAGAAGGATTTTGATTTTAATCTTACCTGGATGATCTGTTATCTGAAATGTCCAGGGCACCATAGAGTTTTTATTGACACTAAGTATCAGAGTTCACCCTAAAAAGCCAAGGAGGAAAGGATAATGTAAAAATACTTCCTAGCCCCTGTAGACCTTACAAAAAAAATCATTCTGGAGTCCCTGATTCCTTCTCTTGAATGGCATATAGCAGACTCTATATGGACAATTTAAATAATGCTACATACAATGTAAGTTAATACACGTGTTTCTGCTGCTTTTTACTGTATATAATTTGTACTACTTTTGTTTTCTCTTTCACACTGAGCCCTATTCTTGAGGTTGAAAAAAGGAAAGTTAAGTAATATTAAATAACTTAAATAATCAAATAAACTAAAAGTGAAGGCAGAACTTTTAGTAGGTATGATCCTATCTAGGGATACATTTTTTCAGTGGTAAAAAAATAGACCTTACTGTTCTTACAAAAAATGAAAAAAAAATGAAATCAAATTGATCAAATGTTTCATCTTGTGCTGGCTCAAAGTGAGTTAAGTGCAGTTAAGAGGATTGAGGAATGTAGAATGAGCACAAGGACAGTTTTGGGCTACTTGCTGGTTTATGCCTTTTCTAGAATCTCATGAAGTCCTTTAGCGGCATGAATGACATGAGCAGCTTTGGAATTCATATTCATTCTTCATTCATCCATTTACTCATGTAGCGTTGAGCACCTGCCTGGTAGCAGGTACTGTGCCAGATGGTGTATGTACAAGGATGAGCAAAACCAGGTCAACTCCTGTTCTTTGGAAGGTAACTGCATGGTAGAGAGAGATATATTAATCAAATAATCCCATTGATTAATGATAATTACAGGCAAAACTCAATTATATGAGGGAATGTAACAAGGAGCTTGACTAGACTGGGTGGGTGTGGAGGTGTAGCTGAGGAGCAGGGTTCATTGAAGTCTTTCCTGTGCAAGTGGCACTTGAGCGGAGATTTCAAGGACAAGGTAGCCATCAATGGGGAGAACGGTATGAAGGTAGGGAAGAACGTTCCATACCATGGAAGGAACAAGTGCAAAGAGCCTGTGGCAGGAAGGAATGAGGTAAGGTTAGGGAACTAGAAGAAAGCAGACAGATGTGCCTGAGCACAAAGAGGGAAGAGGCTGAGCTTGGTCCAAGATGACCAACTGGTCCAAGTTGGTCCAAGGTGAGGCTGGAAAGGAAAGTAGAGGCCAGACCATTCAGACCATATGGTCTATGTTCCAGATTTTGGATATTCTTCCAAGAACGTTGGTACCATTCGTGGAAGGGTTTGTTTGTATTGATAAAAATCATTCAACTAGGCCAAACCAATTTGGGCAGTTCTGGTTGTGGTATTATGCTCAGGAGAATTAAAGTAGCATCGGTGTCAATTCTGTGGAAGGTGAGATCCAGCCTTAGGTAGGATTATTTTAAGTTTCCAGATTAAGCTGATGAATAATTTGTATTCTGGAACAATATTCATCGTAGATTCTAAATGAATACAACCAATGTTCACTTTCATTATAAAGAAAACCATGCGATGTGGCATGCTGTTTGGCATGTGGCAAACCTGAGGCACAAGTGGCTAAATGGTAACAATAAATCTGCTAGCAATGATCCTATTTAAAATATCTCCACAATGCATGTATCCAGAAACTGCCATGTAAAAGCTCTAAAGAAAAAGAGCCAAACTCAAGTAAACTAAGCACTTGCTTGTCCTCTGTTGTATTTTCAATCCTCCCAATTTACATAGGCTTTCTCATGCCATGAAGATGTAGGCATTCTTACCTTTAGTCAGTGTTTGAAGAATTTCCAACCAGGAAAGGTTAAGTGATTTGTTACACAGTAATTGGTGGCAGAACCAAAATCAGAACTCTAATGTGACTCCAACATCTACATTCTTTCTAAACTGTGTTGAAGTAGTGGAGGTGTAACATAAATCTAAAGGAACATAAATCTCAATGATTCTGATCACCTTTGTTATTTTGTTGTGAATTAAGAAGGATGGGAATCTTGCTGATTTCTAGTCTTTGATGGATCTCAATGTAGAATTTAACAAAGTCTTGTTTTTTTTTAATGAATTTGGAGCAATAGGACACTTTTAATTATAAAAATATCTAGGAAAAATGTGAATGTCTAACTACATTTTGAAGACCCTCTTTGTAGACCTTATAGGCAACAGGGACCATATGAGTGATGGGACAAATTCTGGTTTTAGAAAGACTACTTTAAAAGCAGTGTGGATAATACGCCAGAGTGGGAAGGGCTGATGGCAAAGGGTGTCTAATAAACGTGCATGTATTATGATGTGTTCTGTGAGGAAGCTGGGAGGATAGCCCTCAAGGCCACTTTGAGCCTTCCTTTGTCACTGAGGCATTCCATTAGTGACTCCTGAATTCCACTTGGGAAAAGAGCCCCTCAGTGTCTCCAGCGTCTGAGAGAAGTCTGTGAAGATGACTGACCTTGGAGCCCCTCTTAGCCTCTCCACGACTGAGTAAATGTCATCTCCTGGCAGCACCCCCTTCCAGAGTGTTCTTGTTAGATTTAACAAAAATCCCAGTTGTCAAATTTTTCTTTTGATAGATGAATTCAGGCCATTCCCAGTCAGCATAAGCCTCTACTTGATTTTATTTCTATGTTTATTTACTACTTATTTTTCTTTGTTGTATCCTCTTTTTCTCTTTTATTTTTGTTGGTGTGATGAAATTTCTTTTGACTCTCCTCTTTGCCTCCGGTTAATTTGGAATGTCGACTACAGTTCTTAATTTACTAAGTAATTGACATGTTCAAAGAATCTTAATTGAATGTCTACTTGTTTATCATTGTATGAAAATAATGAAAATGCCTTTGTCTGATGTGCCTAGTCCCCATCCCCTGCGCTGATATGAGAACTTAAGAATGTTCTTCCTTTCCCACTCTCACACTTCCCCCAGACAGTGCACCCTGCTCCATACGTGGGTTTTGTGGAAATAATTTAAAACTTATAGTTGCAGATCATTGCTAGGTTTCCTCTTACAGTATTTCTCTTCTGTTTCAAGAATCCTTTCTTAACACTTACATCACATACGTTCAATGACAACATCATTCTGGACATCTGCTCCTGTCTTGTGATCTCTGTTCTAATCTAATGATCAGAAGACTTCTCTTATTTTCGTTAAATACCCCCAACTCTCTGAATTCCAGTACAGGTAAGGGTGTCTTCCTTTTACCTTGATGAGTGACTGATATCTTTCCTGGGAATAGGAGTCCTGGATGGCAGCCTTTCTTCTTAGTGGTTGCAGATATTCCTCCACTGTCTGCTGGCTTCTAGGGTTGTGGGTGAAGAGTTTGATGGTAGTCTAATTCTCATTCCTTTGTAAAAAAAAAAAAAAACTCTAGAATTTCATAATCTTGAAAGCTATTTACTTCAGTATTGGAATTCAGGAATTCCTCCAGGATATGTGTAACTCTCTCCCTCTGTTTCTCTTTCTGTGTGTTTCTATTAATTTTTTTTTTTGAGGCAGAGTCTCACTCTGTCGCCCAGGCTGGAGTGCAGTGGCGCAATCTCGGCTCACTGCAACCTCCACCTCCCGGGTTGAAGCGATTCTCCTGCCTCAGCCTCCCAAGTAGTTGAGACTACAGGCGCCCGCCACCACGCCTGGCTAATTTTTTTGTATTTTTCGTAGAGACGGGGTTTCACCGTGTTAGCCAGGATGGTCTCAATTTCCTGACCTCGTGATCCGCCCACCTCCGCCTCCGCCTCCGCCTCCCAAAGTGCTGGGATTACAGGCCTGAGCCACCGCGCCCCGCCGTTCTATTAATTTATTATTATTATTTTTAAGACTGGGTGAAAGTTTTCAATCTCTAGACTCAAGCTTTATTCTTCATTTCAGTCATTTTTTCCTAGTATTTGTTTAATCATACCTTATGCTGTTTTTCCCCACTCTTTCTAGAAATGTCTCTTATTCTTATGTAAGATCTTGAGTCCCTTATTTTTTCATCATTTGTGAACAAAATGGCTTTCACAACTTGCTGTTGCTTGTTAACCACAACTCCTTCAGATGAAATGGATATTTCAGTTTTAAGTTACTAGTAGCATATTCCCATTTCTTGGTAGAAACAAAATGCAGGCATGTAGGGGGGACTGAAATTCTTATCTTTACTCACTGTAAGATTCCTAGCATTATTTGGCTTAAAAAAATTCATCCCAGTATTCACAGTTGTAAACAGCAAAATCTACAACATATACTGCTTCCCTACTCTAAGAATATTGAGTTTTATATGCAAAATGACTTACTGGGCTTTGCAAATTTTTAAAAATGTATTTTAAAATCATTTGTAGCTTGCAATAACTGAAGAAAACATCACAATTTCTCTGTAAATGGCATCTCAGTACTACTGCTGTTCTAATAAACTAGGTCTGTCAAATGGCACTTTTTGGTCATTCAAAGTGAAAAAAAAACCATGGCATTTGAAACCTTATAAAAATTCACAATTATATTTTGGAAAGTGGAACTTAAGTATGTAGGGGATATGTCACACAAATTGAAAGTATTAGTCAAGAAATGATTTTTTTTTTCAATAGTTTGGCCTGTAAGGTTGACCAAAACAGGTAAAGATGTGCAAGTTTAGAGAGTCAGAAACTGGGGATATGAACTTCCTTCTGGTTCATGTATAACATAATGATGCTTGTATCTACTTTGCTTGAGGAAAAAAAAGAAACAGGTTGTCCCCAAATAGGGTGATAGACTCAGGAGTTTCCATCCAGTTGACCACGAGTGTTGTTAGGATCTGTTTATTTGAGCCATGTTGACACAGACACAGCACTTTCAATAAGCAATTAATGATCATTTAAAGGTAACTTTTTTGAATTTGATAAATAGATTTTTTTTACAGCCTATATTTGTGTTCTAGGACCTTGCATCAAAGAATCCGTACATGCAAAAACAACAATAACAACAACAAGCTGTCTACTGCACTCACAGTTAAAGTTCTGTTTACCTTGCACTATCTAGGACTAATGCAAAAATCTCATAGATGTGCCTATTTGCACTTCTTTCATTATGATGAAATTTACTTCTATATGTGAATCCATTTCTGTACATTTCTACAGGCAGATAAGTGATGGGAAAATCATTAAGAATTTAGACTTCATCAGAGAAGAACCCAGGTACAATGACAGCCCAGCTTAATACATGATGGCTGATGAATGAAAATGTCTAGGGAAATGAGTGTGTTATGTACAATGTAATTTCATATCTAAGTCACTTTAAAATAATTTTTTGATATATAATAACCCTTTCAATCACAGAACACATATGTGGCACCAATGCGAATACTACTTTAAGTATTAGGGGTGATAATATATCCAATATACCTACAAGGAAAATAAATACCTGAAATTCATTTTCATATCTAGCTTAATGTTAAAAGCTTCTTTTTGTTTTTTTATTTCTTAGCAAATCTCTTTAGCTCTGATGCTTTAGTTTCTGTACAATGAGGGGGTTGGACTAGATTATTAGGTGAAGAGATTAAGTAAGTGTGTGGACCCTGGTGTCAAATTATCTTATTCTTTTTTCTTTGTTTTTGTTGGACTGGGTTAATTCGAAGACCTTGTCTTCAAGCTCTGAATTTCTTTCTTCTAGTTGTTCAATTCTATTGCTGAGACTTTCCAGAGCATTTCACCTTTCTAAAATTGTGTCCAAAGTTTCCTGAAATTTTTATTGCTTTTTCTTTAAGCTATCTATTTCCTTGAATATTTCTCCCTTCACTTCTTGTATCATTTTTTGGATTGCCTTGCATTGGGCTTCACCTTTCTCTGGTCCCTCCCCGATTAGCTTAATAACTAACCTCCTGAATTCTTTTTCAGGTAGATGAAGAATTTCTTCTTGGTTTGGATCCATTGCTGGTGAACTAGTGTGATTTTTTGGGGGTGTTGAAGAGCCTTGTTTTGTCATATTACCAGAATTGGTTTTCTGGTTCCTTCTCATTTGGGTAGGTGCTGTCAGAGGGAAGGTCTAGGGCTGAAGGCTGTTCTTCAGATTTTTTTTTTTGTCCCATGGAGTGTTCCCTTGATATCATACTTTCCCCTTTTCCTATGTATGTGGCTTCCAGTGAGCCAAACTGCAGTGATTGTTGTCTCTCTTCTGGGTCTAGCCACCCAGCGAGTCTACCCGGCTCTGGGCTGGTATTGGGGGTTGTCTGCACAGATTCCTGTGATGTGAACCATCTATGGGTCTCTCAGCCATGGATACCAGTGCTGTTCTGGTGGAGGTGGTGAAGGGTGCAATGGACTCCATGAGGGCCTTTAGCTTTGGTGGTTTAGTGCTCTATTTTTGTGCTGGTTGGCCTCCTGCCAGGAGGTGGCGCTTTCCAGAAAGCATCAGCTGTAATAGTATAGAGAGGGTCTGGTGGTGGGTGGGGCCCTAGAACTCCCAGGATTATATGCCCTTTTGTGTTCTGTTAACCAGGGTTGGTAGGGAAGGGCAGGGCTAGGCATGTCTGAGCTCAGACTCTCCTTGGGCAGGTCTTGCTGTGGCTGCTGTGGGGGATGTGGGTGAGATTCCCAGGTCACTGGAGTTGTGTACCTAGGAGGATTATGGCTGCCTCTGCTGAGTCATGCAGGTTGTCAGGGAAGTGGGGGAAAACCGGCAGTCACAGGTCTCATCCAGATCCCATGCAAACGGAAGGGCTGGTCTCACTCTAACCATGCCTCCTCTAACAGCCCCAAGTCTGTTTCCAGGCAAAGGGCGAGACTGGCTTGAAAACTTGCCTGAGGCTTTCTGCCTCCCAGCTGTGAAAGAAAAGGGCTTTAGTTTTTCCCCTGCATGTGAAGTCTGCATGCTGGATTCACGGCCTCCCCCAAGTTCAGGCCAGGAGACTTCTTGCCCTGTTCAAATAGTTACAAAGTTCAGCTAGAGAATTCCTTCTCCCTGTGGAGTTTTATACCCTGCTCCTCTGACCACCCTCCAGATGGATCCCTGTGGTGCCTGGCAAGAATGGGCTGCTTGGGGACCCATTGAGCTCCCAGAGCCTTTCTGCAGCTTCCTCTACCCCTGTATTTTGCTCTGTTTGGCTCTCTAACTTGACTCACCTCCAGATAAAGTCGGAAACTTCTCCACAAACAGACCTTCAGCTTCTCCAGTCAGAGTGTGTGTTTGGGAGAAGAGGGTCTCCCTTTCCCGTGAGTCTTTTCTTTTTGACTGGGAAATAAGTATCTCCCAATCTTCAGTAAATAGGATCTTTGCTCTCCTTTTCCCACTCCTCTTCTTGGCCCATTACAAAGATATTTACCAAACATGCTTAGCCTTTATATTCTTCTATTAATATTAATTCTTTTATTTAATATGATTGAGCTTCTACTATGTTCAAGGTCCTGGGATTATTTAGGCAACTGTAATGCAGTCCTTATCTTTGTGGAGCTCATGGTTAAATGAGGAAGACAGACAAAAATAATTATATGCTATGCGCTAAAATATACTGGCCTAAACAAAGTATTATTGGGAGCATAGAAATAAGAGTCTTTGTCTGGTGGTCTTGGAAATATCTCAAGAGAGAAGTTGACATTTAAAATGGTTCTTGAAGAATGAATGAGAATTTCTTCTCAGATTAAGGGGTAATCAGATATTTTAGTTTATGGTAACAGAAATAATGAAATGTGAAGCATATTCTAGTAGTAAAGAACAGAAGTGTGAAAGAAATGGCCAAAAAGTTCAGTGTGGCTTCAATAGATGGCCTATGAGATTGTGAAAGCATTTTGTGTCAAGCCAGATATATATATTTTAAAATACCTTAAAAGCAATAGAACACTAATAGAGACTTTTAAACTGGGGAGTGAAATGCTTTTCTGAAACATAATTTTGGGAGCAGCATGGAGGAGGGATGGGGAGGAGAGAGATCAGTATTGAGAAGGCCAGTCAAGAGGATGCTTTCACAGATAAGGGAAGACATGTAAAAGGTGTGGATTGGCAATGGGAATGGAGAAAAAGAATTGAATTTAAGAGATATTCATGAGCTGGAGTCAACTGGACTTGGTGACCAATTGGATGATGAAAATCAGAGAGAGGAAGAAATGAGGAAGACTCTGAGGTTCCTAGGGTCAGACTAGTGACTCCCTGAAAAGACAGGGTTTGGGTTTGGTGAATGAATACAGTCATGTGCCACTTGACAATGGGAATACATTCTGAGAAATGTGTCCTTAGTGATTTTGTTGTGTGAACATCATTGAGCGTACTGACACAATGATGTCTACTAGATGGCAGAGCCTACTGCACTACCTAGGCTATGTGGAGTAGCCTATTGCTTCTAGGCTACAAACCTGTACAGCATGTTACTGTACTGAATACTGCAGGCCATGGTAGCACAATGGTAAATATTTGTGTAACTAAACACATAAAAGGGACATTAAAAATTTCTGTATTATAATCTTATGGGACTGCCACCATATATACAGTCCATCGTTGACCGACATGTCATTTATGCAGCGCATGACTGTACTGAGCTCAGTTTGGAAAGGCTATACATGATGTGTTAGAGTAAAACCAGATAGTGATGTTGAAAGGAATTTGGAAACAAGGAACTAGAAGTTTGGGCTGGAGAGAAAATGTGGGCTCCTGGGGGTAGACATGAGAGCTGGAGCCATAGGTGCAAATAAGTTCAGGCAGTGAACACCCTGTCCGTGTGCCCAAGGAGTTTTGCACAGTAGCTGAGCAATGGCAAGCAATGTGGGTATTCAGAGGTGTGGATAAAATCCTCTCTCCCTCCCACTCTGTGGAAGAGAGTTGGTTCATTTAATCTCATATGATTTCCCTAGTACAATAGTTTCAAATCAAAGGCAATGAAGTAACTAACAAAATAACTTGTTTGTAAATTAATTGCTTTGTGAATATTGCTACAAAGTTTTACAATACCACTGGGATTTTTTCATTTTTCATGAAGAAATCAGTTTTAACTAGGAGCAAATCAATCTTTCATTTTTCTTATTATACACACTTAGAGAACCAAAGGGTTGTTTTTTACCCCCTATGGAGTTCCTTGGAGAGTAAAACAATGCACACATTGTGTGTGTGTTTGTGAGCATTCTTTCGGCTTTTTCTCCTCACTTTGCTTCTTCCCATTTTTTTTTTTTGCTTTCTTTTTTTTTTCTCCAAATGTTAGGCATTTAGGTTAGATTGGGTTTATCTTGTCTATCCTCCCTCCCTTCCTTGCCTCAATTACTTCTTTAGATTATGGGTGCCTTTGAATAGCAATGTAAGTTTAGAAATGATGCATATATAAAAATCTACTAACCAGGGATCTAAAGGTTTTAGCTGGTAGACTCATAAGACATGACATTGCTTTTATGAAAGGTGAGAAAAGTGGTAGGAAGTACTTTTTTTTTAAATGCCAGAATTTCTTAGTAAAACATCAAATATAACTAAAACCTAATATAAACATTGCAATTTTTAGACTTTTGCCTCTTGTATCACATTCATGTGCTGTGCTAAGCTAACACTTATCATTGTTTGATTACAGAAAATGTGTTTAATAAGCACTATCAATGATTACAAACTCAGGACATCTTATCTTTCCATCACTCTGAGACCTTTGTGGAGGTTTGTGGTTAGAAGTCTGAGTTAAAGAAAATAAAATTACATTTCTGATATCTTGCACGCTCTGCACTGAGTGGGTTCTTTAAATGTTTCCTCCAGAGGATTTTCAACCAGGAACAATACAACTGCTTGCAAAGAGTCCCAGCAGGATGGGTCTGGGCAAGAGCGTCTTATACTGGTGAAATGAAGTAGTTCAGATATTAAAAGCATCAACTTGCAAATGAACTCATCTGTACTATAGTGCAATTCTCGGGTGAATGACCTTTTCTTCAGAAATTTTCCTAATAGTCCCCCAAAAGAAGAAGAAAATGTTCTTGTGCTTTATAAATTTTGAAAACCTAAAGAGATCACTTAATATAAAGATTTTTATTTTACTCTTGAAAACATTAGTCTATTGATATCAACAGTAATATTATAAAAATTATTATTATTATTATTTTTTGAGACAGAGTCTTGCTCTGTTGCCAGGCTGGAGTGCAGTGGTGCACTCTCGGCTCACTGCAACCTTTGACTCCCGGGTTCAAGCGATTCTCCTGCCTCAGCCTCCTGAGTAGCTGGGACTACAGGCACACGCCACCACACCCAGCTAATTTTTGTATTATTAGTAGAGACAGAGTTTCACCATGTTGGCCAGGATGGTCTCAATCTCTTGACCTCGTGATCCTCCTGCCTCGGCCTCCCAAAGTGCTGGGATTACAGGGCGAGTCACTGCGCCCAGCCTATAAAAATTATTGTTAGCAGCAGTTAACAGGCTTGAGCCTCTATTGGGAAGAATATGCCCTGTTAGACACAGTATTCTATGTGATGAAGAAAATATAGTACCTGTTCTCTAGACTGATTATAATCTAGGGTTTCCAATAAAAAGTAAACAGATATGGTAGCAAAACAAAACCTCATGTTTAATATTCAGATTTTAAGACTCATCACCAGGATCCAAGACCACACATTCCTTTTTGTGTTTTTAGTAACATATTAAGTGCTAAAAGATATAAGATGATGTTTATATCACAAATCACTAACATGCTGTGTTTATAAAACATCTTGGTATATTAGAACAACCATTGGTCCAGGGGTTCTTGTCCTGGCCATATATTGGGCAAATGTAATGGCTGCGCTTTGGGACATCCAAGTGAGCAACCAGGTTTGTTGCTCACTTGGATGGAACGAAGTTGTCCTGCCCTCCACAGACATATAAGAGCCAAGAGAATTATCAACTGTCTAAATAAGTATTTATGAACCCAGTGGATATTTGAAGGTAAAGAAAGTTTTTCTTTAAAGCTCAGACAGATAATTTCCATTAGAACATGACATCTTAGTTGGGGTAGTGTCTTGTATGCATGATTGTGTATCTTCATATACTTGTTTCCAGAAGAAAAGCAATAATATGGCATAGCTAACTCTGGGATCATGCCCCAGCTATGAGCTATGTAATCCTGGGCAAGATAGTCACCTTTTCTGGCTCTAGTTTAATTTGATAAATGCAAATGGAAAATGCAAAATGAAAGGTTTAACTTGTCCTTTCTATAAGCCCCTTTTGGCTCTTATATTATAAAATCTGTGCTTCATCTCCTCAGATTTAAAATGTCACCGTCTATATATTCATTTGTTCACCCATCCAACCATGATTTCATCCATCCAATAAATACTGATTGCAGCTCACAACACACCAGGTATTATTGTAGATACTTGGGATGGATTTGTGAATAAGACCAACAAGGTCCCTGGTTTTAAAGCTTACGTTAGAGTGGAGTAGCCAGACAATAAAGAAGAAAACAATCAGATAAACCAGATAATTTCAGACGTGATAAATGCTTTATGTCAGTTAATGTACTAGATAATGACCTGGATATATTCTTTAGACTGGGTGGCCAGTGGTCACTGAAGAAGTGTCATTACTCTTGAACGATGACAAAGAAGCAGCCATGTGAAAATCAGAGAGAATGTTCTAGGTGGAGAAATGAGAAATTAAAAGCCCTGGGAACCTGCTTTGTGTGTTTGAGGAACAGAAAGAAGGGCAGTGTGACTGTGGTGTAGTGTGTGACTGGTATAAAATGGGGAGAGGTAGGAGAGGTCATGCAAGTCATGGGAAACCGGGGTAAGAATTTAGATTTTACTGCAAGTGGAATGAGAAGCCCCTGGAGGTTTTATAAGCAGAACAATGACTCTATTGGATTATGCATGTAAGAAGGTCATTTTGGTTTCTCTGTGGAGAATGGATTGTAAATGGGCAAGAGTAAAAGCAGAAGCTCTTGTAGTCCCAGAGAGAGATGACAATGGTTTGGACCAGTTGAAGCTGAGATGGAGGAGAAGTGGATAGATTCTGTTGGACATAAAACAGAGGTGCTGGAAATTAGGCGTTCTTCCTGCTCACAGATTTTTAGCAGTGGTCCTGTAACACTCAGTTGTTAGTGACCACTGTCTAGCTTCCTGTGGTTGCCTGCTTCTATTATACTTCTGTTGATTGTTGCTAGTGACACTTTGACTGTGGATTGAACCAAAAATCTTTCATGCACCCAGGAAGCTGTGTGACCTCGGGCAAATAATTTAATCTGTCTGGGCCTTCAGTTGTCTGTACGTACACAAAAGAGGTCAGCAGGTCTGACTGTGTATGATGCTGAGAAGAGGTTGAATCATGTTACAGGAAACAAAAAGTGTAAAGCTGAGGGTATTTATAGGATGCCTGAAACATGAACAGAGTTGATGAAATTTATTAGCAATGGAAACGGTATGTTAGGAAGCATGAAGAGCATATCAAAGATAGTGTGAGAGAGGATGTTTTGGAGGAGATTTTATATTAAAGGTGGTATGGGAAGAAAAGGCAAACATGAGAAAAAGGAAGAAAGAACAAGAAGAGAGAGATTGGTAAGGGGAGCACTGACAATTTTTAACTACTGGTATGGCAACAGAATTGACCAAATAGATTTGACACCTTACCAATCAGAGCAGACACTATCTATAAAAGCGGTGCTATCTATCATATCAGCATTCCAGGCTGAGTATTAGACTTGGAGATAAGAACATCCAAGAAGGATGGAGAAAAGATCCTAGCTGCTTTTGCAGTTATAAGAAACTAACGTATTCAGATCTTCCTTAAATTGTCTATCCATTAAATGCTTTAGTCATGGTTATAAGGGGCAGTCTCCTTTAATACTATTTTCAAATGTTACCAAAGGCCAAGAAGAATTTGTAATTTGTCATTTGAGCATTGTCTTAGTCCATTTTCTGTTGCTATCACTGAATACCGGAGACTGGGTAATTTATAAAGAAAAGAAATGTATTTCTTACAGTTCTGGAGGCTGGGGCCTAAGTCTAGGGGTCTAGGGGCCTAGGTCTAGGCTGAGGCGTAGGGGTGAAATCTGGTGAGGGCCTTCTTCTTGGTGGGGACACTCATCAGAGGCCCAAGGCAGTGCAGAGGATTACATGTTGAGGAGGCTCTTGAGAGACAGCCAATCTGGCTGTTTATAACATACTAACTCTCATGATAATTAACCCACTCCTGTGATAACCTATTAATCTGTTAACCCATTAACCCATGAATTGGATTAAGCTATTCATGGGGGTTCTGCCAATCATCTCTTAAAGGCCCCACCTCCCAATTCTATTACACTGGGGATTAATTTTCAATATGAGTGTCAGTCAGAGGGGACAAACATTCAAGCTATAGCAAGCATATCTGTTCTATATCTGCCAAAATAGTTATGAAATAATTAAATGCTATAGTTAAAAACATTCGAACTGCAGACTTAGAGCTGTCAAGCGGTTTTCCAGATGGAAAGTTTAAACACTGGATATGTGGAAACCTAAGTCAGCCTTCTGATCACTACATTTCATAATAAATAGGCGATCCAGGTAGTTTTTAAGTTAAAAATAATAAAATGAGTAATTAAGAGCGTCCAGGCCAGGTGCGGTGGCTCACGCCTGTAATCCCAGCACTTTGGGAGGCCAAGGTGGGCAGATCATGAGGTAAAGAGATCGAGACCATCCTGGCCAACACGGTGAAACCCTGTCTCTACTAAAAATACAAAAATTAGCTGAGCATGGTGGCATGTGACTGTAGTCCCAGCTACTTGGGAAGCTGAGGCAGCAGAATCGCTTGAACCTAGGAGGCAGAGGTTGCAGTGAGCTGAGATTGCACCACTGCACTCTAGCCTGCTGGTGACAGAACAAGACTCCATCTCAAAAAAAAAAAAGTGTCCAATAGAAATGACACTTTGAAATCTTCAGCTGATGTCAGTGGCACACACTCTCAACATTGCCATTCAAGAAAAATTGAGGCACAGCATTCCTGGTCCTACCTAAATACTTTTGTGGGCAAGAAAGACAGTCTCCTTTATTTTAATTTATTCTGACTTTCTGGAATAGCCCATTATGATATTGAGACAGAAAGTGGTTAACAGGAACATTGTTCTCCCTTTGGAAGACTTACCCAACAGCAAAGAATTAGCTCTCTCAGTTGTTTGCAGTCTTATCTGGATATATTCTGATGCTGAATCCAGAGAAAGCAAGTGTTAGAAATAACATTGAGATGTTTTTGTTTCACTTCTTCATTTCACAGATGAGGAGGCTGAATTCCACAGGGGTACCCTAGCCACAGAGCCTTGCTAGTGGCAGAGCCAGAATTTGCCTCTGGTTTCCTTGGGATCCACTGCAATGCACTTCCACCACACTGCACCGCCAACCATTCATGTCCTCTTGTGTTTGCCACAGTGCGGGCACAATGGGGGAAAAATCTGCTGACAAAATCATCTTCGGAAGTAGAAGACAATGCGTCTATGTCTGTGTATACATGGTGACCACAGACGCTTTGGCTCCAAGATCATTGTGGTTTACTTGCTGCCATTCTAAAGTCTCTGGGAAATTTTTTGTGAACATTTCTAAAGGAACTGAGAACCCGTCCACTGATTTTATCTTCTGCAGCAGACGGTAGAGACATACGCATCAAAGCAACAGTGGGGCAACATATTTTACTGTCAGACAAATAAAGCCCCAAGCAAAATACCCTACGTTTTAATCTAATGTAGACTGCACCTGTTCTCATGCCAACAGTTTTTTTTTCTTTGCCTCTTGATAATATTGTTCCTTCCAGTTTTTAAAATGAAGCAAGTATTATTTTCCTTCTGTATGCTTTTAAACATACTTATTATAAAACAAAACATACATATAGAAAAGTGAAAAAAATGTACAATTTAATGAATAATGCTATAGCATACTACCTTACCCTCATAATCACCACAGGTCAAGAAATACAAGATTGTCGGCACCCCTATTTCCTTCTGATTCCAACTCTTTCTCCCTCTTTAGACAAAACCATTAGGCTGAATTTTGTGATACTAATTCAGATTATATTAACTATTTCTATTTTTTAGTAATTATGGAAGAAATCAAAACATGTATACTTCACTTAGAAAAGTTTCAAATTACATATACCTTCACTATCTTTCTAGACAATGTGCTCTATATTGACAGATGTTTCTTTTAGCACATTGGAGGTATATGTTATAATTCCACTGTATCAGGGCTTTTATTGTTGATGTTGAAACAGTCTAATAGTTGCTCCTTGGAAGGTAATCAGTCTCTTTTCTCTGGCTGCTTTTAAGATTTTCACTAAGATACATCTAGGTGTGCATACTTTTAAAAAATATGCTTGTGAATTGTTGGGATTCTTGAATCTGTGGAGTGTGACTGGGTTCTAACTAATTTTTCCAACCTATCTGCTGGTTCACCAATTTTCTCTTTAACTCTGTCTAATATATATTAAACTTATCTATTGAGTTTTAAATCTCAGTGCATTTTTTTGGCTGATTCTTGTAGGTTCTTTTTCAAATTAGTTGACTTAAATTTTCCTGTGTACTACAGATATTATTACAAGTTTTTCTCTTATTTGCTTAAACATAATAAGCTTAATTACTTTATTTTGGGGACCTGATAATTCAGATATATAAATCATGAGTTTGTTTTTGTAGTTTGTTGTTTCTGTTGTTCCCTTGTTTTCTTGTATGTCTCATTATTTTTGTGATGTGTTTGCCATTGAATGTGAATATTATTTGTACGAAATTTTTTGAGGCCTAGGATGTAAACCTTTTCTTCTTGTAATAGTTTGCATTTTTACTTTCAAAAGCTGAAGGGTAATAACAATGCAAATCTCCTTAAAGAAAATTCAAGGATTGAGGTTTTCTAACCATTGAAGTCCAGAAGATTTTTCTGGACCATCTAATCTGAATGAGGTCTGGTTTATTTCTTTACCTGTGCTCCAAGAATGTAACTCTTTGGGGTCCCAATTTATTGGGGAGAGGGTTTTCTGCTAGATCACTCACTCTGCAGATTCTGGGAGTTGAGACATAAAAACAAAAGTTTGAATTTGAAAGAACAGCAATGCTTTCCGAGTAAAAGCAGCTTCCAAGCTTTGCCTGTCTCTCGGGGTTCTGGTTCTCTCTTCAAATTTAGCCTGGTAATTTCTCCTCCTTTGTGTCATTCTTTAATGCTTTTAATAATATTTTTGGACATTTGTTCAACATTTTTGGTTGTTTTGGCGTGAGAATTAGTTTGAATAATAGGGACTGCTATAACTGAAGACTAGAACACTTGTGCTTATTTTCACAATCAAATCACCCAAATTGAAGATATATAGGGAAAATATAAATTGAAGCCTAGGGTCATTAAGAAAATAAGTAATTGTGTATCTTAAATAAAATTAAGGCAACTAGTGTAAGTGGAGGTGTGACAAATAGCCCCTCCTGCATAATGCTAATCCTGTTACAAATTTCAGAAAGCAAAATGGCAATACATAGTATTATAACTTTTAAACATGTTGACCAAATGTCATAATATTTACATAAAAGCAAAATGCTGAAAATAATCCCAATATCCAACGTTAGTATTTTAGTTTTAACAAATTATGATAGATTAACATTTTGGCCAATAATATAGTCATTAAAAAGGATAATTATGATGACTAAAAAATGAAATGTTTATGACATAAAATAACAATAGCAGAACACAAAATAACATGTTTGCTATAAATAATAAGTATGTTTTTGCAATATAAAGAGCAAAAATATACAAATAGTATTTCTATTTCACTGTAGAACTAGGTAATTTTTTTCCTTAAAATTTTTTTACACTTACATAGTTTTCTCGAAAACAAAGACCAAGATTTCAAAACTTAGGAAAAAACCAGCATACTAATAATTTTCCCAAACAATTTCAGCATGAAAATTTGTCATATTAAAAAGGAAAATAAAACAAAAAGAAAGAGAAGGCAATGAGCAGTTTGAATTTATAGTCTAATAACTCAGAATCTGCAACCACCAGGCCAAGGTGATTTCAGTTTTTTCCTTCTGTGATTCCCATGTAGCTTGCAAAAACAACCTTGGCTTCCTATAAGCATAAATTTATTTCAGAAAATGAAAAAGTGGGGCTGGGCATGGTGGTTCACGTCTGTAATCCTAGCACTTTAAGAGGCCGAGGCAGGAGGATTGCTTGAGGCCAGGAGTTCAAGACCAGCCTGGGCAACATAGCAAGACCTGTCTCTACAAAATTTCTTTTTCAAAGTTAGCCAGATATGGTAGTGTGTGCCTGTATTCCCAGCTTCTTGGGAGGCTGAGGCAGGAGGGTCCCTTGAGTCAAGGAAGTGGAGGCTACAACGAGCTAGGATCATGCCACTGCACTGTAGCCTGGGGAACAGAGTAAACCCTTTTCTCTGAAAAGAAAAGAAAGAGAGAGAAAAAGTAAACAAAAATCTGGGGCTTTATCTTTATTATCAGGCCTTGATTCAGTTCTCAGTGGATGAGGTTTGGAGAAAATACATTTCTATCATTTGAAAATGATTAGTCTGTTCTTTTACTCTCTAGCAGGAGGACATAATGTATGTGTGTATATATGTATGTATATGTATACAAGTATATATACACACACATAGTCTCTATATATTGTAATATACATATACATATAATACATATATTTTAATATATAATATGTAATATACATACATATATAACATATATATACAATTATTCATTTTTAAACTACTTCGTACTTTTACAAAGTGAGCAATTTCTATCTTTCCTTGTATCTGCTTTACTGATGTACATCAGTGATTATTTACTCATCAGAAGTACACATGGTTCTTGTCAGAGTAGTTTGATCAACAGGTAGACAATTCCTTCTCCCCAAGATATACCTACTAATAAATGAAGTTTTTCCTAAACTTCAACTTTTCCCATATCTCTCTGTTTAGCTAAGTGCTACTAATCCTTTAATTCCAATTTTAAAACTCACTTCCTCAAGGCGGCATTTTCTGATTCTATAATCAAAATTATAACCCACCTGACTCTACCACCTTCATTTAAATAGTACTCCATTCCTATCACAAATTATGTTGCATTACTACATATTTATTCCTTTACCATCTGCCTCCAATACAAAAGCTACCAAAGGACAGAGACCATACCAGTTTGATTCATACACACTATGTAAATATATTATTTAATATTTAGTATATTCTATATTCACATATGACAAGCAAGTTTCTGTTTAGGATTTTTTTTTCTCTAGTACATAGTTTTATCTTATGTTCTTCCTTGAGGGGTGGAGGGAGAATGTGAAGCTGTTTCATTTTGGTGCAACAGAGATGACTTTATGCATTGAATAAATTGCTTTTATGTTAAAATATAATTATTAGGGCAACATTATAAAATGTCACTTTTGCTTTGTTTTCTTTCTTTTTATGCAGGAGAAATCAATGGTTCTGCCAATTATGAGATGTTTATATTTCACAACGGAGGTGTACAAATATTATGCAAATATCCTGACATTGTCCAGCAATTTAAAATGCAGTTGCTGAAAGGGGGGCAAATACTCTGCGATCTCACTAAGACAAAAGGAAGTGGAAACACAGTATCCATTAAGAGTCTGAAATTCTGCCATTCTCAGTTATCCAACAACAGTGTCTCTTTTTTTCTATACAACTTGGACCGTTCTCATGCCAACTATTACTTCTGCAACCTATCAATTTTTGATCCTCCTCCTTTTAAAGTAACTCTTACGGGAGGATATTTGCATATTTATGGTAAGACATTGCTTTCATCTTCCAAACTTAAGAGTATATATACGTTTTGACAACTTTTCTCACTAATAAAATCAATTAGACAAATAAATATCTTTTGTGTTGGAGTTCACTTAGATGCAGTTGATGGTAATCATTTATAATGAAGATATACAGGTGATGATTTACTATTAATCATAATTAGTATTATTCAGCAATATGCAACGTAATCCCATAGACTGCTAAGTCAGAAATAGATCATATTGCCTTTTAAACACATATGCTATTAAAAATCAGGAAAAACATTAAGACAAATACTTAAACTCATGGCTTAATAATGGGTATTATCTCTATGTTCACCTAAGATTTAAGGTTTGGTTTTGCACTGTGTTTGTGGAATGAAGTATGATGATTGAAAATCATAGTTTTATAACCTTACTTTTACTATTACCTCTTTATAAAAATATAGTCAGAAAAGCCCTTTCTATTAACCACATTTGTAAATACATTATATGCATAATCTTTTAAGTTTTAGTTCCTGGATCCTTGCCATAATACTGAGATGATGTTAGTCTAATAACTTGCCCACTTACTGGATTTCATGACTATAATAAAGAAAAGCTTCATTTGATTAAATAGCTCTTTTAAATTTGGTAAGAGAACTTGTGGTTCAGCAGAATTTTTCATTAATATACCTTTTTTTCCAATCCAGAATCACAACTTTGTTGCCAACTGAAGTTCTGGTTACCCATAGGATGTGCAGCCTTTGTTGTAGTCTGCATTTTGGGATGCATACTTATTTGTTGGCTTACAAAAAAGGTAAGCGATTTCTGTCTTTCCTTGTATCTGCTTTACAGATACACATCAGTGATTATTTCCTCATCAAAAGTACACATGGCTCTTGTCAGAGTAATTTGACCAACAGGGAGACAATTCCTTCCCCCCAAGACATACCTACTAATTAAACTAATCACTTGGAACAGAAATTTATGTATTTGTTTTATAGCCCACACATTCCAAAGAGGACTTGACTTGATGGCTTACAGAGAGTTACATTATTATTATTATTGTTCAAACTAGATGAGGAAATTGAGGTCAAGAGAAGACTAAAGGTCAGGAGGAAGGTTAAAACATAAAAATAGATGACTCTGATTTTTAAAAAATTATTATGCGTGGGCTGCGAATTTGAATCTAAGGTTCCTGAGAGGCAGGGCAGAGATGAAACAATTAGTTATAAGTTTTGCTTAGCTGGTAAGTTAAAAACAGTCAGCAAGAAAGCCTTCTAAGGTGTCAATTGTAGCTGAGAAGGAAATTGACAACTTTTTTACATGGTAGGTTATTAGACTCCTTGCTTTTATAAGAAAACCACTGAGGAGCTATTTAGAAAGATAAACAACAATGACAACAACAAAAATCTCCCTGTGCTGGGGGATATTCTTTTTGGTCTCTTGCATTACAGGTTCTCAATCAAAGAACTGACACCACTCTGCATATTACGCGAGTATGCTAGCACTCAAGTATATCCACAGTGTGGTCATTGGCCAGTGTATATCTGTGGGAGACTGGAATTTGAAAAGAGACATAAAGAAGGAAGAGAATGAGATAGTGCCCATGGTCTAAGTCTATTGGGAAAGAAACAATAAAGGCAAAAACGAGGAAGAAAGTTCAGTAGAAAGCTCTTTTTATGTAAAGCCCTTTTCATATTGTTTTTCTACTTAGCCTAAAGCCAGGAACCTAAGTCACATTATCATGTTTTTGTCACATACCACTTCAACAAAGAATAGAAAACAGTCAAAAAACAAAGAGATGGAGAAGAAAAGATGACCAAGCATGTTTCTGGCTTTTTCTTTCAGAAGTATTCATCCAGTGTGCATGACCCTAACGGTGAATACATGTTCATGAGAGCAGTGAACACAGCCAAAAAATCTAGACTCACAGGTATGACTCCATTTGGGGGTTTGGGAAGGGAAGAGGTTTCTTCACAGTAAGCCTGGAATGTTAATTTTTTTTTTTTAATTTTAAAGGAAAGGAAAACATCTCCAAGGCCTAATTCTAGAATTTTCTGTGAAAATCTGGATTTCTCACTTTAACTAGATTTATATTTTCTGCAGTATATTGAAAACAAACAAGCAATAGGTTTGTAAGCCACTATTGAAACTAAACACACAAATAGCTCATAAACCACCATAGTATCAAGGCAATTTTCCAATTGATGTTTCAAAAGTTGGGATGATTCTAAGTGTTTTTTGTTGAAGGGTTCATTCAGTCATTCAATGAGCATTTATTGAGCATCAGTTAAGTGTGAGTTACTGAGTGAGGCACTCTGGGGAATTTGGACAGATATATGCTAATTTTGGACTGAGATTAGGAAGAGAGATCTGTGCTGGTACTGCTAGAGGGAAGAAGGAGAAATTGATGAAGATATTTGGTTATTTTGATGTAAAGAGTGTGCAAGTTTAGAGAACTTGGATGGCTTTAGAAGTCTCAGTAACATGGAAATTTGACCTTTTCTGTTAAGAGTTAGAAAACTGAAAGTTGCCAAGTTTGAGGAGCACCCAGAAAGTTTGAAGCTTCCATTGTGGAAAATTCATGTCTTATGCCCTTGAGGTTCGAATGATGTGCGATGTGTAATGAGACAGAAGCCACTGCATTTTTCCACCCCTCAGTGGCTACAGATTATCTAAAGGGGACACACATAGCTTGCATTGTCATGGAATTATAGCATGGGATGAGAGCTAAAAAGGATCCTTGAGTTCACATTTCATGTTTTAGATGACAGAGATTGATGCTCAAAGTGTTCAGTGACTCTTTTGGTTCCCTAGACAGTTAATACCATAGCTTTGACACTTGCAAAGAGCTTATGTTTCATTACTTTGCTGTTGAAAAAATATATGATCTCTCAATCTCTTTGCTTAATGTGTTCTGGCTGTTTGGATCCCCACAAGCAAGAACCTGAGATAAGGACTTGGGTGCAACTAGTTTATTTGGGAGGTGATCCCAGGAAGAAGGGGTGAGGGGGCAGGGAGAGTGAGACGCCAACAAGGAGAAGCAAATGAAGGGCGCATTATTATCAAGGTCTCAGCTCCAGGCCACAGAGGCTTGACTTCATTGGACCTCTGAGAAGTGTACAGATGCCTCCCAGAATCATTCTCTTGAAGGATGGCAACCACTGGCTCCATCCTCACTGATTTGGGGCTGCCTGTGGAGGGCATTAGCTTTCCCTCATCTCTGAGCTGTGCCTCTACTTGGGATGAGCCTACTTGGGATGAGTCTTCAGAGAAAGTCTGGAGGCAGAAAAGCAGTGAAATGCAGTGGGGCTGTTGTGCTAGAACAGTCAGCCCATGCAGCGCTTTCTGCCCCAGCAGCAGCGGCAATCAGAGGTGGACAGTTTCAAAGTGATGAGTTTAGATAATGTCTGTTATAGGAGTCGAGAGCTAAACTTCTCTGGAAATGGGGAACTGGTGCTGGGTGTTGAAGCATAAAGACGAGTTTTCATGGTGTGTGTGTGTGTGTGTGTGTGTGTGTGTGTGTTTGTGTGTATGAAAGGCAATGGAGAGGGGAAAGCTTCTTGTAGGGAACTGGCACATGGAGAGCATTTAGAGAATTTATGCTAAATTTTTGTTACAGATGTGACCCTATAATCTGGAACTCTGGCACCCAGGCATGAAGCATGTTGGCCAGTTTTCCTCAACTTGAAGTGCAAGATTCTCCTATTTCCTGGACCACGGAGAGTCTGACTTAACTACATACATCTTCTGCTGGTGTTTTGTTCAATCTGGAAGAATGACTGTATCAGTCAATGGGGATTTTAACAGACTGCCTTGGTATGCCGAGTCCTCTCAAAACAAACACCCTCTTGCAACCAGCTTTGGAGAAAGCCCAGCTCCTGTGTGCTCACTGGGAGTGGAATCCCTGTCTCCACATCTGCTCCTAGCAGTGCATCAGCCAGTAAAACAAACACATATACAAAAAAAATGTTTTAAAGATGCCAGGGGTACTGAATCTGCAAAGCAAATGAGCAGCCAAGGACCAGCATCTGTCCGCATTTCACTATCATACTACCTCTTCTTTCTGTAGGGATGAGAATTCCTCTTTTAATCAGTCAAGGGAGATGCTTCAAAGCTGGAGCTATTTTATTTCTGAGATGTTGATGTGAACTGTACATTAGTACATACTCAGTACTCTCCTTCAATTGCTGAACCCCAGTTGACCATTTTACCAAGACTTTAGATGCTTTCTTGTGCCCTCAATTTTCTTTTTAAAAATAATTCTACATGACTGCTTGACAGCCCAACAGCCACTCTCAATAGAGAGCTATGTCTTACATTCTTTCCTCTGCTGCTCAATAGTTTTATATATCTATGCATACATATATACACACATATGTATATAAAATTCATAATGAATATATTTGCCTATATTCTCCCTACAAGAATATTTTTGCTCCAGAAAGACATGTTCTTTTCTCAAATTCAGTTAGAATGGTTTACTTTGTTCATGTTAGTGGTAGGAAACATTGCCCCGAATTGAAAGCAAATTTATTTTATTATCCTATTTTCTACCATTATCTATGTTTTCATGGTGCTATTAATTACAAGTTTAGCTCTTTTTGTAGATCATATTAAAATTACAAACAAAATCATCTTTAATGGGCAAGCATTCTCATGGGGTAGAGCAGAATATTCATTTAGCCTGAAAGCTGCAGTTACTATAGGTTGCTGTCAGACTATACCCATGGTGCCTCTGGGCTTGACAGGTCAAAATGGTCCCCATCAGCCTGGAGCAGCCCTCCAGACCTGGGTGGAATTCCAGGGTTGAGAGACTCCCCTGAGCCAGGGGCCACTAGGTATTCTTGCTCCCAGAGGCTGAAGTCACCCTGGGAATCACAGTGGTCTACCTGCATTCATAATTCCAGGATCTGTGAAGAGCACATATGTGTCAGGGCACAACTCCCTCTCATAAAAACCACACAGCCTGGAAATTGGCCCTGGCCCTTCAAGATAGCCTTCTTTAGAATATGATTTGGCTAGAAAGATTCTTAAATATATGGAATGTGATTATTCTTAGCTGGAATATTTTCTCTACTTCCTGTCTGCATGCCCATGGCTTCTGAAGCAGCCAATGTCGATGCAACAACATTTGTAACTTTAGGTAAACTGGGATTATGTTGTAGTTTAACATTTTGTAACTGCGTGCTTATAGTTTACAAGTGAGACCCGATGTGTCATTATGCATACTTATATTATCTTAAGCATGTGTAATGCTGGATGTGTACAGTACAGTACTGAACTTGTAATTTGAATCTAGTATGGTGTTCTGTTTTCAGCTGACTTGGACAACCTGGCTGGCTTTGCACAGGTGTTCCCTGAGTTGTTTGCAGGTTTCTGTGTGTGGGGTGGGGTATGGGGAGGAGAACCTTCATGGTGGCCCACCTGGCCTGGTTGTCCAAGCTGTGCCTTGACACATCCTCATCCCCAGCATGGGACACCTCAAGATGAATAATAATTCACAAAATTTCTGTGAAATCAAATCCAGTTTTAAGAGGAGCCACTTATCAAAGAGATTTTAGCAGTAGTAAGAAGGCAAAGAATAAACATTTGATATTCAGCAACTGAAAATACCTCACTGTGTTTTCTTGGGGGGAGCAGGGAATTGATTACCTTAGCTAGCATGTACAAATTTGACATTGTACTTGAAGATAGTTACATTGCTTGGAACAGTTGCTTTCTTTATTTTCTTTTTTAAAAAAATTTTGAAATAGCCACAAACTTATAAAACAGTTGGAAGCACAGCAAAAGGACTGTTCTTTTCCTGAGTAAGTTTCTGATCTAATGTCCTATCACCTTTGAATGGTATTTTTTACAAACAAGAACACTGTCCTTCCTAACCATAGTATAGCCTTCAGAAAATTAACATTGATGCATTGCTACCATCCAATCCTCAGAGCGTCTTCAACATTAGCCCTGTGCATTTAGTTGATATGTTTCATGCGCGTCTGTGTGAAGAGACCACCAAACAGGCTTCGTGTGAGCAATAAAGCTGTTTATTTCACCTGGGTGCAGGTGGGTTGAGTCCGAAAAGAGAGTCAGCGAAGGGAGATGGGGTGGGGCCGTTTTATAGAATTTGGGTACGTAAAGGAAAATTACATTCAAAGAGGGGTTGTTCTCTGGCGGGCAGAGTGGGGGTCACAAGGTGCTCAGTAGGGGAGCTTTTGAGCCAGGATGAGCCAGAAGAAGGAATTTCACAAGACGATGTCATCAGTTAAGGCAGGAATAGGCCATTTTCACTTCTTTTGTGGTGGAATGTCATCAGTTAAGGCAGGAACCGGCCATCTGGATGTGCACGTGCAGGTCACAGGGGATATGATGGCTTAGCTTGGGCTCAGAGGCCTGACATTCCTGTCTTCTTATATTAATAAGAAAAATAAAACGAAATAGTGGTAAAGTGTTGGGACGTCGAAAATTTTGGGGGGTGGTATGGAGAGATAATGGGCGATGTTTCTCAGGGCTGCTTCGAGCGGGATTAGGGGCGGCGTGGGAACCTACAGTGGGAGAGATTAAGCTGAAGGAAGATTTTGTGGTAAGGGGTGATATTGTGGGGTTGTTAGAAGAAACATTTTTCATTTAGAATTATTGGTGATGGCCTGGATATGGTTTTGTATGAACTGAAAAACTAAATGGAATAAGAGAAGGAGAAAAACAGGTATTAAAGGTCTAAGAATTGGGAGGACCCGGGACATCTAATTAGAGAGTGCCTAAGGAGGTTCAGCATAGCCCTGCCAGTAAAGATTATTTATTTACTTCAAGAGTTAAGAGTGGCAGTTTGGGGATAGCACCAGGAGATATCAGCTGTGATGACTTGGAGAAACAGTGTAAACCGGCAGTGTAAACAAGAGCAGGTCATGTATGAGTAGCTGAGAACGGTGAATAGGAGTGTGACTAGACAGAAGATGGTAGGGATGACAAGTTTTTTTGGGGCACAGTCTAAGTTGGTCTGGTGTCTGGAATGAGACTGGGGCCTAATAAAAAGGAGCATCCATACAGGAGCTCAAATGGGCTGTACCCTGTAGCATTCTGAGGACAGGTCTGACTTCTGAGAAGGGAAAGTGGTAAAAGTATTTTCCAGTCCTTTTTAAGTTGGTGGCTGAGCTTGGTGAGGTGTGTTTTTAAAAGACCATTAGTCTGTTCTACTTTTCCTGAAGACTGAGGACTGTAAGGGATATAAAGGTTTCACTGAATACTAAGAGCTTGAAAAACTGCTTGGCTGATTTTACTAATAAAGGCTGGTCTGTTATCAGACTGTATAGAGGTGGGAAGGCTAAACTGAGGAATTATGTCTGACAGAAGGGAAGAAATGACTGCGGTGGCCTTCTCAGACCCTGTAGGAAAGGACTCTACCTATGCAGTGAAAGTGTCTACCTAGACTAAGAGGTATTTTAGTTATCTGACTCGGGGCATGTTGAGTAAAACTAATTTGCCAGTCCTGGGTGGGGGCAAATCCTCAAGCTTGATATGTAGGGAAGGGAGGGGGCCTGAATAATCCCTGAGGAGTAGTAGAATAGCAGATGGAACACTGAGAAGTTATTTCCTTGAGGATAGATTTCCACGATGGAAAGGAAATGAGAGGTTCTAAGAGGCAGGCTAGTGGCTGGTACTGTAGCATAGCCTGCCTTTGCTGGTGTGTGGAGATTAGGCCTGGTGGAACTGCCATCAATAAACTAAGTGTGATCAGGGTGAGAGACAGGGAAGAAGGAAATGTGGGGAAATGGGGTGAACGCAGGTGGATCAGAGAGATGCAGTCATGAGGGTCAGGTGTGGTATCAGAAATAATGTGGGAGGCCGGATTGAAGTCCGGGCCAGGAACGATGGTAATTGCGGGACTTAACAAAGAGTGAGTACAGCTGAAGGAGCCGGGACGCAGAAAGCATATGCATCAGGTATGAGGAAGAAAATAGATTTTGGAAGTTATGAGAAATGTAGAGAGTAAGTTGAGCATAGTTTGTGATTTTGAGGGCCTCTAAAAGTATTAGGGCGGCAGCAGCTGCTGCACGGAGACATGATGGCTAGGCTAAAACAGTAAGGTCAAGTTGTTTGGACAGAAAGGCTACAGGGTGCCTTCCTGGCTCTTGTGTAAGATCTCTGACCGCACTAACCATGCCTAGGACGGAAAGGAGTTGTTGTTTTGTAAGGGATTGAGGTTTGGGAGATTAATCGGACACGATCAGCAGGGACAGCGCGTGTGTTTTTATGAGAATTATGCTGAGATAGGTAACAGATAAGGAAGAAGTTTGGGCTTGACTGAAGTAATGGGGGCTGTCTGTGAAGCTTTGTGGCAGTACAGCCTAGGTAATTTGCTGAGCTTGATGGGTGTCAGGGTCAGTCCAAGTGAAAGCGAAGAGAGGCTGGGATGACGGGCACAAAGGAATAGTAAAGAAAGCATGTTTGAGATCTAGAACAGAATAATGGATTGTGGAGGGAGGTATTGAGGATAGGAGAGTATATGGGTTTGGCACCACGGGGTGGATAGGCAAAACAATTTGGTTGATAAGGCATAGATCCTGAACTAACTTGTAAGGCTTGTCTGGTTTTAGGACCGGTAAAATGGGGAAATTGTAAGGAGAGTTTATAGGCTTTAAAAGGCCATGCTGTAGCAGGCGAGTGATAGCAGGCTTTAATCCTTTCAAAGCATGCTGTGGGATGGGATATTGGCATTGAGCGGGGTAAGGGTGATTAGGTTTTAATGGGATGGTAAGGGGTGCATGATCGGTCACCAAGGAGGGAGTAGAGGTATCTTATACTTGTGGGTTAAGGTGGGGGAATACAAGAGGAGGATGCAAAGGAGGCTTTGGATTGGGAAGAAGGGCAGCAATGAGATGTAGCTGTAATCAAGGAATAGTCAGGGAAGCAGATAATTTAGTTAAAGTGTCTCGGCCTAATAAGGGAACTGGGCAGGTGGGGATAACTAAAAAGGAGTGCTTAAAAGAGTATCGTCTAAGTCGGCACCAGAGTTGGGGAGTTTTAAGAGGTTTAGAAGCCTGGCTGTCAATACCCACAACAGTTATGGAGGCAAGGGAAACAGGCCCTTGAAAATAAGGTAATGTGGAGTGGGTAGCCTCTGTATTGATTAAGAAGGGGACGGACTTACCTTCCACTGTGAGAGTTACCCGAAGCTTGGCGTCCGTGATGGTCTAGGGGGATTCTGAGGCGATCGGGCAGCATCAGTCTTCAGCCGCTAAGCCAAGAAGGTCTGGGAAGGAGTCAGAGAGCCTTGGGCCAGAGTTCCAGGGGCTCTGGGAGTGGCTGCCAAGGTGAGTTGGACAGTCCGATTTCCAGTGGGGTCCCGCACAGATGGGACGCGGTTTAGGAGGAATCCTGGGCTGCAGGCATTCCTTGGCCTGGTGGCCAGATTTCTGGCACTTGTAGCAAGCTCCTGGGGGAGGAGGTTCTGGAGGAACGCCTGGCTGCTGCGGTTCAAGCGTTTGGAAGTTCTTGTGTGCTGGAGATGTGGCTGGGGTTTGTCTCACAGTGGAGGCAAGGAATTGCAACTTTTTTCTATTATTGTACACCTTGAAGGCTAGGTTAATTAAATCCTGTTGTGGGGTTTGAGGGCTGGAATTTAATTTTTGGAGTTTTATTTAATGTCGGGAGCAGATTGGGTAATAAAATGTATTTTGAGAATAAGACGGCCTTTTGACCTTTTAGGGTCTAGGGCTGTAAAGTGTCTCAGGGTTGCTGCCAAATGAGTCATGAACTGGGCTGGGTTTTTCATATTTGATGAAAGAGCCTAAATGCTCACTGATTTGGGAGAGGTCTCATAAATAAAAAGGAGCATTAACCTTGACTATGCCTTTAGCTTCAGCCACCTTTTTAACAGTGAATTGCTGGGCAGGTGGGGGAGGGCTAGACACGGAACAAAACTGTAAGCCGGACCGGGTGTGAGGAGGGGAGGTGATAAAAGGATTATAGGGTGGAGGAGCGGAGGCTGAGGAAGAATTGGGACCTACCTCAGCCTGGCCAGGAGGGGAGAGGTCAGATAGGTCTGTAGAAAAGGAAGATTAGAAAGACTCAGCGACGCTTGGGGTTGGGACTGAGGGGACAGGTGGGAGGGAAAGAAGGATTTGGGATGAGTTGCACTGGGCACAGAGACTAGGAAGGGACTGATGTGTAAAAGAATGCCTGGACGTCAGCCACCTCAGACCGTTTGCCTATTTTATGACAAGAATTATTTAGATCTTGCAGGATGGAAAAATTGAAAGTGCTGTTTTCTGGCTATTTGGAACTACTGTCGAGTTTGTATTGGGGTCAAGCGGCATTGCAGAAGAAAATAAGATGCTTAGATTTTAGGTCAGGTGAGAGTTGAAGAGGTTTTAAGTTCTTAAGAACACAGGCTAAGGGAGAAGAAGTAGGAATGGAGGGTGGAAGGTTGCCCATAGTGAAGGAGGCAAGCCCAGAGAAAAGAGAGAGTAGAGACATGGAGGGAAGGGGTTCGGGGGTTCTTACCCTCCAGAAAAGTGGGAAAGGGGTCGGGGCACAGAGATACGAGGTCAGGGCATGGAAATAAGGGATTGGGGCACAGAGATATAGAGGTTGGGGTGTGGAAATAAGGGATCGGGTGCAGAGATATAAGAGGTTGGGGCACGGAAATAAGGGATCAGGGTGCAGAGATATAAGGGGTCAGGGTGTGGAAATAAGAGATTGGGGAGCAGAGATACGAGGTTGGGGTACTTGCTCCTCCCCTAGAAAAGCAGGACTTGCCGCTAAGGGTGAAGGAGAAGGGGTCGGGGGTTTCTTGCCCCCCAGAAAGGCGGAGAAGGGGTAGAGACACAGAGAGAAGGGGTTGGGGTACTTGCCCCTCCCCCAGAAAAGCGGGACTTGCCGCTAAGCATGAAGGACCAAGGCAGGCATCCCTGCGTGGTCTGACACCTCTGAAACATGGGTGAATAATCAGAGAGGTGTCCCTGCAATGATTAAATACCAAGGGAAGGCTGTCTTCCCAGTCCGTGACCGGCGCCGGAGTTTTGGGTCCATGGATAAAACGTGTCTCCTTTGTCTCTACCAGAAAATGAAAGGAATTGAAATTAAAAGAAGGGAGAGATTGAAGTGTGGTGCCAAGGCTGAAAGGAGAAAGAGGGTGAGGGATAGTGAGGGAGGTTGGAGAAGAGAGTAAAAAGAGGCTGCTTACTGGATTTGAAATTGGTGAGATGTTTCTTGGGCTGGTTGGTCTGAGGACCTGAGGTCACAGGTGGATCTTTCTCATGGAGCAAAGAACAGGAGGACCGGGGATTGATCTCCCAAGGGAGGTCCCCCGATCTGAGTCACAGCACCAAATTTCATGCGCGTCCATGTGAAGAGACCACCAAACAGGCTTTGTGTGAGCAATAAAGCTGTTTATTTCACCTGGGTGCAGGTGGGTTGAGTCCGAAAAGAGTCAGCGAAGGGAGATGGGGTGGGGCCGTTTTATAGGATTTGGGTAGGTAAAGGAAAATTACATTCAAAGGGGGGTTGTTCTCTGGCAGGCAGAGTGGGGGTCACAAGGTGCTCAGTAGGGGAGCTTTTGAGCCAGGATAAGCCAGGAGAAGGAACTTCACAAGACAATGTCATCAGTTAAGGCAGAAACTGGCCATCTGGATGTGTATGTGCAGGTCACAGGGGATATGATGGCTTAGCTTGGGCTCAGAGGCCTGACAATATGTTTCTGTGGTGTCCAGTCTGGACAGTTTCTCAGTCTAGACTTCACGGCCTTGACACTTTTGAAGATTAGAAGCAGTTGTTTTGTAGAACATCCCTTGTTTGGGTCAGTCTGATGTTTCTTCATGATTAAAATCAGGTTCTTCATCTTTGGCAGAAATAACACAGAAGTGACATTGCACTCTTTTAATTGCATCCTATCAGGCAGCTCACAGTTTCGATTTGTTACATTACTGATAATGTTCATTGTCATCACTTGACTAAGGTGGTGTGTGTCAACCTTCTCCACCACAAAGTAATTCTTGTCCCCTTTATATTTTAATAAAGATTTTATGGGAAAGTACTTTGAAACTTTGTAAATCTTCTGTTCCTTGTGAAAAATTTTATTTATTTGTTCATTTATATCTGTATGGCATCATGGCATCCTACTTTATTCAATAGATAAAAATTTGTTACTATCATTATTCTGTTTTGATACTGAAATTGCCCCATCCTTGGCCAGCAGGAGCCCATTCCAACTGGGTCTTGTGTTCTTCCACCATGTCCTCAATGTTCTTTCAGCACTCTTGCTTTCTGGAAGAATGAGCTAGTCCATCCTCAGTTTGAGCTTTCACTGTCCCAGTGCTGGAATCAGCTGCTTCTCCAAGAGCCCTGGTTTCTTTGAGAGATGGTTGTAGAAGCTAAGACCTAGGCATTAGTTCTGCTCATTGCTATTGGAATGTCACTGCTCCTAGGTCCCATCAGTGGACAGAGCTAGGGATAGATATCTATCCAGATAAATAGATAAATATGTGTATAAATATAAATGTAGATGTAAATGTGTGTGCATATATGTGTATGTGTGAATATTAATATATATTTATATAATATGTATAAGTAGATGTAAATGTGTGTATATATGCATCCACATACACATTAGTCTGCCTCTATATTTGTCTATCCTACCTAGAAATCCATGAGTTCACACCCAAGCCATTAATTCTGATACAACACTACATGGTGATTCATTCTAGTCTTATCCCTTTCTTTTATTTATCCTTCTTCTGACAGTGAGAAACCTTACTTTTAGATCCTTAGTACATTCATTATTTGATCAATCCCCTAGTATGAAACTCACCTCCCATCTTCTTCCTCACTCCTTCCCCACATGGTTCCCTCCTCTCTCTGCCTCTGCTCTGACTTCTCATTCCAGGCTGCCTGTTCCTGTTACCCACTTTGCCCAGGTGGCACTGTGTCTCCCCATGCTGGGCTCTCCCATACCATGGATTCCCTTTTCACCCTGTTTGGGCTCCAACACTCCAGGCTGGGTCATTCCTCCTTGAGGATGCTCTCCATACCATGCCTGGGCCTGCTCAGGGCCACAGTAGATCTTTGGGCTAGGGTGGATGATCCTATGGCTTATGCTTTGCACCACCTCACAGTGTGCTTTGGTGGTAAGTTCCATTGCCTACCATGATCACTGGCTAGATGCATGTTACTGGTGTTTTCTTCACCTGCCATGTAAACTTTTCACCCTGGAATTCTTGTCTCAGTGCTTATTTCTAGAAGAGCTCAAACTAAGACACCTCCTTTGCCCCTCCAAACCTTGGGAGAATGAAGGGTTTTCCACAGTTCCCTGGTGCTTCATCCTTCCTTGTTTATCTCTTGACTCCTTCCACAGTTTTGAAACAATCCCTTCATTAGCCCTGTTCACTTAATTTTTTAAACTACTACATATTTCTGTGGAGAATCTGACCAAATTGCACCAAAATGTGGCCGGCTCCTTCTGCTCCATCCCCATTCTACATCAGGACCCTGGGACCTGAAGTCTTCCCATGGTCTCACCTCCTTCTGTAGGAGTCTTAGCTTGAATTCTGACAACTAATGTTCTCTGCCTTGTTACGTCTTTTTCTTCGTGAAGTCCACATTCGTCACAAGAGAGGACCATGTTTTCTTTGTGTCTCTAGGTCCTCTTCTGACTTCCAACTCACTCCATTGTTTTCCTTTGTGCTTGGTGGATAAGATTTCTCTTGGTGCCACAGAAGACAGACTGTACTCAGCCTAGCTGTTAATCAACCTTTGATGAAAATGAGGAACTGAGGAATCTGGAATTTTCTATGAGGATGAATGTATTACTATCAACATTTAGTCCCCTCCTCCAGAGTCTGTGTTCTCAGTAAAATGAGAAAGATGGTGAATTCTCCAAGTCTTTACCACAAAAAGGCAAGCTATGCTTCGGTGTTTTTCACTTTATGCCATTTTTTATTTCCGTCTACCTTGATGATTAGGGCTTAGGAATTCAATGTATGAATCTAAACTCTTTACTGCCTTGCCATATTTCTAAGGCAGTGAGACAGGCTGTCATCAAATCTGTCAATAACTCTTAATACCAATCCTCTCACTATTTTAGTCTTTCCAAATCTACCCATTCTTATGTCTCATTTCAGGAACATGCTCTAATCGTGACTAAAAGTCATCGTTTCTCCCTTAGGCTCCTTCATAGTGCTTGCTATACATTTTTTCATTTTCAAGAAGCTAGAAGTTATGGTCAGGCAGGTTCACTGGGAACCTAGTCTCTGGGGATGGAGTTGGCCAAAGCCTTCAGCTAAACCATGGATGTGTGCCACTGACCTCTTTTCTCCTTAAGAAAGAGTCTCCATTGAGACAGGTTAACAACTAAGTTCTAGCTTCATATGGGAGAAGTTTTAATCTTCAGTGTTCGTAAATAGTATAATAGCATATAAGTATGCTTTTTTTTGACAAAAATACTGAGTTCTAAAATGTGATTTCTCCTTAATATGGTCTATTTCTGTTCTGTCTTTATGGTTTTGTGGTGATAATCCAAAACAATTACAGTTGACGCTTAATGAATGTGACATTCTTTTCCATCATTTTTCCAATTATTTGGAGTCATGATGAAAATGCCCTCTTGAGGCTGAATTCCAAAATGGCACATAAATTAGCACAAAATCCGTGGTATAAAATCCAGGTACCTCTGAGTTTACTTAGAGTTCCATTCAAAGAAATGATGGTCCATCAGAAATACATTTTAACTGAGAAGCCTATCTTTTCCTAGTCTTTTGAGCACATGCCAGAATGGGTATGAGTTTCATTTTAAAAGCACGGAAAAACGAAAATTTTTTTCTTTCTTTCTTTTATTTTTGAAATAGAGACAGGATCTTGCTCTGTTGCACAGGATGAAGTGCAGTGGCATGATCATAGCTCACTTGCAGTCTTGAACTCCTGAGCTCAAGTGATCCTCCCACCTCAGCGTCCAGAGTAGCTAGGACCACAGACACATGCCACCATACTTGGTTAATTTTTGAAATCTTTTTGTAGAGATGGAGTCTCGCTATGTTGCACAGGCTGGTGTTGAACTCCTGGCCTCAAGTGATCCTCCCATCTCAGCCTCCCAGAGTGCTGGGATTACAGGCATAAGTCACTATGCCCAGCTGCAAATTTTCATTAAAAAAACCTTTCTTCTCATTATCAATACCTCTACATACCTGGAGGTAGCCCTTGAAACAGCGCCTCCTTATTTGACTTCTCCTAAAGCCTTTATCTTAGCAGTCTGAACATCTCTTTTATCTCTTCTCCACATTTTCCTAATTGAAGCAGCTGATAAAACGGTATACTCTCTCCCTTCCTCATTTACATCATCCCTGTATTGTTTATCTAGGGTTGTTATAACAAATTACCAAAAGTTGGTGGCTTAAAACAGTACAAATTTATTTTCTTACAGTTCCGAAGGCCAGAAGTCTAAAATTAGTTCTACTGGGCTAAAGTCAGAATGTTGGCAGGGCCAGTCCTTCTGGAGGCTCCAGGGAAGAATCCATTTTCTCGTCTTTTCCACATTGGTGTGACTGCCAACATTTCTTAGTTTTGGCCACATTGCTCTTATGCTTGCTGCCATGGTCACATTGCTTTCTTCTTTTCTGTAGTTGAATCTCCCTCTGCTATCCTCTTCTAAGCGCATTTGTGATTACATTTTCAACGAATCCAAGATCATTCCATTTCAAGATCCTTAACTAATCACATCTGCAAAGCCCCTTTGGCCATATACGATTATTTGCAGGACCTGCATATATTTTGGGGGGCTTTATTCAGCCTACCACAGTCTCCTAACCACAAGGCGTCCTCTAAATGTCTTCTTGCCACCTTCCTCACACGTTCACGCTTCCAATGTGCACGATCATTTTACCAGACCATCCTGGGAAGTATTACACTTCTCACCCTGAATTTGATTTCTAGCAAATAACATTATCTACTACATTACACCTTGAGTTTCACGAGAAAGTCACATTGAAATGGAGGCTTTGGGTGGGGTGTGGATGGAGAATCCCCTATGCACCCTTCCTTCCACTCCCAACCTGGGTTTCTATATTTAGGTTTCCCCACCTTCTTCTCTAAGCCTCCTGTTCTGAAACTCCATACCCCTTCTTGAGAAAGTTCCCATTTCTAGATGTTTTAGGTTCTTTATTAGGCTAGTGGGCCATATGCCAAGTCTGAGTCTGAGAGTCATGAGCAGAGCTTTAGACTCCAGCCCACTGGGCAGCTGAAGCTTATTATTCTTAGTAATGCAGGTGCTGGGGTGGAGGAAAACAGGGAGTGTGGGCATTAGTCCTGGGGGTAATAGTTAACTCAACTCCTTCAATTCTAGTTTCCTTTTCATTACTTGCACCAAAAGGAGCTGCAGCCCCATTGCTTTCTTTGCTAGTGAGTCAATCAAAGTAAGCACTCTGGCCCTGAAGAACAAACTATACTTGAGCATCAGTACAGTCTAAACCCATGTTGAGAAAAGACTCAATTGCCTCACTCAGCCAGGAGCCTGCCCTACCCCTGGTGTGACTGGGTCCCCATCACTGTGAAATAAAGTTTTGTGGGTTTTTTTTTTTGCTTTATCTGGCAAGCTTTCCAAAACCCTAAAAGAAGTTGGCATTAACATTTAATGCTTTTTCACTTTATTTATATGTGAAGTGGGCTAGCCTAAATTAAATTATTTTGAGTCGGACTTTCCCCTCTAATGGAAATCAGGGTGGCTATCTTCTAATTTCCTCCATCCCATGGTATATGTTAAATGTTATGGTGTCTGAATTTATTTCCTAGCAACAGTCAACAAAAATGGCTATTTCTGGGAAGCACTCCTCTTTTCACATAAAGAAACCCAAGTGAATGAACATGAGAAATATGGGAACCATTGCCTGCCTTCCAGTCGAAGCTTGGGTCCACCTAACAGTTCCCAAACAGGGTTTTGAGAGTCAATCCTATTAGTATATGAGGATCGAAGGAGTAATTTAAAATAATCAAAATACCTTCCCACTCTTCTCCAACTCCACTCTCTCACCCTAAAGAAACAATTATGTCGAATCCTGGATTTCAAGCAAAATGTTACAGAAATTCAACTGTCCAGATTTTCAACTGTCTGGAATAATCAGTATGTGACTAAGCCGAGGGTTGAGACATTAAATCTGATCACAAGGAAAAGTATAAGGCTCAGCGGAACAGAGACCCCTCAACCACAGACTCTCCAGGGATCCTCAGTCCAACATCATAGATAGTTTCTAGAAGGGCAATGATTTACCTGTGGGTACACTCCTAGTCAGTGTCAGAAGCAGAACAGAAACTCTTGCTTATCTCTTTCTCCACTTGCTTTATTCTACCCAATCTGACTTCACATGCCTTTTGTTCACTCCCTAAATATTCACTCTCCTCTCTTATCTCCCATCTTCCTCTACACACTGGGGGAGGCTGTGAAGAGGATAAAGGGGAAGCAGGCGAAAGATTCTGAGTGGTTAGCAAGTAGATGAGAGGCAATGGTGGAAGAATCTTCTCCCTCTTCTCCAAGACCTGCTTCACCTCCAGGCTTGTCTGCTCTCCAAGACCAATGTTCTCCTAACTCCCCACTCTTCCCCTGACACAAGAGACATTTCTGTAATGCCTTTCATGCTCCAAGTTCTTGTCATACATGAGAAGATCTGGCCAACAGCTGTTGCTTCAGTGAATGCGTTCATGGGAATGAGGACTAGATCCCTCAGTTCTGGGACCCAGACCCTATCCTTTCACTCCTGCTAAATCCTTTTAGTTTATTTGCAGCTCTACTACTCACGGTTTTGGCTAAGACCTGAGAGTTGTACAATTATCATCATCACCACTCAAGAAAGAATGTGCCTATACCAAACTTCACCTAGCATTCTGAGTAAGAGAAGCGTTTTTTGTTAGTCAATAAAGTTTCAGAGCCCTACTTCAATCTTATCAGACTCTATATTTTACTCAGACACTGCAACTCCAGCAAGTAAAATCTGCTTACCTAACCACCAATTGTGGTATGGCCCATCTTGAGCTCTGAGCCTGCCCCTGCTTAGGATGGGCTCCTCGTCCAGGTGAAAATGCATAAGAGGTTTTCTCATGGCATAATTACTTCTGTTTTACTATTTCTTGATGGCTGTTGCTTCATGTCTGATTGCTTATAGTTCACCTGTTGATGAAATATTCTTGGCAGTCTGAGTAACTGAAAAATATACGGGAAGAAGAAAGTTAGGGACCAGTTTCAATGCACAGTTCGGGGCAGACCAGGCTTGAGGCAATAAATATATAAAACACAAATGGACAACATAAATCTAGGACAATCAAGAGTCTAGGTGGTCAACAGGTGACTGTTAATAAATATTCAGAGAGCAAGGAAAGGTATATGTCATTGAGTCTATAACCTCCTAGTCAATGTCTGAATTGTCTCTGTAGAAATCCTGGAAAAGGGCCCTTCATCTTTTGCTTGAGTGCAGTTAGTGTCAGAGCTCACTCTAACGTGGGGACTCATTCTGCTTTAGAACAACTCCAAATGTTGGAAAGCTCTTCATTACGTTGAGCTGGAGCTCTTTTCCTTGTGATATTGCTCTTTGGTTCTACTTCTCATTGTAGAGTAACACAAAATAAACTTTCCTCCATATGATAAACTTTTCTTCCTTACTTTTACCTAGCATTTTCTTATTTATTAGGGAAAAAATAAGTCTACTGTGTGCAAGGCACTCTACTAGATGCCACAGGGAATAAAAGCATCAGTACAGTTTAAACTCATGTTAAGAAAAGACCCAATTGCCTTGCTTAGCCAGAAGCCTGCCCTGCCCTTGGTGTCAATGGGTCCCTATCACTGTGAAATAAATATTTTTTTTTGCTTTGTCTGGCAAAATCAGTGCAAATCCTGATTAATGCCGTCAAGGAACTATAATTTCATAGAGATAAAAGAGACAATATTGAACATAGTAAGAACCTAAGCCAAGTGAAAATTGTTATATTGTATTGACAGGCTAGGAGATACAAGAGAGGTAGAAATCTTTAATTAATAAGCTATATGTGAATTGAAACTTAAAGGGTGAATAAGACTTTGACAGATGGAAATAGGGCACTATCAGGATGTACAAATGTTGGAGGGATATTCCAGGTGAAGGAGAGTAAGAAAGGGTAATTGGCTGGGCACAGTGGCTCATGCCTGTAATCCTAGCACTGTGGGAGGCTGAGGATGGTGGATCACTTGAGGTCAGGAGTTTGAGAACAGCCTGGCCAACATGGTGAAACCCCGTCTCTACTAAAAATACAAAAATTAGTCAGATATGGTGGCAGGCTCCTGTAATCCCAGCTCTTCGGGAGGCTGAAGCAGGAGAATTGCTTGAACCCAGGAGGTGGAAGTTACAGTGAGCTGAGATTGACCAGTACACTCCTCTTTGGGAGGCTGAGGTGGGTGGATCACAAGGTCAGGAGATAGAGACCACCCTGGCCAACATGGTGAAACCTCATCTCTACTAAAAATACAAAAAATTAGCTGGGCATTGTAGCAGGTGGTCTGTAATCCCAGCTACATGGGAGGCTGAGGCAGGAGAATCGCTTGAACCCAGGAGGCGGAGGTTGCAGTGAGCCGAGATCACACCATTGCACTCCAGCCTGGGCAAAAAGAGCGAAACTCCATCTCAAAAAAAAAAAAAAAGAAGAATTATCTCACTTTCCTCATATTTTATGAGTACGGCACTCTATTAGAGTAAGGTTCCCAGTCTTTGACCCATTATTACTTACTCTTCTTTGACAGAATGGCAGGCGACAGCCATTGGGCCATTTCTATAGCAAAACAATACACGAAAGTTGAGATCCTTGATTGGGAAGTTTTAATACCTTGGGCCAGGGGAGCTGTTCAACTCTGTCAGAACAGTTAACTGGAGCAAGTATTTATACTCTTAGAGTTTGTGAGGCAGGGGTCTTTGCATATTTGCAGCTTTGGTGGGGGATCTTAGCAAATTCTGGGAGCTTCACCTGACCTTTAATTTCTCAGATGCAACTTGGCATATTTCAGGTAAGACTGAAGTAAGAATTACATCATTTTAGGAACAAGTAGGTGAGTCAGTATTTGTTGCTTTTACCATGTTTCTTAGGCAGGACTTCCAGATGAAGATCAGAACATTAAATAACAAAGACAGCTGTTTTAGGTAAAATAATGCCGCCCTGCAGAGGTCCACATTCTAATCTCTGGAACCTGTGGGTATGTTACCTTACACAGCAAAAGGACTTTGCAGATGTGATTAAGTTAAGGATCTTGAAGTTCACCTGGATTATCTGAGTGGGCCCAGTGTAATCACAAGGGTCCTTACAAGGGAAAGAGGGAGGCAGGAGAGTCACGAAGGAGATGTCACAATGAAAGCAGGGGTTGGAGGGATGTTTGAAAGGGGGCTATGAGGCACATAATGCAGACAATGTCAGAAAAAGTGAGGAAATGGACTGACATCCGGAGCCTCCAGAAGAAATAGAGCTCTGCTGACACCTTGATTTTAGCCCAGTGAGGCCTATTTCTGACTTCTGCCTTCTAGAACTAGAAGTTAATAAATCTGTGTTGTTTTTAGCAAAATTTATGGTAATTTATTACAGCAGCAACAGGAAACTAATACAGCAATGAAGCTCCTGTGATAGTTAATACTGAGTGTCAACTTGATTGGATTGAAGGTTGCAAAGTATTGTTCCTAGGTGTGTCTGTGAGGGTGATGCCAAAGGAGATTAGCATTTGAATTACTGAACTGGGAGTCGCAGACCCATCCTCAATCTGGGAACCATAGCTGCCAGCACGACTAGGATAAAAGCAGGCAGAGGAACGTGAGAGGACTAGACTGGCTAAGTCTTCTGGCCTCCATCTTTCTCGCGTGCTGAGTGCTTCCTTTCCTCTAACATTGGACTCCAAGTTCTTCAGCTTTTTGACTCTTGGACCTACACCAGTGGTTTGCCAGGGGCTCTCGGGCCTTTGGCCACAGACTGAAGGCTACACTGTCTGCTTCCCTACTTTCAAGGTTTTAGGACTTGGACTGGCTTCCTTGCTCCTCAGCTTGCAGACAGCCTATTGTGGGACTTCTCCTTGTGATTGTATGAGTCAATACTCCTTAATAAACCCCCCTGCCTATATACATCTGTCCTATTAATCCTGTCCCTCTAGAGGACCTTGAATAATCCAGCTCTCTAGTGCCAGAAAACATTACTGTGTGAGAGTCTAGCTTCAAAACCTTAGTGCTAGGTCTGAGGAGGCAGTGCCAGATCACTTGCCCTCAATTCTTACCAAATAGAATAATAACTTCATAAGCAGTGACTGTGACATTAGGTTTCAGGGGCCCAAGCTGTTTTGACCATCAAAGGTTGATGCATTTTATTAATAAACAAATGAAAAGGATGGCCAGGCACGGTGGCTCACGCCTATAATCCCAGCACTTTGGGAGGCTGAGGTGGGCAGATCACCTGAGGTCAGGAGTCTGAGACCAGCCTGGCCAACATGGTGAAACCTCATCACTACTAAAAATACAAAAAATTAGCCAGGTGTGGTGGCGCACACCTGTAGTCTAAGCTACACAGGAGGCTGAGGCAGGAGAATAGTTTAAACTCAGGAGGCAGAGGTTACAGTGATTCAAGATCATGCCACTGCACTCTAGCCTGGGCAACAGAATGAGACTCCATCTCAAACATAAATAAATAAATAAGTAAATAAATAAATAAATAAATAAACAAACGAAAAGGAATGGAAGCAAATAGCAGCTTTCAATTTTGATGCATGAAGAGGTTGGGCAATTCCTCTTGCAAAAAGTAAGCAAAGGTAGACACAAACTTGGGAAGAATCTGCATCTGATAATAACTGTCAGTTGGTGGTTACCTTGTCTGGGGCACTCCCCAGTCCCCCATCCTTCCCAGCATAGGCTGTGGAAAGCTGCAAATATTTGGAAATTAAACAATTTATTTATAAATAACTCATGGGTCAAAGATGAAATTACAGGAAATTATGAAGTATTTTGAACTAAGTGAAAATGAAGATACAACATATCAAAATCTGTGGCATACATACAATGTGGTGCATAATGGGAATTTTATAATTCTAAATTCTTCAATTAGAAAAGAATAAAGTTCTAAAAATCAATAATATAAGCTTCCACCTTAAGAAGCTAGAAAGAGGAACAAATTGAATCCAAAGTACTCCAAAAAAGGAAATAAAAATAAAATTAATGAAACAGAACAGAGTCAAAAATAGAAAGAAAATCAAAAGCTATTTCTTTATGTACACTTGCCAAGAAAAAGGCAAGAAGACAAACTTAACCAAAATAGGGAATGAAAAGAGAGACATTACATAGATCCTTCAGACACCAAAATAAAATAAAATAAAATAAAATAAAATAAAATAAATTAAAATAAGGGTATTGTATTAGTCAGAGTTCTCTAGAGGGACAGAACTAATAGGACAGAAATAGATATATAAAGGGGTGTTTATTAAGTAGTATTAACTTACAAGATCACAAGGTCCCATAATGGGCCATCTGCAAGCTGAGGAGCAAGGAAGCTAGTCTGAGTCTCAAAGCTGAAGAAGTTGGAGTCTGAGGTTCAAGGGCAGGAAGCATTCAGTACAGGAGAAAGATATAGGCTGGGAGGCTAAGCCAGTCTAACCTTTTCATGTTTTTCTGCCTGTTTTATATTCTAGCTTTGCTGACAGCTGATTAGATGGTGCCCACCCAGATTGAGGGTGCATCTGCCTTTCCCAGCCCACTGACTCAAATGTTAATTTCCTTTGGCAACATCCTCATAGACACACCCAAGATCAATACTTTGCATCCTTCAATCCAATCAAGTTGACATTCAGTGTTAACCATCACAGGTATATTATGAAAAACATCATGGCAATAAATTTGGTAACACAGATGAAATAGATAAATCCCTTGAAAGACAAATTACAAAAAGTGACTCAAGAAGACCTAAACATCCTCATATTTAAAGCATTGAATTTGTAATTTAAAACTTTTCAAAATGAAAACTGTATCCAGATGTGTCTTGACTGGTGCAGTCTACCATTTAAGGAAGATACAACATCAATCCCACACAAACTCTTTCAGAAAATTGGAGGAGGTTAGAACACTTCTCATTTTATGAGGACAGTATTACTGTGGACAGAGACATGACAAGAAAAAACTTTAGACCAGTATGTTTCTTGAACATAGTGGCAAAAATCCTTAACAAAATCTAGCAAATTAATCCAGCAATACATAAAAAGAAGAATGCATTGTGACCAAGTTGATTTTGTCCTAGGAATGCAAAGCTGGTTTAACATCCAAAAATCAATTAACATGCTTCACCATATTAATAAAATAAAGGTGAAAAATACATGATCATCATATATACAGAAAAAGCATTTGACAAACTCTTAGCAAACTAGAAATAGAAAGGTACTTCTTCAATTTGGTAAGGGCCATTTAAGAAAATCCTACAGATAGCATCATACTTTCTACCACAGGAAGAAGGTAACGATGTCTGCTATCACCACTTCTTTTCAACATTGTACTGACAGTCCTCATTAGTGCAAAAACACAAGAAAAATAAGTAAAATACATGCAGATTAGAAATGAAGAAAAAAAATCTGTCTTTATACCAAGACTACATTATCGTGTATGTAGGAATTCATAAGGAATCTATAAAAAGCTTTAAGAACTAGTGGTTTAGCAAGGTCACAGAATAAAATGTTAATATACAAACATCAATACCATGTTTATATACCACCACAAAGCAAACAATTGGGAAATAAAAAACAATTCAATTTAAAGTGAAATAAAATTAGTGAAATATATTATAAACGTAGAATAAAATTAGCAAAAGATGTGAAAGACCTGTGTTCTGAAAACTAAAAAAAAAAAAACACTGAAAACTACAAAAAGAGAAATTAGAGAAAACTTGAATAAACTGAGAAATATAAACCGTGCTAATTAATTGGAAGATGCCAATCAAGTCAGTAAAATGCCAATCAAAATCCTAGCAGGATTTTTGGTATAAATTCACAAGATGCTTCTAAAATTTATATTAAAGTGCAAAGGAAATAGAATAAAAGAAACTAAAAAAAAGAAGGAAAGTTGGTAGATTTATATGATCTGAGTTAAGACTTCCTAGAAAGCTATAGTAATTCAAGAAAGTGTGACATTGGCATAAGGATAGACATAGAGATTGACATATCACACATATACAGTCAATTGATTTTTTAAGATAGGGACCAGCAAAATTCAGCAGGGGGCTGAGGGGCAGAGTTTAATTTCTTCTGGGAATTGCACAATGTGAGGGAGTTTATATGCAAATAGCTCTGTAATAATTGTACATCTGTTGGGAAAAATTAAACTTTGTCCCTTACCTCATACCATACTCAAAAATAAACTCAAGGTCAGGTGTGGTGGCTCACACCTGTAATCCCAGCACTTTGGGAGGCCAAGATGGGCGGATCACCTGAGGTCAGGAGTTCAAGACCACCCTGGTCAACATGGTGAAACCCCGTCACTACTAAAATTACAAAAATTAGCTGGGCATGGTGGTACATGCCTGTAATCCCAGCTACTTGGGAGGTTGAGGCAGGAGAATCGCTTGAACCCAAGTGGAGGAGGTTACAGTGAGCCGAGATCATGCCACTGCACTCCATCCTGGACGATAGAGTGTGACTCCATCTCCAATAATAATAATAATAACTCAAAATGGATCATAAACTTAAATAAAATAATCAAAACTATAAATCTCCTAGAAGGAAGCATAAGACAAAATTTTATGACTTAAATAAAGATTTCTTAGGAAGGAAACCAAAATATAAATTATGGAAAAAATTATAACTTAGATTTCATAAATTGGACTTTCTGTTTTTGAAACATACTGTTAAGAAAATAAAAAGACAAGTCGTAGACTGGTAGAAAATATTGTTAATACCTATATCTTACAAGGGACTTATATCCAGAAGATATAACTCAATAATTAGAAGAAAAACATCCCAATTAAAAATGGGCACAAGATTTGAAGATGTCAACCGGTATGTATACAATTCACAAATGATATATATATATATATATATATATATATATATATATATACAGCCAACAAACATGAAAAAGTTGTTTCCTTCTCTCTGACTACCCTTCTTCCCATAGTACCACTGATTCACTGCCATGGTCCTTGGCCACATTAATGTGGGTCCAGACTAAGTATTGTGTTCAGGAAACAGTTTTGTCTGAGATGATCTCTTTAAGGGCTGGGATTTGTTTGATTTCTAAATTTTATGGGTGTAGTACTAAAATCCAAGGCAGCAGTGTTTGAAGGAATTTAGACTCCACCAGCTACCTAAGCCTGAGCCCTTTAGCTGAGCCTAAGTGGAATAATAACTTGGGGAGAAAGAATTAAGGACATTAATGCTTTTGCATATTAGATTATTTGGACTTTAACTTGCAAGAGAATTTAATCATTGGACCTCCATTTCTTCTGGGAATTTCACAATGTGAGGGAGTTTATATGAAAATTTTGGGAATCTTTATGTTGTTAGAAATTTATTAGTGAAATATATTAGTATTGCCGTTTAATCATCTTGCATAACCTCTGGTGAGCTATATTGGGCAGCAGAGTTGGGCATAATTTGGGATGGGAAATAGAAGAGGGAGAAAATTGTCAGCCCTGGATACAGTGCAGATGTGGAGTTAATCTAATTAATGTACTGTCTGGGAGCAATTTTATGTTTCCCATCAGTAGTCACAGGAGGACACCAAATAAGCAGTAGGTGGTATTGAAGAAGCAGCCCATGAAGGTGAGAATAGGACTGTTTTGATGAATAGCTGGTCTCCTCCCTTGCAGAGGAGGGTCATAGTCTTGGTTGATATACTTCAAGGTTAATGTTAATTCCAAAGGATAAGAGGAAAAAAAGGGGACACAATTGGGGAACTTCCCGCTCCCCGTCAATCTGTTTTTTTTTTTTTTAAACAGGAGGGTCCTTAGCTAACACCCTTGTCTTTTGCCCATTTTCTTTCTTATTCCACCCACTCTGACCAGTAGGAGACACCCACCGGTCCATGTTTATCTGTTTGATGGAGCTGGTCTATTACAAAATTCCAAGCACTGGGATGTAAATCTCCATTATTTTCTCTATCAGTGTGAGGCAGAGATCCTGGACAGCGTTTGATTTTTCAGATCCAAGTTTTTCTCTTCACTGGGCTTTCCTAAGATCTCACTAGAGTATGAATGGGAGGTAGTATAGTAGAGAGTATCAGTATAGCCTTTTTATTGCACAAATTAGCCACTGTATTAGTCCGTTTTCACACTGCTGATAAAGACATATTCAAGACTGGGCAATTTACAAAAGAAAGAGGTTTAATTGGACTTATAGTTCCATGTGGCTGGGGCAGCCTCACAAACACGGTGGAAGGCAAGGAGGAGCAAGTCACATCTTATGTGGATGGCAGCAGGCAAAGAGAGCTTGTGCAGGAAAACTTCGCCTTATAAAGCCATCAGATCTGGTGAGACTTATTCACTATCATGAGAACAGCATGGGAAAGACTGATTCAACTATCTCCCACCGGTCCCTCCCATAACACGTGGGAATTATGGGAGTACAATTCAAAATGAGATTTGTGTGGGGACATGAGTCACATATCAGCCACATACTCCATCCTAGCTTTTATAGCATTATGTCTAAAATTTTAATCTCCATTTTTATGTCTCCCATTGAGAGTCTGTTTCTCAACTGGTTTTTAGCTCATGTAGGGAGTAGGAGAGTTATTTTTTGGATTCTTTCAAACCAGAGGAATCAATGCAAAATCACACAAATAGGGAGTAGGGTTTGTTAGAGACCAGGGACTTGAATGCATGAGAGTGGTGGGCCATGAGCCAAGACATGTAGTTTGCAGCCAGGCAATGGTCAAGGCTTTAGATTTAATATGTTTTAATCAAATGGAGGGAGCATTGGAGGTGTTTCAACAGGGCAGGAACATTTCCAGACATGAGTTTTCCAAAGAATAATCTGACGGCAGGATGTAAATTGACTAAGGATAGGTGAAAGGAGATGGTCAATAGGAGAGAAGACACTGAGGAAATAAAGGCAAGAAAGGGTGATAATATTGTAGAGGTGTAACCAGTAGAAGTTGGCAGATGATTCTCGGTTGAGGATGAAGGAAGCAGAGTTGTCAACATAATAAAGTCCCTCAGCCTTGGCAGTTTAAAACAAGGATAAGCAAACTTTTTCTGTAAAGGGCAGATATATGTATTTTAGGTTTTGTGAGCCATACAATCTCTATGGCAATTATTCAAAGCTACCATTGTAGCTTGAAAGCACCAGTAGACAATACAGAAACAAACGACAAGGCTGTGTGTCAATAAAACGTTATTTAATAGAACATCTGGCCTATAGGCTGTGATTTGCCGACCCCTGGTTTAGAGGGTTATGGTACAGATGCTGGTTATTAAATTATTGCCTGTGAGTTCTAAATTCACCCTCTAGTCCCTGCCCTGGGATGCTGTGGCTGAGACTCTGCAGACCATGTTTCTGTTTTGCCAGCTGCTTCGTGTGAGGTCTGGAGCAGGGAGAACGTGCATAGTTCTTCCTGTTTTGCTTGCTCTTCTTGTCAGGATCACCACAACAATGGTTTTTGCACTAGGCCACCACAATGCATTCTGATTTCCAGTTGGTTCTTACATTCCTGAAATGCAGCTGTGATCCAGATGCCTCAGAAACACCAGCTGGTTGGTATCCTCTCCTCAGAGGTTTGTGTCCTGGCATCTCAAGGCTCCTCATCTGAGCTTCTGAGGCAGCAGCACCAACTGGGCAGTGCCCTCTCCCCAGATCCAAGCTTCTAGGTTCTGATAATCCTGACCTCTACCCTCTGCACTACTAGCCCTAGGAGTGGTAGCTGCTTTCTGCAGTCACTGTTTACCTCACTGTTCCCTTTGTTTTGCCCTTTCAATCCTCTAATGCCTGTTTAACTTATTCCCCATATTAAATTCTTCCTATTGAAATAAGTGGTGTGGTTTTCATTCTCCTGACTGAACCCTGATCAATATAGAACTATATTCTGTATTAAATAGGGTTCTACCTAGGGATATAGACAGAAAGTACAAAAAGTGTGATCTTGAAGTCTTGATATGTTGTGTCTATTTTTAGAGATGATAGGTTTGAGATCCTGACAAATAGACCATTTACAGATTTCTTCCTGGACATTGGATACTGAATGTCAGGGATATGTTATTCACATGGCAGTGTTGTTTGCATGAGTAGAAAACATTAACTAGGTAAGTATAGCTAGAGTGGAGAAGACAGAAATGGGAATCATCTTCATTTCTGAGAGATAATGAAGAAGAGACAATTAACATGACTTAAAAAAAGAATGTCTTAAAGGCAGAAAGAAGCCTGCAGAATACAAGAAGCACAGAGTGAGTTTTAAGGAGAAGACGGTCAAGATAAGCAAATCCTATACGCTTCAAGGCAGATTATTGGTGACTTACCAGAGGATAGTTTCAATAGAAGAGCAAAGTTAGAACCAGAGGAGTTAGTTGGTGGGAGAAGAGGAACGAGTAGGAACTTTTTTTTTTTCAGTAAAGACATTTGTTGGTAAAAAGAAGGTGAATGACTATGTAGAGATTTATGAATCAAAATAAATAATATTAAAAAAATTCACTGCACTTGAGGAAATTTCTAGGTAGAGAAGAGTTTATCAGTGGTGAGGGGTAATGCAATACGTATAGGATAAAGGATCACATGAATGGAGAAATGTGGGTGAGGATGAATGGGATGCAAAATGCAATTGATAGAAAGGAAGGGTACCCCTTTCTTTGAGCTCCAGATAAATTTAGATGTGGGGAGGAGAAAAGCTAAACTTGTTTTGCAAACTGAAACTGTCCTAATTCTTTGTCCCTGTGTTAAGCAATAATAGGACCAGATAGAGTTTCCAATTCCTCTGCTAAACAATGCTAAGACCAAGCAACATTAATAGCTGCTTTTTCAGGGAATGCATGCTCATGGTTGATGAGACTGTGGACCACCCTGCCCAGACCCCTCTTCAGGGAAAGACTCCTGCCCTCTCTGCTGGGAATGCTACTGGGAGAAAGCCTGTATCCGTCATTCCGCTCAGGGGTTGCTTAGCTGCAGAAAGCTGCTTTGCTCAAGGCACTTTATTTCAGGGGCCGCCTATGTCCTATAGCATGGCCCAATGTGGCGCATTTCTGATGGGTCATTTTAAATCCAGAGCTTCCTGGGATGGGGGTGGGCATTGATTAAAACTGCATCATAGCTTGACTTCTCCCTCTGGCTAATGTGGAGCGAGGCTGCATTGTGGAGGCTGCATCACAGCTTGAATTCTCCCTCTGGCCAATGCAGCTTCCTCCTCATCTATTCCATAGGTGTGATCTCAAAGGCCTTCCTAATAACCATCCTGAATACTAAGCTGCCCCAAGCAGACTTCATGGAGAACCCAACCTGTAACACCAGCTCAGCAGCTTACTTCTGACAGCTTGCCCAGAAAGACCAGCATTAATGCTCCTGCCTCCCTGTGTCTACTGTGTCAATGTATTTTGTCATATATTCTCCCCAATCCTAACTAGCTTTCTGCCTTGTGATATCTACTTTAAAGTCACCCAGCCTAGACCCTAAAACTCTGGAGATAGCCTGCCTCGGTTGTTTATTTTGAGACTGTTCTCCCTTACTTCAACAACTTCAATAAACTTAGCTTTTCTTGAGTAACAGGTTTTCTGGTGGTCTTCTAGAGAATTGATAGTGGAACATTTTCATCAGATGTCACTGTTCTTTCTAAGTTTCAGACAGGCTGGTAGCTTCAGGGAAAGAGGAAAAGTTTCGAAAACATATATTGTTTGCCAATTTAATAAGAAAATTAACCCTAAAAATTACATTTTCTGTCTTGACTTGGGATTTCACAAGGAGGGGTAATCTCCTTGGGATGGAGAGCAGGCAGGAGTTCTACAAACTTGGCCTCAGTTGGCCTGGTATAGACCAATCTGTCTTCTGTCTTCATTTTGCACTTTGTAATTAGTGTTCTCTACAGTCCTTATTCCTCTGATGGGGCAGCTTGGGCTCTGGTCAATGTGGAGTCCCTGATTTCTGCTTTGATTCAGGTGTCATTTGTTTCCTTGGTGCCAAGGCTTTTTGTGATTCTGAGCACTCTCATCTCTCCTTTCCTCCCCTCTTTCCTCCCCTCTCTTAGGCTTCTCGTCCCACTTCCATGATCCTCTGGTTCCTACAGGGTCAGGAAGGAAAGCTTGTAGCCACAGAAAGCTATTTATTTATTTATTTATTTGAGATGGAGTCTTGCGCTATTGCCACACTGGAGTGCAGTGGCGCAATCTTGGCTCACTGCAACCTCTGCCTCCTGGGTTCAAGCGATTCTCCTGCCTCAGTCTCCTGAGTAGCTGGGACTACAGGTGCACGCCACCATGCCCAGCTAATTTTTTGTATTTTTAGTAGAGACGGGGTTTCACCATGTTGGCCAGATTGCTCTCAATCTCTTGACCTACAGAAAGCTTTTATCTCTTCCTTGTGTGAAATATATTGATAGGAGCTTGGGAACACATAGAGAAATACAATAATTTTCCTTTCAAATAATCCTAGAGATACCACAAAAACAATTATATGTGAGATGAACTTTCATGTGTTCAAATACATTATGACCTCAAGAAGAAATGTAATCCATTCTCCTGCCTTCCACTTCATTCTTAGAGATGGGTGTTTCCTGTAGGTTTTTATTAGTTCTCACTAGAATATATCTCTTATTTGTCGGAATTTAAACCCATTTCTTTTTCCTGTTAATGAAAATAATTCATGCAACTATTACTGAAGCCCTACTAGGACAGATCCACCAACCCTGGCATGATGTCATGTTTCATCCTGGAAGGTGGTTAGCAAACCTCTTCTCCATCTTCTCTTATGTAGACCAAATGGACCCGATTTCTTTCCTTTATGTGATTTCCAAAATACAGTTTTAATTTCTCTCTTTTGAATGCACTATTGGTAAAGGAAGGGGTGGGGTATTAAGTCAAGCTCAACCCACAAAAGATCCTTAACTCAGACTACCAGCCTGACTTTGTAAGCTTTTGAATATAGGCTTACTTGAAGTCACTTGGGTTTTCCCCTTTTTCAATTATCTTCATCATTCAAGAGCATACACTGGTGCCTCAAGGCACTAAATATTACAATTTCAAGCACCCTACTCAGCTCAAGCTCTCCTTGTTGTGCCCTTAAAAAGTGCTTTGAATAATGACTTCTTTTCCTCTGGGTAGATACCCAGTAGTGGGATTGTTGGATCAAATGGTAGTTCTATTTTTAGCTGTTTAAGGAATCTCCACACTGTTTTCCATAGCAGCTGTACTAGTTGACATTCCCACCAGCAGTGTAGAAGTGTTCCCTGATCACTGCATCCACACCAATATCTACTGTTTTTTTATTTTTTGATTATGGCTATTCTTGCAGAAGTAAGGTGGTATTGCATTGTGGTTGATTTGCATTTCCCTGATCATTATTGATGTTGAGCGTTTTTCATATGTTTTTTGGCCATTTGTGTATCTTCTTTTGAGAATTGTGGGAGCTAAGCTATGAGGACACAAAGGCATAAGAATGATACAATAGACTTTGGGGACATGGGGAGAAGAGTGGGAGGCGGGCGAGGGATAAAAGAAAACAAATATGGTGCAGTGTATACTTCTCAGGTGATGGGTGCACCAGGATCTCACAAATCTCCCCTAAAGAACTTACTTATGTAAGCAAATACCACCTGTACCCCAATAACTTATGGAAAAATAAAATTAAAAAAAAAGAAAGAAAAAAAGTGCTTTGAGGCCCAGCTGGCTATAGGGGCCATTTAGAAACCATTTTTCCTTAGAGGCATAGTGAAGGTAGAGCACAATGCTGAGAAGCGATAAAAAGACTGAGTTCTGGTGCTATCATCTAGAAACCTGCCACCCCCACAAAGAACAAAACAGAAGCTCTTGCTAAGCACTTTTTTCCATAGTATAACTTGTTCTTATAAAGAAGTGGCACTTAGTGTTTCAGCGGATCAAATTAACATATACATCTTTTAAAAACATCTTTAAAAAAAAGAGAAACCTGAATTTTAAAATGACACCTTCTTTAGAAAAAAAGGTTAGGACACGTTTTTAAATTACATGCTTTAAAGAAAGTTTACAATGCAGTTATACAATTTTCACTAAAAATTTGCTAAAATTAGTACAATTTCTATTCTCATAAGTATGAGCTTTTCAGCTTTTGCACTTCGCATCTCTTCATTTTCCCACAGTTATTACTAGGTGTGAGCTTTCCAGTTTCTATATATTACCCCCTTCAAATCCCACAGCCTCTGTGTTTTTGGGGAGGGAGAGTGAGACGTGTGCTGTAAGTGATCCTGGACTGAAGCCTGAGGGTGTTACAGGTCAGGCCACTTCATCTCATCCCACTTATGGCCAATCCCATTCATTTGAACCCTTGCACATACTTTTTCTTACTTCTAAAAGCATGTCACTTTATGTCTGTGTATGTATCCTCACACTCAGTCATTTCACTGCCAGTCAAATATACCCGAGGTCTCAGTTTCCTCTGCAGAAGAGAAGGATTTCTTCTCTCACTCATCCGTGGGCTCATTGCTGAGGCCTCCATAACAAAAGAAAGAGTAACAAGAAAAAAGAGTGCAGATTTATTTATTATAATTTTTACAAGACATGAGAGTCTCCAGAAATGAAGACCTGAAGAAAGGAAGAAAGTTGTGCATTTTTATGCTTAAGTTTGATGAACAGTGGACAGTCATTGGGGAAGTGTGATTGGCCTGATCTAGTGGTAATAAACTGGGGAATTTAGCAAATCTCCCCAGACTAGGGAGTCTGATCTAGTGGTAATAAACTAGGGAACTTAGCAAGGACTGTTTGTTCAGATTCTTCTCTGCGTCCTGTGTCTTCAGAGATATGGATTTTTTTTCCTCTGTAGGTATAGGGAGGTACCTGTTGAATGAGGATCTTATGACCTACTTCAGGGGAGAAAAGTGGGAGAAATTCAGAGTGGCCTTTCCACTTCTGCTGTTTTCTCAAATGCCAAAGTGCCAAATTTTGGGATAGTGTGGCCTGAACCCCATCACTTCATTAAAAAAATAGTTGCTGAAGTCTCTTCTATCTCTGAAGTTTTACTATTCGATCATTTAAAAATCTTTAGCTCAATCCTCAGGATTTACATTTCAGCATTTCCTTAAAATCTTTACTGGGTGATAACTTCGAGGGTTATACGAGTGTGTGTTGTTTTAGTTCACTGAGAAAGCCATGCCCTTCAGCTCTTTATTCTGCCCAGGTGGATATGAGGACAATCCTCTGTTTACGAAAGTACCATGGATTATGTTTGCAAGATGAATTTGTATCTTTCAAAAAAAATTGAGTATGATGTTTTACTTCTGAGAGCCCCATATTTAACCATTTCACAACTTCCTTCTCTGATTTCTGGGAAACGCCTAGATTTTTCAAAAGTCACTGTGGAAATCACCCATATCACAAGATGTTTTCTATCTTTATCTTCTACCCTTTGACAACTTGCTTAGGAGGAAATAGTCTGTTTAGATTTTACTTCAGTTTGGGAGTTCCTGTTTTTCCATTTTTTGTATTTTTATATTGTGACTTTCATGGTTTTTTTTTCCTTTGAAAGTTAGATGGGGTAAAGGGGATTGCCCCTGTGAGAATGGATAGGAAGGAACGACTTTATAAATGTAAACAAGCGTTTTTATTTGTGGCAATTCTACATGGGGAACATGTTGAATTAGTAGCCTCCCAATTCTTAGATTTCTAGAACAAGAACATATGTAACATAAGCTTCTCTTATGTTATTTCAAATGAAAAAACTTAAAAAATGTCATAGATGGCAGTCAAATTGCTTCCTGGGCTTAAGTGGCAATTTAAAAATCAGAAACATTTGGATGCAATTTCTCACAAAACGTGGCAGAGAGTGGCCGGGCGCGGTGGCTCACGCCTGTAATCCCAAGCACTTTGAGAGGCCGAGGCGGGTGGATCACCTGAAGTTAGGAGTTTGAGGCTAGCCTGGCCAGTATGGTGAAACCCCATCTCTACTAAAAACGCAAAAAAGTAGCCAGGCATAGTGGCTCGTGCCTGTAATCCCAGCTACTTAGGAGGCTGGGGTGAGAGAATAGCTTGAACCCGGGAGGCAGAGGCTACAGTGAGCCAAGATCACGCCACCGCACTCCAGCCTGGGTGACAGAGTGAGACCCCGTCTCAAAAAAAAAAAAAAAAAAAAAGAGAGAGAGAAAAATACCCAATGCAACCTAGTCTTCTTTTTGAGTAAATACAATATACTTAGTTCAAGAGACAACGTGCATTTCAATCTCAAAGTCTGTTAGGGCCAAGACGCATCAGGGTTTGGAACAGGGAAGGAGATGAGAGTTTCCGAGCTGTGTAACTGCCAGGGGTGGTGTATATACATTTGAAGAGTAAGGTGGGACTACCCCAGGATGGGTGATCCGTGGGTTACATCTAAGGCAAGAGTAAGTCAGGAATGCCTAGGCGGATGCAGAAATCAAATGGGATCTGAAAAGAATGCCTATTCACCCAAAAGTGAACAACCAGGGAAAGTAAATGTCAACAAAAGGGGTTGCTTCTGAGAGCTCTAGAGTCTAGAGGAACAGGTAGCCAAAAATGAGTTAAAGCTGATGGAAATGTAAATATAGCAAATTGTGTGACAGCGTGTTCATACGGAGGCCCAGACTAAATCTGAGGACAAGGAAGTCACTCAACTTTCTGTGCTCCTGACTTTGGACCTTAAAGTTTCTCTCGCCAACTTCTGACATGACAATGTTTATTTAGCGCCTACTCTATGCCTGGCATGGAGAATACACATTAGACTCAAGATGGGCTTGCCTCTCCTGAGCATTCACAGCTATGGACCCATCACGCTTCCTGTCTTTTCTGTCTCCCTACTGCTTCTTCCTATTTGACCACTCCCTTTTTTCTTTTTCATTGGCTTCTTTTTCCCATTTCTTTTCATTCTAAGTTTTCTTTCTTGATATTTAATGTATTCCCAAAGATTAATCTATTATTCCCAAAGGGGATGACCATATCTCTAGGTACTTGAATATTTCTCAGAATTTCCTTTCATCACTTCACACATTATATATAAATTATTTAGTATATGGGGTATAAAGATGAGTATGATATACATTTATCCATTCATTTATTCTTTTATCCAGTGACTATGTATTGAGTGCTTAATAAGTACCACATATTATTGGAGAAACTGGTGATACAGAGATCATGAAGATGAGTTTCTTTTCCTCATGGACTCACGGTCTAGGGGAAGAGTAAAACACATAAACGTACAAAGGTTGCAGAGGCTTAAGTGAAGAACTGTGAAAGGCCAGCAAATATATAAGATTGTAAGATAAACACTTTGCAGCCTAACATCACTCCTGTCTTCATCTTATTTTCCCATAATTTGCCAACTTGAATATATTTAACTTTGCTAAATAGTGCGTATCTCTGTATGTGACATTATCTGCACTTATTTTTTGTCATGGTGTGTGTTATGAATAAATACAATAAACAGAAATCTATATTTAAGGAAGATGATTTTGAGATGGGCATTGAAGGATGAGTAGAAGTTCAAGTAGTAAGAAGAGAAAAAAAGGCAAAATACACAGTATATGCAAAGGCATATGAAATTAAAGAGTTTGAGGTGTTCTGATAATGGTGGGTAGTTTTTTGTGGAGGCCATAGGGTACTTGGAAATGAATGGCAAGAAAGTTCTTCTGGAAGAAAAAGAACTTCTGATCATACTAAGGAGATTGGACCCTATCCTGTAGTCAATGAACAAACATTGTAGTCAATGAAGTAGAGGAATGACATTTGGCCCTTTGATGGCAGACTGAAAATGATAGATTGAAGTGGAGCAGGCCAAAAATTAGGCAACAACTGGAATGAGGGCCTGCACTAAGGTACTAGTGGCAGTGGTATAAATGAAGTGATCAGTTTGAACAATATCAAAGAGATAGAGTGACAAGACTTTAAGAATCTTTGGGTACAGGCAATAGGGGAGAGAGGAGAGGCAGGCTTTCATCTGGATGGTGGATGACATCCTCATTCCCACAGACATTGGATGCATGGGCCTTGGATATAACTTACAATCTTGCGGGGCGATAAAAAGACCACCAGTGCGTGAGAAGTGAGTTAGCCACAGTTTACCTTCTATGGTTTGCAGTTTGCCATAGACTTCCATTCCTTTATTTGATACTCTATGAATGATGTCACAGACAATACATATCAAGTGTCAAACATAGATGGTGGTATGCTACGACATCAAGAATTCTGGGCTCACCTTCTGGACTGACAATAACTGGAGGTGTGAATTTTGGCAACCACTTACTGTCTTTGGACTTCATTTTCTCATCTTTAAAGTTTGTTTCAGGTGGGGTAGGGTGAGTAGTACTCTAGGTGACATTTAAGTTTTTTTTGGATCTATTAACTTATGAGTAAATACTCATCTTTCTTCCCCAAGATAGTTTATCCTTCTGACTAGATTGTTATTTCCTGGAAGGCAGGCACTGCTGTGTTCATCTCTGGATTCCAATACCCCGCGTAGGATCTGGGGGTAAAAGTGCAGAGTTAATGTTATTGAGCAAATGACTGAATGAAAGATTTTCCTATTTTATTAATGATACTATATAGCCCATTCTCTCTGCTTCCTGTTATTAAAACCTTGGGGTATTCTGTACCCCCCTTCTTCTTGCATAACACCCTCACTCCCCCTTGGTCTTGCTTCCTTAATCAGGACATACTTTTTCCCTCTAAGTGTCTTTTAGATACAGCTTCCTTTTCCACCTCTAGACAGTCACCCAGATCTCTGCACTTCACCTTAAATTGAGACTACTGCAACAATATGTTTGCTTTCTGTCGTAATCTCCCTCTCTTAAGCCCACTTCATATACTACTACCATATTTAGCTTCCACTGCTTTGTGGCTTAAACCCTCAAATGTCTACAGTGTACATTTATATTCAATGCCAGTCACAATCTGGCTCCAACCTGCATTGACGTGAATTCTCCAGTTAACCTGTCACTGGTGATCTTTTAGACACTTGCACATTTCCATCTCTGTGTGTTTCTTATTGCTATCTCCCCTGTCTGGAAAGCTCTCCTCACTATCTAAGTGTAATTCATCAGTCAAGGTCCAGCTTGTTATTTCTCCACCAACCTCCCCCTGAAGTCTTCCCAGGTTATATTTTTGCCTACAGTAATCTGTCTTTCACTCAGCTGACAAATAATATCATCACATATTTATTAGGCTACTTCTCATGTTATTATCTTATCACATGCTTATGTCTCATCACCCCAAGTATCTTGCAAGCTCCTTGGGGTGGTAGGAATATGTCTGAGGTATCTTTGTATTGCTTGTTGTCTAATGACCACCATGACAAGAACAACAGCTCACATTGGTTGATCACTCATGTGTGTTAGACATTGCCAAGCCCTTGATATTCATTATCTCTCTTAATATCTAAAACCGCCCTATGTCATGGGTACGATGACTATCTCCATTCTTCAGATGGGGAAACGAAAGCTTAGAAGTGTTAAGTAATTTGCATTAGGCCACCTATAGATTAAGTCTAGTTTAGTTTTTACACTTAGTAGGCACCCCCAAAATGGAATAATTAATTGTCAAGAGATGTATCTTGGTGTTTTCCCTCTCCAAGTGACTGAAGCAAAGATGTTGAGAAGGTGGATAGTTTTGAGGTTAGCTATGGAACAGCCTTGAGGAGATTTAGAGGGAGTCAGCAGCAGAGCAGGAGTCCTGTCAGTGAGAGGTAAAAGATTGTGAGATGAGGAAAATCTGTTTTGGAATCAGTTAGACCCTATCTGGGAATGTAGCAAAATGTAAAATACCCTGGGTCAATAACCTATGAAAATGGAGGAAGTTTAGAACAAGAGTTACCCAAGATAGAACTTATATGTTTGATTAGCTAGGTTATTTGGGTAGCATGGAAAGTTTACAGCTAGATTTTAAGGAGTAAGCATGTTAGTTTAAATTAAGACAATATTTTGTAATGGGAAAACTGTAACAATAAATAATATGATTCAATTACAAGGAGTGGGTTGCATACGATAGTGTAATGCGTCTAGGGCCTAAGAGGCAGTTCAGACTACATTCTGGGTTCATTCTTGCCCTTGGGAACCATAAAGTGTGAATGATAAACTTGCTTTCTATTCAAAATACTTCCCAGGGTGGGATGTGTTCCCAGAACTTCTCAGGGTGGGAAAAGGATAACAGTGGTTGAGATGACTACTGGCCTCAGGGCTCACATGAAGCATCTCCTGGACTGGAGGAAGCTTTGTGTCCTTGAAAGGCACAGTGCCCTGGTCTGCTCTGGCATTTGACAACGGACACCCAGGTTACAATTCACCAAAGGACACAATCCTAGGAAGCCAAGTGCCCATCAGTTTCCTGCTCTGGAAGTGGAGGAGGCAATGAGGAACTCTGAGTTCTGGTCACCACCGCAGAAGGACCTCTTGAAGTACAAGGCCAAAGAGCCCTGACGTGGGAAGGATGGCAATGAACACTGACTGAATGAGCATTTAGACTATGTGCAAAAGCAGTGTTTGGCACTTTAGACACCTTATCTCATTTAAGTTCACACCCCTACAGGAAAATGGCTTGGGGAGGTTAAATAGCTTATGCAAGATCCCACAGCTAGGAAGTGGCAGAGTGGAGATTCACAGCTAGATACTTTGACTTTCAAGTGCATACATGTTACTTTCTGTTCACCAAGAAAAATACCCTGCCCCCTTGGGCTCTAACTGCAGCTTTGTTATTAACTGGCTATGTGACCTTGGCAGGCCTCTTAAAAAGATCTTGACTGAGGTTGCTTCCAACACTGTGAGTCTCTCTCTGATCATAATGGAGGAATGGGAAAAAATCCAAATGTTAGGTAGAAATGGTGAGCCCAGTTGCAATCTGGTCATTCAACCTAAATTTTTCTACCATCAAAATCAGATAATGGAAATGAAAGGATCAAAAGAGGGAAATCATGGGAAGCCCAAATTCCTATGAACTGGAATTACCGCATTCTTGGAGCAGTAAAACAGATAAGCAATGTGGTGATAAACATGCAAAGACCAGCAGACTTTCAACAGACTCATTTCTTCTCATCTGGCCTGTCCTCCCATGTAAGCTGGGACAGGCCTGGGATCTTTGGGTCCTTTTGCCTTTGATTTAAAAATGGGTCATCTATTCCCAAGCAAACTGACCCAAGAACTCAAAAAAGAAGGTAATGGAAGATGCACAATACTGTGTGTCTCTTAAAAAATATACAATATTGGTTGTCTTCCTATGGGGGCTGAAGAGATTGTACAGAAATCATTACAGTCCTGTGCCACTTAATGATGGGGATACATTCTGAGAAATGTGTTGTTAGGCAATCTCGTTGTTGTGTGAAAATCATAGAGTGTATTTACACAAATCTAGATGGTGTAGCCCACTACACACCTGAGCTATGTGGTGTAGCCTATTGCTCCTAGGTTATAAACCTATACAGCCTATTAGTGTACCGAGTACTGTAGGTAACTGTAATGCAATGTTTTTTCATATCTAAACATCGAAAAGGTCAGTAAAAACATGGCATAAAAGATTAAAAAATGGTACACCTATATACGGGTGCTTACCATCAATGGAGCTTGCAGGACTGAAAGTTGATCTGGGTAAGTGAGTGAGTGAGTGAGTGGTGAGTGAAGGTGAGGGCCTATGACATTACTGTATACTACTGTAGACTTTATAAACACTGTACACTTAGGCTACACTACATTATGATTTTTTTCTTTCTTCTATAATAAATTAACCTTAGCTTACCATAACTTTTTTACTTTGAAAATCACACACCGGGGCCTGTTGTGGGGTTGGGGGAGCGGGGAGGGATAGCATTTGGAGATATACCTAATGTTAAATGACGAGTTACTGGGTGCAGCACACCAACATGGCACATGTATACATATGTAACTAACCTACATGTTGTGCACATGTACCCTAAAACTTAAAGTACAATAAAAAAAAGAAAACTTTAAATTAAAAAAAACTTGTAATAACACTTAGCTTAAAACAGAAACACATGGTACAGCTGTATAAGAATATTTTCTTTCTTTATATTCTTATTCCATACATTTTTTTCTATGATTAACATTTTTATTTATTTATTAATTTTTACTTTTTAAACTATTTTGGTGAAAAACTAAGACAGAAACACACATTAGGCTAGGCCAACACAGGGTTAGGATCATCGAATCAATATCAATGTTTTCCACCTCCACATCTTGTCCCACCGGAAGGTCTTCAGGGGCAATAACACTCATGGAGCTGTCATCTCCTCTGATAACAATTGCCTTCATCTGCAACATCTCTTGAAGGATATGCCTGAGGCTCTCTTATTGTTCACTTAGAAACAAATAAGTAGGAGTACGCTCTAAAATAATGATAAAAATTATAGTAAATACATAAACCAGTAACATTTATTACCATAATCAAGTATTTATGTACTGTACATAATTGTATGTGCTAGGCATTTATACAACTGACTGTATAGTTTTGTTTATACCAGCATCACCACAAATACGTAAGTAATGCATTGTACTATGATGTGACAATGATTATGATGTCATTAGGTGACAGAAAGCTTTCAGCTCCTTTATAATCTTATGTTACCACCGTCATATATGCCGTCTTTGCCCAAAACATCATTAAGTGGTGCATGACTGTAGTTACAAGAGGTATCAAGGCTACAATGGGAGAGGATAGTCAATGGCCACAGCAGCTTTCTTTTACAAGTTTGAATTCGTTTTATCTAAAGTTAAGGTAATAAAAAAAAAGATTGAGGTGCTGACACATGCTACAACGTGAAGGAACCTCAAGAATTTTGAAAATGGAGTGATCTGTTTGAAACACTTAACCCTTAACTGGCACGTACGAAGTTCTCAGTCCATGGTAGCTATGCCAGTAGATTTCATCATTATTGTTACTACTTCTAATAGTGCGAATGTATATGAAAAGACCTTTCCTACAGTGTCTTGCCCATGGTAGACTCAGTAAAATGTTAGTGCCACTTTCTCTAGTGAGAATTGTGTTCTTTTCCTTTTCATTAGAAAAATATGACAAGTGAAAAACCATTTCTACTAGCAAAGCTGGCAATTCAAAACTCACTCCCCTCACATTCATTCACCTGACTGAAATGGAGACATTATTAAAATAATTCAGATAACTCAATTTCAATAGATAATTTTTCCCTTTCCAAGAAATCACTGAAAACACATTTGACCTCCTTGTCCTGAAGTGGCCTTGGTTCAGGGACTTTATCCAGTCTGAGGACAAACAGGCATTCTCATCCTAGTTGTGAAGTTACAGAAATCATCTGTTTGCTTCATCTGAGAATTTATGTTTTTTTCCTTTAGAAGGTTTTCTGTTATAGACCACATGGTTTCTGATTTAGTCAAGTTCCAGTTTCTTAATCATTCAGAAATTGTCAATTCAATCAGACAAAGTTAATCATTTGGAGAGCCTCCTCCTTCCTCCTTAGTAAAATCCAAAAGCTTTGGCTGATTCTATTGTGGATCACTTATCCTGCCACTTCATGGAATAAATCTACAAAAGACTTGATCTGGGAAACATGACAGTTAAGATGTTTGCTTTTCCAGTTTAGATTTAGAATTTTCTTACATTTGTATTTCTAATCCAGAAACCACATAGTAACTCTCTTTAGGAGAGAGAGACCTGCTTTCATAAATTTTTACATGGGAGTTCAGAAAAGTCAGGTAAAACCATATGACATATTTAAATACTCAGAGGACGGAATATGAAATAAACATGTATACATAGAATGACCGGTGTCAGGGCTGACTGCCATAACAATGCTTATTTATTACTGCTGCCAGAACTCTGATATCAGTAGATGTGGTCATTTGAGGTGTCGAAGGTAATTTGAAAGAAGGAAAGCAAAGACTGGTATGACTGACTTGCAGAACCTTTGGAGATTGTATAGATCTCTGGATGTTTCGCTGGACAGTATGGGCACAAAGGTCAGGCATGACTCCATCCCAGCTCTAAGTAGACAAAATGAACAGAGACAAATACTTTCTCCTATTTTATCACACCAGCCCCATCCTTCACTGGGCTGTTGGTTCTGTGAAATCCCCTCTTTTGAACCTGTGATTTCTTGGCATCTTTTGTCATTTGGTGTGTTTCTTCCCACGTGTCTAGCCTTAATAGATTAAAGACAGTAGATGAGGGATCTTTGTTATTTTTTCCCCTATCTTCATCTTTCCCCTACTCCTTACTCACAGGGCTGTGATTAGTAACACACAAAGATGTCAGTCTCTAGAACTCAGTAGCCAAAGAAAAGAAACCACAGAAAGGTTGTGTAAACAGAGGCAAAGAGCCATTTCACTTTCAGGAAAGTTTCTTGCATAAAGAGGCATCAGGGAGGGAATAGGTTTGAATATCTCCCATTTTTAAAGCTGGTTATTCAGCATCGTTGATCTTAATTGAGACAACTTGAATTTCCCTGACACTATTGATTCTTCATTTGACTTGGATCTATCTTTTTCTTTCTATTCCCAGTGACAATAATCTCATTCAGAATCTTACCTTAGGGCTTAGATTGGTCCATTAACCCCTATCTACTCTTCTTGACTCTGGTCTTTAATTCATGTACAACAAGGTTATGTTAAAATTCCTGGAATATAATTTTCGTTATGCTATTGTTCTTGCTATTTATGAACTAATAATAGAATCCTGTTATTTTTCTGCTTATAAGCCTAGAATGAATCTTCAACATCCACTTAGCCCTGGCATTCAAGTTTCATCATAATCTGGTACCAAGTATCTTTCTAGACTTTTTTCTCATTACTTTTTTTTAATCTTCAAAACGCTTTCTCTGCAGCAAATTGATTTAGTTATCATACCTTGCCTCTCCTCTCCCTACTCTGTGCTTGCCCAGCCACAACCCCTAGTGAATTTCAAGCTACTGACAGTTAGTATTTCTAGGAACAAAAAAGCCTTACTCAGTGAGACCTATAGTGGCAACCTCAGGGTGTTAAAAAGCTTCAATTATACCCAATGCATTCAGGCATCCATTTATTCATTCCTTTAGTGTCAGTTTTATCATAAGATCTTTTGAACAACTAAATCCAGTGGACATCAAGACACACTAGACATGGTGCCTGACCTGAAGAACAAATATGTGTACCTAAATGTCATAGATGGAGGTGCATAGGGAATGAGTGAATCTTCCAGAGAGGGAGATATCAGGGAGGAAAAGTTTGAAAAGGAAGGTAACGTTTGAGCTGACTGTTGGGATATGAGCCAGTGTTCTTCTGAAGACTATGGAAAGGACGGTATACCTGGAATTGGTGTGAGGACTGACAGAGAGAAGCTACAAGAGAGGAAGCTGTTGCAATAGGCAGTGATCAGATCTCAATGGGCCTCCCTTATATGTTATGTTAAGAAGTTTGGATTTTGTTCCAGGAGCACTGGGAAATCACTGATAGACTGACCTAGCAACCTATATTTCTGGCTTGGGCACCTATGTGAATGATGCTGCTATTCACAGAAAGAAAAACATAGGTAGGAAGCACATTTCAGGGGACTAATAGCTCTGTTTTGTATCTATTGAGTTTGAAGTGTCAGTGGAACTTCAGAAGGCAGTTAGGTGCTCAGGAGAATTTGGGCCAGAGACTTAAATCTGAGAATAAATAGCCTATTATGTTAATGTCTTGGAAGTTTGAGCTGGATTGAGAAGGTATGTGGAGTGCTGGTCCTTGTGCTGTAAGCATGGAGCTAAGAGTGATCCAAGAAACTGTTTGCAAAAAGAGACTGGCACTGGATTTTCTCTGAGGTCTCTTTCTGCTCTAAAATGTTATGATTCCATGATTAATTTGCTAAATAAATTAATAGTGCAAACAGTATTTCAAGAGGAATGTTTAAATTACTTATGAGAACAAACTTTTTAAGTGCCCTCAAGCATCACAAAAACATCCACTCCCATAGACATAATTGATACACCAATTATAAATCTTTCTTAGCTGTTCACTCAAGCAGATTTCCTAAGAACTATGTTTGGCCACATTATATTTACCTAGAAGAAGTTCTTGTTTGTATTTCAAAGCCATCAAACTTCATTTCTTTATACAACATGTTTCAGCCTGGCCAGGCCCCCAGTAGGGTTGAATTATTAAATTTTTATAGTATGTGCAAGATCAAGTCTTGATGGATTGGTTTTTCTCTGGAGAAATGCATATCTTCTTCTTAATTTGGGACACAGCTGTTAGAATTGCAGACTTCATAAAAAATGGCAACATATAACTCAGACAGTTCACAGAAACATTTCCTCTCAATTGGCATGGTCTTTGAGGACAAACCACACTCTAAAATGTTTGTATAACAGGAAAATGTGGTGTCAAGATGATCAAAACAAGATAGGAAATGATATATTTTCACAAAATTTGCATACATTATTAAAAAATACCAGACAGTGCACATACAAAATAAGAACACAACGTTTAAAGGAGACAGCCCTGATAAAAATGCAGGCAAATTAAATGCACATGTGAAAGATAGACCCATGATTAGTGACAATAAATTTGATTTTCTTTTTCAGATTTGGGGAGAACATCAGCAATTCTCCCTACCACAGCAAAAGCAGATGAAATCTGTTATTCTTATCATTCTTCGGTTATTTTATACTTAGATGAAATGTGTGAGTTAGCCATTCTGAGCCTCAGCCTCCTTAGCTGTGAAGTGCAGAACATCAAGCAGAGTCTTGGAGAAATCAGACGGCACATGCAAACTAGGTCTTTAAAGGAGAGTTTAATTAGAGACTATTTCCAGAAACGTGGGTAGGATTCCAGAAAATTCTCAGGGATAGCAGGAGCAAGGATCCTGCCAGTAAGCTCTATGTAGCAGTTACCTGACATGCTCTGCAACCTCAGAAGAGGGATGTGGTCAATCTGTGATAGCCTGAAAGGGAGAGAGCTGGAGATCTCACCCTGCTCCCACCCTCCACATCTCCTGTTGTTGCCTCCACTGGCCAAACCCAACTAGAAGCCAGAGATCAAGGGAGCCAGTTGAGGCACTCTATAGAGACCCACTTCCCATGGCAGACAGCAGGGCAAGGCAGGGAGGATAGTGAATCTAGAGGGTCATAAGAAAGATATCCACCATGGTGGATAGTAGAAGTATCAACCTTAGGGTAGTTGTGAAGATTAGGGAAGAATGGAGAAGACATGATTAGCACAGAAATTGACCCATAGTAAGAACTTGGCTTAACAGCTGAGGGTAGTGACACATGCCCGTAGTCCCAACTACTCGTGAGGCAAGGGTGGGAGGGTCACTCGGGCCCAGGAGTTTGAGGCTGTAGTGCGTTATGATCACACCTGTGAATAGCCACTGCACTCCAGTTTGGGCAACATAGTGAGACCCCATCTTTAAATAAATAAATATTAGCATTTAATATTATTTTTATTAACAGAGGCATTCAGTTGTGTCTCTTATGACATGTTTGATTTTCCCTGGCAGGCAAGGAGCCAGTTGTACTACAGCTGGTGTCTCTTGACTGTGAGCTAGATTGAGTGTAGAGGGCTGGCCCTTGTAATGTGAACATAAAGCTAAGACTCATCCAAGAAAGAAGTGGTATATTAGTTTCCTATTACTACTGTTAAAAATAACACAAATTTAGTGCTTTAAAAAGAACACAAATTTATTAGAGTTCTGGAGGTCAGAAGTACACAAAGTCAGTTTCATCAGGCTAATGTTTCTTTTATAGGCTTCAGGGGAGAATCAATTTTCTTGCCTTTTCCAGTTTCTGGTGGTGGCCAGAATTCTTTGGCTTGTGGCCCCTTTTTCCATCTTCAGAGTGTATCACTCCAGCCTCTGCTTCCATGTTCACATGGTCTTCTCTCTGACCCTGACCCTATGGCTCATCTTTTTTTAAGGACTTGTGATTACATTTAGGGACTACTTGGATAATCCAAGATCATCCTCCTACCTCAAGATCCTCATCTTAGTCACATCTGCAAAGTCCATTTTACCATGTCAAGATAACATAACAGTTTCCAGAGATTACGATGTGGGTAGGTTTGGGGTGAGGGAGGGTATCATTTAGCCTACCACAGGTGGATTCAGGACTTCTCGATCTAAGTGGAATTCACTTGCTGTGTGATTAAATAGCTGCTTCTGAAGATTCCTGTAATATCCAATATCACAGTCTTAGACTGGGTTTCCTATACAATGAGAGCCCAGAGCAAGGGTTTATATGTAGGTAGTTTATTTTGGAAGTGGTCTCTGAGAACATGAATGATGGATTTAGAAAAGAAGAAAGGAGGGAAAGCCAATTCAAGGACACATTATTGGCCTGATCATCAGTGTAGGCAGCTAGAGCTCAGCCAGGACCTACTGAAGAAAACATAGAAGGTATTCCAGAGTAGTCTGTCCAAGACAGCAGGGCTGGTGGGAGAACACTAGTTTTATCAGTCATTGACCAAGAGTTGCCCTGCGGGTGCTAAATTGCTTGCACTTCAAACCTGCCCATTCGTCAGTCCAGGAAGTTTCCTTCAGGTGTTCCATGATACATCATAAAAGTCCCAGGGCTGAAAGCTAGAGATATATGACAAGATAAGGTCAGGAAACCTAGTTTAACCCCAAACTAACTGGTTTCTGTCACAGTGCCTAGAAAGAGTGATACAGAAGAACACGAGATGGGGCACAAAATATGTCTACTACAGTCAGCAAGGCTAATGGTAGAGGTGGAATGATCTTGGATTGGAATTGATAAATGTGGCTCATTGTGCAGTGCTATAGAAGATGCCAGAATTATTTGAAAATTGTGCCCAAGTGCACTCTTTTCTTAGAGAGAACATTGGGTCCATGATATGTGGTTACAAAAGAAAGCGCAGAAGTGCTTGCAACAGCCTGAAATGCAAGCTTCCTTTGACCATCTACTCATGGTTTGCTTTATAGTCTAGTGGAGAAAGCCAGCATTAACATTAAATAAAAGATAATACGTAAATAAATATTTTCAAGTGTTCTGATTTTCATGTACTTAGTCTGGGAGTTAGGGAATCTTTCCTTGAGAAGTTATAACTAAGTTGAAACTTGAAGAATAAGTAGGAGTTTGGATAAAGGTAGCAGCATTCCACGCAGAGGGAAGAGCCTGAAAGGAATGTCTGAGTCAGAACAGAGCACTGCATGCTCAAGGGATGGAGAGAATCCAGCATAGTGGGAGCAAGGAGGAAAGTCACAAGAAGAAATGGAAAAAGTGGGAGGTGTGGCACACAGAGACATTATGCAGAGACTCATGGGCCAATACAGATTTTAAACTACATCTTGGGAAGTCATTGAAGTTTTTTTAAAAAAATAAATTGGGCACTCACAAGGTTAAATTTATATGTCTGAAAGGTTGATTGGTGGAGCTGAGGGGGTATAGGAATGAATGCAGGGAGAGACACGAGTGAGTCACAGGGAGAGATAATGATTGATATACTGAGGTCACAAGTTACTGTGATTAGAGCTGAGCCAATCATTTCTGAATTCTAATGTATACCAGAATGGAAGTGACTTGTGTCCAGGAGGTAGTCTATAACTTCTGAAAAAGCTGAGAAGTCTCACTTCAGATTATGGACAGTAGGTAGGTCAGAAAAGACAAACTAGTCACCAGCAAGGCTGCAGCTTGAATAGAAAATAGGGGCTGCAGATCTTGGCTCAAAATACGGAGGAACTTTTTAACAGTTGGAACTTCCTCCAAGTGAAACAGGCTCAGAAACTAAACACATTGGGAATATTCCAGAAGAGGATGTCTGGCTAGATATGGTAGAAGAGATTTCTGCATTTGGGTTCTAAGATCCTGTTCAGAGATAGTCCTAGGATTTGTCCTTGACTGGGTAGACCTCTGCACAAAGCAGGAGCTCCAAGAGCTATTCAGATCAATCAATCAATCAATCAACCTATCAATCAACATTTTAGTAGATTGAAGTTTAATATGCTTTCCTAAAGGTAAGATTTAATAGTGGGAAAAAGAGGATTAAATGCTATGGGGTACCTGAGGTGTATAAAGAGAGGTATTCACAGGGGTTAGAGTATACATTATGGAAAATGTGAAAGAGAAAGAAGAGAAAGAAGATGAGGAAAGAGAAAAAGAAAGAAAGAAAAGAAAGAGAAAGAAAAAAAGAAAAGAAAGGAAGGAAGAAAGAAAGGAAGGAAGGAAGGAAGGAAGGAAAGAAGGAAACAAGGGAAGAGAAAAATCGCCCAGAACAAGAAGAGTTTGTAGACTATCATTATTCTAGACCAGGGTTTCTCAATCCTGTTAGCATATTGGTTTGGATAATTCTATTGGTGGGAGTGGGAAGGTGGGTTGTATGTATAGGAAGGTGTTGATGGCATCCCTGATCTTGCCACACTAGATGCCAGTAGAAGCCCTGCTCCTTTCACCTCCCCCAAGAGATGTGCCAACCAAAAATGTGTCCCGGGGAGACAACAACCACTCATTGTTAAGAACCTTTGTTCTAGACCTTGTATATTTTTGGTGCCATCAGAAGAAACATAGACAAGTTACAAAACCTAAAAAAGATAATTACTTTTTTTATTTTTTTGATCTCATTTTACAGGTAACCAACTCACCATTTGGATTATTGGTTTTTAAACTTTGAAAATACTTAATTTACTTGCAGATAGTTTTGATTCATTGTATTTTGATTCAAACAACAAGAGAGATGTTTTATTACAACCTGTCTTCTATCTGAGCCAAAATGTTTCACGTGTGGAAAATAAGTCAAGTTGAAAAACAAGTTGAGTCAGTAGGTCACCAGAACTGTGTGTGAATATACTTTTATGCAAATTCACCTGCATTTTGCCACTGAAAGAGAAACACTGAGAAGATGTAAAGGTTGGCACTGATGAAATAATATTATGCATTTTTTTCTTCATTTTCTATAGGCCACAAAGAGTTTAAATGATTTCCCATGATGTAGAAAAGCAACTCCTACTTGCAAATTAGCAAATCACCCATCCTGCTTCTTTCTAAAGAAGATCTAGCCACAACTGGAGATTTCTTTCATTGCAATGTTGTCTACATCCCTCTCCATTTGATTTTCAACACCTTAGCTGAAAGAATAATTTTTTCAACATGCAAATCTGATCATACTTTAAAACTTGTTATTGTCTTCCCTGTGCTCTTAGGCTAAAGACCATAATCCTTACCAAGGCCCCTGCCAGCTTCCCCCAACAAATCTTAAACTGCGTATCCCTGTTACATGTGCTTTGGCCACACCAGTCTTGTCTCAATTCTTTGGCTACTCCCTATTTCATCCCTTCATAATGCTTTGCATATGTTATGTGCTTTGTTTGGGAACCTTTCTATAGCTTCTTCAACTTGGTGAACTTACTCTCACTCTTTAGATCCTGGCTCAAGTAACACTTCTGTAGAGAAACTTCTCTAACCAACATATGAACAAACACTTCATCGTTAAATCGTCTCGTAGCACCATATGTCTGCTTCATAGCCTTAACTGCATTCGTTACTTTATATTTATATGGGTGTTTGTTTGATTAATGTCCAAACCTTCCATTTAGGTGTCATCTCTGTGAAGCAGGAACTACATTCATTTGTTTTACCATTGTATCCTCAGCACTTAACATAGTAGGCTCTGAATTAATATTTGTCAACTTAGTAAATTAATTAATCAATTAGTCAAAATAGAGTCATAGGTAACTATCTACATTGGAGTTCAGCAAACTGTGGCCCACTGGCCTGTGGCTTGATTTTGTAAATAAAGTCTATTGAGACACAGCCATACCCATTTGCTTACTGTTTCCTGTGGCTAATTTTGCTGTACAAAGGCATCATCGAGTAGCTGTGACACCAATGATATTGCCTGCAAAGCCTAAAAGCTTACTCTCTAGCTCTTTACAGAAAAAGTTTGCCAACTCCTGATCTAAATCATTTATTTCTTGTATGGTTTATTCACCAGTTGTCATATAGCTTAATCCCAGGAAAATATGAAATAAAAGTAACATAAATATATATATTTTTTCATTGTCAAAGTATTTAATAATAGCAAACCCTCAATGAGCACTTGCTGTGTCACTTAGCCATTGAGCTAAGCATGTTACCTACGTTATTTCATGAAACCCTGACAAGGCCCCATTTTACTTGAAAAAGAAAGTATTCAGGTTAACGTTATTTCCCAGAATCATGAAGCTGATGTGGAGAAATGTAGACCAGCATCAGCTTTCTGTTTGTTTGATTTCATTTTTAACTGGATGCTGGGGAGATTGGCACATGGCAGTGGTTTATGTTTGAAATGTTTCAGGGCCTGCATTCCCTCAGACTGTCCAAAAGGCAGAGGTGAATGGGCTAATATAGTACAGGATGGGGTAGTAATGGGATCCTTGGTGTATTAGTCATTTTCATGCTGCTAATAAAGACATACCCAAGACTGGGTAATTTTTAAAGAAAAAGAAGTTTAATGGACTCACAGTTCCACGTGGCTGGGGAGGCCTCACAATCATGGTGGAAGGCAAAAGGCACATCTTACATGGTGGCAGTCAAGAGAGAATGAGAGCCAAGCAAAAAGGGAAACCCTTTATAAAACCGTCAGATCATGTGAGACTTATTCACTACCATGAGAACAGTATGGGGGAAACTGCCCCCCATGATTCAATTATTTCTCACCAGGTCCCTCTCACAACACATGGGAATTGTGGGAGCTACAATTCAAGCATAGATTTGGGTGGGGACACAGCAAAATGGTATCACCTGGAAAGTCATAAAAACCTACTGTGGCTCTTATCTTATTATGGTGGGATTGAGCATGCCACCATATGGCAGGATTCTTGGTGGCAAAAGGGAATAAGTTGACTAGGAAGAACCAAATTGGGAAATTGGCTGGAGAAATAATGGAAAGAGCAACAAAAGTGTCCATACGGCACTCATAGGTCCCAAGAGTCTAAAGAACCTGAAGAAGTCAGATTTGGCAGTGAGGAAATGACAGTCAAGGGACTTGGGAAGTCAGGCTGGAGGCTTGAAAACCCAGAAGGGGAAACTTGGAAGCGAAAGTAAGAAGGCAGGGTCTGTATGGCATAGGTTCGAGGACCCTAAACAAAGAATCTGGGCAACCAAATATTGAGTTGGAGGCAAAGGGTCTGAGAGGATAGTTACAGGGGAAGAAGTGAGAATGCAGCTTGCTGGGAACTTGGCATTCTGAGGACCCATGGCCTAAGGGCCAGAACCAGACTCTCAGAGTGCAAGACTCCAATTCTGATGGTAGAGGGGATTTTGTCTACCTGGCTGCCTAGGGGAGAAAGAGAAGGCAATTCTTGACAGGTACTAAAAGAAAACTAAGTCTCCAAGTTTATTGTCTCTCTGGCCAACTGGCTTTGTCTTTCCCTTCATACCTGTTCCTCTTTCTCTCCTCTGCATTTATGACATGTGTCTCAACTACCCAAGTTTGGTTTACTGACACCATTTTTAACTCCTTCTCCTTCAGCAACCCCCAAGACCTCACCAGCACTTGCCAACCCAGCCAGAATATCATACATCCTACTCATGTTTCCTGGTCATGGCCAAGTTCCCTTTTTCCAGTTCATTTTCTCACATCATTGGCATTGCCTGGAATGGCTTTACCCAATTTTGCCACCTGAAAAAATATGAAGTTATCTGACAGGGCCAGCCCAAATGTCTCTTCCTCTCAGTAGCATTTTCAGACTTCCCCAACCTTTGGGAAGAATCGACTCCATATTTTCTATGCTCATAGTGTTTCTTACATAGAACTTTTATAAAGGATTTATGGTTCCTCAATACTCTTCAAATAAAGACAAAACCTTGATGTGGTCTTCTGGTTCCTACGTAGGTGCCACCCCACCTCACCAGTCTTGCCCTAGACCTCTTCTGACCTTGACAGAGCTTTCTTCTGCCTAAAAGGCTCGTTCTCTTCTTGCCTTGTTAATCTCTAGTTTTCTTTCAGATCTCGGCCAGGGAGCGCCTTCCCTGAATTCTGTGACTAGATCAAATCTCCCATTTTAGGCTCTCATAGTTCCCTGGGCCTCATCTTCATAGTCCTGTAGCAGAGGCAGTTTTATTGTTTGTGCAATTATTTGATTGGCTGCCTTCTCCATGTGTTGTATATGCCAAGAGTTGAGGAAACGTTCCTGTTGTTGCTGGCCTGTATTTCTTGTTCCCCAGCCCAATGCTTGGCTCCGAGGGGGTACTGAGCACACAGTGGGATGAATAAATCAATAAATCAATGCAGTATTTGTTTGCTTTTGGGTCTTTCTCTTTTTCCCGCTAGAGAGCTCCTGGGAGGCAGGACTGTAACTTAGTCCTTTAGCCCCTCAGTGTGTACCATAGTACCTGCCCCAGGGTAGGTTCTCAGTGTATTTCGAATGACATTATATTCCATTTCAGTGTCACAAATTAGCCTGCAGTTTGATCAACAGTTGTATCTAAGTGCTTCTTTGATCACAAAGGTGCAAGACAAGAAAATGTCATGAAGAAAATGTGTCCCCATGGGCTTTTCTTTCTTCTACATATTTCTTTCCATCATCCCATGTCCTCTACAACTTATGTCTCACTAATAGTGCTGTTCTTCCGTCCTTGACACTCCGGTCATCCAAGGAGCATCCTCAGTGAGTGGCTTTTTCTCCTTCTCTTGACCTTCAACTTTCAGGATTTCTTTCCTAATAATTTTATTAAAATCACATTTCTGGATCTCCTTCTCCTACTCATCCATCCTAAGGCTTTTGCTACATCATGGAGACCATTATTTGCTTTCTTAATTTTGTCAACTTAACTTTACCCTCATCCTCCCACATAGATTTCCTTCAAGAAATCAAAGGATAGTATCAAGAGAGTACCAAGAATGAGAAAAAGCACTGTGTTCTTCTATTTGAAGCAAAATAATTTTAAAGGAAAATGTAGGAGGAATAGATTTTTTGTTCTATTTTAAAGCAGAAGGTGGGCAACTTCTGCTGTTCTTTGTGTTTGAAGCAACAGAAGAAAGTAACAGATGCAATTAAGATTTTTGATAGTTAGGTTGTGAAACATGGCATGAATCGTTTACTCTCTAATCTCAGAATGCCCTCCTGCTGAATAAGGGGGTGAGCCTAGACCAGTCTTTGAACTCATGCCAGGGTCTCAGGGGACCCCACAGGCTCATGCAAGAGGTGACAGGTGACTCCTGGGACCCTCCAGGCTCCCTTCGAGCTTCGATGAGAGAGGAGTTCTGGTGTAGTTTGTTTGATTCCTGCCCTCTTTTCAATGCTTAGCCTAGTGTCTGGAGCATAGATATTTGTTGAATGAATGACACCATCTTATATATTGGAATTTCTTGTAATATTTTATTTGAAGGGAAAAAAGTTTTATTGATTAAAAAAAAAAGGTGTGAGAACCACTGGACTAAATGCTCTGTAGAACTCCCTGTGCTTTAAAAACATTTCTATGACGTTTAGAACATCAATTATATAAAAGTAAGCAATATGATAGCCTTGAGATAAAATACCCTGAATCATTATGCGAGATAGCTTTTCTTCATTTCAGAATCATAATCAATAAAATATGTGTAAAAAATCTTAAAGTAAAACAACTGAGCACTTAGACAATAATTCAATATATAGTCTATTGTCTTGCCTTCTATTCCTTTCAGCTTCAAGCCTACCTTCCCCAGGAGTTTCCAGGAACCACACAAAAGCAGGTCTCATGCCTCGTGCCATTTATGTTCTTAGTTCTGAATCATTCATCCTGACATATCTCTTATCACCTCCCAACTCCTCATAGGATCTGGCAGTACCACATGCCCCACCATGATCATTGGATGCACTTTGCTGTATGATATGGTTTGGCTGTGTGTTCCCACCCAAATCTCATGTTGAATTGTAATTCCCAGTGTTGGGAGAGGGACCTGGTGGGAGGTGATTGGATCATGGAGGTGGATTTCACCCATGCTCTTCTCGTGATAGTGAGTGAGTACTCATGAGATCTGATGGTTTTAAAGTGTGTGGAACTTCTGCCCTTTCTCTGTCTCTCTCCTGCCACAATGTGAAAAAGTTGCTTGCTTCCCGTTTGCCAGAAGTCCTGATTGTAAGTTTCCTAAGGCCTCTCAGTCATGCTTCCTGTCAAGCCTGTGGAACTGTGAGTCAATTAAACCTCTTTTCTTCATAAACTACCCGGTCTCTGGTAGTTCTTTGTAGCAATGTGAAAACAGAGTAATAGGCTGTGTGAAAATGCATCCTTCTGGTTACACTTTCTCTGGTGTGATATTCTGCTCATTATGATCCTGCTCAAAGAACCACTAACCTGGTAGAGACTGTTGAAAGGAGATGTTTTGCCTCATTAACTGTGGCATCTCAGACACCACAAAACATCAGGCCTTGGACATCACATTTCCAAGATCACTCCAGAAGTGACCCAGGAAATATAAGGATTGACATGTAGTTCCTGTGTTTAGCTAACACAGCACTCACAGACAAAGCCACCCCTGAGATGTGTAACAGATGGTGGTGACAGTACTGTCTATATGCTCTCATGGCCTGGTCCTGTGGCTTAAGGTGTTTCTTCCTGCAGACTTCACATGTAAATATTTGCATCAGTTATCTTTGCGAGTAACACAGTCATTTTTCCTTTTGGTGGATTTTTAAAATTAGTGGATATATTTTGTGGAGCCTAAGCCTCAGATTCTCAGTAATACAGTGAGTCTCAGCCTGATGGAAGTGGAATCAGTGTCATTTTCATCTTCCTTGTATCTCCTTGTTTCTTATTCTCCACCCTCCTTTTGAGAACTTCCCCCCATCCCATGTGGCTGCAGGGGCTGTCAGTCATAATCCCTGTCCTTTCACACAATACGCAGCTGTGGGAAGGCTATATGACTCAGCCCTGCCACTTTATTGTATCCACTGCCATGGAAATGGGGATGAGTTTGTAAGCTGGGTACATGACCAATCAGGGCCAGCCAAAGACCTTTCCTGGGACTGGTAACTGAATGCTATTACAAATACACTTCTCATTCTGTCAGATGACTGCACCTGGACGCTGTGGGCTTGGGGTTGCCAAGGGGTTTCTCTCCATCAAATAGGAGGCCATCTGCCAGAAGAGACCAACACTCAGAAAGAAGCAGAACTGAGAGGTGGAGACCTGAGAACCTCATTTTACTGCAGATTTCATCTACCCACATTATGTGAGCTAGTAAATTCTCTTTTTTGTTTAAACTATGTTAGATTTCTGTCACTTGCAAACAAAAGTAGTTTGGCCAACACAGAAACTGGCATTGCCAGTGACAGACCTTACACTGTGGAACTACCTGTGTTGAGGCGAAGTAGAAAACTGAGAGTCATCCACCATCCCAGGCTGGGAAGATCAAATATTTACCATGCCCTAGCTCAGTAGCTAACTCATTATCACCTCTGGGATTTTAGGACTCAGACTATGAGCCTACCAAGTCTGGAGTTTCAGAGGATTTGCTAGAAAAATATCAGAATATTAAAGGGTGTTGCCTCTTTTCGCAGTATTCACTATTGCTCTGAAAAAAGGGACAGGTTGGTGGGTTAAAAGCAGAGAAAGAATAGCAGGCATCTGTTGATTGCCAGAAAGCCAAGACCACTAAGGGCAAGAGAATCATGTATTTGTGGAATTGCAAATGTCAAAATATCTGTCTAATTTTTAATTCAATGCAGAGAAAGACAGGAGATTATATTGAAACCAGAGAAATGTCAGAGAATACAGAAACTCCTCCCAAATACTTCCTGCGCTGTGTCACTCCTGCTAAATAAAGGTCATAATTACCCCTATACAAAGACCTCATCCAATGGGATACAGCCTGGCCAGCCAAGGACAGATTAGCTCTGCCTCACCACTCCAATTTATTGTTTCATATAGTCCTAAAGCAGTGACCAAGACTGACGCATAAAACAGAGAGCTAGGAGCATGGGCAGAGAACCAAGATTCGTTGCTAAGAGACAGAAACTTGAAAGACAGGATTCAGATTTACAAATTGTGACTGGCCAAGATTGCTGGCATTGGTTCCAAGCTAATAGAGTTTTCCTAGAATTAATTCCATTAACAACTTACTGGGGTTTTAAAAGGTTATGCTATCTGAGAAATCTCATGTCTAGAAAGTGACCTGGGATTGCTCAACCCCTAGGGCAATTCCCAGGCCTCCATAACCATGCCTTCAGTATTAGGCTACTAAACAGACCCTAGCATATCCCTCTATACACATCTCAAGGGCAGCCTTAGAGTTAAATGGCCAAGGGAGAGCCTCCTTGTAAGCAGGACTAGGGATGGAATTGGCTCCCGTTGCAGCCCTAGGGGCATGCATTCTTACGACACACGTCCAGCAGGATACGGCATGTGGTATTTATATTCTTTCCTCTTCTCTACTCACCAAATGGCAGTCTCCATTGTTGTTATTCTGTCTTCCTCTGCTATTTTATACTGGGTATGCTGAGGGTGGTTAACTTTGTCATTGAGCCCTAGGTTCTACTGTTGTGAGAAACTATCTGGATGTAGTCAGGGCAAGGTACATGATCCAGATATGCCAAACTGGGATGTGATTTTGGGTTGTGTCTCTTTAGGGAGAAGGTGATCAAATCCTCAGGTGAGGGCACCTTTGAAATTATCTGTATTGGGTAAAGATTAAATGTGCATGCTAGGAGAGCAAGGGGTGGAATATAGTGGGCATCTGTTTTTGTCATTCTGGGATGTCTTCACCCTTTTTCTAGCAATAACTCCTCTCATTTTCCTGGGGGGAAATTGTCCCTTCTCATTCTAAGTAGTGTTAATGGAGCTCTTGGCCAAAGTACTCTCTGGCCACAGGGATGGGCAGGCATTGTAGCCTTCCTTCTAGAAATAATCATTGGTCCAAGGAGTGGGTACATGATCAAGCAGTCAACCAAGAGTCCTTCTCTCAGATTATTATATGGGCTCTTGGAGAAATAAAGTTACTCTTTCTTCTGGAATTTTAGTATCAGAATGTTCTAGGACTGGGATTACAGTGGTCGCTTTCCTCACCAAATTGAGAGAAACATTTATAGAAAGAAAGAAAGAGAAGCAGAGGTGAGAGAGGGAGGGAGAAAAAGAGAAGAAAAGAAATCCCAAGAGAGAGAGACAGACCTAGACTTAATGACTGCATTTAAGTCCCAGTCATTTCTGAAAAAAGCTATATCCCCAACTTCTTAGTTACATAAGCCAACACATTTTCTATTCCTTTAAGCTAGTTTGAGTTTCTGCTGCTTGAAACTAAGTATCCTGACTAACCGAATTGGCCATTGTGTATATAAATCCAGGAAGCCCCTTCTGAAGATTATATGAGGGATCTTAATAGTACTTTTGTTATGCCGAGTAGTATCAAGGTTACCACTTACTGCCACACTTAGATTATTGGGTCAGATAGCTGCTCTACCTGAGTAATGCATATATGCAAATAACTTGTACTGAATCGATATCATCTTGCTAATGCAACTCTACTAAGGACTCTAGAACCTTCCATGATGAACCTTTTTGAACTAGGGAGGTCAGCAATCTAGACCATCAGTTGAATCATGTATATGGCCAGAAGATTGGTTCATCTTACAGGCACCTCCTGAGACTCAGGATGAACTTAGGCAAGTAGGAGAAGAAGAGTCTTCAGAGACTCATCTAAGCAAATCCATTAATACTACAAGAAGCTGTTACTACCATAGTACAGCCAACAACTTTGTGCCTGAAACTCTTTGTACTAGGGAACCCCAAGCCCACTTACAGGACATTAGAAATGGGCAAGCTTGCCAGGCATGGCTCTGTTTTCTCTCTTGGCTTATCATAGCTTATTGCCATTATATATTCTGTGTGTCGGGTCTCCTTCCAGAGACACACAGTGGGTAGGTCCCACGGAATTATGGTATTTTATTAACCAACAAGAACAATTGTTAACCTACTCTAAGACTGGACAGAGATGTTTGACCAGTATCTGCTGCTGTAACAGGATGTAAGCTTTCAGCTATAATCCACTGTTGTAGTGCCAGTGTGGTGGCAAGTTTTAGGGAAGAGGGAGTGTTCTATAATCTTCCAATTGAATCTCAGCCTTTTAGCCCATCTGAGTCTTGGAACTGTGACCCTCCCCAGTGTTTCTCCATAGATGTAGCTTTCGCTCCCTCCAGACCAGTCCTTTCCAATCTATTTTCTTGAAGCTCTGACTGTTGATTGTGTCTTTTTCTTAGGTGAGACAGGAAGGCTAGGGAAGGCTGGGATGGGAGTAATGACCTTCCCCTAGCTGGGATAAGGCGCTGGCAAAGTCTTTTTTCCTTAGAGAGTAGGCTTTTGTTATGGAGAAGGCTCTGGAGTGTTTCACCACATGAATCTTCTCCGCCCCAGAGCCTAGAGGTCATCTTTCTCAGATCTTTATCTTGAGAACCTGTGGGATTCCTAGAAAGAAAGCCCACGAAGGTGTGGGGGCCACGTCTAAGACTGTGGCCACCCCCCAGGGGTTTCTCACTCCCCATTCCTCCACACTCAGCCTCCAGAATCCATCAAAATGACCATTTAAGTGTTCCTACCAATTCAGGGCTTCAGCAGCTTCTGTTCCAGAGAAGCAGATCTTGGTTATGTCTCTCTGGATGCCCTGACTGTCCGGATTTCTTGGTGGCAGTTTGTTCTGCAACTTCAGTTCCCTGGAAGGTCGAAGAAAAGTAATCAATTTTCAGTTTGCTCAGGTTTTTCTTGTTACATAAACAATAGTGTTGAGCTTTACATGTTGAAGCTGAGGCTGACATCATGTCACAAAGTGAATTTCTGTTTGTCAGTTCCTTCTTGGTCCTCCAACCCTTATCCCCTTCCATGGTTGCCACACAGCAGGAAGAAAAGGCCCATGGCCACAATCTTCACACCTTATGCTAATGATTCGCGGGGTCCCTGGGAGCCAGACACTTAGGTCAAGGAAGTCAAATGTTGTTTCTCAGTTCAACACTCTGTCTGCACTGGCTATAAACCAGGGCACTATCAATCTCTTAAATTTCCTTCAACACTCGTCAAGTTACATCACTTGTTAATGAGTCAAAACATCTTTCACCACAGCTCCAATTCTGTGTGATAGTAATTTTACCCACAAATCATTCCTCTCACTCCCGGTTTGCCACAGTCTTCAATGGGTAAATTTCTCTGCCATTTTTGTTATTGTAAAGCTCTAGGCTTGGAAAGAAATATAGCAGCACAGATTACAAAGAGACCAAACAATTTGAATATTTTAACTTTGTGATTGCTCAGCAAGGTCTATATGACCTGAGAGCATTTGGAGGAAGTATGATGCCTGAGATGTCTCGAAATGATATGAACTTCCCATTACACTCAAGGGTGTATTCAGCCCTTAGACTCTGCAGTGCCCCCATCATGACGTTTTCAAACACGTTACAGGATGTGGAGTTTTAGGGGAAGAGGCAATCTATTGGTGACGTATTGGTGTAACGGGAAGGCAAGATCAAATTGCAATTTTCTGTAGATGAAATTCAGTTTCAATCATTGTAGTCTTGTCTGTCAGCTATCGTGGTTGAAATGAAACTCAATGCGTGTGATTTGAGCATCATTCTACCATCGCATGGGTTGATGGCTAACACATTTTCCAATTTTTCTGAATATTAGAAAAATACAAAAAAAAAGTGGAGGAAAACCATTATTTTATATTTTAACCCTTAAATCTCCATATCTCCTTCTTTAATTTAAATGGTTAATTGTAAGCATTTTCAAAACTTAGTCGCTAAACTATCAGGAACAGTTTCAAATCATTGTGGCTGTATTTCACATTAGTACATTTCGCATGGAGAATAAAAAGTACTGAAAATATTGCTCAAGTCTCTTTATTCACCACAAGGTAAAAAGCTGAAATATACCCATGATGATAGTAATCTGAATGAGCATACAGTTTACAGAGTATATGATTAGAAGCCTGGGTCTGGCTCATATGTGAGGAGCAGTTTTATCCTAAGCTAGGATGTGAGAGTTATCTTCTGTCACTCCTTCAATCCCAAACTGAAACATGAATCAGACGAGAACTCATTTGTTCCCTACTGCAAGCCACTGGACAGGCTTGTGAGTTAAAACTGTGATTTATAAATAAAATTATATATTGTTGGTATTGCTCTATAATTTTACCTATACCTAACCATGGAGCCTTCTGTCTACCTACTTAGTTGTTTGCCACCCTAGTTAGTAATATGCAGTGTGATTTGGGTTCAAGGATGAGTAAGAATGATGGGTTGGATTGAGTTCAAGAACTTCTTTTTCATAAGTGTTTTTACCTAAACAAGGGAAAGACTTGGGTGGTTGGCCACAATTCCCCATTCTGCCCGCACTTATCATGGAAATACAGCTGTGGTTGGTGGTCTTTGGCTGTGTGGATGAAGTGAGATGCCCACCGGGTCAGAGAAGCATGGACTCCACCTTTTATACCCATGGCCATCTTTTTACCCAGAAGCAACTTAACCTACCATACAAAGCAACAATTCTGCTGCTCAGGATTAATATAGATTCTAGGCCTTGGAATTTTTGTTGTACCAGGACTGGGGTAAATGCCCCTTAACTGCACCTGCATTAGAGAGTTGAGGAATCCCACGCGTGTCCACTTGGGGACTGTCTTAGTGCATTTTGCATTCTTATAAAGGAATACATGAGGCTGGGTATTTATAAAGAAAAGGAATTTGTTTGGCTTATAGTTCTGCTTTAGATGAGGGCTTCAGGGAGCTTCCACTCATGGCAGAAGGTAAAGGAAAGCAAGCATCACATGGCAAGAGAGGAAGGAAGAGAGAGAGGGAGGAAGGTGCCAGGCTCTTCTTAACAGACAGTTGTCATGGGAATTAAGAGTAAGAACTCACTCACTATTCCGAGGATGGCACCAAGACATTCATGAGGAACCTGTCCCCGTGACCCAAACACTTCCCATCAGGTCCTATCTATAACATTGGGAATCAAATTTTGATATGAGATTTGGAGGCGACAAATATCCAAACTCTATCAAGGACTTTCCCTGGGCTGCTACAGGCATGGCCTATGATAACTATTAACAAATACATGTGGTGCTTTCAAGGAGGAGCTCAGTTCATCTCCTTTCAACTACTTAAGCTCTACCCAAGCATCCATCTTCACATTCAGTGCTTGAGAACAAGCTTGACTTGCAGTTGCTGCCAACTGAGGCAACTCCTCCAGAGATTCCATCTTAAAAAGGACATGTTTTTCTCAATAGCATCAACATCATCTTCATTCATGTCTTGGCACTTCTCTAGGAAAGCATGTAGCTTAATACTGTACAGAAATAGACTGGCCTCCCACTGGACATAGGAGACATCTTGGTCACTGCCTCAAATTCCTCTTGGCTCCAACCAGTGCTGTAGAGGATTTGACCATCTTCAGGCAGTTGCAGCTAGACAGTAACTCACTTTAGGCCTGTGCCAAGTATTTCTCGCTTTTTTGCCTTGAGTCTTCTCTGATGTTGCAGCATGGAAATCCCAGAAACTGGCCTGGAACTCCTGTATGTTTAACCTGGAAATTCAGGGAGTGCTTGGGACCATTCTTGACTACTGGGGAACAGAAGCCATTGGTAAATGCCTCCCTCTTTGATCCTCTGGATAGATGGTCTGAGCCATATTTGCAAGGATCTTCAGAAGGTCTTGGTGGGCTCAAACACCAGTTGCCTACAGTCAATCAATAGTCTTCATATCAACTCCTTATACTGGCTTTCCCTCCTTCCCATTTCCACTATCCTTGCCTTGCAGTCCTGCTCCCTAAGGTCACATTCAGAAATTAACTACACTCAAGCAAACCTTTGTCTCAGGCTCTAATTTCAAGGAAACCCATGATAAGGTACATTGATACAAGGATCCAAATTGGACCCTTTGAGTCTCGTGTTAAGATGCCAACTTTTCCATCTCTGTATCATCTGTTTTCTGGAAAGTAAGGATCTCCTTTCAGTATCATTGAGTTGTCTACCATAGGACCCTTGTGGAAAATCTTCAGAAAGAAATAACATATGAAATGTGGTTGAGAGGAAATAACCTTGACAGGAATAAACTAAAGGGTGTGATGACTGTATTAGGATCCTGAGGGGGAAACAGATGGCATACTCAAATCAGGATAATTTGAGGATGGCTTATAGACAAAGGGACCTATTCCAAAGATGTAGGCAGTGTGCAGGGGAACCATAAGAGTACAGCAGGAGCCCAGGTTAGCAGCTGACGGTCCCTTTAGGTTAGAGTTGTCATATCAATACAGGATGCCCCATTAAATTTGAATTTCAGATAAACAATGAATAATCTCTTAGCATAAATATGACTTAATTATTGCACGGGACATCCTTATTTTTAAAAGTTCATTGTTTATCTAGAATTCAAATTTCCCTGGCCATCTTATATTTGTATTTGCTAAATCTGACATCTTTATTTTAGAATCAAAGGGAAGGGAGAAGACAAGAGAACTTGTAAAGAGAGAGTCATATAGAGTAGGCTGCTCTGAGACATGCGGTAAGCTTCTATCTAGGGATATAAGGTAATTCCAATTCAAGTCAACCACACAGGGAAGGAACCAGAGAATAAATACTGAGATCTCCATCTCTCTTCTGCCTCTGGTCTCCTGCCAGGGCTCATCATTGACTGAACCCAACCAGAAGCCAGCGGGCAGGGGAGCCTGTGGATGCAGGCCAGCAAGTCTGCCTCTGTGACGAGGAGCAGGGTGGGAAGGGTGCAGCAGCATCTGGAGGGGCAAATGGAAAGATTCAGCACAGCAGGCATTCCTCTTTCTGCTGTAAGTGTGCATTCTCCAAGCGTTACCTCTGACCTAAGTGAAATCGTAGGAAGTGACATCCCTGACATTCCTAGACCAGGAACCAGGCTGTCCGATGATAATTAGTCTTCCTTCTCGGCTACACCATTTCATCATTCGATGCCCTGTGTCTCCATGGTTCTATGCTTTGGTAATTCTGTGCCTTTTATTAGAAAAAGTATCAAGTCTTTTGGGGTGGGGGTGGTAGGTGGGTGTGGATAAAATAAAAATAGTTTTCTTTTTCCTATCGGAGCTCTTTTGAAGCAAACATGATATGCCCAGTGTCATAATTCTGTAGGTTCTCTTTTCTTTAATTCTTTCACTTTATCTCTTTATTACCTGTGGCTTTTCCTTGTGGATCATATGTCACAGCAGGTTGGTAACATTCGTCAATGTTGAGAGACATTTTAAAATGCTCATATTTGAAATGACCTCTGTAATCTCTAGCTTCCTTGGCATGAAGCCTGTGGTGGTTATGTTCATGTCCTGGTTCAGATCCATTGCCACAATGTCAATATTCTAACTAGGAATGATCACTTTATTCCCTTGTTAGGCTTCTAAAGTATTTTCTTTATTACTGTCACTAGCACTGGCATTTGGCTTTTTTTCAGGGCTGTTTACATGAAGAAACAACGTTGTAGTCATACCTTGAGTGAGTTGCCACATGAGCAGCGGGCAACAAAGCAGTGCAGATAGGCAGATGCTAGCCTCCAGGACTAGCGAAATGACTCATTCTCTCTCAGAGGGCATGATTCAGATTCCCACTTCAGAATGTTTCAAAGTAATAACTTGCTAAGGAACTTCCCAGGTTACTTTTCAACTGTTGAAACTGTTACAGACTCAAGTGTCAGGCATCTATGGTAGGAGCAACAGCTTGTGCACTTACTATGTACAGGTTTCTCCTGTAAGTACTTTGCATGTATCATCTCATTTAAGACCCATGACAACCGTCCGAGTTAGGCAGTATCATTATCCTCATTTTATAGGTGTAGTAACTAACGTATTGAGAAATTAAGTAACTTGCCAAAGTTGATAGGCAGTGTGTTAAATAATATAGTTCTTTATTTCTTTCTCACATAAATGAAGCCTACCAGGAGGTAGGATGGCACTGATGTTGTAGCCTAGCCTAGCCTAGCCCCTCAGCGACTTCAGAGACTGTGTTCTAAATTTCTGCACACCATCCTAGCACACCATTTCTAGTCTGCTGGTCACCTCATGGCTCAAAATGGCTGCTGGAACTCCAGCCGTCACATCCACATTGCAATTTAGAAGCAGAACAAAAAGGAGAAGGACAAAAAATAAGCCATCTATCTTATTTACATCTCACTGGACAAAATTTAGTCCTATGCCACAACCTACCTCTATGGCCTCACCTAGCCACTAGGGTGGATAGGAAATAGTCTTTTATTCTACATGGCAATATGTCTGGATAAAAGTTTGAGGTGTTCTCTAAAGTTAAACTGAGAGAATGGATATAGGGGTAAAAAAAGCCAGGATTCTTGGCTACTGTGATGGGCTGAGTTTGAATCCGAGTCATTGGAATCCAGAAGAGCCCCTACCCTTTTGTGACTATACCATATCCACACTTGGGTGCTACTTTATAATATGGTGCTATTTTTTTTTTAATAATATGGTGCTATCATGGCATTTGCCCAGTAAGTTCTCTTCTTGGCTTTCAGTATACTGGTCATTAGCATCAAGTGAGTAAGGACTTTGATAAAGGCTAACTTCTTAGCAGAGTAAGAGTTCTGACAAGTGACCAGTGACAGCGAGGAGTAGGGACTGGGGTAGAAAGAAGGTGAGGGCCTTAGCATGTGGTTCAACCATAGGCCTGAAACAAACTGCCTAGCTATTTTTTGTAAAAAAAAAAAAAAAATCTCAGGCCCATTGGACCTAAAGGAAACCAAACATATAAAGTCTTATAATCTCTCTGTCTTCATTTATATTAATCACTTCTTTAAATACACTAATTCTCAAAAGAATATAAAATGCAGAAATTTCACAAAACTCATGCTGGTAATGGTAATGAAAATTCTATCAGCAAAAGCACGTTGATTAATCATATACATGCATGATTTTTCTCTTATACCATCTGTTTAGAAGATGAAAAATGTATTCTGCTGGTAGTTTGGCATAAAATATATTTATAGAAAGATTTTATTTATAGTCTGCCAGTGGATTCTGAGCCTGCCATGACATAGCTTTCAGAACTAGGTAGGCTGAAATGTTCAAATATTAATGCCAACAACATTCTTATCATTAAAACATGAAAGTTAAAATGTTTTCATATTCAGTTCATATTTTGGAGTCTGTGGCTGCAGACTGAACAGTCTATTTGGAACTCAGCTTAAAAACATTACAACATAATTTGATAGCCTTGGTTATTCTCAGCGGTTGATGGTATCTAAATTATTCTGGTTAGCCAATTTTATTTTCTGGCTATCCAGCATTAAGAAAAACAAGGCTTATCTCAGAAAACATTTCCAGAGAATGGAATACATGTAATCACTGATTTTTAGTGATGAAGAGTTCACATTACAGGAACTCCAATGTAACAAGGAAAACTCTACAGGGTGGAATTGAGATATTGGATCTTGATATTAACACATTAGAAGCAGAGAGATGATTAAAGAATAACACTAGATTCTCTCTCTCTTTAAAATCGCTAACCCACTGTCATATCTTTATTTACACACATATTGTATAAGTTAAAATTACAGTTGCTCTTGTTTATACCTTAAATCTCAAGGATGCCTGTGTAAGCCAATGAGCCACTTGAGGCAAGAGAAAAACCCTGTTGCTTTTGCGGGTTTTATGAGAAACAGCTGGGGCACTTAGACTTGGGATATTCTGGAAGGTGGTTGTCCTGCTCTTCTTGACTGCTTGCCTCAGGTATCACTGACACACAGCGAAACTATCCTCCAGGAGCCTTTTCATGGTCTCTATTGATCTAAAATATTGTTATTTTGACCCTAAGGAAGAGTCTGATGTGCAGTGGAGTCATACATCCTGAGATGTGAGGGGTCAGGCATAGAAATATTGAATGCTTCTTGTTATCAATAAAATCAGGTCTTTTTCTTAACCTTTCAAGCAATAAGCCCAATAGATATATTAACAAATAACAATATGAGGGAAATAAGCTTTGTGTTGTACCTAAGTCCATTCATTCTTAACCTCCATGAGATTTAAGGCAGATTTGGGTGGGTTTCTGGGAAAAAGTAATGTTACTTAAGTAAGGCGAAAATATCTTATTCATGGAAAGTCTCTTCTTTAAGAACCACAAATTGCATCAATAAAATAATCAATGGCACACAGCAGTTAACATGCTCAATTCTTCACATTTAAAGCGGCCCTCTTTCTGGCTCTGTGAGGAAGAGAGCCAAAAGTTAGATGCTATAAAGACAAGCATATATAACGTGTGGTAGAAAATGCCAAAGATTTCTCCAAGAATTCTCAGTAGCAGAACCCCTGAGCCCATGTTGAGACAGGCCCTACCACAGTGAAGGTGGACTTGATTGGTGATAACTGTGGGAAGCATTCTAGTCCTCTTGTCTGACCTTGCCCAGACTTAAAGGGACACACATCTTGTCTCTGCAGGCATCTGCTGGGTTTCCCCCACCACCATCCCCTCGCCAACCTCTCAATCACAAGACATTAAACCTTCCCGTGTTGAGTACCTTGTATCAGGGGCAAGCTTAGTCGTTAGTGATGAGTATCTACTGACTACAATCACTTCACAGGCCCTGGGCTGAGCATACTACAACCGCTGTCTCATTGAATCCTTGCAATCGCTCTAGGAGGGATGTTTTGGGGGAATTTTTGGTCAAAAAATAAGAGACTCCTTTCAGGTCCTGAGCTGATGAGTAAATTCTTTTTGTATGACAGTGAGCAGGAGGTTCAGAATTTTGAGACAAATAACAGAGTCAGAAGGTTTTATTTTGTTTTTCCCCCAGCAAACTCCCTTTACTTTTGACTTCAGGTCACATTATATAACAATCTAATATTACCTGACCTGGTTTTTCAGCCTTCTGATGCTGAAATCTGTCTCTTAAAGTGATGAAAGGTTTCAAAGCTCTGAATGGAGATAAAAATCTGTTTCTGCCTTCTTCACCATCCAACACCCACTCTTTCTTAGGCAGATCTGGCAAAAATATGTTTGTTCACAAAGAAGCACTGTGGACACAACACAGTCGTCACAGCTTCCCCACCTTGAAAGAGCAGCTTCCCTGTGACACCTACAAAGACTGACATGAATGGAGTCAAGCTGCAGCTTCTCACCTGGGGCACAGAGAGAGAGGCTGTCACAAAGTAGCAAGGATGCAAAACATGACAATTGTCTCAGGACAATTCAAAACAAAGCTAAAGACCACCCCAGGCTCTACTCTAGTTCCCTTATTTTAACTTAATATATTGTTTTGTTGAAATAGAGTATTTTAAGCTCTGTTTTCCTCAACAGCTTTGTAAATTCAATATGTTCAAAGAAACAGGAACTATAGTCACAAATGGCCAAAAAGAAGTCCTGGCCTGTGTCCCTAGGATTGCCCCAGGGTCTCTTAGCCCACAGAGGCACTTTGAACATTACGATTTTACAGATACTGGGATGAGGCCCAGAGAGCTTGATGAGATTTACATAATCAGAAAGTGGCAGATGAGGGAATTAGGACTCAGGTGACATAGTTTTAAAATGGTTTTCTGATCTACTACTATACTATACTGTCTCTTGGAAGCCAACACGTTTGCATCTTTACACTGACCAGTGCCAAGATAATACTAACTTAAGAGAGAACCAGACGGGTGGCTCTAAGGCCAAAATTGGGTTAAGGGTCCATTGCGTGTTAAGTTAGAACCACAGAAGATTTGCTGCTGATACTCTATTAGAATTAATCCAGTAAAATGCTCCTAAAGTCTCTTTAGTTTTCTGGGATTGTTCATTTGTCAGTTAATTTTCTTTCAAGGAAACTTTAAAAAAGGTTTTTAAATTTGGGGATTGAGGGTGGAGAGGCTAACTGAAGGTATCACTTGTCCTATATATATTTAAAAAAGATAGTCTAAGCCCACATTCCTGGAATCAGAATGAGGCAGAAAATTGGACTGAGTTCAAAGAATTGTAAGACTAATGATTAGGAGCTTGGCAGAAGTGAATATTAAGTAAAGAGTAAAATTACCGACTGTGTATAGTTAGATTAGGCCAGAGTATGAAGTGGGGGAGGAGGGTAAAATAGATGGAGCTCTTTGAGATTTGTGATCCTCAAGTACCACTCCCAGGGATCGGACAGCAAATATTCTGTCAGGTGACTGTGGATTTAATAATCAAAAGTCATTCTTGCCTGTGAGCTACATGAAAGCAAGGGCGGCACTGCTTCATCAAAATGGCATTTCCTTGGAAAACACACTGTAAATAAAAAGTGGTAGTAAAACAGGCTATACTTATAAATATCATAACGTGTGAGTTTTGTGCTGGAACAAAATGCAGAAAGTTTGTTGGCCATATCCCAGGCAGACTGAATTGCCCTTTGAGAGAGACTAGAGTTTTTTTAAGCACAGGGCTACCTAAATATTCTCCCAGTTTCCAACTGCTTTCTTCAACTTTTTCCTTTGCCTTGTTCTTTCTTCCTCAAGAGGGCACCAACACCCCATCCCTAGAAAGGGTGCTGCTATGTGTGGATTTCACATTGAATGTTGAAAACATCTCTCTACAGGAAAGAACCTGGTTATAGACCAATAAACCAATAATGAGACTTCCTATTTAGTTTCAAATATCTTTAAAAACAAATTGCATTTTGTTTAAACCCAGACTGATCATTAAACAAACAAACAAAAAAATCTGTTGTATCTGGGAGAGGAAAACTGTGAGATTATGTTCATGGTCTCAAAATAAGAGAGGCAAAGTTCAGCTGAACTGCAACAATTAGACATGGTTGTGCATTCACATTTGCAGGATATTTTTCTTAAGTCTTGGTGGGAGCATGAAAGGAGACCTTATTGTGTGTGTGAGACTGGTATACAAACCAGCGAGCACACATTAATGACAAACAGTCTTTGTTAAAACCCAGGCAGCAGATATGTTAGAGGTATGCCAAAGAAAGCTTAACATTCCTCTGTCGAACACGTAGCACTTTTATTTTGGTAGAAGACTGCTATAGACAAAGGACATAGCAACGCTGTGGACTGGCTGCGTTCTTTTAATGTTTGCTTTCATATGGAATAAAATGCGTCATTTCTCCCAATCCTTATCTTTGTCTGGGTGGTGAAATTCATAAATAGCATGAGTACCACATCATATTTTCTGTACCTATTTGAATGGAATGAAGCAATGTTGCCTATAGGTTTTGTTTTGGATTGTGAGCTAATGACCACATGTTAGGAGCCACTGTTTACAAAAGTCATTTCCATAGTGTTTACTGCTTTGACCAAATGAAATTTACAATAACTTAAATCTAACATTTAACGATACACATAATTGTTATTGTGCCATTAGATTATTAGGCATAAATGGAAAGCAGTTTACATAATAAATATTATTTTACCCAGAAGAACAAGAGTTTGGAGTTTTACTCCTCATTCAGCTTGACTGTGGTCATAGATATAAAGTTATAATGATATTGTCATTTTACTCTAAAATTATGCTTTCCTCCATCTCATTTTTTTCACTTTTTCCCTCTTCTGTCTCTTCTCTTTTTCTTTATCTTAGTAACAACTGTAGTCATCATTGTTACTATCATCATCTTCCCCGAACACTGACATACTCTGATATCCACGCATATTGGGGGTGAGAGCTTTGGATCTGGCTTCCAAAGTTGGGAGATCCTTGGTCTAAGACTCTCCGTCCTCCTGTGCCCAGGGGCAAAGTTCTCAGGGCTTTGCTTCCTCTACCTGTACTTAATCTTGATAACCTGAATTAATTTCTGGGGTCCGCTGTAAGAAATTAGCACAAACTTGGTGGCTTAAAACAACAGAAATTTACTCTCTCATAGTTCTGGAGGCCAGAAGTCTGAAATCAAGGTGTCCTCAGGGCCATCTCTGTCTGAAGGCTCTAGGGGAGGATCTCTCCTTCCCTTTTCCTAGTTTCTGGAGGTTGCCAGCAATCCCTGGTGCCCTTTGGCTTGCCTCTTTCCAGTCTCCCTTGTGTTGTCACATGGGATTCCCTATGTGTGTCTGTGTCCAAATCTCCCTCTTATAAAGATGCCAGTCCTCTTGGATTTGGGACCCAAATCCAATATAACATCATCTTAACTTGATTTCATCAGCAAAGACCCTATATCCAAATAAAGTATTTATAGGTTCTGGGATGACCTGAACTTTTGGGGGACACTATTCCACCTACTACATACTCCCAGCCCTATGCCACCCCCTTCCTGAAGGGGGCGATGTGCTTCCTGCTGCTGCTGTTCCTCTTGCCTGTTTTTCTTGCTGCCATGTTTTCACACCTAGCAAAGAGCCGGGTGTGACTGAATACCTATTTGTTAAAAGATTAATGTTCCAGAAGCATACTTTCTAGGAGGCTTAAAACTGCAATAACTCCAAGATCTGAAACTGTGGATTCCCTTGTCAACCTGGCTTGATATATGAATCATCAACTAATTTATTCTCAAGAATCTATAATTGCCTCCCCTTGCTTTTTGAATCAACCAGAATTTAAACATTCAATACTTTTCTTCTACTCTAATTTTATACTCCTAAACTCGCCTTAATGCACCCTCTCTTCTTCTCGGATTGGCCACTGCCCCATGCACTATCTTTATTAATGTATTTTTGCTTTTGATTATATGGCTTTTGTCTCCATGCCCAACCTCTTTCCATTTAGATAATTGTGTCATCTATTTTAACCTACCTGTACTTTCAAATCCATTCCAAGGAACAGCTCCTCATGGTGCCATTTGTAGTCACTCTTGTCAATAATGATTTCATCCCTTCTGGACTATCTGTAGGACTCTCTAAGAATCATAAACTATAGAACCTGATGATATTTAATGTAAAACTTAATGATATACTATCTTGTATTATTTTGCAGTTGTTTTCATGCATATTTCATTCATAAAATAGAAATCCTAATACTTCCCTTGAAGTATTGGCACATTAAATGTAAAGTGCTTAGAACTGTGTCTGGCATAGAGTTGACTTTTGATGAGTTTCCATCTCCTTCTGTTTTCCTTTTTCAGAAGATTCAAGTTATATCTGATAATTTTGTCACTTCTATAGCAGATATTAGATACAATCATACAGTAGTTCTTAATCAATACTTATCGACCAGAACATGGTTGACCTAGAGACCCACACCCTTGAATCTGACATCAAATATGTATATTTATATACTCTTGGGTCATAATGTTATCAATTTTAAAAATCAATATTCTCAAATTATGATACCTAGTCATCTATTTATTGCCATAAAATTTCATCTTACCCCACTCATTAGTATTTAAATTTAAATATTAGTCTGGAACATGTGCAGACTAAAATTCTGTCTGTTGATGGCACAGCATTGTCATTACCCATTATGGTCTTTGCTTTGAGACGTGAGTGCTGCAAAGCCAGCAAGCCTTGCTGAAAGTGCACATTTTCTATTTTCATGTTTGCCTTGCTTTTCTGTTGGCAGAAGAGGAAACCAGAGCTCCAGAAATTAGGAAGCTTGGCTGAAGTGAGTCCAGCTTTTCAATTCTCAAAGCCCTTGTCTGGACAGCTGCCCTTCTGAGGATGTAGTCAGTTTTTACTCTTGCTTTTAAGAGCAGTCTTGTTCTACTCAGATGTTCTTTCACAAACTTTTTTAACTCACTAAAATTAAAACATTTGTTCCTGACTTCCCAAACATTATTTATAAGCTCTCAACTGCTGGACGGAGTATACAATTATTCCTTGGAATAAAAGCACTCCAAGTCATATTTATTTCAGTTTCTGCTACTATCCATGAAAGCTGTTTTAATTTTCTGTATAGTGGTAAGATTCACGCTGCACGCAATTATCATCAGCCATGTATATTTTGAAAACAATCCCTAGTTTGGCAATAGTTACTCCTAAAGTGATATTTCTTTGCTAGACAGCATCATACAATAAAACAGATTTTTGCAAAGTATTCTGATCATCCGAATCTAAGACAACATATTATTTATTTCAAATGGTCAGTCGTGTTCCAAACACCATTGCACATTAGATTAGAAATTATCCAGTTGGTGTGTAAACATTCCGCTAATTTACCTCGTGTCTGGTTCTTTTATTTGATCTTCAGGAATTTAAATAATTTAATGTTGTTTAGCTCTCAGTTCAACCTTTGCTTTCTGGATATTTACTTGGAACTTCCTAGTGTTTATTTAAGGATATTAGAAGTGCTTGGGGAGGATGTTTTTACTGCCCACGAGGTTGGTACAGCTATGTTGATAATGTGGCAGTAGGTTTACAACAGTCTTGCCTACTTGGTTAAAGTGATTGTCTAATTTCTTCCATCATGAACCCATCTAAGGAGCTTAGCTCTGTTGAGCGATAAACACCAGTGCCACCAGACTGGCAGGCCTGAAGAAAACTAGTGAGACAATCACATTCCTTTAGCGTGCTCCCAGTTTCCAATGTTAAAATTTTATTTATTTTTCATCCATGGTTTGGAGCTTTAGAGTAAAACATATCTAGACACTTCCACTTTCTAGCCGTAGCGGCCTTCGACAAGTTACTCAGTCTGTCTGAGCCTCAGTTTCTTACCTGCAAGATGGGACTAAGATATATTTTTCTTGAAAAGATTATTGCAGGGATTAAGTGATAATGGACATGTGAAAGCACCTTGCAAGACTTTAGGTTATTTTTCTCTCAAAACAGCCCCTTTTTCTTGTGTACTTACTAGAAACCTCTTATTTATTTAAGTGTATGACAGTTTACTTAAATATATGATAATTTGCAGTCAAAAAGCATCATTTCTCTTCTCTTGTTATAGGCACCCTGAAATTTCTTTTGCAATCTCCATTTTCCAGGCATAACTCATTCTCAAAGACCTGAAACTCTTCACACACTGAAGTATAAATTACTGGTAACAACCTAAACTCTTAATCTATAAACGTGAATGTTTCTCCCAAGGCTTTAAGTTTAAGAAGTGTCTGAACAGCTATAGAAGTACAGGCATTCATTCGATTGTAGATTCTTTCCATCATTCATTATCTGAGTGCCTACTATGTGTCAGGGACCTTTTCAGCTGCTGCAAACATTGCAATGGAGAAAACAGATGACAATTCCTGGCCATCTTTCAGCTAATATCTACGAGATAACAGCTATAATGGTGGCTCTGACCAGATCCAAGGTGACCAGCAGAGAAGCAGCAACACAGTAGGATGTGGCAAAAATGAAGAAAGCCCAGAAGCTCAGGCATGCTGAAGCAGAGATGGATTTCCCTTTTCTCATGGGCCACCCCCCACCATACTCCCGGCAGCCTAAAACACAGCTCTTCTATAGCCAGCTGGGGTTAAGGGCCACTTTTACAGTTTAAAATGCTTGAAATATAGCTGGTGGTAATGGAGGATTTGCTTTATTAGTTCATTTTTATGTATGAGAGAAACTGTAATAGAAAAAAAAAATCAGTGTGCATCTTTTTTCAATTTGAGTCCAAGAGATTTTTGGCATTAAAGCTTTTTCAGTTTCAAATGTTCCAACTCTGGCTGTATTTATGTGATGCCAAACCAACTAGTTGAAAAATTACAAGTATGGGAAATTAGCCAAGTCTTTTGTCTACAAACTGCCAACCAACCAGGTTGCCTAATTTTTTTTTTCTTCACTGAATTGTCCCATCATTCAACTGAATTGACTGACAATGGTCTGCGAGATGCAAACAAAGCAGAAAATCTGTTTTGTGTAATTCAAAGTATTGATTCATTGTTGTCTGGTAGAATATGCTCATTGTAGAGAATACAGATAATACAGAAAATATCAGAAAACAAAAATCACCCAAAGTCCTATCATGCACAAATATTGATATATACCCTTGCAGGATTTTCATGCATGTAGACATATGTCACAAAACTGGAATAATGCTCTAAATATGATTTTATCAGATTTTTCTCTTTTTACTTAATGGTATATTATAAACATACTACTAAATATTTTTTAAAACCATTTTTTTTTTGCATGTCGTTCCCATATATGAATGTACCATCATTTATTTCACCAATCTCCTATGGGTGGGCATTTGGGTTATTTCCAATTTTGGGCTATTATAAAAATTCAGTAATAAACCTTTCTTGAAATATAAATTTTTGTGTGTACCTCTGATTATTACATTGGTACACAACTTTAAATAGAATATTTTCAAACTCTTAATCAACATTGCCAAAACCTCCCATCAACACGGTTGTAGCAAAAATTATAGCAGATTTATATCCTCACATACAAGCGTGTTTATAAGAATTTCCCCTCCGTTCTCCTGCCAATTTTTAATCTTTGCCAGTTTGATAAATGAGAAAAAGGATATTTCATTGCTTTATTTATAGTTCTTAAATTACTAATGAGAATGGACATTTTTCATTTTTATTGGCCATATGTATTTTTTGTGATCATTCTTTTATTATTATTTTATTTTAGATTCAGGGGGTCCATGTGCAGGTTTGTTACAGAAATATATTTCATAATAGTGAGGTTTGGGCTTCTATTTCTAAATGCTTTCTCTTCAAAATGAGGAAATGCAAATAACAGCAGAAGATTAATATAATGTTTTTAAGTTTCCATCTCCAGAAAATCAAAGAAAGCACTTTAATAAATGTTTTTCTCTTCTTCAGAAGGACACTAAAATAGGAAGCTTTCCTGATTTTCCCTTGTAGCAATTATTTTTGAATTTACTAATTAAGTCCTAATTTAAGAAATTTAATAAGGTGCTAGAGCTAAGCTGAAGAAGTTTAGAAAGATAAAATTTCTGCCCAGTGGGTTTGGGTTTTGGATAATGTGGATTCGAGAGTGTCATGTCTGATGTCCGCCTTGGGCTTATCTTTTGAATGCTGTTTCCTGTTACCTTCCCAGAAAGGGGTGTGGAAAAGTGATTGAAGCTTGAAAATACTGAAGCCATTAGTAGAAGTTCCATCTCCTGAAAGTGGTGATTCTGAAATTATATAAGGCAAAATTAACAATTATGCTTAATTACTTTCACTCATGTGTTCATTAAAATCAAGTGCTGTCAGCCCATTCGTTATTACGGAGTCATAACCTTGATATGGTCATTTCCTTCTATTTTGACTAAATTTCCTTCCCTTGTGCCAAAATAAGCAGAACACATGCTCACCTATAAAATGCAAAATCTTGTGATATTTTTAAAAGAAAAGACTACATTGCCTTAATAGATCCTTTCTTGAGATTTCATTTTACTTTGTAGATAATGTATCTTTTTGCTACTTTGCTATAAATTTTAAACAAGGAAAAGTATCAAAATCAGCACATGGCTAGTGTGTATGGGCCCAGGTCCTATAAATAACTATGCCAGCTAGTCCTAATGTGGAAAAATGGAAAACCAGATCCTGTTAACAAAAGGAAAATTCCATTTTTCATACATGGTACTGCTCTTATTCCTCGCCCAGTGAAAAACAAGCACTTTCCTTTTCTCCGTGTGTATTACATTAATGTGTTGGCAATACAGGTGTTTCAATCTTTATAGTAAAGGCAACAAATCTATCACCATACTCATTTCACATAAAAGCTTGGTCTCTGCAGAAGCAAATTTGTACCATCTTCTATCTTCTCTCTTATATTCCCCCCCGACTCCCCCTGTTTCCTAAACTGGTTGATATTGAAATGGAGGTCTTGCCTAAAGGTCTCCAACTCAGGCCACAAATGGGCAGAACCCATTATTTAGATAGGACTTAGCCAATGAGCACCACCAGACTAGCAGAAAAATCAGAAGGAAACATGAACGAGAGAAGGTAGTGAAAGGGAACCTGATTTTAACTAGCTCTGTCTTTGGGGGAGGTATCTTTGGACAGCTCCCTCTACATTTGATGTATTCCTTTTGTCATACTCTATGGAATAATTTCCTTTAATAGAGCAGGACTCCTTAAGACAAAGGAATGTTAAACAATTGCTCCCGTAGGCAGGAAAGAACTTTGGCCACCAGCATATTTTCTCCAAAATTTTATTATGAAAATTATCAATCATATAATAATGCTGAAAGAATTTTCCAGCAGACACCTATATACCCACCATGTAGTTTTACCATTGATATTTATTCTACTTGATCATGTATCTATCTATCTAAGCCTTATCCATCATTAATCCACTTATTTTTATGCATTTCAATATAAATTGCATATCTCAGTATATATCCCCCTGAATACTTCACCCTGTGTCTTATTAAGTAGAGTTTCATTTTTGTTTACAGTTTTTTTATTTGATATAAAGTGTACATAGAGTGAAACACACAGATCTTAAATGTACATTTGTGGTATACTTCAAATGCATATGCCTGGGTGAACCGAAGGCCTAATAAGATTTAGAAAATTATCATCATCCCAGAAAGTTTCTTCATACCCCTTCCCAGACATCCTGCCTGTCCTTGAAGCAGCAACTGTTTTGAGTCTTTCCTATCATGGATTTGCTTTGCCTGTTATAGAATGTAACATAAAAGAACTCATATGGTATGTTCTCTGGTGTGTAGGGCTTTTTTCACTCAGGATAATGTTTTTGAGATTCATCTAACATTCAGTATTTTCTTCCTTTTTATTGTGTAGTAGCAAATTGTATGCCATAGTTTATTATCCAGTTTCCCATCGATGGATATCTGAGCTGTTTCCAGTTTGGCTATTATGATAAAGCTGCTGTGAATATTACCATAATGTATTTTGTAAACATAAGTTTTCATTTTCTTTGAGTGAATTCCTAGAAGTGGCCTTTTTCAGTGACAGGAAAGGTGAATGCTTAGTTTTTTAAGAAACTGCCTGCAGCCAACAGACACATGAAAAAAAGCTCATCATCACTGGTCATCAGAGAAATGCAAATCAAAACTATAATGAGATACCATCTCACGCCGGTTAGAATGGCGATCATTAAGAAGTCAGGAAACAACAGATGCTAGAGAGGATGTGGAGAAGTAGGAATGCTTTTACACTGTTGGTGGGAGTGTAAATTAGTTCAACCATTGTGGAAGACAGTGTGGTGATTCCTCAAGGATCTAGAACTAGAAATACCATTTGACTCAGCAATCCTATTACTGGGTATATACCCAAAGGATTATAAATCATGCTACTATAAAGACACATGCACACGTATGTTTATTGCGACACCATTCACAATAGCAAAGACTTGGAACCAACCCAAATGTACATCAATGATAGAATGGATTAAGAAAATGTGGCACATATACACCATGGAATACTATGCAGCCATAAAAAAGGATGAGTTCATGTCCTTTGCATGGACACGGATGAAGCTGGAAACCATCATTCTGAGCAAACTATCACAAGGACAGAAAACCAAACACTGCATGTTCTCACTCATAGGTGGGGAGTGAACAATGAAAACACTTGGACACAGGGTGGGGAACATCACACACTGGTGCCTGTCAGAGTGTGGGGGGCTGGGAGAGGGATAGTATTGGGAAAAATACCTAACGTAAATGACGAGTTAACGGGTGCAGCAAACCAACATGGCATATGTATACCTATGTATCAAACCTACATGTTATGCACATGTACCCTAGAACTTAAAGTATTAGAAAAGAAAAGAAAAGAAAAGAAACTGCTGTTTTCCAAAGAGGTTGCACCATTTTACATTCCTTCCAACCACAAACAGATGAAAGTTTCAGGTGCCCCACATCCTCAGCAACATTTGGTGTTGTCATTCTTTTTAACTCTGGCTGTTCTATTGCATATGGCCACCATTATATATTTATATATGTCTGTTTAAACCTAACCTCAATGCTATTGATGCTTAGAATTTCTAGCTGTTCTCTGTCACCTTGGAGAAACAATGGCTCATTAGCTTTGGGCAAGTTCATCTCTTTCTTGCTGTTTGGTACTGAGGTGATGGATACAGAGTATAAAATAAAAATACATAAATAGCAAAGCATGGTAATATTAACAAATTGCGCAACAGAAGCCTAATAACACTATTGGCTACTATCGTATAGAGAGTGTATTATGCACCATGTATGCTGCTAAGCCCTTTATACAAGTTTTTGTCATTTATTTTTTTCAACAATCGTATGGAATAGTGGATAGTAAGTATACTATCCCAAATTACAAATGAAGAAACTGAAACTCGAATGTTAAAAAAAAAAAAAAAAGCCCATGGTCACACTGCTACCAGAGGTTTGCCTGATCCACAGAGAGAAGGGATTGAAGAGGGCAACTAAATGTATTTAACTTAAGTAATAAATAAGATGTGTATATTTTCTGCCAACTGGTAAAGACGTTCATAATTTCAGTGACCCTCAAAAGGGAAAGTGGAGGAAAGAAAGTGTTTTTCTTCAGCATTACCTGCAGTATTCACACAACACTGAGTTAATTCATTAAAAGACCTCTGCATAACCCCTTAATGGGTAATTCAGCTTTCATAGAGTTCATTGTCTTTTACTTTCTTTTGTTTGCTTCACAGATGGAGTACTTTATAATGCCTATGAAAAATTTTCCATCTGGATTAGATCAACCTCAAATGGAAGACAAAGAGAGAGGTATATGCTCCTGTGTTTCCACGGGGATCGTCAGGATAGGAAGACTTTTCCAAAAACAACACAAGCTTGGTCTCATAAATTGGGCAACAGGGAGAGCTAGTGCAATGAATAATAATCACGTATGGACTTTTTCTTTGGTAGCTTCAGACTGGGTCTTCCCCAGATAGTATGAGGCCTTTGTAAGATGGCTGTGGTGACAGCCAATGAGCTGTCAGCTGGATATTCCTTCACTGGAGTTCTTACTTTCATCTGCTCACATTCCATATTTATCTTAATGTCATTCTTCTCTATGTGATTATTGCAGAGATACTGCATTTTAATGACATTTTAACCTAACTTCATTCATTTAATGCTCACAATGGCTCTTCAATGGGGAATAAGAAGGAAAACTGAGATGCAGAAAGTTCATTCATTCACTTATTCAACATTTAAAGATCCCCACAGAGCTGAAAAGGACAGTCTTTTTCTTTAAAAAGCTTATGATTATGGATAGAGACAGATATATTAATAGATAATTACCTTCAAATGTGAAAAGTGCTACACGAGATTTAAGTAAAGAGTGTTAGGGAAGCAGAGACAAATGGATGACTAAGGTTGGGTTATTTGGTATTGACAGGAAGGTAAGTCTATAGATACCAGGTGGGCTGATTCTTTGACTAATGCTTCTTTCATTAACAAAAACAGAGTTTACCCTCCATAATTTTTTAAAAATACACAGCTTGCTCTCAAAAATATCTAAGGAGCTTACAAAAAGTTATATATAATATGAATTATTTGTACATGAATTTGAACTTCTTTAAAGTGGATCCATGATGCTGTGCCTTCAAACAAACCTGAAAGGTGTTTTTCTTCTCTCCTTTTCTTACATTTTTTCTCATCAGCCTGCACACAAGGATGGCTAGGCCCACCCCATGATGCCAAGGTGCATGGGAACGTTTCCAAGGAAAAGATTTATGGCTGCCCCATTACCCATGTTATCCCTTCCTCCAATAGCTAACATGCAAACAAGTGTGGAAGTCCCCATAGGCCAAAAGAGATGTGTCCCACTGCCCCTCAGCTGTGTCTAATCCTGATCCACATATCCCCTCCCCTCAATTCCAAGATTCTTCATTTTTCAAATGTTGTCATTAGACAGTCTTTACTGTTTACTTTATTTCTAATGTCTTTCCAGGGCAGGCCTGAAGGGTGAACAAGATTGGGGGAGAGGTGATGAAGAGCCATTTATTTTACCAGTAGGACCCCAGGGACTATTTCATGTGTATTAATTTTCATAATCCTTCATGGAAATGCCTTTAGTTACTTGGCATTTTCCTTTAAAAGTTAGTAGCAATCTACTTTCTATTGCTTGGGATAGGCTATTCAAGTAAGGAGACAGAAAAGGAGGGGGAGGAGGAAAATGGGGAGAAGGAGAAGGAGGAAGAAAGACCAACACAGACACTCTGAAAAAAAGAAAAGAAGAGTAGGGATTCAATGTAGCAAAATCTCATGACAGTTTTGGATGAGATTTGGACATAGTACTTTATCTGTTGAACTAAATTAAGCCAAATGAGAACAAGCTGTTACCGAGCTTTGAACTAAAATGTTCAATTTTTGCTATCCTTCACCTCTTTCCTTAGAAGATGAATGTGTTAAAAATAGCTCCTCTTTCCTTAAAGGAGGTACCTGTTTTATTTTCCAATCTAATCTTCCATCCATCTTCACTTCCTATCTGTCTTAGAGCTTTGAGAAATGTCTTGCTGCCTAGAAAAGCCCATTCCCTCAACTTGCCATCAGTTTCCCATTCCATTCATTTAGGCTTCAGTCACTTGCATTATGGGAAGCTATTGTAGCTTAACTATCGTATCAGACAAACTCCAATTCCAGTCATAAACTATATGCTGGATTCACTCTTTACGTTCATGGAAAATCATTTAAAAAATGGTGTTTGGAACATTCTGCTGGCACTTCAAGCTCCATTTCTGGTATGTTTCAACAAAAAATATATTTGTGGATTCTTTTTCTCTTACACCTCCCTTTTCCCTCCCGCCTTAAAAAAGTTGGAGACTTTGTAAGTTAAATTAATGCTTGATGTAATTTCCTGTAATAGAAGGCACAGGCTCCAGCACTAACTATCCTTTCATGGAAAAACAGCTCATTGCCCCTGGATGTGGAGTCACACCCTTGAATTATGAGTCTGGATCATTGCTGAGTGGATCACTTTGGAGCCAGAAATCAGAGTGGTAGCAGGAGAAAAGAGTTGGCAACTGGAGGGGAGGGAAAGGGTTTGTTGGGAATGAGTGCCAGGACAATGTTTAAGGACAACAGAAATGCAGTGGAGAAAAGGGAAGGACACTTAAGTTACCTAGAAATAACTAAGAAGCCAGGAGAGATCCAGACTGTATTGGGTTAGAGCCTGCCATGCGGCAATTTAATTTCCAATATTATCGATAAGTGGAAAATTTCTGGGTTGTAATGCTTTTGAAAAGATAATGCAAGCCATGGTCTTTGGGATGTCAGGAGGACAAATAAGCAGATGAGGCAAAGGAATTCTGTATGTGAGATGAGTTAAAAGCAATCTGTATCCATTTGTAGGTCTGTGCTTATATGTCTTTCCAAACGCATCTCTAATCTCTTAGGTCTGGAAATTAAGTCTACATGCCAAACTTTCCTGTGTTGATTTACCTGTCTATCCTGATTTAGGTGAGGCTAGATTGCTGTGCAAACAGAACTTATCTTGTGGTGAATGATTATGGTTTGCACTGTTTCCCGACTCAGCCTAAATGCAAGTACAGAGGCATTCAGTGAAGTTACTGTGGTTAGCTCTCCTAAACTTTCAGGGTCTTCAGGTTTAAGTGGGGCCGATATTTGAATAAAGGGTCAAATAGGTGGTACAGCCCTCTTTTGAAATAATCTTAAACTAAATTTTACAGTTTAAGGTAAGATATGATCATATGGAATGCTTATTGTGTCCTTGTTACCCAAAGAGCAGCAAGAAATAAATTAGACCACACAGGGAGGTATGTGTAGGTTAAGAAGGGCACAGATAAATTTGGGACAGAAGTGAATCTTTAATCCATGTTATTTAACTTAACACTCTTTTCTAAAGATTATTTGCTTCCTGAAGACATAGGTGCTATACCAAAAAAAAAAAAAAAAGAAAAAAGAAGAAGAAAAAGATAGTTGTGGTAGAATAAACAATGACTTTACCTTTAGGGGAAAGAGAAATTTAGGTTTCTGAAACACTAAAGGAGACATAAACATTGGGAGAATAATGAATTCCTGTGCAGCTCACCCAACAACTGAGCTGTAGTGTTACCCATATGCGGCAGTTCCATCCATCCACACTACAGCAAGGTTTCTCAGCCCTGGCACTATTGTCACTTTGGACTGGATACTTCTTTGTTGTGGGGTGCCATTCTGATGTTGGCAGAATCTCTGGCTTCTATCTACTAGTGACCAGTAGCACCTCCTACCTAAAAAATGGCAATGAAAAATGTCTTCAGGTATTGCTCAATATCCCCTCAGGGGCAAAAGGATCGCTGGTTAAGAACCACTGTACTGGCCAGGCGTCGTGGCTCACGCCTGTAATCCCAGCACTTTGGGAGGCTGAGGCGGGTGGATCACGAGGTCAGGCGTTCAAGACCAGCCTGGCAAACATAGTGAAACCCCATCTATAGTGAAAATACAAAAAATTAGCCAGGTGTGGTGGCGGGCACCTGTAATCCTAGCTACTCAGGAGGCTGAGGCAGGAGAATCACTTCAACCTGGGAGGCTGAAGTTGCAGTGAGCCGAGATTGTGCCACTGCACTCCAGCTGGGACAACAGTGTGAGACTCCATCCAAAAACAAAAAAAACAAAACAAAACAAAACAAAAAACCCCACTCTACTAGAGCAATCATAAAGACTAGTCTAGACACTAAATAATTAGACCTTTATTTAATAGTATCTTAAGAAAAATGTAATGACAGACAAAATGGTGTTGTTGAAAAGGCAGGGTCAGGCGAGTGTGGATTCCAAGATTATTTTCTCTAAGTCACAGAGTTTGTCAAATGAGGGGCTCTGGAGATTGTGGATGGAATGTGAGAGACTGGAGGAGGAGAGAAAAGGAAAACAACAAATGTTCAGTATAAAGAAATGGATACTCTTATTAAGAAAAATTCCATTTTTGTGTTTTCCAAAGGACACTTTGTGTGTGTGTGCATGCACACGTGTGTGCACGTGTGTGTGTGATGTATCTGTGGCTTATCCGAGCTTCTAGAATGTAATATCATCCATAGAGTAAATCACTTACGTCTCTTAATTTATTGGAATTATGAGTTGATTACCTACCACATACCATGCACTGTGATAGGCACTGGGGATTCGATGGTGAGAAAACAGATTTGGTCCTTGCCTTCCTAATAATCTTCCTGTTGGGCAATTGGTATTGTTGAGCAGACAACTATGACTAGGTAAATCTGCGAGTGTATAAACCCGGAGCAGCACATACAGGTTTTCAGAAAAGCAATCTTCCAGGGCCCAGAGTGTCCACGTACATTCTTTTTGAGTATGCCAAGAATGCAAGGCCCTGACCAATCTTTATCAGGACCATTTTTCAAGGTTATGTCTGCAGCAAGCAACCTTCAAGGATGAGGCAATGTGTACCTCTGGAACAAAGAGCAGGCTTGCTTACTGCTTGCTATAAAACAGCAGGTTCCCAAGCCAGTATTTCTCTGTTGTACAACAACCTATATGTGCACAGCATTCACCCGAGCCTCTTCTTGTTGTCCCCAGGAGACTTGGGTTGGGGGGGAGGGGGGTCAAAGGAAACTGACACTCATGCTGCTTGCTATGCTGTGATTAAGAAAGTCCTTTGTTTCTGACCCAGGAATCTCTAGCCTTCTTCTAACATCCATGAACCCAAAACAGGCAACCTTATCTTGTAAGCAGAGTAAAATCAGATGCCAGATCCTGACAGTGGGATCCAGTAAATGGGGCTTTAAAACAAGGGCAAGGAAAGGAGATTTTCAGAGTGACTATGAGGACAGACTTCAGTGCTTCATCTGAGTACTAGAGAGCAGCTAGTTCCAAGTGAAGCAGGATAACTTGGCTCCAGGAGTGATCTCATTAAGGAAAAATGAAAAGGAGAAGTTCCTTGATATGCTTACACATAAAGAAAGGAGACTTACACATCTGGTGGAGACTTGGAGTATTAAGTATTTATAGATTTTACAAGTTCTCAGTTAATAAAAAAAATGATTCAGGCCTCTAGCACAGGCCCCATTAAAGATGTTACCTTCTCACCTAAGCTTTGGTGTCAGATGACTTCCACATAGCTACTATGAGTTGAGAGAGAGAAATGGAGGTGAGGAAATAAAGAAGTCAAGATTGAGAACTGCATCTAGGAAAAAAGTTTGGTAGACTATTAGACTATGAAATGACTGGCAGCAAATAGACCAATAGTCTAATGATTTTTTTTTTTTTTTTTGGAGACAGAGTTTTGCTGTTTTGCCCAGGCTGGAGTGAAGTGGTGCAATCCTGGCTCACTGCAACCTCCGCCCCCCAAGTTCAAGTGATTCTCCTCCCTCAGCCTCCCGAGTAGCTGGGATTATAGGCGCCACCACCATGCCTAGTTAATTTTTGTGTTTTTAGTAGAGATGGGGTTTTGCCATATTGGACAGGCTGGTCTTGAACTCCTGACCTCAGGTGAGCTGCCCACCTCAGCCTCCCAACGTGCTGGGATTACAGGCATGAGCCACCATGCCCAGCCTGGGAAGTCTAATGAATATTTTGAGGGAAGTGTATTGTCAAAGACACCATAAACTTAACCTCAAAAGCCTTTTGACTGCTCTGTAAGTCTTGAAGCAAACCCCTAGCAGAAAGTGTACTGTTAGAATCCACCCAGTTCTTGGGGAAGGCAGGCACCTCAAAACCCACTTCAATGGAAAATAACATACAAGGAAAAATTTCCCAGAGAGAAGATTCAGGAGCCATGGAAGACAGTGGATAGGAAACTTCTTTCCCAGAACTGAATCTGAGTCTAAGCAAGGAATTTGCCAATACCCAGGAGTTGAAATCCTGCTCACAGGATTCCATCATTGCTATGTGACCATGACTGCTTCTGTTCTTCAGTTTTCCTGCTCTCCCGTTGCCTGTTGAGTGTGTGCATATGCTTTGGGGGAGCGGGGACAGCAAATTACTTGTCTGTTTAGTTTGTAGTTTCTTGGGCTTGAAGAGTCGTATCTAAACCTGAGAGAGAGGACTGTGTATTACCTGTGGATCTCAATTTTGATGGAGAAGCAGTAACTCTGGGGCTTGGGGTTATAGCCCTAGTGGAAGAACTGATTATGGTAGGCCTGGGGGAGGAAGAGTAAAACACATATATGCTGACTGGAATGACAGAGACAGCACTATGTTTATCCAAGTTTTTCTTTTCTTTTCTTTTCTTTTTTTTGAGACGGAGTCTTGCTCTGTCCCCCAGGCTGGAGTGCAGTGGTGTGATCTCGGCTCACTGCAAGCTCCGCCTCCCGGGTTCACGCCATTCTCCTGCCTCAGCCTCCCGAGTAGCTGGGACTACAGGCACCCGCCACCACACCTGGCTAATTTTTTGTATTTTTAGTAGAGACGGGGTTTCACCATGTTAGCCAGGATGGTCTCGATCTCCTGACCTCGTGATCCGCCCGCCTCGGCCTCCCAAAGTGCTGGGATTACAGGCATGAGCCACCGCGCCCGGCCCCAGATTTTTCTATCCACTAACATAGATGCCATTTCTAATCTTCCTTGCAGCTAGGTTGTGCTGCATGCCTTGAATTCTGACCAGGGGGCTATGAATGGAAGGTACACACACCACTTCCAACCTATCTCATTAAAACATCACCCTGGCCTCTCTGCAGATATTGAGGATCCAACAGGGGACTCCAAGGCCCTGGGGGTAGAGAAGCATCAAGGTGGGAAGTTCTTGGGGCCTGAATCACCCCATAAAGGGTCTCCCACCAAGTGAAAACATCTGTATTGGATCTCCTATGTGTAAGAAGTAAACATTTACTGTGTTAAGCCAATGAGATTTGGAGGTGTCTTTGTGACAACAACTAGTAAACTTACTAAACATAGAGGGGGAAAGTACAAAAATTATTAATATCAGGGAAAACAAAAAATTTTACAAGAAAAAATTGTAATCTTAGTATACTATACAAAATAGATGTGAATAAAGCAAGTACAAATGATTGATTCAGCCAAAATTTCTGCTATAATTTATGGGGTGGATGAGGGAAAAAGGAAAGAGAGAAGACAGAGAGATGAAGAGAAAGTCTGTTTTGCAGGAAGAGAAAATATAACAGATTTAAATACTTATCTTCCTAAGTTGGAAATCAAAAGATATATCAACAATGAAAAAGCCCAGAAATAGCATGCTATTTAGAAATATGGAGATAAATACCAGAGCAAACACCTTAAAGAGTAGGAAGAGGAAATCAAGGGTGGAATCAGAGGCTGTGATTTTTTTTCATTATAAGCTTTGTAGAACTATTTGTTAAAGCTCTGCATGACATAACTTTGATAAAAATCAAAATGAAATAAAAGAAAACAAAGTGAAACCTGACAAACGACTTCAAAGTAAAAGCCATTGAAATTGGAGAAAAGCAGTGGGCTGCAGTCCCCTAAAAACCAAGAAGGGAGTATATTTGGAGAAGCAGATGGTTATGGGAATGAAATGTTATTGAGATGTTAACCAAGATGAAAACTGAAAAGTGCTCATTGAATTGAGTGACAGTCATTGGTGACCTCAGTGAGGGAAGCTTTAGTGGAGTAGCAGGGGTGGGAGCAAGGAGGTGAGAAAACGAAGGAGTATATTTGAAACTGCTTTGGAAAGAGCTGCACTTTATGTACATAATGTAATTTAGATTATTGATTTTCTAAAACTCATGAGCCGTTTCTGCATATGAACCTCACACTGATGTGTATAAAGGGAAAAGAAGATAAATGAGCTTGCTTAACATTACATGAATCTTCTACCATACTTCTGGAACACAGGCTCAAAGGGGCTTGTGCAGTCCTGAATGCTTAACCAAGAACCTTGAGAGCAAAACCACCTGGAAATCTGGGTTTGAATGGTCACAAGACTTCAGGGATGAAGCTTCACTGGGTATTCCCATCTAGTGATTATTTCTTTCATTTTCTACTCAAGTGAAGGGAAGATGGAGCCACTTAGAATGCATCATCCTTAACAAATAAAATATGATTAGATACCAAAACATATCATCCACCTTCACAGTAATTAGTCTTTATGCGTATTAGCTCTGATTGCTTTTCATAGTAAAAAAGATTTTCTAATCACTTTCTAAATTTTACACACACATCAGAAGAACAGAAACTCAGGGGAATCCCTGCTTAACATGGAAAAAAAGAAAATTAAAAATTCAAAAGTAAGAAGAAGGTTTGCATATACTCACAAGGGAGAAAATAGAACATAAGCTATCTCATTATTATTATAAAATATGTTGCATTTCTGTGGGTTTATAACTCATAATTAAGGGCTACACTTTTTTTTCATATAAAATAGCTCTACTTCCCATTCTCAAGAACAGAAAATGTACAAAGGACTTTTTTTTTTTTTTTTTTTTAAATTGACAAAGTCTCAGTGTGTTGTCCAGACTGGTCTTGAACTGGCTTCAAGTGATCCTCCTGCCTCTGCTTCCCAAAGTGCTGGGATTATAAGTGTGAGCCATCATGCCCAGCCAGTACAAAGAATTTTTAAAAAGAAAGGAGAATGCAAGTTTCAGTTAGCAAGAACAGGAACATAATCTCTGGTTTAAAAGGTAGACTCTCAAGAAGAGAGAGCCTTATGCAAATGAGTTTGCAGAAGAAAGGCTATTTTGGAAACATAACTGGCATCTGAATGTCTGTCTCTCCAGGTGGCCTGTTCCCTTGACATAAATCTACTTGCTTTGAGTAACTTGTCTTTTCATAGATAGCCTGAGAATTACTGTCTTTGGAAAAAGCCCTACATTAGATATTCCCCTGGGATAAGTTCTCCATAAAATTTAGTGCAATCTGATTGAGCACACACTATGTGTTAGGAACGGTAAAAGGCACCTTACATACTTACTTCTATTGAATTAGCCCAACAACCTAATGAGATAGGTGCCACCAGGCTCATTTTTCAGAGTTCACATTACTTTACCAAGGTCAAAGTATTTGTAAGTGGTAGAATCATAGAATCAGGATTCAAAACCAGGCCCCGCAGCTCTTAAGTTGGGACTTGGAAACTTCGTGGGACAGAGTGTCCTTACTCCTGGGCTATCCCATTTGGTGTGTCTCTAATCCCCATTAGAAGCAGCAGCTACTAACAACTAAACTCATCTGTTTTCCTTTTCTCCACTCCACTCCACTCAAACATATTTCTATATACCTTAAAACACTTTCTTTTATAAAAAGTTTAATATCAGGATATCCCTTCAGCCACTGCCTCATTGGAGGTCCCATGTGATCTTCCATAAATGTGATCTCTCCTGTGTGTGTGTGTGTGTGTGTGTGTGTGTGAGAGAGAGAGAGAGAGAGAGAGAGAAAGAGAGAGAGAGAGAGGCAGAGACAGACAGAGAGAGAAAGAGAGAGAGAATATCTACAGATGTAGGAGGTGTAGTAGATTTAGACACACACATATTTATATACAGAGAACTTGTGATGTCCAGCTCTTGCCTGCTTAACATTGTCTTTATACATATGCTGTAGATTAGCAGTTCCCAACCTTTTTGGTGTCAGGGACCGGTTTCCTGGAAGACAGGTTTTCCACAGCCATTGGGTTGGGGGAGGTGGAAGGGGCTGGCTTGGGATGAAACTGTTCCACCTCAGATCATCAGGCATTAGATTCTGATGAGGAACGCTCAGCCTAGATCCCTCACATGCTCAGTTCACAATAAGGTTCACACTCCTATGAGAATCTAATGCCGCTGGCCAATCTGAAAGGAGGTGAGCTTAGGAGGTAATGCTGATCACCTCCTGCTGTGCCGTCCAGTTCCAACAGGCCACTGACCAGTACTGGTCCATGGGCCAGGGGTTGGGGACCCCTGCTATAGATTACCAGCCCCCTCAAGTCCCTGAGCTAATGAGAAGAGCCTCTTATTCTTCTTCCCAGAGCTCTCTCTGGTTGGCACACTCCCTGTACACCATCTTGCCTTCTGCTCACCTTTTCCTCCTCTGTTCTCTACCTCTAGACACAATGCACTCAAGACCTGGCATGTCTGCTACCTTGCTTAGCACCTTGCAGAGAATCTGTCCATGCAACTCTTGCCTTTCTGCCCCAGAGTTTGGGAGGGAGCCTGAAGCTAAGGAGGAAATACCGGAGTGCTCTCCGGAGCAAATAAGAATCATTTTTTGGTCTCATCTCTCTCTCTCTCTCTCTTTTTTTTTTTTTTTGGAGACAGGGTCTCATTCTGTCACCCAGGCTGGAGTGCAGTGTCGCGATTGTTCACTGCAGCCTCGACTCCCCAGGCTCAAGCGATCCTCCTGCCTCAGCCTCCCAAGTAGCTGGGATTACAGGCATGCGCCACCACACCAGGCTAATGTTTGTATTTTTTGTAGAGACCGGGTTTCATCATGTTGTCCAGGTTGGTCTTGAACTCCTGAGCTCAGGTAATCTGCCTGCCTTGCCCTCTTAACGTGCTGGGATTATAAGCGTGAGACACCACATCTGGTTTCATCTCATTCTTTAATTTCAGCAGTACTGAAGCTCAGTCTTGAACCCTAGTCAGCTTTGCTGGGGCTCCACCCATCAACACAGTCTTATGAGGCCTCTTTCTCTCACATTGTGAATTTAATTCCAGTATCCTCCATGCCACCTACTGGGTCCTGCTTTATCTTTGATGGATCCTTCTTGAGCTAATGTGCTGTAGTCCAACTGCCTTTGATTTTTCCACTATCCTAAAATTTGCCCCTACCACTAGATGAACATCTTGGATAGCAAAGCAAATTTGATATTAACATTAGTAGTTAATGTTTAATGAGCTTCTGTTCTAAGCATTTTACATCTATTATCTTAAAGTCCATACAACCCTATGTGGTAGGCTCTATTACTATCCCAATTATTTCATATTTTAATAATTATAATTACCCTAATATTTTATATTAATTTATTTAATCATTTGACAAATATTTGTTGAACACCTACTGTTTGAGGCATTGGGGAGACAGCAGTGAACAAACCATATAAAGTTCCTACTCTCATGGAGATTACCATTTAGTAATGGGATATAGACAGTTAACAAATAAACATGTATATATCATATGGAGTGCCAGAAAGTACAAAGAGAGGAGATGGAGCCTGCTGGGGGAACAGGTGATGTCTTATTTAGGAGAGTTGGGGAACCCTCCCTCTCTAATAAGGTGACATCTGAGCAGAACTTTGAAGGAAGTGAGTTAGGATTGTAAATATTTAAAGAGGGTTCAAGGCAGAGGGAAGAGCTTCCTTGGTTTGTTCCAGGAATAGCAAGATGGCAGTGTGGCTGGAGTAGAACGAGTCCAAGGGATAAAGGGAGGAGTTGAGGTTACAGAAGTAGGAGGGGTCATCTGTTAGGGTCTTGTAGGTCACGGTGAGGATTTGGGGTTTGACTCTGAGTGAGATGATAAGTCATTGGGAAGAAAAAAAGAAAGTCAATGGGGCTGTTGGAGTAGGAGCCTTAGGATTAGAAAGAACACGCTAGATGTTCTGAAGAGTAGGGACTGTTAGGGGACAAGGGTAGGAAAGGAGGGACCATATGGGAGGTTACTGTAATAGTCCAGGTAAGAGAGGGTGGGGACTAGGGTGGTGGACATAGGAGTGTTTGGAAGTGGTCAGATGGGAGATGTATTTGTAAGGCTGATCCAATAGGATTTAGCTGGCATCATGGATGTGGGATGTGGCTCATGCCTGTAATCCTAGCGCTTTGGGAGGCCAAGGCAGTCGGATTGCCTGAGGTCAGGAGTCTGAGCAGCCTGGGCAACATGGTGAAACCCCGTCTCTACTAAAATACGAAAAATTAGCCAGGCATGGCGGTGTGCACCTCTAATCCCAGCTACTCAGGAGGCTGAGACAGGAGAATCACTTGAACCCAGGAGGTGGAGGTTGCAGTGAGCCGAGATCTTGCCACTGCACTCCAGCCTGGGTGACAGAGCGAGACTCCATCTCATAAAAAAAAAAAAAAAAAAAAAAAAAAAAAGAGAAAGATGCATCAAGAATGACTCCAAGAGGCTTTTGGTGGAAGGAAATTTCCTTTTACTGAGTTGTGGGAGACTGGGTGAAGACTAAATTTAGGTAGGGGTTGGGAGGAATTGGAAATAAAGAGTTTAATTTGGGGCATGTTAACTTTGACATGTAGGTGGAATTGCTGAGTAGGCAGCTGGATATATGAGTCTGGAACCAAGACACAGAGTTTACATAACTTACCTAAGGTCACACAGCTAGTAGTAGAAGGGTGAGATATGAACCTAGGCCATCTAGTCATTGTGGTCTTGCTCTTAACTATTAACCACATCCTGCATCAGAACCCTCCATCTTCCTTTATGAAATGTTTTTGTGTTGTTGGGGACACTTCTTATGGGTCAGCCCTGTATTTTACCCCATTCCTGTAGTCCACGTGGTCTCAGTTTTCCTGCTTCTCATTGTGGGTTTACTGTTGAGATCAGTTTACCTTCTAAAAATGAGTAGGATGCTCTAATAATGGCTATATGCTGGAAAGAAAAAATTGTTACAGAAAAATGAAAATATCTCTTCTTCTACTCTTAGACCCTGGCTCAATTTGGCAGATCTGCAATAAGTACAATGAAGAAACAAAGGAATCTCTTAGGAAGTCACTGACTGACATTGACACCTTCCTTCTTCATTGCCTTAAAATTCTGTGTAATTGTATTTCTTCAATCCTGTTTTATTTGGGCTGAAATATGTAGTATAGAAGACAATAGTATTCATAAGAAATATTAAGAACAGTGATCATGCTGTTTGGGGAGATAACCTTAGTGCTTACTTTTATGCCATATATCCACTGTGATAAAAATACTGTGAACAGTGCTGTTACTAGCATATAACTATTCATACAGAAGATATTTAATAAACGAGTGACTCTTTCTTATGCTTTCCTATAACAGTGCTTAAAACTCAATTTTCCTGGAGCTATTTTATCAAAGAACAGAACACTAGAGTGGGCAGAGACTTTAGAGTTCTTCCAGCCCAGGACCTACATACATATTGTAGATGAGAAAACTGAGGGCAGTTGGTGGCCAGGCTGGGAGAAGAGCCCAGACTCCCTAAGCCATAGCCCCACTATGCTGAGGGGAATATAGACTGTCTTTTGATTATTAGCTGGGCCTGCTGCTGGCCAGGCTTTGTTTCATGAATTCCTCTGTCTATTCCTTCACCAGGCTTAATGGCACTTCTGGATGTTCTCACCACCTCCACGCTGCTGAAACCTGGCCACACTCCCAAGCTGTGGCTTGTTTTGCAGCTGTTTCAAATGGGGACGCCATACTGAGAAGTAATACCTCTGAGCTGCCTTGTGCTTTTTCTCTGACCCGATCATGTGGACATCCACCCTGGGTGTCCCAATCTGTGTAGTTTCAACGACCTGCTCTCCCAATCCATCCAGCTCATTATGTCCTAAGCATTCAGAGGCTCAGCTTCGTTTCAGTCCATCAAGAGTTTATGTTCTATGAGAGAGTTTGAGATGAACTTCATCCCTATTACGCTCACTGTGAAAAAGTGCCAGTGGAAATAAAAGAGCTCATACATCTAAATGATTTAAATTAAAGTAAAATAAAATTTTCCGTTCTTTTGAATTAGGCCATTAAAACTATAGCTTAGTCTAAGTACAGTATTAATGAGCAATATCGCAGGAGAGTATTAATTTTGCATTTCTTGACATAAAAATTTAAAACATGCAATTTTAGCTTTGCTTTAGGTAATATTTTGTATTCCCTTGACTTTTATTTGGAAACCCCAGAAATCAGGGTAAAAATGGGATAGTTCAAAATCAGATGCACTGAACTCATATGTAAGTACATGCTACCCTCTCATCTCCATGTTATATTGCAGACTTAAACCAGATATAGGATCATGTGGCATTTCATACCATCAAAGCATTAGTGGTAAAGGTTTATGTGAAATAGACCCTTAGACCTGTTGGTTTAATATATTCTGCATTTCTACCTTTAATAAAAGGATGTTCTAATAAAGATAGGCAAGGGTACAAAGATCGGGACCCCTAGTGGTTAGATGGATAGCTTATTTGCAGCCCAATGCTAATGGGGTAGTGATGTTGAGGCAATATGCCATCCATGCAGCTGGGGCCGCTCTTCTTGTCTTAAGTCATGTGTAAGCTTCAGGATCTAGGCTCTGCAGAAGTCGGAGAATCCCTGAGACTGTGGGAAGACTGTAGGTTACTCATTGGTGCAGGCACTTTCAGAAGTCTCATAGTTTTCCTTTGGCTTTAGACACTACAAATCGCATCAAATCAGAGGTGTAGAATTATACGCCAGAGGGCTTTTCAGCCACCAGAGCAACCCTGTCCAGCAATTGCTATCTTGGAACAATTGGCCATGTCCTTAATCAGGCAATCCAATTAGCCACACACAAATTATGAAGTCGATGTACCTAAAGCAATTTGTCTGCAAAAAATTTAAAACCTCCCTTAAGAATTTGCAATCAAGGAAAACCCTTTTCTCCTTCATTTTTTTTAATTGAAAGTTGGACACAGGACAGAATAAGGCAAACATTTCCAACGTTGAGTGTTGCCTAAGAGACTCTAAAGTATCAGCCAAAATTTTGTTTGAGTAAGTTGTGAGTGAGAGAGGAACACAGAGGGTAAGATTGGTGGTTTAATTGCATCATGTTCCTTAACAAGAGATGGCAAATATTGTATTTGATAAAAAAGACGATGTCTTATTTCCATTGTTATCTAGTCATGCAATGAAAGATTGCTTGTCATAGCCTGCAGCACTGTCAGTCACCCTCATTTTCCTGATCTTTGCAGCACTCAGCTTCTCTGAGAGTAAAAGAATAACTAGGAAGAAGCCTGCATGGCAGAGCATTTGTGCTTTCTTAGTTTTCCATTTAGTCCATGCACAATAACCATTTGTGTATTGTTCTTGACCAGGCACAAATCACCTTGTATTTAAAGATGTCTAAGAATTCTCAGGCCGGGCATGGTGGCTCATGCCTGTAATCCCAACACTTTGGGAGGCTGAGGCGGGCGGATCACGAGGTCAGGAGTTTGAGATCAGCCTGGCCAACATGGTGAAACCTCGTCTCTACTAAAAATATAAAAATTAGCTGGGCATAGTGGTGCACGTCTTTAATCCCAGCTACTGAGGAGGCTGAGGCAGGAGAATTGCTTGAACCCAGGAGACAGAGGTTGCAGTGAGCAGAGATCGCACCACTGCACTCCAGCCTGGGCAACAAGAGCGAGACTCTGTCTCGCAAAAAAGAATTATCTTGTACTCCAACTCTTTAATAAAAAGGAAATCTGCTGCCTGTCTTACAGGGTTTTCTTGCTAGATATAGTTTTAGAGATGGAAGAGAGTTCCTAGAGTCAAATCCAAACTTCATTTCACACATGAAGATTCTGTGGCTCAGGAGGTAAAATGATGTGGTTAAGATTATACACCCGGTCATTAGAAGACTAGGGATTAAGTTTCAGGGTGCCTGACTCCATGGCCTGTGCTTTAATACTGCTGTGAACCAAACTGGACAGGAAACTTGGTCAGGGATGAGGGCACAACTTCCAGGAGCCTGTATTTATAGTCACCTGTGCATAGAAATGAAAACATTTCTATTTATGTCTTCCTTATGTTGAGCATTCATAGATCCTCAACAACAAAACCCTTATGAGAACTTTGGAATTTATTTTATAGTCAGATAAAGCATATAAATATGAGATTTTTTATAGGTTAGACCCAGACTAATCAAGTTCAGCATTCTCTGTCTCTGTGGAATACACCACAAATCACCACAGCTCCTCTTAATCATTTATGAATCTCTTATACATAGATTTTTTGAAATTAACTTTACTCTTGCTATATAAAGTATAACTGTCTTTTGCTGTACCTAAATATGCCCCTTGCAAATTCAGTCTGTGTCTCCTAGTACCCTAGAATTTAAGGCACATATCAGTTTTCAACTTATTCACTACCACATTTACAGATTGAAGGTCCTCATATTTAAGTCTTTATGCAGTGGCCTCTCATTGCCAAATCGGCGTGACTGTCCTATTCTGAGTTATTTCTAGCTCCACTTTTCAAAGGCTGGGGAAAGTAAAACCAAGTGAAATGATGGCTTTTCCAAGTTCTGCTGAAAGTCACTGGCAAAGCCAAGAGCGAAGGCTTCTGATCCTCAATTAATTTCCAACTCCTAGTCACAAATGTCCTATTGTAAAAAATGTCCTTTTTGTTTGCTGGGCAATTTGCTAGTAAAGGAATCCAAGACAAAAATCCAAATGTCAATAACCTCAGTATTCAATGGCAGAGGTACAACTTCTGATGTGAATGGAAATTCATTTTGGGATATGGTGGTAGACTATCAAAGCATGATTGAAAGGGGAATGTTTTTACTGATGTTGAAAGCCAGTGCGCTCACTTAATGATTGAGCAGGAAAATTCAAGAAGAGAGTGAAGACATCAGATCACTATTTTTCTATTGTTCAGGGTAGTGTCTTTGGTATGCAGTCGTTGAAAGCCCTCCATTTTATGTGAGGAAATATTTTTTTTATTTCCCTCAATGTCTTAATATTGCTGCTGCTTCTCTCCGGGTTGAGGAGGCTGTATATTCTACCAAATGAAATGTTGAGTGGAGATGAGAAAGGAAAAATTAAAAAAATTTAAAAAAGCAGTGTTGTTGCTGACAGGGATATTTTAAAAATCAACACAGTTTCATATGTATTTATTAAGTGCCTACTATGTGCCAGTTACCAAGCTTGGCTCTGGGGAAATAGAATGAGTAAAACGCAGATGCCACCTATGTTAGGTAGGATATTTGGTCACAAGTGGTCAAAAACCGACATAAACTGGCTTGAGCAAAAACTCAGTTAAGTGGTTCACATAACGTAAAAATTCAGGCCATTGCTTGACCAGAGTTCAAACAATGTCACCAGGTCTCAACTTGTCTTTTCCATCTCTTAGCTCTGTCTTCTAACATGTCCACTCTATTTCAAAGGAAGGATTGTGTGTTGCAAGATGTCTTCATTGATCCAGCACATCCCACAGGGAAGGTGCAGAATTTCATGGTACCTTATCAGCAAACACCGGGTCACATTCCCATACTGGGGGATGAAATGCTTTGATTTATTTTTTTCTAGCTCCATCCAAACTCTATGGGCCCTACAGGAGGAAGTTGTTCTTCAGAAGAAAATTAGGATACCATTACCATGGGATGAAAGGATGTTGAACAACCAATTTCTGTTCTACTTTCCTTGAAGAGCATATGTTCTAGTGGAGATCAGTTAGTTATCATTTCCACTGCCCTCCTCCTGGGAAACTGTGAAGCATACAGGAGAGCAAAAAGGCTTATGGTAGCCAGGCATGGTGGCTCACGCCTGTAATCCCTGCACCTTGGGAGGCTGAGGCAGGCAGATCACCTGAGGTCAGGAGTTCGAGACTAGCCTGACCAACATGGAGAAACCCTGTCTCTACTAAAAATACAAAATTAGCTGGGCGTGGTTGTGGCTGCCTGTAATCCCAGCTAGTTGGGAGCCTGAGGCAGGAGAATCGCTTGAACCTGGGAGGTGGATGTTGCGGTGAGCTGAGATAGTACCACTGCATTCCAGCCTGGGCAATAAAAGTGAAACTCTGTCTCAAAAAAAAGAAAAAAAAGGGTTATGGTTATTAACAATTTAGAAAGATCCATCAGCAGATTGTCATCTGCTGACTGGAGACTCCCCCAAAGTGGACACACACACAAGATTGTGACGATCTTATATTTGTTTTAATCATCCCACCAAAATTAGCATTGTGTCCATTGAGTAATCATTGCTTTGTCCCTATGTATACAAACATTTCTTTTCCTGCCATCTTTCACCTCCCTGACTTCTCATTTCTTCAAAAATATTCACATTTTATACTTTCCTCTGAACTTCTGCCTCTCCTTCCCATTCAGGTTTTAGTCATATTGCATACCTAAATTTTGCAGAGCAGAATTTTCAACAAATTAGAGTGCATTGTTTGTTCCCTTGTTTTAATTCTTGGGAACATTTTGGGAGACAGGCTACACAAAAGACCTGATGTGCCTCAAAGCTGTAATATATTATCAGGTTTGAAATGCTAATAAGAGTCTATGGAAAGAACAGTTAGTTTAAAAGAAATAGTGAGCTTAAGTAGAAAAAAAAGCAAATTTTGAAGAGATGTGAAAGGTATTCCCAAAAAAAGGGTTACAGTTTAATAATACTGGGACAGTCCATTATGGAAAAGAAAGAAGTATTTAAGATTCAGCTGGGGAGGCTATAGACTCAATGTTATTTCCAATAATAAGAAACCCCATAGGGTTGTTAAACTAGCCTTGTAGAAGAGTGTCAGTGGCCTGGAGAACAATAGCAAGCACAGATGTGTGAAATGCATACACAGCTCACCACAGCAAGGCATCCAAAGTGGGTCACGGCACTGGAACCATTATTAAACATGTTAGGGGGTAGATTGGAACTCATTTTGGGGTTAACATAAACTTTTTTTTTGACCATCTTACTACTGTGGGGTGCCTTATAGACCTTGGCAGCAAGTTTTAATGTGTGGCTCATTAGAAGAAATGGAATGTTGGGATTTACTGGATAATACTTGAGAGAAATCTCTCCTGGGGAAACTTTGTGCTTTGCCCAGAAAGACAGTTCTTTGATAAGAATAAAAATAATAACTTGTTCCAGCACCTTCCTCCAGGACAATAATATTATCTTGATTTAAGTCATGCCTTTTTCTTTGTAGGAGCTCAAACTGAGTTTTATGTGGAACATTACTTCTGTTTATCATCACAAATTCCCTTTGAGGAAAGTAAGGGGTAGATATTACTATTCCTATTTTAAAGTTGGGGAAACAGAAGCTCAGAGAAGGACAAATAAATCCCACTGCTTTAATATGCAGGTGATAGCTTAGTGCAAGTCCAAATATCTGTCATTAATCTAAAGAAGCTAAACCAGCTCCCCAAAGCTATATGATAATTCTTTTTCTTTCTCTCTCTCTCTCTCTCTCTTTTTTTTTTTTTAGAGACAGGGTCTTCCTCTGTCACCCAGACTGGAATGCAGTGGCATGATCCTAGCTCACTGCAGCCTCGAATTCCTGAGCTCAAAAGATCCTCCCGCATCAACTTCCCAAAGTTCTGGGATTACAGGTGTGAACCACCACAGCTGACCTGTATAATCATCCTTAAGAGATTGCGCTCTAGTTCATAGGAGGCTTGAGAACCATCTCCTGCTTTGGAGGCCATGCAAGAGAAATCTGAGCTATCTTTCAGTGTTGGATATGATGAGTTCGTGTCTAGTTTCCCAGCTGCGCATCTGCGGTTTTGGTCTGATTTGCAGGTTGGTTCCTTCTTTTTACCCAAGTGGGAGTATGTGCCCCAGTTTGGACTTTACCTTAGAACTCCAAACTCTTAGCTCTCTGATTTTTCATTTTTAAAATTAAGGAATAGGAGGGTTACCTCCTATTTGCTCCCACTCCCTTCTCTCAACTCTCAGGGAGCCTTGTTGCCCTACTCTGTGATGCACCCACTGAAGATTTACCAGCCCCAGGTGTGAGTCAAATTGAAAACCATTCTCCCAGAACTAGGCCCACACCCTGTATGGCCTGACAGTCTTAGCAGAATCCCCTGCGGACCAAGCACACAACTGATGATTGCTATTAGGTCCCAAAGACACAACCAACAGAGTCCAATGCATCAGCAGTTCTCAATCTTGGTTGCTCTTGAGAATCACCTGTGGAGCTTAAGAAATATATTGAGGCCTAGGCCCTGTTCTCCAGTAATTGTAATTTAACTGGTCTGAGGTAAGGCTGAGGCCTTAGCAGTTTTGTAAATGCTCTCTAGGGTTGAGAGCCATGGACCTAAGTCCTGAATGTGATAGTCTGTATCTGTGCCATCACGAACAGTCCGTCATCCTTTGTAAGTGCAAGGGAACATAATGAAATATAGAGCATTGTGGAGCTGGTCCTATGCAATGCACTCCACATACATTCTTTTATTGATTCTCATGATAACTCTGTGGGATGGTTACTTTTATGATCTTCATCTTTCAGATGAGGAAACCGAAGCATAGACAGGTTGAGCAAATTGCCTAAGATCACACCTCTAGAAGTGACCAAAAGTGACTCTTTGGCTCCAAAACTGAGGTATGTCAGCGCTTACACTACAAAGTATTCGCAGCCACGTAAGCTCTGTGTCTCTAAGTTACAACTTTTGTTGCTTCTGGTATTCTCAATTCGATAGTTGTAATCTCTCCAAGTCCAGGCAGAAACAGCAAGAAGACACTAAGGCAAGGAAAACACTTAGGGAAAAATATTTTTTTATCTGCATTATGGAAGCCAAGCTATACATGCCTCCAGCCTATCTCTAAAGAGGAACAGAGAGAACACAACTCACTGACACTGTAAGTCCTCTTCTCCAGTGCAGCCTTTCACAGTCCACTCCCAGTTTCAGGTCCTTCCCCAACCATAACTCACATGGTGAGAAATGGAAACCTTCATAGGAACAAATTCAATCTCCAAGACTGCATAGGATATTAGTTTCTGAGTTTTAATGTTTCTGTGGCATGCAGTACCTACTCAGAGCATCAAAAAGTGTAAAGGTGGACCCTGGCTTTCACTAGCACCCTGACCCCAAGGATATCTTTATTGTCCCATTTGACGGATAGGCAAGTGCAAGATGACAGTGGGCTAGGTTATTGCCTGATAAAGAACAAGTAAGGGGAAGAATTCTTAACCCAAGAGCTTTGAATCCATCTTCCTGCTAAACTGTTCCCTAGTCAATGTCAGATGAGTGTATGCTGGGAAGTCCAGGGATGGGGAAACCTTAAGATCATCTCTGTAAGGTACCTCCACCAACATTTGCGTATGACACTTAGTTGAATTGGAAATCAGGCTTCCAGGAAAAAGTGTAGCCTGACACTAAGAGTTGAAAGAGAGGGAGAGGGAGGGGATGGCCAGGGCACTAGGGCAGTTTATGGACTAATTATATTTAAATAAATATTTTTATTTTAATTTTTTAAACGTAGCATGGCCTCTTTCTTCTCCTGAAATACTGACCAATACTTTCCCCTGTCTCCCACTCCTAATAGTTTTCCCCACTCCTAGCCCCAATGCCAAAATTTAGGATCCCAGGACATCCCCATTTTCTACAGCAGAAGAGCAGCTTTGTAACTAAGTAATGCTAACTCAGTAGGCTCAAAATACATGTAATCAGAAATGGACAGGTCTTACTGTCAAGGTTAGGGCAATCAAGTGTCCTGATTTGCCCCATTCTGTCAGTTTTACGATGGAAAATCTTGCTCCCGGGCAACATTTCTGTTCAGGGAAAACTGGGAGGGGTTGTTGTCACCCTGTAATATCAAGCTCCCTAATATTATGGTTAGACTCCATAGCAGGAGAGAATACTTGCTGCAGTTTATTCATAAATATTTGCAGCTTCCTTTTCTAGTTGTTATACAAATGCTCATTGAAACTTGCTCTGATCCCAGAGGGGCTCCGGGGGTCGGGCCCTTCTGGCACATCTATGAATTAGGTGAGGAGAGAATGATTTTCTACAGCCAGTTTTGAGTCAGGGCTAATTTTCAAAATAGCCCATTCTCCTGCCTCCTGAGACATTTATGTAGCCGTCTGGTTTTCATGAATGCATTTGTGTTACCCAAGAGTGTAAACAGCCGTTAGTTCTCAGTGAACATGAGTTGTGAAAAACCTTGCATTGCGACTGCAGGAGACTGTGCTGCTATTCCAACTCTTCCTAATGTAATGCGGAAATTATTGTTGATATTTAGTGACAAGGTCTTTCCCGGGGAAGAATAAAGATCAGAAATCCCACTTTCCTCCTCAGCATCTTGCTTTCCTTTCCTTCCAAAATATGTAATTCCACAAAGGTAATTTTTAAAAATCTCTCTTCTGAGGCAAAATGGCATTATTATATTTAAGAGTCAAAATGTAACCCATTGAAATCTGCTATTTTCTGCTCAGAGAAAAAAAATATGGGTTAACCTAGAATTTATATTTGCATTTTAATAAAAATTTGGGTTTAGCCAGGCACGGGGGCTCATGCCTATAATCCCAGCACTTTGGGAGGCCAAGGCAGGCGGATCACTTGAGGTCAGGAGTTCGAGACCAGTCTGGCCAACATAGTGAGACTCCCATCTCTACTAAAACACAAAAATTAGCTGGGCATGGTGGTACGCACCTGTAATCCCAGCTACGTGTGAGGCTGAGGCAGGAGAATCGCTTGAACCTGGGAGGCGGAGGTTGCAGTGAGCTGAGATCACGCCACTGTACTCCAGCCTGGGCAACAGAGTGAGACTCCATCTCAAAAAAAAAAAAAATGGGTTTATAAAGATCAATACTATTAAAGATAATTACTGAACATATTTCATTTTAATATAAATTTTTTCATTCATGGCTAATTTCCTCTTTCTTGTTTTGGGGGTAAGGTGTAATCAGCATTTAATACTCACTCTTTCTTATGGGACTAGACTAAAGCAACATTTTTAAAAAAGACCGTTACTGTTTCTACAACTTCATCCTCGATGTTCGAGTTACTCATATTTAGTGTTGCTGAATGTTAAAAACAGATGTAAGAGCACTAAACATAAAGTTAAGGGTACAGGATGCAGAGGGGTGGTACAGTTGAGTCATTTGAATAAGAGTCATTGAGCACTTACTGGGTACAATGTTCTGAGCTTGGGCTGCTCAAGATTATAGAGCTTGGAAAAATGTGTGTTCTTCCATGTTTACCGAATGCAGGAATAGCAATGATGCACCACCTAGGCTTTTGAGTGAAAGCCAATTTTGTTGTTGTTGTTGTGAAGTGATTTTATGTTTAGAATCTTATATTTTACTGTTAGGCACATTTAAAAATTAAGTCCCTTAAAATGGTTCCCTACTGTGAAAATTGGCTGGGACTAAGATACCCAGTTGAAGAACACAGCAGATTCAGGGCACAGAGACAGTGCTGGCGTGCCACTTGATTCTGGCTCACCTCCGATTAGGCAATTAGTCGCACATTATTTGAGGACCCAATTTGCTTTTACATTTTAAAGTTGTAAAATGCAAAATGATTTTTTTCACTTCTTAATTATGAGTAATAAAAATTTAAGGGAATATAAAGTTTAACTTGTCTGTTAATTGAGGGGAAAAAGCCATGCTAAATCAGTCAAGAACAGAATGGTCACTGAAGAAACTCAGAAGAAACTGCCTGTGAGGATCCCGTTTGCTATTTTAATTAGCATCTGTCAATTAGAAGCAAATGACAGCAGGGAAGGAATCCTGATTAATAAAATCATCATCCCAATTTGAAAGAGAAGGTCAAATAGAACACAATGTCCCATTTGACATCGTTTTGAGGGTCTTATACACCTACATTTCTGGAATCCTCTTTTAGAGCTCATGAGACCAGTCTGTTAATCTGACCACTCAATTAACTCTGGGTATAATTAACTGCCTGCACGCCCCTGACTGGTACTAAAGCTCACTGTCAGCAAGATTAGCATCTGGCTCACGTGAGGAGGGTGACATGGTTTCCTCTCTTGCATAGTGACTGAGGGATAGGAAGGAGGGGAGGTTATGAGTCCCTCCCTGATTCCCATGTCTCTAGAACACGGCTGTTCCTCTATGAATTTGTCCAGAGCATGCAGGGGACCTATGAGAATATTAACTGGTTTGTGAACAAATTTCACAGTGCAATAGGACCAATTTCAGCAACTAGTTTGGCAGCGAAACTATTCTAAGTCATAAAAGAAAGGCTTCTAAGCATAAGTGACATTTAGTCACTGAGAAGCAGCCAACCTAGTTTCCAACCCCTCCTGTGAAATTAGTAAGCAGGGCATCTGTCTACATCTTAACAAACAAGGTGCAGATGCCAATCAGCGCTCAGCAGGGCTCTGTCAAATGCCGGCTGGTAAGCCGCTGCTTCCAAGGCCCTCCTTTCTCCAGGCTCAGCACAAAGTAGAATCTCAATTTGCTGGCCAAATTTAAATTTTATCGATCCAAACTTTTGCTGTTGAAGCAATGCTCTGGCTAGAGGACTTGATTTCAATGACAGTGGATTATGACAATAGCCTCAGCCTACCTCTCACACACTCCCTGCCAGACCTCCCCATCACATACAACTTTTTCTTTTCTTTCTTTTTTTTTTTTTAAATTTTACTTTAAGTTCTGGGATACATGTGCAGAATGTGCAGGTGTGTTACATAGGTATACATGTGCCATGGTGGTTTGCTGCTCCCATCAACCCATCATCTAGGTTTTAAGCTTCACATCATTAGGTATTTGTCCTAATGCTCTCCCTCCCCTTGCCCCCCACCCCCCAACAGGCCCCAGTGTGTGTTGTTCCCCTCCCTATATCCATATGTTCTCATTGTTCAACTCCCACTTATGAGTGAGAACATGAGGTGTTTGTTTTTCTGTTCCTACACATACACCTTTTTCTAAGAAGGTCATGGGGAGCAAGGAGGCTCACCAGCTGGAAAATAACATTAAAACAGGAACCATGTGGAAATATCCAGATGAGTGATGAACCTAAGAAATCTGTTTTGAAATGTGAAGATAGAATTTACTCTAGTAGTAACTGGTGGGAGAAATTGACATCATTTCTGAAAACTTCACAAATTCCAAGAGCTCAGTTGACTCGGGAAGCCTGGTGGAGCTAAGTCTAGAAGTAAGGGTATGAAAACCTAAGAAAGAAAACTGTTCTTTTCTAAAAATTTTCTCATAAGTATAGCAAAGTCTATTAGACTAATTTTTAAAAAAGTGGCAAAATTCACGTGACTGGTCCTCATCTTGGTTCCAAGCTTGCCAGCCACGGAACTCTGTGCTACTGCTTTCTACCCTGTAAAATAGTGGTGACACTAATAGTACCTACTCCATAAGCTTGCCAAGAGGACTCCATGGGGCAATACACATGAACCACTGAGCACAGTGCCTAGCTCATAGTAAGCACTCTATAAATGTTAGCTATTACAGTATTTCAATCTGGGACACATGAAACCTTGTAAGGCCTGAAACCTAAAATTCAACGCATAAGGTGATGGTTGCACGACTCTGTGAATATATGGAAAACCATTGAAATTATTCATTCTAAATGGGTGGAATTGTATGGTATGTGAATTATATCTTAATAAACATGTTACAGGGGAAAAAAGCAGAGAAAGAGCTTTTCCTATTTCCTTCCTTCCTTCCTTCCTCCCTTTCTTCCTTGCCATCTCTTTCTTTCTCTCTTTCTCTCTTTCTTTCTCCTTCCTTCCTTCCTTCCTTCCTTCCTTCCTTCCTTCCTTCCTTCCTTCCTTTCTTTCTTTCTTTCTTTCTTTCTTTCTTTCTTTCTTTCTTTCTTTCTTTCTTTCTTTCTTTCTTTCTTTCCTTCTTTCCTTCTTTCTTTCTTTTTGACAGAGCTTCCCTGTGTCATCCCAGCTGGAGTGCAGTGGTGCCATCTTGGCTCACTGCAACGTCCTCCTCTTGGGCTCAAGTGATTCTCGTGCCTCAGCCTCCAGAGTAGCTGGAACTACAGGTGTGCCTCACCACACCTGGTTAATTTTTTTGTATCTTTAGTAGAGATTGGGTTTTGCCATGTTGGCCAGGCTGGTCTGGAGCTCTTGGCCTCAAGTGACCCACCTGCCTCAGCCTCCCAAAATGCTGGGATTACAGCCGTGAGCCACCAGGCATGGCCGGTTTTTCCTTTTTCTGATAAGAATTTTCTTCTTTGTCTGATATGAATGTAGTACAATATGAATGACAGAGTTCTATTTCTTTACAGAGCAAATGTAGTTTTCCTAAATCTGAACTTTAGTGTTTCCTTCAGATGTGAGGGATACCCCAGATTGAAATATTTTGAACAACTAGGGTTTGAATTTGTGGAAATGAACAAATAAAGAAAGAATGGAATTGCAGAAATAAATAAGAGGGAGAGAGAGAAGAAGAGAGAGAGAACAGTCTATTAATTTGTAGCTTGCTATACAGCAAGGGACCATCACTTGCATTTTGGTAGAGAGACTCACAGGCAGTCAGGGGAATGGAAAAGCTTTACAGTGAAAAAAGGGGCTTTAGGTATTGATGGAATTCAGGACATGCTACCCCAAAATATGGCACCTTGGCATTTGAGGGAACAGCAGAAGGAGGTCATGGGACCTAGGAGGGCCACTCTCACCTTCCTTTCATCCTTCTCCCGTGAAACAAGTCATAGGACCCTAATTCAAGAGGGATCCTCCCCATACCTGGAAGAAAGAAACTTCCTTATCTCTGAAGACACAGGGACACAGAGAAGAACCTGAACAAACAGGCCTTGCTAAGTCCCCCGACTCACCCCCTGCAGTGTATTACCATTAGAACAAACCCCTTTGTCCAATCATGCTTCTCTGTGACTATTCAAGTCTTCATCAAACCTAAGCATAAAAATACACATTTATTTGTTTCTTTGGGTTTTTATCTCTTTGTGAAGACTTTTGTGTCATATAAAACTTATATTAAATGAACTTGTATGGTTTTCTGTCTTTAATCTGTCTTTTGTTAAAAGAATCTCAGCCATGAACCTAGCAATTTGGAGGAAAAGATATTTCTTTCCCCTGGGGCAGGGGTCCTCAATCTCTGGACCACAGATAGGTGGTAGTCTGTGGCCTGTTAGGAATTGGGCCGCGCAACAGGGAGTGAGCAGCGGGCGAGCAAGAGTGAGCAAAGCTTCACTGTATTTAAAGTTGCTCCCCATGGCTTGCATTACCATCTGAGCCCTGCCTACTGCCAGATCAGTGGCAGCATTAGATTCTCATAGGAGCGTGAACTTTATTGTGAACTGTGCATGTGAGGGATCTAGGTTGTGCGCTCCTTATGAGAATCTAATGCCTGATGATCTGTCACTGTCTCCCATCACCCCCAGATGGGGCTTCCCAGATAGTTGCAGGAAAAGAAGCTCAGAGCTCCCACTGATTCTATATTCTGGTGAGTTGTATAATTATTTCATTCTGTATTACAACGTAATAATATTAGAAATAAAGTGCACAATAAATGTAATGTGCTTAAATCATCCAGAAACCATCTTCCCACCCCCAGTGTGTGGAAAAATTGTCTTCCATGAAACTGGTCCCTGGTGCCAAAAAGGTTGGGAACCACTGCCCTAGGGTATGTTCTGATTGGAGGTCATTAGCATAGGGATGCAGGAGGCTGGCTAGCTAGAAGCACAAAATTTTATGTTATTTGGTATGGAGATAATATTTGGCTTTCTCTGGTTGATCCTGAGTTGGAAGCAGAGGGAACCAAAAATAGGGCAGCTGGCAGTCAATGTGCCAGTCTTGATTTTTCTGGGCCAACTGTTGCGGAGATTAGGATTTCCCTTCCTGAAATGATGTCTGCAGAGGTTATGGGTCAGAGTTCTATTGGCATAGATGGTCTGGCTACTGTCCATTTATGTATTTGGTCTCTCAAAAACAGATCCCAGGCCACGTGCGGTGGCTCATGCCTGTAATCCCAGCACTTTGGGAGGCAGAGGCAGGTGGATCACCTGAGGTCAGGAGTTCGAGACCAGCCTGACCAACATGGTGAAAACTCATCTCTATTAAAAATACAAAAATTAGCCAGGCATGGTGGCGGGTGCCTTTAATCCCAGCTTCTTGGGAGGCTGAGGCAGGAGAATCACTTGAACCCGGGACACAGAGGTTGCAATGAGCCAAGATCATGCCATTGCACTACAGCCTGGGTGACAGAGCAAGAGTCCATCTCAAAAATAAATAAATAAATAAATAAACAAAAAAACCAGATCCCATATTTGGCTAAGGATTCCTACTAAATAAGGATGAAATGTCTTAGCTTAATTCTTTAACTATAACAGCTTTCTATAGTTCTCAAGAATAATAAGAGTTAATAAGGGTATTGATAGAGGAGGAGAATAGAACAAAAAAAGAGAGAGATACATTTTAAAATCTAAGTGGTAATGGAAGGTTTTAAAGCCTGTCAGCTGCTCTGCCAGGCTGAGTGGCACAGGCTTTTCTCATTTGACTTCAAATTGAAGGTGGCCTCAATTCACCTTTTTCCCTCTCCCTTTTGGACTGCATGGCTTATGCCCACAGGAACGTCCAGAAGCTTAAGCCAGGAAATGGACGTAATGGTGTTTGAGGATGTGGCTATGAAATTTACTTAGAAGAAGTAGGCTTTCCTGGCTCCTGCTCAAAGGAGCCCCTACAGAGATGTGATGCTGGAAAAATGCTGTAGGAATCTGGCCTCAGTAGATTGTGAGATTCAACTTAAAACCCATGAGTCAGTTGTTCATCAGGATATTCATGAAGAAAAAAATTCCAATGAACAGAAAGTAGTAAGAATAACAAGGAATAACTCCTGGTTCTCCATTTTAGGAGAAAACTGGGAATATCATGTCATTAAAATTCAGCACAGAACAAGGAGAGACATTTGAGAAGTCATATGTAGATAGCATCTATAAAAGTAATGCATGTAATGAGTGTGGAAAAAACTTCAGGCATTTTCCAAACCTTAGTGTGCTGAAGAGAACCCCTGTTGGGGTCAAAGCCTATAAAAGTGTATGTGGAAAAGCCTTTATGGATCATTCCTCCCTTAAGAATCATGTCAGATCTCACCTGCACACAAACTCTATCATTGTAAGGAATGTGGACAAGCCTGCTGTTGTTGCTCATATTTAAGGATTTCTCTAAGTAGTCATGATGGAGATAAATGCTATAAATGCAAGGAATGCTGGGAATCCTACTGTTGCCCCGATCTTTTAGGGCAAATGTCAGAGATCACATTGGAAAAGTGCAACATATATGTAAATAAAGAATATGGGGAAGGCTTTAGTCATTTTTCATATGTGGCAGGCAGACTCTAAGATATCCCCCAAGGATCTCTGCTTCCTGGTATTTACATCGTTGGGTAATTGCCCTCCCTTGAGTTTTGGCTGGCCTAATAATTTGCCTGTAACCAGTAGAATATGGCAAAGGTGATAGGATTTCACTTTCATTATTTGGCTGCATAAGATTGTGACTTCCATCTTGCTAGCAGACTTTCTCTGATGCTGGCTTTGATGAAGTAAGCTTCCATGTTGGAGAGGTCCATTTGGCAAGCAACTGAAGGTGGCCTCTAGCCAACAGCTATCAAGGAACTAAGGTTCTCAGTCCACCTATCTGCAAGGAACTAAATCCTGCCAACAACCATGTGAGTTTACAAGCAGATTCTTCCTTGGTTGAGCTTGCAGATGAGACCCCAGCCCTGTGATATCTTGAGGCAGGCTTTGAGAGGCCATGAAGCAGAGGACCCAATAAGTCACACTCAGACTCTTGACCCACAGAAACTGTGAGATAATAAACGTATGTTGTTTTAAGCTGATAAGTGTGTGGTCATTTGCTATGTGACAATAGGTAACTAATACATAGTCCTTTCACAACAATTAAGGCTTCACAGTGGAGAGAAGGCTTATGAATGTAAAAATTGTAGAAAGATCCTTAATGAGTTTTTAAAATTTACAAGTGAGAACATACAATGGAGACAAACTGTCAAGATTTAAGGAATATGACCAAGATTTTGTTGTACTATATACCTTAAGACATGTGAGAATTCACACTAGAGAAAACACACGAGGGAGAGCCTTCACTAATTGCTTATTTGTTATTGTACATGTGAGAGGTCACACTGTAGATAAATTATGTGACCGTAGAGTTGGAATTTATCCATAAGTCATTTTCAAATCTTAGGTAACATGTGAGATCTCAGGCTATGGAGAGACCCTATAAATACGCAAAACATAGGAAAGTCTTTAGTTGCCCATTATTCCTAGGACATATAGAGAACTCTGCTAGAGAGAAAGCCTTCATGCACAGCATTTCACTTATTGTGTGCAAGAAAATGCCAAGAGAAAAATCTCATAACATAAAATCTTTTTAGACTACAAATATGGTGCAGTATATAATGCTCAGGTGAGGGGTACACCAAAATCTCACAAATTACCACTAAAAAACTTACTCATGTACACTTTGGGAGGCTGAGATGGGGGGATCATGAGGTCGAGAGATTGAGACCATCCTGGCCAACATGGTGAAATCCCATCTTTACTAAAAATACAAAAATTAGCTTGGTGTGGTGGCACGTGCCTGTAGTCTCCAGCTATTCAGGAGGCCGAGGCAGGAGAATCGCTTGAACCCTGGAGGCGGAGGTTGCAGTGAGCCAAGATCGCGCCACTGCACTCCAGCCTGGCGACAGAGTGAGACTCTGTCTCAAAAAAAAAAACAAAAAAAAAAACCAAGAACTTACTCATGATGTAACCAAATGCTACCTGTACCCCAATAACTTATGGAAAAATAAAATTAAAAAAATTTAGGTACTCCAAAAAAAAAATCACATGTACCCCCCAAATATGTACATATATTATGCATTAGTTTTTAAAGATGCTTTATTGTTAAAAATGCTGAAGAAATGAGCATATACTGTTGGAAAAAATGGCACTAAGAGACTTACTTGACACAAGGTTGCCACAAACCTTCAATCTGTAAAAAACACAATATCTGTGAAGCACAATAAAGTACAATAAAACAAGGTATCCTGTACTCATAAAAAAAGAAAATCCTTTTAAAATATGGATTTCCTTTATCAATACTCATCCTTAAAAAAATTGATTCCTAGCTCATTAATTTCCACTTTTTATGTTCCTATATAAAGAATAAGATGATAAATATCCCTTTAAGAACCTTTCAGCAGTAGCATATAAATTTTGATATTCGGTGTTTTGATTATGTTTGGGTTATATAGAGATTATTTTATTTCTGTTAGAAAATCTTTTGAATTTACAGGTGATTGTGTACTTTTTTCATTATCTCACTTTTTATGTTTTTTTCAGATTATAAAAGAATATTAATTTATTGTAGAAAATGTATTTTTAACATTGAAATATAAAGTTAAATTCATTTGGCATCCCCCCATTGTTAATATTTTGGGTTATTTATTTTCAGCTTTCTTTCTGAGCAAAAGGAAAGGTTTTAAACAGGGGAAAAAAGCGAATAGAGGGAGAATTCATTGAAAGGAAGAGACAGTCTTTTCTTTTATGAATAAAATAAATTATCCCTTGCAGATGATGGTGGTAAATGGTAATAGAGGGCAGAGACTGAATATGTACAGTGAGACACATGGACTGTGCTCCTAGAATACGAAAAAAATCACATTTAGTTACGTTTCACCGTGTGAAAGCAGTTTTGAAATTTTTTTTACTTATTTTAAGGCCCGGGATGGAAATACCATATCATTTTTCTTTCCCATCATTGTGGTTCCTGCAACAGCATAAACAACTTACCCTTGCTTAGCCCTTCAGAAACTATATTTCAGTCTAGGAAAGTGGAGCCCCAATCCCAAGTGTGGCAAATATCTGTTGTGCCTCCTCCTCAGCCAGGTAGGGACCTATTTTAGAGGCACAGTCCTCTCCATGCTTTAGAATTTAAAACAGATTATTTGCTTTTTCAAGTATAATAATGACAGAAAAATGCTAGTATGTTGGCAGTTACTATAGTAACCGGGAACAACTTAACTTCTTTTAAATGGGAAATGGACATTTACCTCTAAGTTTTTGCTTCATTTTTGGAAGCCAAGATGCAGTCATATGCTTTGTAAAGATTCCACACCTGAATGGTATACCATAAGTTGTGTGTGTTTGTGTGTGTGTGTAATTTGTGCATGCATACATATGCATAAATATTAACACAAAATCCATATAAGACACCAATCATAGCTCATTTTTGAACTAAATTACTTTCTGACAGACATGTGAAATTAATTGAAATGCAAACAATATCCAAGAGATAGATTTAACACATGGCTTCTTTTTATTATGATTTTTTTTTAACTTACAGGAAACAGTTCTTTCTCTTAAAGGACTAAAGGATGCTTGATAACTTTGAGTCATGGAAATGCATTTCTTTCAGAGAAAAAGAATGAACTCTCATTAGTGAAATGACTGTCAATATTTACATTATTCTGGGCAGCCTGAACTGGAGCACGGAGGATAAGGGTGAATGGGAAGAAGTCAGGTATTTTTAATCAGGACCAAAATAAACATCAAGAGACAACCTGAAATGTGAGATAAATCTGATAGCCAAGTATGTCCAATCTGAACCGTAGATGAACAGGTTGAGTACAGCAAAGTAATTTGCTTCTTGGAAAATGCACCTTGAAATAGACAGCTTTATAATGTAGAATGATTGAAATACTTTGAAATTCCAGGCAAAGTCATAAAAATATTCCTGCTTTTAAAAAAATATTCCTGCGCAAATCTATCATGGCATTTTAAGGAGTGCTGACTCCATAAATTCTGACTTTTATCAACAGCACTTCAATAATGTTCAGAAAATAAACTTCACAGGAAAACCTCGGGTGTTCAATTAGTGTTAAACATTTTAGGGCAGAAACTGAGATAATGAAATTATGAGGACAACGGCAGCTTAACGTTTTGTGGCTCACAAGAGATTTATGCATTCCAATATAACCTCAAGCTACGCGTATGGCATAATAAAAAAGAATGGATTCCTGACAGGGCAGGGAATTTGACTGTACTTGTCTTAATACTAGTTCTTTGTCTTAACGGAAAGACTAAAAAAACCCTGCCCCTAACTTACTTCCAGTACAAATTCAGGCTTTACTTCTCCCCAAACCCTCCACCATTATTACTCAGATGACATTTGAATGGAATATAGCTTCTTTCACAAGAATTATTTTCTTTTTAGTGCAAATTGCGTTAGGCTCACAGTGGGTCCTATGGAAATTGCTGGTTTAAAAAAAAATCAGTAGAGAAATGCCTGGCCTCTGTACTAAACAAGGGCAAGTGCTCACCCTTGCACAAGGTTTCTAGAACTTTAGTGGGAGGCTAAAACCGAATCAGTGGTGCTAACAGTCTGTGACAGCATCATCTGGCTGTCCTCTTACCCTGCTTGCCAGCCCCGGCGTGGATATGTTTTTTTGGGGGTGGGTGTGGTCCATCTTGGAGTGCCCCTGTGGACCTTTTATGATTTCTTTCAAGGCCAATTAGGTTGGAGGACTGCTGGGAAAATTGCAAAGCCCTAGGAAACATTTCCATGTCTGACTATCAGGCATCCCCTAGTAGTCTGCAAAAATTCAAGAACTGCATGCAGCCAGACGGCCAGAGGGCTTGTTCCTAGTGGACATCTGAAATGACTTAATAGAGTCCAAAATGATAATTTGGAAATGCTGGTTGACTTATCTTTTGTTGGCTAAGTGTACTCTTCCAAGGTTAGGGGGTTGTGTCAATAAGCTAGGGTAGTGCCTTCGTTGTAGAAGATTACCCTTAGGTAGAAATTATCTCTTGATTACAGTGACCTTGTTAAAGTCTAGACTTCTCTTTTGAATAACTGTTACTATGCAAGATGAAGTTCACGTTCATATATTGATATGCATGGTCCATCATCCAAGCACAAGTTCTTATAGGGGTAGAGGAATTAAAATTTACCAGAGGCAAGTTCTCTGAAATTCTACGTTGAATGAAGGTTTGGAGTCATGGAGACCTGGGTCTAGACCTGGCCCACCACTTGATCTTGGGAAAGTTATTTAACTTCTTTGAGCTTCAGTGTCCTCCTCTATAAATGGGGATAATGGCCACTTAAAATGATGGTTGTGAGGGTTAAATAAGGTTGAATATATAAAGTACTTAGCACAGTGGTTGGCACATAGTAAAAATTCAATAAATGACTTTTTTTTTTTTTTGAGACAGTCTCGCTCTGTTGCCCAGGCTGGAGTGCAGTGGTGCAATCATAGCTCACTGCAGCCTCAAACTCCTCAGCTTAAGTGATCTTCCTGCTGTGCACCCCCTCAAAGTGCTGGAATTACAGGTGTGAGCCACTGCACCTACCTGCATCTTCTGTTGTGAAACTCAGTTGAAAGGGTAATCTTTAGAATCAGCAGCTGGCAATGGTAATGCACATATCCATAAAACTCTTCACTCTTCCTGGAAAGTGATGGTGGGGTACCTCCTCTACCTCTCCTGAGTTCTTTTTCTCCCCAGCAACTATGCATCCAGGATCCCACTTTCAGTGTCAGGCTTTTAATAAAGATAGGAAGAGGCATATAATGACAGACATGAAAAGAATCTCAAGAGACCATTCTGCTTCTAGAAATATAAAAGACAATAATAATGGCTACCTTCCTATATGATAGGAAACCTAACTGCATTAAATCTCATGGAAGCTTCTCAACAACAGATAAGTCTCACTGTATCCCCATTTTACAGCTGAAGAAACTGAGGCATAGAGAGGTTATCAGGCAGCTCATGGAAAAATGTAGCACTCAATCCCAGGTTCACCTGAAAGCAAAACCGATTGTCTCAATCATGGTATAATACTGCCTTGTAGCAATCTAGATAGCTATCCATTTCCTTTTGAAATATCTTTTTTTTTTTTTTTTAGATGAAGTCTTGCTCTGTCACCCAGGCTAGGGTGCAATGGCACGATCTTGGCTCACTGCAACCTCCCAGATTCAAGCCATTCTCCTGCCTCAGCCTCCTGTGTAACTGGGGTTACAGGTGCATGCCACCACACCCAGCTAATTTTGTATTTTTTGGTAGAGATGGTGTTTCGCCATGTTGGCCAGGCTGGTCTCTAACTCCTGACCTCAGGTGATCCACCTGCCTTGGCCTCCCAAAGTACTGGGATTACAGGCATGAGCTACCGCACCCGCCTCCTTCTGAAATATCTTTAAGGATGGGAGAGGCAGCTTCAGTATTTAGACACCTTTACAATCAAGAAGACTTCCTTGTATTTAGTTGTGATTTTCATCCCTATGTGGTTCATTTGTTTTGATAGGTAGTCTATAGAAATTGGAATCGCGAAAACTTAGTGTGTTCCTGATCATAGCAACTGTTTTCAATTACATGAATTTAAGCCACCTATTAGTCTCCTTTTCTACCAGTGAAATTATTCCCAATACTTCAGTATATAAGGCAGAATGTAGGAAAATAGGTGGTACCTCGAAGGCAAGGAGGCCAAAGAAAGCCTCGCTAGAATAATTTTGACTCAATCCAGCAGGGGGCACCCTCGCATCAGTGTGGGTAACCCCTAGGGTGTCCTGATCAGGGAGAAGCAAGCAGGTATTTGTATCTCCAGACCTGTCAGTCATTGGTTGAGGATTGCCCCAATGGGGACATAAGTTTCCAAGCACTTTGAGCTGTCCATGTGCACAAAGCAGGCTCATTCAGCCTAAGGGCAGCCCCCAAAGAGATGCAGGTGCCGGCAATTGGGAGCTGGTGTGCTTAAAAATGGAAAGACACCTGAAGGGTTAGGGGCCAATCGGGGACAGCGCCTGCCATGCTCACTAATGCTGGGACAGTAAAAGGATTTCCTCCTGATGTGGGCATTTCACATTCTGTTCATACTACCCACGGCTGCATTTACTTTCTCTCCTCTCAAGCAAAGAAGAATCCTGCCTCTATTACAGAAACAGCAGAGTAGGGTTGGAAGACCATGAGTTTTGTGGCAGAGTCATTGGGTCATAATCTGGCACTTCCTAGCTGTGTGATCTTGGGCAAGTTGCTTCATATCCTGAGACCTCAATCTCCTCATCTGTTAATTAGTGATACAGCACTTACCACATAGGGTTGTTTTAAGGATGAGTTACAGAATGTATATAAAGTGCCTAGCAGAGCCCAGCACATAGCAAATACACAGAAAACTTTCTTTTACTTCTATTGCCTTCTCCCCAAACTACCACAAAGGAAAACAGATAAGATGCTTCCTTTAAATAATCTCCAACACTGTCAAATTAGAGAACACCATTATTGAAGAGGCAGCTTCTGAGTGTCCCTACCAGAAATACATTACCCTGCATGGAAACAGTAAGTCACTGTTGAGCATATAGGTATAACATTTTTTTTTCTTGACTTGTGTCAAAATTGATCATTGAGCCCAAGATCAAAAACACTTCCAAAAGGTCACCCATATTCCACAATGCTGCGGAATGCTCCTATGTGCAGGAAGACCAATTTTACAACATGGGCTGCAGACATAGACTCTTGTCATTAGCTAAGAAGCCGCATGCTGCCACATGCCAGGGCCTCCAACAATGGAGGTCTGCACGCGTCTTCCTCAAACCAGGAGCTGATTTTTCTTTCCCTTGATAGAGCATGGCTGTCAAGGCTGCTCATGAAGTGTTTTCTAATTTGAAAATAACAGCATGACCTCGTAACAGTTAGTAGCCTTATTGGTTAGCATCGTGTAGAGAAAACACAAATGAAAATGTTACTTTTTAAGTGCCTGCCATGATTAAATGCAAGAAGAAAAGGGCTCCTACAGACTATAACCATTTCAGTGGCTGTTTACCCACTGGATCCAATCTTGACCAGAGGATCCACGGGCTCAGTTTTTATTGAGTCTAAAGTGCGTCCTGATCCCAACATACTCTTTCTGGAATAGATAAAAGGGACTTGCAAGTAATAGCTTTGCTTGGTCAAATCCAATAATTTTATGGTTAGAACATGTTAATTTCTGTCTTTGCTGTTTGTACATAAACTCATAACCTTGCACTGTATTAATGCATAACACACACACACACACACACACCCCTCCTTTCCTCATTGCACATTCATTTTGTCCCTTCTATTTTACATGCATTACATGCAGGTCTTCCTGGGCACTTATCATGTAAGTACATACATACATATGAATGAGTCCTGCAAAGCGATCCTCATTCTATCATTTTTCTCCAAGTTGGGTAATCAGAATAGCCCCATGCTCTCATCTCACAAGTTGCCAGAAATTATGTTCACTTATGGCTCACTGTGGGGTCTCGAATCTTCCTCCGTGTGCACATGTTCCTCTCACTGATGCTAATGGAAGTTATGCATGCGTGTTATGGGGAGAAAGAGCCCTGTGGATGCTCTCTCCCACATACAGATTGAAAGGCTGGACTGAAAACCAAAATATCACTTTACTGTTTATTTTTATCACACCAGTTTTTATTAACCAGATCTCATATGATGATGTCCAGGCATCTCACCAGCATGATTATGCTGATGGAGAACATGTGTAGCTAATCTCCTATCCTCTGATTCATAGACTGGGCTTGAGAAAGCTGGAATGTGGGCAAGACTTCTGAGCCTTCCACATCCACAGTGAATGTGGAATTGTAAAGATCAGTTTTAGATTATTTGGCCCACACTGGGATTTTCTCTGTAATTGATGAGGATCATAAGGGACTTTTTGCTGGAAAATTGCAAAGATCTCAATACGTCCTCAAAAAGCCTCTTGTACTTCCACAGTCCTGAGAGGAACAGTTTCCAAAAGGAAACTATAAAATATGTTCACTAACTTTTCCCTCTGAATGAATTTTAAAAATATTTTTTCACTTTGTCTCTCTCCCCTCAAAAGTTGAAGTAACACTTAAACAAGCTGAACTTTTTGTAGTAGAAAATTTGATCACTAACATGGTCTCAAGAGTATAGATTATTAAATCATTCAACCAATTAAAGAAAATCAATAACTTCTTGATTTACCTCTAAGTTCCCTAAACACTCACATCCCATAATACTACCATTATTCAAGCTACTAAGGATACTCTGTTTATTGCTTTTCGAGGAAGACACTTAAACAGCTGTGCATAATATGGAAAAAGATCCCTTTCTAGTCAGGTGGGAGTTATTTGTATTTCTATCTCAATGTATGATTAAATATGATTAAAGATATTGTGTTGTAATAAGGTAACCTTGAAAAGTCACCTTGGGGGAAACTATAGCTGATGGATTCATTAGTTTAAATGTAGGAAATGGATGCAGCTGGTAAGCTGAATCCAATGAGTGAAAAATGGTAACAGTGGTCACTTCAGCGGATGGAAGGCTTTGTGACAAATTCTGCATTTGTAGCCAAGCACAGGGGTGAGGAGAGTGGTTGTGTGCAGCAGCTTCAGTAGGAAAACTAAGAAAATATTAATAGCAGAGTCAGAAGCCTAGAGAAGGACCTATGTGAGGGACTGAAGCGAATAACAGTTTAAGAACAAGCCCAAGAATCAAGGCTCTCCTGGGCCCAAAGAGGGCAGCGGCCATGGATGAGCTGAGTATGCACTCATAGCACAGCAAACATTTATGGAGTGCTTATACTATGCACGGTACCTTGTCCAGGCATTTTACATCAGCTTGTTTAATTCTTAAAATAACTCTCAGATTTAGGTATTACTGGTTGTCATCCCTTTGTTCCAAGTGAGAAAACTGAGGTTTGCAGAAGATATGAAGAACTTTCCCAAGGTCACAGAGCTAATAATAGGCATGTGCATAGCTGATTCAAATTCAGGTAGGTTTATTTCAGGACCTTTCTTTTTACTACTCTGCAGTAGGACTTCATTGATTCAAAGGGATAAAATGGCAGCACTAACTTTACTATATAGAAGTTCTAGAAATAAATCCTGTAAAGGAACATAGCACAATAAGGCAGGAACAACATAATTTTGTGTGCCTTGGAATCATCTATTTTGCACATCAAGGTGTCAAAAGAGAGGCAGCTGTGATGTACTAAGAAAGTTGGGCTTGTGCACTGTTCAGCTTACCCAGCATAGTGCCTGGTGTCAGCATGTTCTCATTTAGACACTTTTATATACGACTCTGGGAAGTGGGTGTTATGATCTTTATAACTGGAAAGTGGCAGAGCCAGACCCCAAGAGATCTCAAGACTGACTAGAGGGCCTTAGGGAACAACGACAGAAGGGCATATCTTGAGACCTGGCTACAGTAGCCTGAGTAAAGAAAGAGGTAATGTGAAGCCCACGTGTGAGACCCCGAAAGGAAGTCACTCTTCTCCTTCAAGAGCAAGGGATCAAGGCATGATTAGGAAGGTGATCAGCAGATTCAGACTTCAGGTTGTTGCCAACTTCTAGATCGTTTGAGCACTCTTCTTTTTTCAGGCTGTACTCACTCCCTAGGTAGTTTCCTCTTGTTCCATGATTCAATGCTATCTCTATACTGATATCTACAAGATTTATATATCTAGCCATATTCTTTCCCTTGCCTGCATAATGTCAACTTATATAAAACATATAATACGAAATGCCTAACAAGCATCTCAAAAATTTCCTCATCTAAAACTGGACTCCTGATTCTAATGTCCCCTACCCCAAACCTATACCTCACTAGGTCTTCCCACTTTTGGTCACTAGTGCAACGTCCATTCAATTGCTCATTTCATAAACCTAGGCAGCTTCATCAGTTCTTTTCATGTACCTCTCCTCCTCCCATTCAGTCTGTTAGTAAGTTCTGTGAGATATGTCTTCAAAATACCATGTATCAGTGGTTGCCAAAATTGTCTGCATGTTGAAATCACCTGGGGAGCCTTAAAAATTGATACCTGTGTCCCACTCTCAGTGACTGTGATTTTATTGTTCTGGGGTATGGCTTGGGTTTTGGAAAATTTACAAAATCTCCACCCTAGTTGATTGTAATGTGCAGATAAGTTTGGTAACCATTGACGTATATCTCAAATCATTATACCATGTACCTCTTCATCTCTACTGCTTGAATAATTGCAGTACCTTCTAACTGATTGCTCAGTTTTTTCACTCTTTCCACCCACCATCCATTTTCTACATGGTTGCTAGAGTGAATTCTTAAAATAGGTCATAGTAAGTCACCTCTCAGTTTAAAACATCCTACGGATTTTTGTTGCAGTAAATTTTAAACCCTTTATTAAGCCTTCAAGGTGCTATAGGATTTGGTTCCTTTGTTCCCCTCTGACTGCAGCTTTTGCACCTGCTTTCATTCTTGCTCTATTATATCCACAGTAGCCTTCTTTTTGGGTTCTCTAACATGCCAATCTTATTCCCATTTCAGAGCTTTTGCATTTTTCTTCCTTCCATCTGAAGCCTCTTCTCCCAAGTTTTTGCATTGCTAACTTCCTTGTCATTTAGATATCTGCCTGACTGTAATTTCCTCAGAAAAGCCTTACATAAAACAGTATCCTCCATTCCCATCATTTACTCTCATATTTTCCTCTTCATTTTCTTTATAGCGCTGCGTTAACACATTTGTTCTGTCTCTCTATGGGTGCTGTGTGTGTGTGTGGTGTGTGCGTGTGTGTGTGCTAGATCTACATCCCACTACTAAATCAGAAGCTTGATGAAAGCATGGCCTTTGTTTTTTTTCTTTTTTGTTTATTTCTGTGTTGTCAGTATTTAGTACAGTTCCTGCCTTGTAGTGGTTTCTTATTAATATGTGTTGACTGACTATCTGAAGGACTGAATATATTATTCAGAAAGATGGCTCTGTCCTGGAGCTTATATCATTCAAGATTTGTGATTCAGACAATCGTGCTAGGACATGGTGCTTATGTCCATCAGTAGAAGGGCAAGTTAAGACCCCACATCTGATTTCTATGTTTTCTTTCTCGTGAGGAATGTCCTTAAATCTTTTATGGGACTCATGTGTGGGAACTGGTTAGGGAATAGATGAATAGAAAATTATAGGATGTATTAGACAGAATAGTCAGTTTTTGCTGAGGTAACAAATAGCACCAACATTTCTAGTGGCTTAACACAATGAAAAAGTTCATTTCTGACTCACATGAAGTATGCTGTGGGTCTGGGCAACTCTACAGGAAGCTCTCCTCCTTCATATTGACAGCTCACCATTCCAGACTACTTTGCTTTTGAGACAGCTGCCTATCAACATGGCCACAAGAGAGAAGTTAGACAATTGCACACCAATTCTTAAGTACTTTTGTTTACACTGACTGGCCAAAACAAGTCATGAGATACTCCCAGAGGAGAGAAAAATTATAAATCTTGGTGAGTGAGTAGGCATGTCCACCACAGCAGGTACAGGTCAGGGTGGGGCAAAGAAAAGAAACAAGGAGGAAGCATTTGTAATGTATGAGCCTGGTGAAGTGCTGCAGTCTCTACTTCTGGTCAACGCTAGGAATGTAGTGGTGACACTGCATTTCTGAAACCAGATAAAAATAACAGAAACAAGAAGCTCTAGTAGAAATCGGGTTTGACAGCAGTCATTCCACATACCTGTCCATTATTTTTCACATTCCTTAGATTTCAGGCATTAAGATCGTAAATGCTCAATCCTTTAAAGAGCAAGTTAGCTTTGTGAAGGGAAGATATTTTAGTTAGCTTTGTGAAGGGAAGATATTTGCGGCCTCTTGACTTATAAATCCATTTTTCTACTCATTGGGTAACTGTACCAAGCTTTCCCCAAAAAGTATACTATGTATAGCAGAAAAACAAACCAAATAGACTCTAATCAGACTTCTCAGAAAAGTCCCAGAACTTAGTGGCCTCAAAATTGAATTATTACAATGTTTGTGATCAGGGTCTCCCTTGATCCAGCAGTTGATAATTCAGGATGCAGTTGAACCATAACCTAATTGGCATGCCATATAAAGGTTGTTATATCTGTGTTTGAAGACTAAACTTACTGTCATCTTGATCCAGGTGCAGTTCAACTCAATAACTTTGATCTTTCAACTCACTTAATTTTATAGACTAGTTTCTTCCTTGGTCCTACTTAAATATTGAAATAAACAAAGGACCCTTGGCTGCCAATATTACCTGGAAACCTTAGGATGTACTTTAATCAAAGTAAATGGCTTTGGAATCACGATTCTCAAACAGAAGTCTACATTTTCTGAGCATTCTTATGGCTCAGGGCAAAATTTTTCTGTCGCTTAGGTCCGCATAATTATTACAATATCAGAAAATGTTCACTTGGTGACTTACTTTAAAGTTACTTGAAAGATATAGGCAAATGAAAAGAGAAGAAAACGATGACAGCGATGGTTTCAAGATGATAAACTACTGTTTGGGTAGCATTAGCTTTGGCAGCCACAGGAATGTCATTTAGTGAATTAATTCACCTATTCAGTGCTGCCTTGAAAAGGAGCACAGTTTCCAGTATCCATTCTTCACCCCAGGAACATATTCCTTACCCAGCAAGATGAGCTGCCCTGAGACAACCAACATCTTTTTGTATCTATAAAAGACTAGGTTGAACTATGATGTTGAGAATATTCTGTTCTACTTCAATATCTACCTGGATGTTTCAAAGACATAATGAACACTGAAGGATGCTTCTCATGTATATCCTACATATTTCCTATTGCAGTAAGCTGTGTCTCATTCATCCAAGTATCCCTTGTGCCTAATGCTTTGTTTCATATATGTTTATGGAATGAATGAATGAATATAGATTTTGATGATATCAAAACTCCATGATATTATAACTCTTTATTCTGGAAATATTAACGGTGTTATTATAGTCATTTGCAGACTGGTAGAACAAGATGATCTAAAATTAGTTTCCTGGCTTTTTTCTCAGTGGCTTCCTAACCCTTAAGTGCTTTTACATGCAATTGTTTGTGTGGATCTGTAAATGCAGAGTATGCATACATTCCTGTATTTGTTTTATAGCTTCCTACTCAAGAGATAAACTGTATTTTCTCTGTAAGATACAGAAAATTTTCATACTGGTGCTGTGTAGTGCCAAACACAGCAAGCATAGGTGCACCATGTATTTTTTTTTCCCTGCTGAATGGTATATTTTGAAATGTGTTTAAAAAGAAATACATCCATAAATATGCATAAGTGTAAACTTTCTAAAGTCTAGTTTTTGTGTCTATGTTTGTTTCTTTGTAATTTATGTGTGTGTATCATAATGTGCAATTGAATTAAAAATAAATAGTTGAGGAAATAAGAGAAATAAGAAAATAAGAGCAGTTGGGGGGAAAAAACATAACACTATCAAAGAGGCTGGAGCACAAACATATGTCATGAGGTACTACTAACTTGCTCCAAGCTCTTTAATAGGCAATCTATAAAGTGGAATTCAATCCTCCTACACTTTATAAGATAAAACTAGGTGCTCAGGAGTGGCCTAGCTATTCCTGGCCCTGAAGCCTGAAAGAAACTTGTCACATAGGTCCTCAAAGAGAAGACATTGTGCAATCCAGTTGATAATACCTTCAACAACATCCTCATAGATGATACAATGAGCTTCACAAGTCTGCTTCTGATAACGCCCCTCCTTTTAGGCTGGTGACATTGAACTTAATGTTAAAGCAATCCAACAGAGGACCAATTTGATGAGGTCTTAGGGAAAAAACTTTCTGACATCTAGCTTAATCTCAAGATAGATTTTTAGAGTCAGAGGCATGAGTGGACACCAGGACACTTCCATAAATTGTTTCTTCCAATTAAGCTTTGGGTAACTATTGGCTGACACTGAGTTCAAGGTGATACTGTTATTCATAAGAGGAATGACCTTGGGAGCCATGGACTCCTGAGATCTCGGGAAATGTCGTAAAGATAGAGATGAATCAGACTCAGGGATTCTAGAAAACTTGCTGTTGGATGTCCTCCAGGATCAAATATAACATGTGACTCAAATATAGCTCTATTTATGTAAAAAAAATTCAGTGTAGAAAAGAACAGTCAATATAGTATCCACTGAAAAACTTTTAAACTTCTTTTTTTTTGTTGTTTAGGAACATACACAAATCATAAGTAGATGCACTGAAAATTAGAGGGGATTAATTAGAAAAATGAAGATCTAAAAAACCAGAATTTGGTAACTTACTTTTACTGATTCTGAGATCAAGATTACTTAGCTAAAACATGAATTCAGAGTCAGTAGATTCATAATAGAAGCCCAAAGATTTATAGTTGATGAAATAATCTAATCTCTGAAGCCATAACCCAGAAGAAAATTGTGTTCTAAATGGGTAACATTCATTTTATTTTTTATTTTATTTTATTTCTTAGAGAAAAGATCTCACTGCATTGCCCAGCCTGCTGTGGTGTGATTATGGTTCATTGTAACCTCACACTCCTGGGCTCAAGCGATCCTCCCACAAAGTGCTAAAATTACAGCCGAGACCCAGCAATGTGTAGCATTTAGAATATACTTTCAGAGCAGTTTATGTGCTTAACTAATAGAAGAATCCTGGGACATATACAAGGATTGGATGACTACATAAGCAATTCAGCGTCTATAGCATGCCCACTGAATGCGTTGTGATTGGGGGAATCACAAAGAGCAGACGAGTGGGGTCCGTGACAATGGAAAGAGCATCAGTGTCATTTATACCGGCCTTGCTAAATCTACACAAAGCTCTTCATAGTACTTAGGATTTTAAAAATCTGTCAGATGGCACCACAGCAGGCTAATGTGGTGGCATGTTCTGAAGGCATTAATTTGCTTTTTTTCTCTTGCTAAATAGTGGAAAAAAGTGAATTTTAGTAATTAATAGGCACTTACCCTTCTTTCGTCATATTGTCAGCTTCAGTTGGTTTCTGTCTTGCCATTAACATGTCTAATGCATATGTCAAGCGGAAGCCTGACATGCTAGTGGCAAACAGAATATTATGTAAAGGCGGCAATGTGTTAAAACAATTGAGCGAGCAAGCACTAAAGTTTGCTGCTCAGGCCATATGTTGTAGTGTTTAATTTCCCGTAGTGGAGAAACATGGTTGTCAGAGAAAAAGATGATGAATACATTTACTTTGGGCAACTTATTACAATGAAGAATGACTTTCCAGAGGAAGGGAACAGAAGAATTAGGCTTGCATCGGGAGCATATGGGAGGCATTCAGACATAGGCAGGATAGCCAGGACTGTGTGTGCTTTCAAATGAAAGACATTTAATCAATGCATGTGGCTGGTGTTGACATATGGAAGTGAGAAATGGGTTTTGATTTGGAAGACAGGAAGAAGGTTAACGGTAGTACAGGTGGTTACAGAATGATTGATACTTTGAGTAACTAACAGAGAACGAAAATGTGACTTTTTTAGTTGGGCAACAGACTCCAGAGAACAATGTAATTTAGAAAAATACAGAATGTGAAATGATCCAGGGCAGGTCACCTGGCTACAAGAAGAGCTGACAGACAGAACAAGCTGATGATCCTGTGGTGTGAGCCAATGGTGGTAAAAGCCGACATGCTGGGTAAGAAGCAGAGGCCAAGAGCTCTAATGGGACAAATCAGAAAGTGCTGAGGCTGTGGGAGAACATTTATCCACACCCCACGGGAGATGATGGCTAACAATTTTCCCAGGCTTAACTTGGTACAACTTTGATTTGCTCACCTAGAGCAGACTTTGAGCATCCGAATTTCTAAATAAAGTTGGGGAAAACATCTGCTGATATCAAGATCCTATGGAGGGGACCTGATAGACAAATAAACATTGTTTGTATGTTTTCCTCCCTACAACAATGATTTCTAGGTAAGCCTATGCACTCACTTTCTTTTCTTTAGTTCCAAAAATGCATAGGAGAGGTTTCTTCAATTACCTTTATCCAAGTGGTATTTAATCCCATCTTTCAGGGGTCAAAGGTTGGCTCATGTACTTGGTAAAGCAACCTATGATTTAATATTTCAATCCTGCATTCTCCACTTGTTTTTAGTTACTTGGTTAGTGGGGATGGCCTTGGGGAGACAATGTTTCAGGAGAGGTGATTTTGATCACTAATGATTATTACAAAGAATATATAATGACCAGATCCTACTCAAAATACCATAAATACCTACAGTTAGGACTTGCTGTGTTCGCTAAGACATGATACTAAATTGGTGCCTCATAATGCTTCATTTAAAGTGGATTAGAGTAATGGGTTTAACAGTAAAAGGCAGCGTGGTGGTGTTTTATAAACTGAAAGCACTTGCCAGACACTTGAAATGTTGATTTAGCTAACAAAATCTTTTTTTTTTTAACTCAAACTTCTCATGGGTCAAAGAAGTTAGAAGTCTCCCTTCAGATGTTTCAAGTATGAGACTTTAAAATAAATACTGAACCCAAGCAACTCTTTTCACACTAGTCTTTAACTGGTGTGAGGAGGTGTGAGGAGGTGAGCTGAGAGAACAGGGAGGGACTATTAAAAACGGAATATGGAGATTTTGAAGTCCTTGTATTTGCCTGCAAGTCGAAGAGTAGCCCATCTGATTCCATATTTTGTTTATGCTCTGTTAGTCCTTACATTTTTCTGAAAATTTAGTTTTAGACAAGGAGAGTCTATGAGTTGCAGATGGTATTGATTAAATTCTATGAGTCCAAATTGATCTAACATAAATTACCCTTGAAACCAAAGCATAAGAATGAGTGATTAAGGGAAACGCCAGAAATGAGGATAATTAAGTTAAACTACCAATTCTCTTACAATTGTGAACAAACAGTGCCTCAGTTTCCTGTATCAGAAAATGAATTTAACACTTCCCCTTCTCATCAAGTACTGTGAGGCTCAATTACTCCCTAAAATCTACTTGGAAATCTTCACACAAAAGGCGCTATGGATGTGAAATGAAATGTTAGCATTCAGTATCAGATAGTTCTCACTCTCTTTATTCCTTTTCAAGGATCTCCTCCTCTACTTTCCACAATATGCCTCTTGCCCTGACACCCTGGGTCCCTTAAACAATTCTCTAATGTCTAAAAACTGCACTTGCAGGTAAAGTGACAATAGACCTGGAGCTGCCATCACACCCCCTGAAAAATGGTTTAAATCATTTTTTTTTTTCTGAACACAGATGCACTCTTGGGAGTGTGATAGATGGTACAGAAACTAGCAGGGCAAAACAATCACTGTTAGAGTTACTGAAATCTGTATGACCTAAAAATAGGCAATATGAGCTTCATAAATGGCAGAGGTGGGATCATTGTAATTGTTGAAGGTGCACAGGCTCTATGCACATCTGATTTGAGGGAGGAAAAATAAAGTGAGCCCAGTCCTTGTAGGGTCTGAGTACAGTGGGTTAAGCAGGGAGTGGTTAAGTGGAAAATTATCGGAGAGGAATAAGTGACCAGTATGTGAGATCTGACTTTCTGTTTTTGAAGAAAATATAGAAATATGGATTTTTATGTGAACTCCCTCAAATGTTAAATGTTGTTGACAATTTTTTAAAAATAAGATTGTTTGTCAAACAGAACATGTATGCAGGCCATGTGGGATCTCTGGATCATCAGTTTGCTACCTTTGATTTGAAAAATGTCTCAAGGCACAATAATGTACTTTTCAGATAGAGGCTCAGGACTGCACGGGCTCCTTTCTGGAGCAAAAGATCTCTTTTTCATTGATTGTAGCTGAAATCCTCCCCATGTGTAGAATTGTCCTTAAGCCAGTTCAATAACAGTAATTCCTGGAGACCAACCACACGCCAGGCACTGTCGGGAATATAGAATGTGAATGACACAGGCCCCATCCTCAAACTGCTCACAGACTAGGAGGCAAGATTAGACAAATTCACTAATGCCCTCAACATAAGGAGGAATGGAATAAGTGCCAAGACAGCAGCACAGACCAAGTGCCCTGGGGCTCCAAGGAGGGAGTGAGCACAGACAGCCGTGGGTTTCAGGGAAGAAAACTTCAGGGAGGGAACGCCTGAAATGAGCTGTGAGGGTAGATGGGGTTTTGGCAGATGGAGATGCTGGAAGAGGATATTTCTAGCAACTGCATGAGCAAGGACATGAATGCGGGAGAGGCTGGGGCTTGGGGAGTATGCACAGGCTAGTTCGGCTGAAGTGTAAGATGTGTGTGGGAGATTAGTGGAGATAAAGCCTGGGCAAAACAGTGGGCTCCATATTGTGGAGGGTCTTGAATGCTCTGGTGGGGTCTATGCACCTGAGTGTAAATAATGAGGGGGAAATGAAGGAGGTTGAACTGGATAGACTTGTACCTTGTCAATTTCTATTTGCCTGAGTCCATCTACCTAAAGACACTGACGACTTTCAGTTCTCTGGCATAACTAACTGCTGTTAAGTCTCTGGCTACTATAAGCCCAGGTGGGCTGTATATTAGGAGTTCTTTCCCTCCAGTGAGTGAGATCTAGAATTAGGTTTACTTTTGTAAATCTGGAATTCATGATGCCTAGGGCTTGTGCCCAGTCCACAAGATGGCATTTTCTCCCATGTTACTGATGTACACTCAAGAACTAGAATTCAGCCTTGAACCCAACTAAGCCGGCCTAGAGCTCTAACCAAACCTTCTTCATGCTTGCTGACTTAATGATAGAGTGTGAGAGGAATGCACTGTGCTCTGTCTGATCTCAGAAACTAGCTGGAAAACCTTTCCAATCTGTGTGGACTATCCCTCAAAAAGCAGGACCTTCACCATCTGATTGGAATACTTAAGGCTGACAGATTTCCACTACCGTGACATTCTCACTCGTGGATACTGCAGTTTGGGTGGCTGACTACTCTCTTTGGAGCCACATTCCTTACTTTCACATATTGTCCTCATCTTGCAGGATTTATAAATTGATATTAATTTAAATAAAATTAAATTAAAAATACAATTCTTCCATTGCACTAGCCACATTTGAGGTGCTCAATAGCCACAAGTGGTTAGCAGCTGCCTTATTGGACAACACAACTATAGGACATTTCTATCATTGCAGAAACTTTCTGCAATGATAGAGATAGAAATAATACTCTGCTTTGTTTATTAACTGAATGTACTCACTCTTGAAACATGACAACGTGGCTATAGATGCACATGCATTCATGCACAAACCCACGCTGAGCTGATATAGCTTTACTGTCAGCTTTCATCTGCCTGAAATGGGGTAGCAGAATAGAGGAAGAAAGAAATACTATTTGAGGGACTGCCATGCACACCAAGGAACAGATATTTGACTGGAAAAATTCATCAGAATGGAATGTAAACTAATAAAACTAAGGGAAAAAAGCAGAAAGGAAAGGAAAGTAGTGATACACTTTATAATTCTAGAGCATTAATAAAAATACATCAATATGAATCACAGGAAATTATTACAACCCCTGGATAAGTATAAACAAGGGCCATATTTGAAATAGAGTTTCAAATTATAAGGTATTATACACAATAAAAGATATTGTGAAACTCTGCAAAGAGGTGCCATTGAGAGAAACCAAAAATGCCTCCAGCCTGTACACATCTTGTTTGCTCATAAAAATCAAGGATATTGAACTTTTGAACTCTACACCAATGGAAATTTAACATGCTCACGCTTAAGATGGTGTCATAAGAGAGTGAAACTTGTTAATATGGGTCCTAGAGTACCTGCATGCTGTTTGGAGACCCCAGACTCCAGAAGAGACCCTGGACTAGCAAGTAGACTCTGTGAAGCAAAGATCTAGTTGGTCGTGTGCTCCAAGTATCCCTAGAGTTTAGTACAGCACCTATTATACAGAACACTGTAAATAAATGTTTGTTAAATGAATGAAGAAAAGGACAGATGAGTAAAGTAAGACTCTGAGTGGCCCCATGTTAATTTGGAGCCTTCACTTTTATCCTAAGATAAACTTGTTAGCCTCCTTAGAGTCAAGCATGGGACTCAATTATTTATTCTTTGATTAAAAATATATACAATTTTTGAAAAGATTATATATTTAAATGATTCTAAATATGCATATAGACATAAAGTGAGATATCTTAGATTCCTGTACCCTATACCCCCAGTTCCGATGCCCATCTCTTACTAGTAACCACTGTATTTAGTTTCTTATAAATTCTTCCAGTTTTTTAAATGGGTATAAGAATAAATATAAATTCATGTTCTTCTTTTCCCTCTTTTTATGTAAAAGGTAGCTTACTTGACATATTGTTCTGCATTTTGCCTTTTTTCTTTCTTTCTTTCTTTTTTTTTTTTTTTGAGACAAAGTTTTGCTCTGTCGCCCAAGCTGGAGTGCAGTGATGTGATCTTGGCTCACTGAAACCTCTGCCTCCTGGGTTCAAGTGATTCTCCTGCCTCAGTCTCCCGAGTAGCTGGGATTACAGGCACCTGCCATTATGCCCCGCTATTTTTTTTTTTTTTTTGTATTTTTAGTAGAGACGGGGTTTCGCTATGTTGGCCAGGCTGGTCTTGAACTCCTGACCTCGTGATCCACCCCCCCCTCGGCCTCCCACAGTGCTGGGATTACAGGCGTGGGCCACCACGCTCAGCCCGCATTTTGCCTTTTTTCATTCAACATCTCTTGAGTATCTTTCCTCATTGCTATGGAGGCAGCTCACTCTTTTATTTTTTTAACTTTTGTAGTATTCTGTTGTATCAATGTATCACAATTTACGTAAACTGTTTATTTTAGCAATGTACTGGATTGAACAATGTAGGTTATTTCAAATTTTTGGTCTTGCAAACAATACTGATGTAAATACCTTAAACATATGTCCTTTCATTCATTTGCAAGTACATATGTAACATAAATTTCCAAAAGTAAAATTGCTGGGGTGAAAGATGTATGCATTTGTAATTTTGATGGATTTTGCTAAATTGCTCTCCATATGGGGTTATGCTAACATATACTCTCACAAGCAATGTACGAGAGAGCGTTTCTTACAGCCTCGTCAATGGAGTGTATTATCAGACTTTTGGATTTTTGCCAACCTGATAGGAGAAAAATGGTATCTCAATATAGTTCTAATTTGCATACATTTTATTATGAGTGAAGTCGAGCATCTTTCCAAATGTTTAAGAGCCATTTGTATTTCATTTTGTGTGAACTATATGTTTATATCTTTTGCCTAGTTTTTCCTATTAGCTTGCTAGGCTCTCAATTTTGTACTTGTAGAAACATTTATTTATTTTTATTATTTTTGTAGAGGCAGGGTCTTGCCATGTTTCCCAGCCTGGTATTGAACTCCTGGCCTCAAGCAGTCCTCCTGCCTTAACCTTCCAAAGTGCTGGGATTACAAATGTGAGCCACTGTACCTGGCTGAAAGTTTTTATCTATAAATAGACATTAGCCATTTGTTTATACATGATTTGCAAATTTTTTTTTTTAGTTTGTTGGGTTTTCTATCTTTTGCTTTTGCTTATGAGTGTGTGTGTGTGTGTGTGTGTTTGTCATATAGAAGTTTTAATTTTTATGTATTTGGGTTTATCAACATTTCCCTTCATGGCTTCTAAATTTTGAATCAATTTTTAAAAATATTTCCATTCCAAGGATTAAAATTTTACCATGTTTGTTTAGTAATTTTATGGTTTTATTTATACCATCTAAATTTTTGATCCATTTAGAATTTATCGTTGTATAGGATGGGAGGTAAAGATCCAACTTTATTTTTTCCAGATGCCTACCCTTCTGTCTCAACACCATTTATCAGATAGGCCATTGTTTCCCCTCAGGTTTGAGGTGCCATAATGTACACCAAATTTAGGAATGGTGATTGTTGAATTGAGCAGATATTGACAAACATCCTACTTGAACATTTTACTTGCCTGTCGTGAAAACTGCTGGGGCTGCTTTGATAGGACAGGGAAGAACTTCTGGGTCTTCTAGCTTTGCTACATATCTCCAGTAGGCCCTCTTCTGGCTCCAAAAACTATGGACAAGAAAGGCAAAGTTCCTTTCATATGAACTTATGAGGGTTTAAGGTCTCTGTAGTCAATGCTTCTTGCACTCCAGATTATGGCAGGAGTACAGGCTGTACATTCTTAAAGAGATTACAGGAGCAGGCATTCTAGATTCATGTGCTATGATTTAAATGTGTTCCCCAAAGTTCATGTAATCTCCAATAAAAAGTGATTAGCTCATGAGGGTAGAGCCCTCATGAATGGATTAATGCTGTTATTTCAAGAGAGGGTTCATTATTGCAGGATTGGGTTCCTTATGAAAGGGCAAGTTCAGCCTCTTTTTCTCTCTCTCTCACCCAGGATGACATAAATAACTACTCCCGACATTTGGTCCTTTCATCATTTTTGATCACGTCATTATGAAATTTGCCCTAGCAATGAGCAAGTCTTAGCTTTCACATTAGAAGAGCTCATACTACATTTGAAAATGATGCCTTCTGCTATGTTATGATGCAGCAAGAAGACCCTTACCAGATGCAGCTCCTTGATCTTGGACTTCCCAGCCTCCAGAAGCAAGAACCAAATAATTTTCTGTTAATTATAAATTACCTAGTCTCTGGTGTTCTGTGATGGCAGCACAATAAAATGGACTAAGACAAATAGAAATAGAAAATTGTCTTTGATGGTAAACTGCTTTGCCCAAGTGTTTTCTTTATCTGAAAAAGGAGGAAACTGAAGTAGGTGCACTCTAAGATCCCTGTAAGTGCTGACATTCCATGAATGGTAAGCAGAACAGTCTGATATGAACATTTCAGCCTCACGTCAAGAGGGCTGGATTGTATTCCACACTCAGTTACTGGCTCCACTGCATAAATCGTGCCCTCCAATGAGGTCAGCACCAGGGCTCTGTGTGTAAATCTGAGAAGCAGACTGACCACTTGTGAAATGGCTAGAGAATGGGAGCACAGATATAGAAAGATTTATGATGTAGCAGGAGATTTGCAAGACTATGAGGGAATGAGAGAAGGCAAGTATGCACTCTCATTGTAATTTCTAAGCCTGTAATCATCTATCTGCAAACTTTTGAACCTGTCCTATTGCCCTCCTAGGGCTTATACACTTTGACATTTTCAAATATAGTATGAACTCTTCTAATGTGAAAGCAAAGACTCTTGCTCATTGCCAGGGCAAATATCAAGATAACATGACCAAAGACAGTGAAAGGACAAAATGTTGGGAGTAGTTATTTACATCATCCTGGATAAAGAGCCCCACGGGTACCATATCAAAAGCTCTGTTTATGACATTGAAAAAAACCTAGCCAACTAGCAGCAGGAGGTGTTGGATGGGCTGGCAAACATTCTTTTTCTTTTGTAGATGCTAAAAGCATCACAGATTTAAATCATAGATTGGAATAACATATCTAAGAATGGCTGGAAGGCAAACATATTTGAGTTTAAACAATATGCATTAAAAATACGAATAACCATCTTCCTGTATTAATCATGTCAAATGATTTTGTTTTTCTACACTATGCAGATGTCTCTTGCTAAGCAAAGTAACACATTTCTATTTCAAGGCTATTAACAGTGGAGCAGCTGTACACTACCAGAGAATTTTTAGAAATCATAATGAAATTAAACAGCAGATACAAAAAGAAAAAAAAGATGCCTTCTTTAGAGCTGTGCTGGTTGATGGTATTATCTTATTAAATATATATTTCAAGTACATGATACATTTCCATAGAGTGATATTAGATCAGTAAATTGTAACTAATTGGGACAGAACCTTGAGGTTCACAAAACACCCCCCCATTAAGAGAACAAAATGCTTTCTTCCAAAGGATCAAGACAAAAATTTATTCATATAGTATGACTCTCTGTTAAACGTGTAAAAGATGTTCTGTAGGTGAAGCACCAATTGATGCTGAAGAGTGCACTATGAAGTTTCCAATAGCAGCATCAGTTAATAGCATTTACTGAATAACCATTGTGTACCAAATGGCATTCAGCATTCAACTCTGGAAGTTAAGTGTCTGTATTTTACCCATTACTTCCAGTAAGGGAAATGGAGTGTTTTTGTTTTGTTTTGTTTGAGAGAGAATATAAAAAACTGAGATGTATATATCAAAACATAATATATGTATCCATTTCACAGTTCTTACTCTTTTTACTCTTTTTATTCCTGCTTTTGTGAACTATAATTGTATATATTTATGATTTACAACATGATGATTTGGTATGCATATATATTGTAAAATGATGAGCATGATCAATTTAGTTAACACATCCATCACCTCACATAGTTACCATTTTTTTCTGTGTAGTGAGAACACTTAAGGTCTACTCTTTTAACACATTTCAAGTATAAAATATAATATTATTAACTATAGTCACGATGCTTTATATTAAATCCCCAGAATTTACCTTTATTTATTTATTTTTTAGGTGTGGGATCTCACTCTGTCACCCAGGCTGGAGTGCAGTGGCGGATCATAACTCACTGCAGCCTCCAACTCCTGGACTCAAGCGATCCTCCCGCCTCAGCCTCTCAAGTAGGTGGGATTATATGCATAAGCCCCAATGCCCGGCTCAGAATTTATTTATCTTTTAACTGAAAGCTTGTATACCTTGAGCAACAGCTCCCCATTTCCTCCACTCTCCAGCCCCTGGAAATCACCATTCTATTCTCTGTTTTTATGAGAGTAACAGTTTTAGAGTTTATATATAAATGAAATCATGCAGTATGTGTCTTTCTCTGCCTGGTTTATTTCACTTAGCATAATGCACTTCAGGTTTATCCATGTTATCACAAATGGCAGAATTTTCTTCTTTTTATGGCTAAGTAATATTCTATTGTGTGTGTGCATATTTTTTTACCTTCCATTGTGTGAGTATATACATTATATATGTGCGTATGTATATATAGACATATATGTGTGTATAAACACACACACTGCATTTCTTTTACCCATTTATCAATTGAAAAATTTTGGTTGTTCTCATGTCTTAACTATTTTGAATAATACTGCAATGAACAGGGGAATGCAGATATTTCTTTGAGATGCTGATTTTATATCCTTCAGATATATATCTCAAGAGAAGTGGCATTGCTGGATGATATAGTGGTTCTATTTTTAACTTTTGAGTAGCCTGCGTATTGTTTTCCATAATGGCTCTGCCAATTTACATTTCTACCAACAGAACACAAGGGTTCCCTTTACTTCACATCCTCACCAACACTTGTTATTTCTTGTCTTTTTGATAATAGCAATTCTGACATGTATAAGGTGATATCTCATTGTGGTTTTGATTTGCATTTACCTGAGGATTAGTGATGTTGAGCAGCTTTTCATGTGTCTCTTAGCCATTGTATGTCTTCTTTGGGAAAATGTTTATTCAAGTCCATTGCCCTGTTTTTTGTTTTTGTATTTGTTTTTGTTTTTGTTTTTTGAGATGGAGTCTCCCTCTGTCACCCAGGCTGGAGTGCAATGGTGCAATCTTGGCTCACTGCAACCTCTGCTTCCCGGGTTCAAGCAATTCTCCTGCCTCAGACTCCTGAGTAGCTGGGATTACAGGTGCCTGCTGCCATGCCCAGATAATTTTTATATTTTTAGTAGAGATGGGGTTTCACCATGTTGGTCAGGCTGGTCTCGAATTCCTGACCCCAAGTGAATTATTACTAATTCAAGGCCCGCCTCGGCCTCCCAAAGTGCTGGGATTACAGGCATGAGCCACTGTGCCCGGCCCTCCATTGCCCATTTTTTAATTGAATTGTTAGTTTTTTATTTATTTTTTGCTGTTGAGTTGTATGAGTTTCTTATATATTTTGGATATTAACCTCTTATCAGATATACAAGGTTTACAAATATTTTATCCCATTCCATATGTTACCTTTTTATTTTATTGTTTCCTTTGCTGTGCAGTAGCTTTTTAGTTTGATGTAGTCACACTTGTTTACTTTTGCTTTTGTTGCCTGTGCTTTTGCTTTTGGTATCATACTTACCCAAAAAAATAATTGCCAACATTAATGTCAAGAAGCTTTTATCCTATGTTTTCTTCCAGGAGTTTTATGGATTCAGGTATTACATTTAAGTCGTTAATCCAGTTCAAGTTAATTTTTGTAAGTGGTGTAAGACAGGGGTCCAATTACATTCTTTTTTATGTGGATATCCTGTTTTTCCCAACACTAATTATGGAAGAGACTATTCTTTCTCAATTACATATTCTTGGTGCCCTTGTCAAATATTTGTTGACCATACATGTATGGATATAGTTCTAGGCTCTCAATTCTGTTCCTTTGTTCTATGTGTCTGCTTTTACACCAATGTCAAACTGTTTTGATTACTAAAGCTTTGTAATATAGTTTGAAATCAGGAAGCATGTTGCTTCCAGCTCTGTTCTTCTTTCCAAAGATTGCTTTGACTTTTTCATGTATTTTATTGTTTCATATAAATTTTAGTGCTGTTTTTTCTATTTCTGTGAAAAAATGCCATTGAAATTTTGATAGGTATCACATTGAATCTATGGATTGCTTTGGCATGTGTAAACATTTTAACAATATAGATTCTTCTAATCCATGAACATAGGACACCTTTTCATTTATTTGTGACATCTTCAATTTCTTTCATTAGTGCTTTATAGTTTTTAGTACATAGATCTTTCATCTCCTTGGTTAAATTTATTTCTAAGTATTTTTTGATGTGATTGTAAGTGAAATTGTTTTATTTCTTTATTCAGATATTTTGTTGTTAGTGTAGAGAAATGCAATGGATTCTTTGTATGTTGATTTTGTATCCTGCAACTTTACTAAATTTATTAGTTTGAACACTTTTGATGTAATCTTTAGGGTTTTAAAAAATACATAAGATTATGTCATCTGCAAACAAGGACAATTTCCCTTCTTCCTTTCTGATTTGGATGACTTTTATTTCTTTTTCTTGCCTAGCTGCTCTGGCTAGGACTTCAAGGTACCTTGTTGAATAGAAGTGCAAAGAGTGGCATCCTTGTCTTCCTTCCTTCCTTTCTAATCTCAAAGGAAAAGCTTTTACTTTTCACCATAATATGGTGAGATCTGTGGGTTTGTCATATGCAGCCTTTATTATGATGAGGTGTATTCCATCTATACCCAATTTGTTGAAAGTTTTTATCATAAAAGAAGATTGAATGTTGTTAAATGCTTTTTCTACCTCTATTGAGATGATAATATGATTTTTATCTTTCACTTTGTTGATGTGTTATATCACATCTATTGATTTGTGAAGCCATCCTTGCATCCCAGGGATAAAGTCCACTTACTCATGGTGAATTATGCTTTTAATGTGCTGCTGCATTTGGCTTGCTAATATTTTGTTGAAAATTGTTTCATCTATGTTTTTCAGTGATATTTGCCTGTAATATTCTTTTCTTGTACTGTCCTTGTCTGGCTTTGTTATCAGGGTAAACCTGGTTACATAAAATGAGTTTTGAAGTGTTCCCTCGTCTTCAATTTTTTTGGAAGAGTTTGAGAAGAACTGGCATTAATTATTTAAATGTTGGGTAAAATTTAGCAGAAAAGCCATCAGGTCTTTGATTTTCTTTTATGGGATACTTTTTGTTACTAACTCATTCTCCTTACTTGTTATGGAACTGTCCAAATCTTCTAGTTCTCCATGATTCAGTCTTGCTAGGTGTATGTGTCTATGAATTTATCTATTTCTTCTGAATTGTCCAATTTGTTGGTATATAATTGTTCCTAGTAGTCCTGTGTGACCCTTTGTATTTCTGTATCAGTTGTAATATCTTGTCTTTTACTTCTGATTTTATTTGAGACTTTTCTCTTTTTATCTTAGTCTAGCTGATGTTTTGTTGATTTTATATATCTCTTCAAAAAACTAACTCTTAATTTTGTTGCTCTTTTCTATTGGTTTCCTATTCCTTATTATTTTATTTATTTATGCTCTAATATTTATTATTTCCGTTCTTCCACTAACTTTGGGCTTAGTTTGTTCTTTTTCTAGGTTTTTGAGATTTAAGTTTGGTTGTTTATTTGAGATCTTTCTTTTTTTCTTAATGTAGGCGTTTATTGCTATAATCTTCCCTCTTATAATAACTTTTGCCACACCCCACAGTTTTGGTATGTTGTATTTTCATTTTCATATGTCTCAAGATATTTTTTGTTTCCCTTTTGATTTCTTCTTTGACCCATGGGATGTTCAGGAATATGTTGTTTAATTTCCATGTATTTGTAAATTTTTGAATTTTCTTCCTTATTGATTTCTGGTTTCATACCATAGTGCTTAGAAATGACACTAGATATGATTTCAGTCACTTTGGGTTTAAGAACACAGATAGGTTGAGAGTATAGGCATGGACAAAGTCTCTACTCTTATTGTATTGCTGTTTATTTCTCCTCTCAGTTCTGTTAATATTCACTTTATATATTAGGTGCTCCAAAGTTAAATGCATAAATATTTACAATTGTTATATTTTCTTGATGAATTAACACCTTTATCATTATATAGTAACCTTCTTTGTCTCTTGTAACAGTTTAAAAATATTTACTTATCCTTAATTGACAAAAATTGTATATATTTATTGTGCACAACATTTTTGAAGTATGTAGATAGACACTGTAAAATGATTAGATAGGATTTATCAACATATGCATTACCTCACATACTTATCTTTTAAAATGCAAGAACATTTTAAATATACTCTTAATGATTTTTAAAAATACAATATATTTCTAACTATGGTCACCATGTTGTACAAGAGATTTATTGAACCTAATCCTCATGTCTAACTAAAGATTTGTATCCTTTAACCAACATCTCCCCAAACACCTCCCAGAGAGTTTCCCCTGGTACCTACCCTTCTACTCCCTGATTCTATGAGTTCAACTTTTTTTAGATTTCACAATAAGTGAGATCATATGGCATTTGTGTTTCTTGTAACAGTTTTTTTTCCTAAAATCTATTTTGCCTAATATAAGTATAGACTTTGTCTGTGCCTTACTTTCAACCTATCTGTGTTCTTAAACCTGAAGTGAGTCCCCTGTAGGCAGCATAAAATTGAATCTTTTTTTTCTCCACTCTGTCATTTTAGTCTTTTGATTGAGGAATTCAATCCATTTACATTTAAAGTAATTATTCATAGGTAAAAACTTATTGCCATTTTGTGAATTGTTTTGTGACTGTTTTTTAGTTCTTTTTTTCCTTTTTTCCTCTCTTTCTAGCTTCCTTTATGATTTGATGACTTTCTGTGGTGGTATGCTCTGATTCTTTTCTCCTAGTCTTCTGTGTATCCACTACAGGTGTTGCTATTACCGTGAGATTTACATAAAACATCTTATAGTTATAACATTATATTTTAAGCAGATATAACTTGAGTATATGTAAAAACTATACTTTTACTTCTCACCTCACAGTATAGATTATTGATGTTATAATTTACATTTTTATGTCTGTGTTCACTAACAAATTATTATAATTATAATTATTGTTAAGTTATTTATTTTTTAACTATTATAGTAGAGTTGAAAATGATTGCCAGGTATTTGGCAGCACTTTGGCAGGACGAGGTAGACAGATCACTTGTGCTCAGGAGTTGGAGACCAGCCTGGGCAACACGGCAAAACCCTGTCTCTAAAAAAAATACAAAAAATTAGCTGGGTATAATTCCAGCTGCATGGGAGGCTGAGGTGGGAGGATCGCTTGGGAGGCAGAGGTTGCAGTAAGCCAAGGTTGCACCACTGCCCTCCATCCTGGATGACAGAGTGAAACTGTCTAAAAAAAATAAAATAGAAAATAGTTTCTATGCCACCAATACAATATAATTCCAAAGTTGACTATATATTTACTTTTACCAATGAGGTTTATACATTTACATCTTTTTATGTTGTTAATTAATGTGCTTTCATTTCAGCTTGAAGAACTCCCTTTAGTATTTCTTGTATGGCAGATATTGTAGTGATGAACTCCCATGATTTTGTTTGCTGAAGTTTCTTCTTGATTTCTGAAGGACAATTTTTTTCTCGCTATAGTATTCTTAGACGAAAATTTTTTTTCTTTCAATATTTTGAATTTATCATTTAATTCTCTCCTGGCCTGCAGGGTTGAGAAATCCACTGATAATTTTTTGGAGGCTCCCTCATTATGTGATGAGTTGCTTTTCTCTGGCTGCTTTCCAAATCCTTTATATTTGACTTTTGTCAGTTTCGGTAGACCTATTCAGTTTTAACCTATTTGGGAACTTTCGGCCCTAATGGATCTGGATGTCCATTTCTTTCTCCAAATTTCGAAGTTTTCAGTCACTATTTCTATAAATAGACTTTCTGTCCCTTTCTCTATAGCTTCCCCTTCTGGACCTCAAAAATACGTATAGCCAGATGCAGTGGCTCATGACTGTAATCCCAGCACTTTGGGAGGCTGAGGCAGGCGGATCACTTGAGGCCAGGAGTTCTAGGCCAGCCTGGTCAACATGGTGAAACTCTGTTTCCATTAAAATACAAAGATTAGCCAAGTGTGGTCTGGGTACCTGTAATCCTAGCTACTTGGGAGGCTGAGGCAGGAGAATCATTTGAACCTGGGAGGCAGAGGTTGCAGTGAGCCTAGATCATGCCACTGCACTCCAGCCTGGGCAACAGAGCAAGACTCAGTCTCCAAACAAAACAAAACAAAACAAAACAAAACAAAACAAAACAAAACAAAACGCATATAATATTAACTTGATGATGTCCTATAAATTATGTAGGCTTTCTTCACTTCTTTTCATTATTTTCTTTTTGCTCTCCTGACTGGATAATTTCCAATGACTTCTTAAATTTCACTGACTCTTTCTTCTGCTTCATCAAGTCTATTGAAGCTCTCTATTGAATTTTAGTCATTGCTCTAGGATTTATTTTTGATTTTTTGATGCTTTCTAGTTGTTCATCTGTGTTTTCTTATAGTTCAGTGAACTCCTTTCTGAGCATTATTCTGAATTCCTTGTCAGTCAGTTCATGCATCTTCATTTACTTAGCGTCAGTTATTGGAGCTTTATTAGTATCCTTTGGTGGTGTCATGTTTCCCTGATTCATCATAATTGGTGTATCCTTACATGGGTGTCTGCATTTGAGGAAGCAATCACCTCTTCCAGCCTTGACAGGTTTGCTTCAGCAGGGAAGGACCTTCACTAGTCAGCCCAGCCTGGAGTTCTGAATGAACCAACTGATAGTGTCTGAAGGTAGGGAAGGCTTGCTGAAGGTAGGGAAGGCTTGTTGAGCAAAGTAACTGTCCCATGCTTTGAGGTCTGGTGGTACTACTGGCTGGGCCCCACAGTCAGGTGGGTCCACTAGATGGACTTCATGTTAGAGCAGGACTCAGGGAGAGATAGTGGATTGCATCTTCAATTTCCCCTGGTCAGGTGGTGCTTCAGTCTATGTTTCCCGGCCAGATGGTGCCACTGGCTTGGCTCCATATTGAGGTGGGGTCTCAGGCTGTGCTCTGTGATTGGGTGGGGCTGCACGCTGTTCGTAGCAGTTGGTTGGGATCACTTACTATGCTCCACAGTTGGGTGGAGTTTCTGCCTTGGCCCCCTGGGCAGGCAAAACCACAGGTTGGGCTCTGCAGCCAGGTGAGGCTGTTGGCTTGATTTCCCTGACTGCGTGGGACTTCTGGCTGCACTTAGTGGCCAAACTGAACCACTGGCTCAGGACCCCAGCTGGGCAGAACTGCTGACCATGCTCCCTGGCTAGATGGGGTCACTGGCTTGGTTTTGCAGGTGGGCGGGCTCTCTGGTCAGTCAAGGTCACCAGCTGGGATGCAGTGCCACCACCAAGATCAATGTACTGGTTACTACGAGTCATGCCCTCCTTCTCTGTCCCTAGCTAATCCCAGGTGGTCTATCCCTGCCAATTTCTGCAGTGCTCTCCATAAGGTGAGATAGAAGTGGGCCTCCTGGCAAGTGCCTCTGAATGTTGAAGAAGCTGAATATCTATCTTGGACTCTCTTTTTCCCATTGGGGAAACCAGAGGCCCAAGAGAACCTGTTGACGTGGCACTGTGCTAGCCTGAGAGACTAGCACAAGGTGCTAGCTCAAGGTGAGACTGTTTCTCTTATTTTTTTAATGTGGGTTTTCTGTTTTGTACTCCGAAAGGGTGCTTTGGGCCTCATCCTTGGGTTCTGAAATTTTCACAAAGGCATTCTTGTATGTGGATAGTTGTTAGTCATATTTCTGTGAAGGGGACTAAAACTGAGCATCTTCTATTCTGCCATTTTGCTCCTACTGTTTCTTCATAATGGGTACATGAAGCACATAAAACTTAAATAGAAACAACAACAATGGTTGATTATTTTGCCTTTGGAAAATACTATTTTGATGGGAAAAAATAGTTTCTTATTTACCATATGCTAATATTGGTCACATTAGCTCCAGGAGAGCAAGGTAATATGTTGAATATTCTGATATTATAGATGGGATAAAACAGACAAAAGGCTAAGAAATGAATGAAAACATACTAGTTATGTTGGTGACTATAAATTTTTGTGCCGTTTTTGTTATACTGGAGAATTATTTTTAACTCTCTTATTTATACTATGTACCACCATTTTGTTCTTATAAAGCACAACTCAAAACTTCTTCAAAGCCTTACAACGTGCCGCAGAATAATGTGTCACTGTTGCGTTGCTTATGAATGTTGAACACCTTGCAAAGGTTTTTATTTTAGAGAAATATTAGTCTTCAATTTCACATACCTGAAGTTAAAATGAATCACCCAATTTATGTCTGTTTTGACCTTATGATATATGTTGAATATTCACTAAAAAATCTCACTGGAGTTAGGCACACTTGCTTTATACAAAGCAAAATAAGACACATCTAATGGAGCTGTGTGAGAGAGCCCCTTGTTGGTGGGTTCTTTGCTCTTGCAAAGCTTTGGTCAGCAAAACCAACCCATGTAGTAGACACCAACCAGAGAAACTATACCATAGCCTCCCTTTATAGCAGGAGTAGAAGAGAATGCATCTATATTTTCGGATTTGTTGTTGTTGTTGTTCTGAGATGGAGTTTCACTCTTGTTGCCCAGGCTGGAGTGCAATGGCACGATCTCAGCTCACTGCAACCTCTGCTTCCCGGGTTCAAGCGATTCTCCTGCCTTAGCCTCCCAACTAGCTGGAATTACAGGCGTGTGCCACCATGCCCAACTAATTGTATTTTTAGTAGAGATGGGTTTCTTCCATCTTGGCCAGGCTGGTCTCGAACTCATGACCTCAGGTGGGCCGCCTGCCTCGGCCTCCCAAAGTGCTGGGATTACTAGCATGAGCCACCGAGCCCGGCCTTGCATCTATATTTTCAATGTCAGTTTTCCCCCATTCCTAAGTCTCCAACTAAAAAGCTAAATATATAACTAATATACTGGGATACCATATCATTTCTTTATTCAGGAGATGTTGGTATTGAGGACAGGACCAGAAGGAAATCACATAAAATCACTACTTCAAACTGGTCCTCTGAGGAAATCAAAATAGGACAATCCATTTCCATGGATTCCCGACTTCCAAAAGTATTCTAATTTTCCCAGACATGGCTTTCTTATTTAAATTAAAGGCTCAGTTTCCTGTCTTCTTTTCCTGCCTAACTCCAGAAAACTTCTAAGGGAGCAAAGTAATAGAGGGCTCCAATTATCTCTAGCACACTCTGGGAGCCTTTATAAGGGCAAAATACAATTTGTTCTACAGCAAAGCACCTCCAACACATGGTCTCTAAGAGAACTTTGATCATGTGCCTTCGATTTTTTTTTTTTTTTTTGCCTATCAGAAATATTCTATATTTCTTTTTTCCTGCAGAGTCAACACATAATATTAAACAGCCTGTCTGCAGTATCTAATTAACAAACTGACTGCAGATCACTTACAACATAAAATATTAAATCATCTAAAAAACTAATATTCTCCACACCTCATAAATTAAAATAACCAAGAGACTGAAATGAAATAAAACCCTGATGCATATCGTTCTGGGCCTTTGCCCCCCAAAGAGGCTCTATTCCTTGAAGCATTTAACCATTTCAAAGAAAAAAAAAATATATGCACACACACAGAGAGACACGCACACATACACATATATCAAGCAATTTCAAAATGCTTTCTAGCGCCAGTTTATACTTCATCACAGCAACTCTAACTTGAGACCTCAGCCTGTACTTCTCTTGATCTTTTGCTTCACAAATCATTTTAAGTTCAGATATGGAGCTCATCAGTTATGTGTCTTTTCATTATAATTGCAATGCAGTCTTGGAGCTCAGTTCTGTTCCCATTGGCTCAATGGTCATCATTTATCTGCTTTGTATATTTAGGACATTATTTAACAGAAGCAGCAATCTGTTTGAAGAATTCAAGGGCCATTTGATATTAACACAGAGAATGATTAATCAAAGAGCATTTGGTCCTAAAGCATCAAGAGGAGCTGAGGTCATTAGCAGGGCAAAACCAGGAAGCAAGCTTTGACTAAGAAAATGAGATGGGCCAATACTTTGAGGATTTAAAATATAAATAAATAAGAAGGTTATGGTCATTCATTTCTGGAGCTTTTACTTTAAAGGATGACTGCTTTAAGAGATCTGAAAAAATATTACATTATTTCTTAAGATAGAGATTATTTTCTTTACAGTGAAATATGAAACTATTTGCATCCAGATAATAGCTGAACCCATCAGTGTCTCTAGTAATAATTATTTCTTAATACTGGAATATTTCAATTATTACATATTGTAAATGAGAAATATCAACAGATGCAGAGCTGAGCATTGGATATGAGACAGAGCTGGACTAATTAAAACTGTTACCCTAGTGATACTTCTCTGGCGCTCCAAGGTAAGGCCTTCTCTGCCAAAGAGACAGCGGTTTAATGTAATTATCCATTCCAAATTAGTTCAATTTTCTACATTTTTTTGTCAGTCATATCCATCAAGCATTTGCCCCATTGTATATTAGGGAAAATGGGAATGAACACCCCAAGAACAATAAGAAAAAGCAATTATCTTAAATAGGGGTTTCCTCCAAATGTATCCTGAATCACTATACTTGTTTTTACTGCTGCTGTGATGAATTGCCACAAACTTCGGCTTAAAACCACACACATTATTATTCCACAGTTCTACAGATCACAAGTTCTCCATATATCTCATTGGGCTAGAATCAAGGTGTCGTTAGGGTGCCATTAGGAGATTCCAGGACAAGCCCTGCCTCTTTTCCTGCCTCTAGAGGTCGCCCACTTCCTTGGCTCATGGCCCTTTATTCTATCATCAAAGGTGGCAAGATCAGGCCAAGACCTTCTCACAGTGCCATCTCTCTGGTCATCTCTTCCAATTCCCTCTTCTACTTTTACAGGGACCCTTGTGATTACATTGGGCCCACCTAATAATCCAGGAAAATCTCTTTATTTAGAGGTCAGTGGATTGACAACCTTTATTACATCTGTACATCTGCAACCTTAATTCACCTTTTCCACATAACCTACCATGTCCACAGGTTCTAAAGATTAGGATATAGACTATTTTAGGGGAGGAAGGGTGGGCATTACTCTGCATACTAAACCAGGATTGGGGTGTATTTTATTTAAGATGTGATCCCAGGAAGGACTACGAGGGAATTAAGAAGTGAGACAGGGAAGGAAGAAAAGCAAATAAAAGGTGTGTTATGAACAAGCTACCGTTGCGGGCAATTGGCGTTCAAATCTTCTGGGAACCATTAAGCGAATGTGTGGAACATGTCTTAGAATTGTACCCTGAGTAGTGAGAAAGCTAGGGTATTTTTCCACCTACTTCCATTTCTTATTACTTCAAGGTGTTCCAGGGGTATTAACTCTCTCATTGCAGTTACCTCTTTCATAGTGTTAGAAAAGATAACTGCAAGTAGATCTAATTTGCATCATTCTTATAGGACTTCATCCCAGAAGACAATATCCAGGTATTAAAACTTATTAGATACTTTGGCATTAGTTGGGTCATATGGATATCCTTGAACCAATCAGCATGGACAGAGGGATCACCTGTCATGATTGGTTAGGCCTGAAACTTGTCCCATCAAGCACGTGATGAATGGCCCCCGTAGCATCACATGGGATGGAGGTAGAGCAGTTCTCCAAGGGAAAAATGAAAGAAACAACAATCAGTGGTTTCTGGAAGAATGAAAGAATCTATAGAGGGCCCACAGAGGCCAATATCAAAGAACAGGCTTTGGGGTTCACCACTGCAGCAAGCCCCTCCAGCACACAGAGGTCCCAGCTCATAATCACAAGTCTGAAAAGACAAGGAACATGGTGAAGGAAAGGAAGAAAGCAAAACCACCAGAGACCTACATTATCACAACTCCAGGGCTGGGGTTCTCTGGAGTGAGAAAAGCCAGGCCGTGGACCATCCTTGATATCCTGCTTTAAACTGGATTCTAGAAGTTTACAGAGTGAGGCTGCCCTAGAAGATGGTGATATAAAAGAAAAATACTCGAGAAAGGGCAAGAAAAGAATGAGTCATGGAAAAGAAAGAAAAAAATAAGCAAAAGATACATTAGCACAAGGATATATTAAGGGAAATAAAGAGAAGCATAAACAATGGAAATTTAGGACAACTTGGAATAGAAACAAGTTTTTGAAAAGTAGAAGTTGGGCATAAAATTAGTAGGACATCATAGAATAGTTGCATCAGTTAGAGATAAGTCTAGTATTTTGATGAGTGGGTACTTGTTAGGCTTTGTATTAAGTTATCTATCTATCTATCTATCTATCTATCTATCTATCTATCTATCTATCTATCTATCATCTTCTAATCTGGACCTTCCAGGGTTAGAGCTTGTCTTTGGATGATAATGCAACTAAAATTCAAATTTGACTCCTACTGCTTTGGAAAAATGTCTTTTATTTTGCAAACATTTTTGAAAAAGTTGCAAAGGGGAAATTTTATAACACAATGAAAAGACTCCTAAAAAATTCTTCTTTACCCATTTCTCTTCCTAAAGCTCCATACTTTCCCTCAGTCGCTCTGTCTCCACCATTGCACCCATGCCACTCCCCGCCCCCAACTTTCAGTCCCTATGGGACCACTACTTAGTCTTTCACATCTTCTCCCACTTTTCGGATATTGTTTTCCTCCCTATGTAGCTCCTTGCCCTTAATTCACTCAGTTGAACCCGGAGCCAAGCAGCAGTATACAGAAGCCTCTCAGGAAGGCAGAGAGGAGAGACTCCCATACTTACACCATCACATGCTTGGCTCTGCCCCTCATGTATTCTCTCGCTTAATCCCAACAACAGACTGAGAAGGTAGGTATGATACCCATCATTCGATAGATGAGGCAACTGAGGTTTAAACCCAAAGCTGGCTGATTCCAAAGTCTGTGCTCTTAAGTACACTATGCTATATATCAGTGGTTGTCAGACTTTTTGGCATGAATTAAAAGTCATTGAAGGATATTTTTCAAATATGAGGATTCCAAGTTCCTATCCTAGAGTTTCTAATTTTGTTGTATTTCGGTGGGGCTCAGGAATCTGTGGTTTAACCAGCACTTAGGTGACTCCAGTGCAGATAATTCTAATGCAGGTCAGACCCAGAACACACCTTGAGAAACACTGCTAATAAATCCTTCTATGGGGAAGATCACTGGGAACTGATGTAAGACTGAACTATCATATGCATACAGGGTTATATTTTTAAAGTACAGCATGTGCTACTACTTCCCACAGATGTATGGATTTTATGTGTTTGAATTCTACATAACCACTGTGGTCTCTATTGGTTTTGGACACAGTGCATTAGTAAACATAATATTATTTAAACTTTCACACTATGAGAAAAGATTTCAGTCTCTTTGCTGTGATTCAGAAATAATATAAAGGTGTATCCCATGGTGTTTCAGGTTTAGAGCCATTATAAAAAGCCATTTGTGGTCTCTGACAGTAACTTTAATTAAGAACAGTGCTTCTTCTCTAGTGGAAATTTTTTGGGGAAAAAAGAGAAAATGAAAGAAAGTGCAGCTAAGTTACAACCTTCAGAGGTTAATTTCTCAGAATGATTTTGTTTCTAAGTTGATATTCATTTGGGGAAATTATTCATCTTTCGAAAGCAGCGTAGGGTCATCCTCTCTCAGAAACAGAGATCAGTGGTTCCAGAGGGTTCTCAGAGTTGACTCAAAGTGAACAGGAAGACCCTTGGCAAGGCTGGAGCTGGAGGTTGCTGGAGTGAGGAGGGTCTTGAGAGGAAAATTCCCTGTGTCACAATTTTGCCTTTGTCTTCATTCAGCCTTCTCTGGGCTTTGGGTGGGAAACAAGTAGGACTGACTGTTTATAGGGCTGCCTTCCGTGAACGCTGTGAACAGACCAGTGAGGGGCTCTGATTCTTTTTCATCTCCAACATTTACCGTTTACTTTGATGAATCCTTCTTCCCCACTGCCCCCCACACTGCCTGCCGCCATGACAGTAATGGAGTATTATGGGTAAAGACTTTGGAGCCAGACATGTGGGTTTAAATCTTCAGTTCCTCCTCTATAACACGGAAGTGGTAACTCATTGGATTTCGGTGAAAAACTAAATATATGTCAAGTCCTTAGCAGAGTGTCCAAAATATTGAAAATGGCTCTATGAATGTTAGCTATAATAAGGTTAAATTATAACTTAAAGTAAAATTTGCTATATGCCATTAAATGCCACAAAATGTGCAATCTTTATTCAACACATACGTGAGGAACACCTACCCTGGCCAGATTGTGGAGCCCAACAGTGAATTAGTCAGACATGTCCCTGCCCTGGAAAACTTACGTTCTAGGGAGGAAAACAGATATTAATAAAATACTGAGCACATTTTGGTAAGTTAATATTCTCCCCAGTTGATAAGGAAACACGAGCTCAAAGAAGTTAAGGAACTTAGCAAAAATTCAAGCCCTGTATACAGCAAATCAGAGATTAGAATACAATTCTGCCTTACTCCCTAATTCATATTTCATCTACCACCATGTGGCTTCAGCAATAGAGGATTTATCTTCTGTAGGTTTAAATGCCTTCCCCATCTCTACCACCAAGAAAGGGCCTGATTGCATTCTTTATACTGTGTGTGTAAACAATTTCTCACAGACTGGGAGCTGAGAAAATTAGGATTTATTTAATGTTTGGGAAATGTAAAGGTAAAGAGAAACCTTTGATTCATGTGATGTTTTGGTTTAGTTGCTCAAACCCTAAATTAAAAAAAAAACAACCACAAAAATCAGAGACTGGGGAGGAGCAAAGGTCTTAAAACATTCTTCAGGTATTTTTAGTTACAGCTCAGAAAGCCATAAAGAAAAAGTTATAAATAAAAGTGCTTGATCCTGCACAGTACTCATTTACTAGGAAGACGCTATATTATGCAAAAGCATACTTGAATGCTATTCAGTGAAACAGGTAGAAATAAGCTTTGACATATATCACAGCACATGGCTAAATCTGGTGTGGAAAAACCCCACAGCATTGCCATCACAATGAAATAAATTATTCTTTTTATTTTTTCAGTTTTCCTGATTTAAGCCTTATAGTTGTTTCTGTGAAGTTTTACAACTTTCTTCTGCAACCAACCCTTCTAAGGAAGTTGAGGATTTCTTCTCTCTGTTTTTCCCTCATCATCTTCTAATGATAACATAGAGATCAAAACTCAACTGGTAAAAAGGAGGTAAGAAGAGAAAGTAGGAGATGAGTAGAATATGCGAGAATGAACTAATGAACTACATCAAAAGGGTGGGGCTGAAGACGCTTTCATTCACCCAGTCTTCCAAAGCTATTTGTTTGTTTTTTGAAACAGAATCTTGTTCTGTTGCCCAGGCTGGAGTTCAGTGGCACGATCTCAGCTCACTATAACCTCCACCTCCCAGATTCAAGCGATTCTTGTGCCTTGGCCTCCCGAGTAGCTGGGATTACAGGCATGTACCACAACACCTCACTAATTTTTGTATTTTTAGTAGAGACGGGATTTCACCAGGTTGGTCAGGTTGGTCTCGAACTCCTGACCTCAAATGATCCTCTCATCTCAGCCTCCCAAAGTGCTGGCATTACAGGCATGAGCCACTGCCCGGCCTCCAAAGCCATTTGTTTTGTTTTGTTTTGTTTGTTTTGCTAAACAAAGAGTTTAGCAAAAAGGACCAGAATATAACAGCCAAATCTAAATTTTAAAAAAAAAATACTAGTAACAAATCAATAGCTCTTATTAGGAAAGTCGATAAATGTCAGCCAGGCTCACAGTGACTAGGACAGAGTTAATGAACTTACTGTCCATCCAAAGGGTCATCCAGAGCCTTACTGTCCTCACACTCAGCTCTATATGCGAGGTGCTTGACAGACAACATCTGGTTAGTTAAAATAAATAATTTTAATTTCTTATAGATTTAATCAGAGACTGGGTCTCGCTATGTTGCCCAGGCAGTTCTCGAACTCCTGGCCTCAAGTGATCCTCTCATCTCAGCCTCCCAAAGTCCTGTCATTACAGAGATGAGCCACCGTACCTGGCTATTACTTAAATAGTAAATTCATTTGGCATTGCCATTTGGTGCTGATGACCCTCTTCAGAGTCTCCCCAGTATCTGCCAAGTTTCCAGACAAAGTCACAATCACAAGGGCATACTCTGAAGAGGCTGTTTATTCGGTACAGATCTTGTGTATTTTTAATCACAACAATTTTCCTTTTATAAAGAAATCTCATTTGACCTCTAAATAGGCCATCATACATTTTATATTTTCTCTGAATTTCTTCTTGGGTTGGGATCCGAATAGTTTTCATCAAGGGTGAATTGCAGTCTTTCTAGGTACATCTTTTTTTTTTTTTTTTTTTTTCAGAAGAGGGTTTACTAATTTTATCAGGTTCTTAAAGAGGTCTGGGAACAAAATAAGGTTTAGGATTATTGGTTTTCCAGTCTCTAATTCTTACCTGTTACCTCTAAGTCCACTCACTATCTTGATCCTTAACTGCTTCCCCTCTTGGAAGCATCTTTGGTCCTTATAGGTTAGTACAGGTTTTTTTCTAGATTTCTGATCACCACCAATCAGAAAATATTTATAAATTATATGCTGAAAGATCTGCAGAATCTTGCAAGCTTTAAAAACTATAGAATGAAATACTCAAATGCTGTATTCTTTTCTCATGTCTGATGAAGATACCTGTGCCATGTATTTTTTAAAATCAAAGTTAAGCCTGCGCAGTTGGGTTCAGTTTAGCTACATGAATTGTTCTAACCCTCATGTTGAAGTCAAATGGTTTCTTCAATGCATTTTTTTTCTGATAAAGAATAAAATAGTGCATATTTTGTAATACCTAGAAAAGAAAATTTGAAATGTTCTCAACACAAAGAAATGATAAAAATTTAAGGTTTGGATATCCTAAATGCCCTGATTTGATCATTACACATTGTATGCATGTATGAAAGTATCACATGTACACCAAAAATATGTACAATTATTATTTATCAATTAAAAATATTTTTTAAGAAGGCAATGAGGTCTTCTTATTTTTCCTTGTAGCCTCAGTATTGACTATGACCACTGAGAAAGCCAAAATCCCCACTCATTCACGGAATGTGGGGGTGGGACCAACCCCCCGAGAATTTCCCTAATCTTCCTCCAGGTGTCAGCACAGGCCCACTCATCTTCCCTCCCAACCCACCCCCTCCTGTCCATTCATAAAGTGGAGGGTGATTTGTGGTCTGCCTCACTGTGATTGTAGAGGAAAACAGCCATCTTTGCTTGTCTCTGCACTAGATTTGTTTTTCTAATTTCTTTTTACTTGAAGGTTTACCAGCTGCTTTATTACCAGAGCGAGGCTTCCTTGCAGTCTCTTTTCTTTTTCCTCTCCCCCTCTGTTCCCCTCCTTTTTGTTCCTAGAGACAATCAGTGTCTCTGGTCCCAGCTGCCACTGCTGATTTTTCATTACAGTTTAATTTAAAACTGGGATTGGAATGGAAATGTCTTTTTGCCATTTGGGGTTTGTGAGGCCTGTGGTTTTATTGCCAAAGGCACAAATGTTAGTTACTACTGTTTTTCCAGAGTTTGCTGGGGAGGGTGAAGGGGTGTAGGAGAGTAGGAGGGAAGAAAGACAGACTGACCTAGTGGAAGTGGGAGGGAAACTGGAGGGGGAAATCCCTCTTTCGGAAGGCAACTTTATTCAGCGAATTGTTTTGTTTGATGTTTTGAAGAATACGAGTTGGGTCACGAGGAGGGAGAAATGGCGTAGGATCTCCCCAAATGTGTATTTATGTAGGTTAAATATTTGTCAGCCCTGGAAATGAGATGGCTGAGGGAGGGACGATCACACAGACACAATTTGGAACTAGCACCAATGTAGAGAAAATGGTTTTCTTTTTAAGTAATAGTAACGTCTGTGGCTGATTCACTTGACCACAGCCGTAAATGGGAATACCCAAGGAAGGACTAAACGGTATCTAACCTCAGAGGAAACAAGCTCTACATGTTTCTATGCTTTCACCTAAAAGGAGACATCAGGCATCTATCTGCACTAGCTTCTGTGTTCTCTCTCCTTTTATATTTCTTGGACTAAAGTCCTAGGATTTATTTACAAGCCTCCCTCCAGTCGTATCCCAGTCCAGCTACACAATTAATGTTTCCTATAATCTCTTAGAAGGTTCTTAGTGAATGATTGTTTTGATCAGATTAAAACTAAACAGTCTGCTAAAATTGATGATGTTTTTACCTATCTAAGTGTAAAATTAAGAAGGAAGGACATTCTTATTTGAAAGTAATCATGCAGCAGGCGGTGGAGAGAAGCTGAGGCATTTGCACACCTTGATTTCAATATTTAGCACTGACATTGGAGGCAGTTGTTTCCTGGTTGGGGAGGAATCTACAGAAACCGGAATGTCTTATCTGTCTTGCTAAAAACAATTACTGTCTCCCCTCCCAGCAAGAATCCCGCTCCTCCTGGATACACCAGTTTTGGATGTCAAACCGAATGCTCCATTATCTCTACAGATCACGCTGACTCTTCACACTGTGGAACATTTCAACCTCCTCTCCAACTGGCCTCAGGCAGCTGTCGGACTGGTGAACTTGTCTGGGGTAAACACATCTCCCTGTCACAGAGCAGCCCAAAGACTCAGCGTGCTTTGCGGGTGCTTAAGGCCTTGTGCTGCCAGTCTGCACATTTTGTGTGCTCTTGGTTAATCGGGACATTTTATCCAAAAGCACATTTCGGCCAGGCTTCCTCTCCTGCAGACTCACCCCCATCCACTCCTTCCCCACCTGTCTAGGGTGTTCTGTTTCCCTGCTGCAGGGCGGAGGGCAGCGGTCCAGGAGCCCCACAATCATCCCCAGTTTCCAAAACTGTTGTGGTTGCCTTTGCAGTTCACACGGACATTCTAGTGGTTGGAATTTGCTCACAGAAGACATTCTACTAACAGGGGAGATAGTTCTCATTTGTCTAGTTCAGAGTTCATAGCACACAAAGGGGGAAAGAAAATAATAATAATGGAAACCGTTTTAACCCCACCAGCTGCCCCGCCTCCATCACAACAACAGAAACAAAAACAACAACGACAACTCCCTCACCCTGTGCCCTGTGTGGTTAACTCCAACACAACCACAGCCCCCGTGCCGGAAGCTGTGTGTGGCTGAACGTCCCGATGTGATACTGAAATATGTGTAGAGGAAATGCCTCTTCTGACCCCTCAGTGAAGCTTGAAACTTGAAGGAGCTGATTGACATTTGAAGAAAACAGCTATTTTTGTGTGTGTGCAATTTTCCCGGATGAAGAAAATTGTCCAGCTCTCCCCCTCCGTTGCTCAGCCCTCCCCCAGAGGCTACATCTCATACCAAGCAGTGGGCTCTAAGGGCAGGTCTGCTTGTGCTGTGAGGACACAGGTGACGTCTTTAAGGACCTTCTTTCCTGCTCCAGTATACCACATGTAGTGGTCAGCTCCCTGTAAGGCAGATATTGCAGCCACCTTTTCTTTCCAGGTTTACCAAAATAAATGCAGGGGGAACTATGGATGGAGCATTTTTTGCCCTGTTTGACAGGAAAGTGGCTGTTTGATCTTCCTTTGTGCTATAGGAATCTTCAGAAATCTCTTGGAAAATCTCATAAACCTATGTTAGTGGCCACATATGGGATCCATTAACTCCTCATTTCTGCTTGTTCTTAGCAAAATTTTGTCTGGTGACAACATAGAAACTTTGGAGTGTTTTTGTTTTGCTTCACACCAGAGAGAACTCTGTTGACTGGCTTTAGTTTTGAGAAAATATTCAGCAAAAACCAGACCGGGGTTGGAGTGAAATAACTAATTCTAAGTAAAGCTTGGTGGAACATTTGGTTCATGAGGAAGTAGGGGGACATTTTACTTCTTTGGGTTTCAGGGGGATTCCAGAGTTGCCAGTGTTCTGGGAAGACATCTCCTTTTCTGATTAAATTGAATAAGAAATCCGGGCTTTCTTCCTATCTCCAGCTATGTGTATGGTGTGATTTTGGAACAGTGGAGTGGTCTCTCTTAGTTTCTCAATGTTTGTTTTCTAAATAGAGGACAAAGCAGCAACATACTCTTTTGCAAGACACGCCAATATCCTTAGATAAAAAGGTGTTAAATAATGACATCATACCAGTATTTGGAACTAAAATTACTCGTTTATGACAAAAACCAGATTGGAGGATGTTAACTCAAAGTAGACAGAGAGAAATTTAGAAGAAAATTGGCTTTTATTTTTCTGTTTTAAGTAATTAATAAATGAAACACAACAATCTGCGCTTTCACCCACAGGCAGCATCAGGGGACATCAAACATTGCCTTTGAAGTGGGCCCCCAGTAGGGAGGACCCCACTGTTCAGGCTACTTTATAGTGGTAATATACTGTCTGGAAAAAACAGATGCCAAGAAATTGTGCAGATTGTATCTCTGAGCATCTGAAACCCTAAAACTTCAGGGGGCCAAGGAAGGTCCCAGGCCTTTGATTTTTTTCCTCTTAAAAAAAAAATTGGCCTAAAGTATTAAATTGAAACAGGCACTTCATTTCTTTCCTCCATTTCTCCCTTCACCTCAGGAGACCTACGTTAAATTCCACTTAGATCACAGCTAGATGTGGGTTTGATGGTCTCAAGCCACCTTTTAACTGTACATTCATCCCATAAATAGAAGATGAATAAAGATGTCAAACTTCATCCATATGATATTCTGACACACGTGGCTCTCTCTGTTAAAGAGGAGCTCAGATGAAGATGGGCTACAATGGATTCTACAGAGCAGAGAACTGCAACAAACCACAGTGAATCTGCACACATAAACAAGAGCAGTGTGGATTACAAGACGGTAGTTGGCAGAGATTCACTTGTCAATGTCGTTCTGAATGGATGTTTGCAGAAGGACAGCAATTGGGCTGGTGAATTCAGTGTGGGCCACTTTCCTAAAGCCATCATCATCAAACTTTGTGTTTAAATGTCTGTTTTCCAGGGCAAGCCAAGTAAGGCCTATGCTTAAAACAAGGTGTTTTGAAATCAGATTTAGCTCTTCATGTTCTGAGTAAAGATACAGGGATACTAATTTGGGGATTATGCTATTAAGATTTACACATTTATCTGTGTCCTAACTAGGCAAAGAACCAAATCTAACAACTGGAAAGCAAGAAATATACTGCCGAATATTGGTAATTTCTTCCCTGGAATACTCATGGCTATTTTTAGTTTGTTAATGTAAAAAGCAGTGAGATGAAAAGTGAAGTGATCTGTTTCCAGAAGAAAAACCGGTCAAATCTTCATTAATAATTCCTGTAGAACGCTCCATGGGCCTTTATCTGACAGCCTGACAAGCTGAACTAAACAACAGAGACTGTAGGAATGTAAAAGACATAATCTTAACACCAAACCTTCTGAAGATTTGGCTGTCATTTTACATTAAAGGCAAAGGGCAAAAACCTCCATTGAACAGACAGAGTTTGCAGCATGATTATAGTGCTAAAATTTAGTGGGGAAGAAAAAGCTGACATCAGAGTTAGTAAATGGTGGTGTTGCAGAGTATCGAACAACTAAGCTTTCTTTGCATGACTAGCTGGAGGTTTTTGAGTGTGACGGATATGACGCAGGTATGATGAGATGTAATTTAATGATTTTTAGGCCTGGTGACAAATCTTCATTATCAATAAAGACCGTGTAACAAGTGTTGAGCTATAACCATTGCATAAAAACTAACTCAAGAGTCTAGACTCTGCTTATATTTCCATATAGTGATTTATACTTCCCAATGTCTTTACATATTATAGTGTCTATTGAATCATGACAATGCTATGGGGCAGTCAGGGTAAACATTATTATGCTCTTCTACAAATGAGGAGCTCAGTCAGAAATACAAAAGGACTTGTCCAGGGTTAATTACCTGGTAAATATCTGGGTTGAGATTAGATCCAGTTTTTCTGCCTTTGTACCTGTGCTTTTGCTCTCTCTCTTTCTCTCTCTCTCTCTTTCCATATATATATATATATATATACACACACACACACACACACACATATATATATAAATACAATATATTTTAATTTTATCTTTATTTTTTAGAGACAGGGTCTTGATCTGTTGCCTAGGCTGGAATGCAGTGGTGTGATCATACCTCACTGCAATCTTGAACTCCTGGACTCAAGCAGTCCTCACCGTTAGGTCTACCAAGTAGCCAGGACTACAGGCATGAACCATCACATCCAGGCAGGTTTTTGTTTTTTTTTTTTAATTTTATTTTTTATGGAGGCAGGGGCTTGTTATGTTGCACGGGCTGGTCTTGAACTCCTGGCCTCAAGTGATCCTCCTGCCTCAGACTCTCAGAGAGCTAGGATGATAACTGTGAGCCATCATGCCTGGCCTCAATATATTTTAAAAATAAAAACAAGTGCAAGCTGCAAAAGTTGAACAGATCAGTGTCTATCCAGGCAAAGATTTCAGAAAAGAGTTAGAGTTAGCAAGAACAGATATAAAGGCAATGAACAAGGGCTATGGGAACACATTTATGTTGCAGCTCCTCAAAGTTGCAGGTCTTCTTGTCCATCATGTGAGCAAAATTAAGGCAGGAAATTGTCTGTTATTGTGGTGTGGCTACTTTTCCTAAGATCACATGATAATTCATAATTAATGATACACTAACAGTAACTCACACTTCTAAAGTACTTATTTTATGTCAGGCTGTATTCTAAGCCCTGTACTGTACATCGATTCATTTACTTCCTATGAGGTAGGTTTTAATATTATTCCCATTTTATTGACAAGGAACCGATAACTTCATCTGCCAGAGTTTTTAGCTGGGAATCATTCTGCAATAAGGTTAAGAGGTATTACAGAAGTCTATTTGGGCCAGCCTTTAAAATAGTGCACATAATATCTCAGGCTGCAGAGAGAGAGAGAGAGATGAGAGGAAAGAGAGAAAGAAAGATGGTGGGAGTGGTGAAGGCTGGGAAGGCATCTCTCTCTCTCCTCATTCTCTCTCTCACTTTATCAATATTTCCTGAGCACACCCTGTCAATGCTCCCTTTGTTAATAACCTTTCAGTTCTTTCAGAGCAAAGGTTGGCCTGCAGCTTTCTCCCCTTCCGGCTGCCTGTCAGGAGAGGAAATCGCAGCTTTCAGAGGGACCTGACACAGGGGGAACTGGATAGCACCAAGGGGTCAAGGGTAAGAATGCAGGGAACAGTGAGAAATCCCAGATAGTGTCCAGCCGGGGCTAGGCAGGAAAGGCTCTGTCACATGTGCTCCTCCTGTTTGCTGTCTTTGGTTCCTGCAGGAAAGAAAATCACAGCAGATTTTGCGTGACCATGGTGCACACTCAGCCATCCAAACTGCTAGAGAACAATCGAGGGCTTTAGGGGAGGCGTTATCTGAGACTGTGGTTTTGCCAATTTCCTGTGTATAAATAAGCCAGGAAATTTAACTGAAATGATGTGGTATTGGTTAGATAACATAGATTTATGTAAAATTCATTATCAGATCCTATTGATCTAATAACCTAAATGGCAAATCACACTGTGCGTAGTGGCAATGGGGTACGGAAAACACCTTATGAGAAGAGCACATTATGAAACCTCGCTTTGCGATCATCCAGCAGATTCCCTTCAGTGCATCTCAGTTGAAACTGAACTTCTGACCCCATTAAGAATGGGGTACAATGCATGCACCTTTCCTCCATCTATCTTGGCTGCTTCTGCTCTGCCTTGAGGACTTGGCTTTTGACAAGAACACACTTCTTCACAGAGGTCAGTGTGTCCTGATGTCAATCTCCTTCAGCTCAGGGTTCAGGTCTCCCGAGTTATGAAAGGACGATCAGATACAGGCAACAAAATGACAGACCAGGAGGTCACTGGTTAAAGGGCTGGCATTGATTGTTTTGCTAGTGATGTTTCTAATTCCCATTAACTTTCACTAAGAATTATGTGTATGGAGCATGAGGAGGAGGCACGCTTATTAACTGAGTGTTACTCTCCCACTGGCAGTGAATACTACCATTTATTAATGAAGCTGCATGCTCTCAAAACATCTAATTGTAAAGATCATAGAATTTTAAACCTAGAATGGGCATTAGAGATCATTTAGTCAACTCCCTCACTTTAAAGAAGAGGAAACAGGTCCTGGGAGGCTAATCACTTACTCCAGGAAGGTCATTTAGTTAGTGGCAGAGTCAGGGCTCCACCCATACCCCACCCCCACCTATGCCACACTGACAAATTAACAAGTTTTAAGTAGCTTCTAACACTTTCGGAGCCAGAGTGTGAAGTTCAATCTGTACTGCATATGGGTGCATATGGAATTTGAGGCATATTTAGTGGCTAGAGGCTATGGGCAGGTTATCTTTTAAAAATGCAAATTGCTATGTACTAAATAAAATGAATGTAAGTTTGAGGAAGTTCGTTCAGCTGGAGCTAATAGGCAATAGTGTTAATTAGTCCAAGGGAATGGGTCCAGTTTCCGCAAGGGCCAATTAGCTTCATACAATGGGAAAAAAAAAAGACTGTTTCCTAGACTTGGACTGTACCCCAAACTCAGCCCGCCTTGTCCCTGGGGAAACCAGGTGAGAGAGTGAGAATGACACAGCACAAATTCCCCTCCCCTGCTGGAAAAACAACTCAAGGCATTTCTCAGTGGAATCACCTTCCTACATTCAGGACAGATGTTTTGGAAAAAGTTGTATTAAGGCTGAAACATGGGGCTTCCTTGGAGCACATTTTCACACCCATTCTCCTCCCTTCTTTATGAAATGATGGTGACAGGGATTTTTACTGGAGTTTTGCAGATCAGCATCAAAGACCCAGAGAAGTAAAGTTATATTTTTTCACCCAGACCCAGGCAGTGAGAGAGAGCATTGGTTCAGGAGCTGGACCCAAGTCATTCGGACTTTTCATTGAACTAGATACAGCTTACCACAGGCACAGAGCTACCGCTTTCCCAACACAAAGAGGAAAAATGAAGGCATTCTGAGCTGCATTGATGTACTGGGTGTTTGCCCAGCTAGAAAGCCTGCTTCTTCTCCGTGATTGGGCCAAAAATAAAAAAAAAGAAACACGTGGTCACAATTCAACTGCAGTTTTCCTTGGCAAAATATAAACAGGCCCAAATGAGAAGTCTCCTGTAGTGCTGCCTGAAACGGCCCTGGCCCTATTTCATGAGTCCAAAATCAGCGACACATTGATGAGGATGGGGGAGGAAAGAGTGAGCACAGCAGAGAAAGGAAACTTTAAAATACACAAGTGAAGGCACAGCACATACAACTTCCATGTCTGTCTGGCCCTTTTTGGTTAATTATTGCTTATTTCAGGCCATGACTGTTTGTACAATGGTGACCTAGTTTATCCAGATTGGCTTTATCCTTTACAGAAATAACTAAAAATTTGTCAGTATCAAATGTAAAGCAGTCAAAAAGAGGCACCCAGTGTCTACAGATATTAAGTGGAGCCAAGCAACTAAGTCGTAACCTTAGACACTTTACAACGTTCTCCCAGATAAAGCAGATTTTAAGCACCATAACTGAGATTGCTCCTCATTTTAACTATATTGTCTTTTGACAACATGAACACATTAACTATTGTTCAAAAAGATTTTTATACATCACTACACAATTCAGCCAGCACTTAGATTGAATTCTATTTAATCCAAGAATTCCTGGCCATAATGCAGAGAGTTTGGGCAGCTTCTCTTTTACTCTTACCTAAGGTATTTTATTAAATGCTTATGGTTTCCGTGAAACTTATATTCATAACTGAACAGAAAGCAGCCAAGACAAGCAAGAATAGCTTCTCAATGGACATTCTTTTTCCTGGCATCTCATATCCATTTGGGTGGGAGTTCGACAACAGGCTAGCAAGTTTTTCTCTTTGGGCCCGTACCAGAGGCCTGATCTCATCTGATTGTTCAGTGCTAGCATGGTGAGGTTGGGAATTATAATTGAGAACCTACTGACAATCAGGTTATTGTTTGATCTAAGCTGAGATGGTAATAGAAAGGTCAAAGTTGTTGGAAGAGGTGCAGGTATCATTTGGTCTAGCCCTCAATTCTTTCCAGTCTCTCTTCCATACCTCTATTTATAGGAAATGCACTTTTCCGTGAGGAAGCCCATTCTAGTTTTGGCCACTTCTAATTGTGATAAAGTTGTTCTTTAAAATAAGTGAAACAGGAAATTTTCCCTGACCCCTTGGGGCACCTCGCTTACTCAGCCTGCTGCAGTTAACCCCTCACAGGAGGGGGAGCACTCAGGTGAGTGGGTGCAGGAGCCAGGACAAGTGTTTCTGGGCACTGGCAGGAGCAGAACTCTGTGCAGCCTCACAGCAGCTTCTGGAGCCCCAGAGGGCATACGTTACAGTGCTCTTTTAGCTTTGCCATCCATGGATAGCTTAAGTGTTAAACAACTCAACTGCCCACATCCGTGGCTCCCAAGCTCTTGTTTGGTGTCCAAGAAGAATCAGGTCACATGAACGAATTGGAGAGTAGTGAATACAGAGGATTTTATTGCTGATGAAAGTGGCTTTCAGTGGGAAGGGGAGCTGGAAAGGGGGTGGAGCAGGCAGGTGGTCTTCCCCTGGAGTCTGGCCATCCCTGACCAGGCTCTTCTCCAAAGTCCCACCGTCAAGCCATCCTTCTGAAGTCAGGCTGCTTCTCTCTGTCGTCTGGCTGCTTCTCTTCTCTCCTTCCCTGCTGCTCCTCTGCCAGTGGAGCCTGGGGTTTTTATGGGTATGGGATGGGGGACGAGGTGGGCCAGGGTGGTTTTGGAAAAGGCAACATTTGAGTGGGAAAATGGGGATGTTCTCACTTTGGGCCACGGTTCTAGGCTTGAGGGTGGGGCTTCACCAGGGACCCCTTCCTTTTCTGCCTAGAATTTCTCTGCCTCCTGTTCCCATCATAAGGAGATACTGGCTTCTTATGTAACTTTGAACCACTGGTCCTGGTCTGCCCCCTAGAACCAAAAAACACAAGTTCAATCCTTGTTCTATCTTATAGATATTATGTATTAAAATCCAGCTATCTTTAACTTATGAATTTATTCAGTTTGCAGCTTATAGTGTCTATAGTGTCTTATTCAAAGTTGAATAGACCCGTATCTTCCCATAAGGAGTCTTCAGTCCATTTGTGTTCATGTCTCTTCTTCAATCTAAAATCTCTCAGTTCTCTCAACTTTTTACAAAACACAGAAACTTCTGTAATTTTGTTCTCCTCCTCTAGACTTCACAAGGAAAATATTATTACTAATGATAGTTATTGAGGATCCACTGCAAATTTGGTCCTGGACTGGGTTCTATAATAGTCCTAACTATTCTGCAAGGTTAGTATTAGGTGAGTATTAGTCCTAACTATCCTGCAAGGCCTGTATTAGCCACGAGGAACTGCGTGGCTCATAAAGTAAGTGATCTTGGTTCACACAGCTAGTATGCGCTAGGTGGGATATCTGAACAAAGGTTGACCCCCAAACCTCCGGTTTGAGACTGTGTGTGTGTGTGTATGTGTGTGTGTGTGTTTAAGGGGTAGCAACTGGAATTGAAGATAGTGCATTGTCTCTACCTTGTTCATAGTAGAGAAGACCATCTCCCTTATATATGAAAGCAAATAGCTCTTAGTGGTAACACTTTCTTTTGGGTACTTCACTACATCACATAAAATACAGTAAAGTACATTGATATCCCACATGAAATGTATTTCTTATCATAAAATTTTTGAAAGGATTTTAAAACAATCTTTTGAAAAAAATTTTATCAAGATTAACTCAGTTAATTTATGATTGGCAATGATTTCTTGGCAGGCATTGTGCATACTCAGAAATTCTTATAAAATGAGAAAATCTAACCTACAAATTGTTTTCAAATGTAATGAAATTTTTATGAACACTAAATATAACAAATAATGAAGTTGACATCATGTTACATTTTGTAGATGTTTAATTAAACATTTATTAATTTCAATCTATCAGTTTTATATTTTAGAAACGGTAAATCTTTTGAGGTCTTAAAACATTTTTATAAGCCTTTGAAAGGAACACAGGCTGTAAGTGCTGTGTGGTTAGAGACTAAATAACACTGAGTCTTTCACATTATTTGGCTGAGACAGAAAAGCCACTACATCCATGGTGTGGCTTAAGACGGTGACCACTGCTTCTTTTGGAGGCCATATTATTGACTTTCCTTTTCCTGCTGTGGCCCTGTCAGCCTATCTTCCTCATTCTAGGAACTGGATAAAAGGGTTCTCTATTAGACAAAGTTTCATGTGTCTTTCAGCTTCTCTTTGTTACTGGAAAGGGGTCCCCATTCAGACCCCAGAAGAGGGTTCTTGGATCTTGCACAAGAAAGAATTCGGGGCGAGTCCATAGAATAAAGTGAATGCAAGTTTATTAAGAAAGAAAAGGAATAAAAGAATGGCTATTCCATAGGCAGAGCAGCCCTGAGGGCTGCTGGTTGCCCATTTTTATGGTTATTTCTTTATTATATGCTAAACAAGGGGTGGATTATTCATGCCTTCCCTTTTTAGATCATATAAGATAAATTCCTGATGTTGTCATGGCATTTGTAAACTGTCATGGAACTGTTGGGAATGTAGCAGTGAGGATGACCAGAGGTCAGTCTCATCAACATCTTGGATTTGGTGGGTTTTAGCTGGCTTCTTTTCTGCAACCTGTTTTATCAGCATTTTTTTTTTTTTTTTTTTTTGAGACAGAGTCTTGCTCTGTCGCCCAGGCTGGAGTGCAGTGGCATGATCTCGGCTCACTGCAGCCTCTGCCTCCTGGGTTCCAGTGATTCTCCTGCCTCAGCCTCCTGGGTAGCTGGGATTATAGGCACATGCCACCACGCCTGGCTAATTTTTGTATTTTTGGTAGAGATGGGGTTTCACCAAGTTGCCTAGGCTGGTCTTGAACTCCTGACCTCAGGTGATCTGCGAGCCTTGGCCTCCCAAAGTGCTGGGATTACAGGCATGAGCCATTGTGCCCGGCCAGTAAGGTCTTTATGACCTGTATCTTGTGTCAACCTCCTATTTCATCCTGTGACTAAGAATGCCTTAACCTCCTGGGAATGCAGTCAAGCAGGTCTCAGCCTTATTTTACCCAGCCCAATTCAAGATGGAGTTGCTCTTGTTCAAACGCCTCTGACACCTTGATTACCTCTATCTTTGTCTTTCTTGGTCAGCTCCCCCAATCCATGCTGACTTGTTCCTTTACTTCTAATCTTGGTTGAAAAGTCACCCTGATGTATCTGGTTTCATGAGTTGCCACCAAGGGGCTGCACAATGCAACCTGAAAGTGAGAGCGACCTCATTTCAATCTTGCCCAGTAGGAAACAAGAGAAAGCAAAGAGCCAGATAAATTCCCCATCCCTTCTCCCTTCTTGCTTCTCTTCTGGAGAAGTCCTGTTTGACTTCTGAAGCAGGGCCAATGTAGAAATGCATAACATTGTGTATTCCTTTTCCTTATATCCCTTTTTCCTTCACTCCCAAACACCCTGGGTTTTTGTACTTTCATTCTTGCCTCTAGCTTTACCTTCTAGAGAACCCAGTGGAGAGAAAGCTAAGCACCAAGTTGTCATTCACAGATTTTGCATCAAGTAGCTTTCCTTGACCTGTTCTTTAAACTGTGTCCTGGCTGCCTCTGTAGCCACTGACTTTTGCTTTTGGTTCTCCTGTTGGTTTTTATTTTCAGCTCATCCTTGAATATTACATTCTATAGGGTAGATCTAGAAAATATTGAACTTCCTATTGACTACACAGACTGCTAAGCCTAGGCCACTCTTGCCTTGCCTATGTACATTTAGATTTGCTAGCACAATTGCAAGACTTTTTATTTGTTCCTGTTAAATCTGATCAGTTTAGTCAGCTCATTATTGCTATCACCTGTCAAAAACATTTAGACTCCAGATATAGTCATTTTCCATATTCCTCAACAGTCATCCACAAATTTGATGAGCCTTTTCATTTTTCCTTCATTCATTTATGTTAGTTTATACAAGCCATGGTGGATGAGAGAACCAGAGAACCTGTAGAAATCTTCAAAGCCCTCATTCTCAGCTTTTAAGCATATTTGTTTGTTTACTAATTCAATTGTCCTTTGCCTACAGGTAACTCAACGGCATTCTACAAACATGCATTCAATGAGTGCCTAGTTGTGTCTATGTGTCTCTTGTTGGGACACAAAGATAAAGGAGATGTTAAAGAATTTTTATTGGTGAGGATTTCTTTTCTTTAAAGGAAGATAGGTCTGTGGTAGAGATATTGCCAAATAAACCTGCCGTTTGGCCACCCCTCAAATCACATGGAGTCGGTAGCTACCTGCATCTTCTCCATGAAACGCTGACTCTCATCAGGAAAAAAGAGATGCAGTTTAAGAATGCTCTAAGAAATTAGATAAACTAGTGAAAGAATCACTTTCTCCCGCTGAAAACTGAGTTTACGAAAAAGGTGTGAATTTAGAAACTAAAATAGCCTCCTTCCTAAGCACCTACTGGTGTCGATGAAAATTCTTTGCCAATTCACAAAGTCCTATCATGGTTGCAAATTACTCTGTCACAATAATTGTTCCCTGTTAACTTTTCAGGCAAGAGTGAGAGGTTTGTTGAATGGCAAGAAGAGCATCTGGCATTTCTGGTTTCATATCTGGAATTTCAGCAAATGTCAAATACACATTTATTATAAGAAAAAAGGAAAAAATCAATGGTTAAAGAAAACTTAAAGAGAGCAAAACCATTGGAAAATAATAGTACCTATGTACTCTCAGGAGTATGTCAGAACTTTTCTTAAATTCATCGTTAGCATTTAAAAATGAACTTTAATCATACTCTGAGACAGGTATTTCTTCTAAGGAATTGGTGCAAACTGCCATGAGTAGTAGAAACAGGAAGAAATACAAATCTCTGAAAACAAATAAGAAATAAAACACATAGATTCAATCACCTAGGTAATTTAGATACTATGGTGAAACACATGGAGAGAAACACAAGCCAAGACATACTGCGACACACAAGTAAGTCAATGGTGACAGTCAAGGCAGCAGGTGAATCAATTCCAAAGAGTGCCATTGGTTAGAGTTTACCAGGAGACCAACTGAGCCGGATGGGAGGAAGTTTGCTGTTGTTTTTTGTTTTGTTTTGTTTTTGTCATTTAAAGGGCTCTAAGCTTCCAGATGAGCCTCTCTCCCCTTTTATTTGTCTCTTTCCTCTTACTTCAATGGGTTCAGTCTTATAGAATATTGTTAATTTGAATACTTGTTAGAAGCAGGAAACCTGAGCTACACAGGGCTCATTAGGAATCTGTTAGACATGGAAAGCTCGAGTTCACCTGATGCTGTCTTGGATCATGACAGATCTGAGCTGGAGAGACCAGCCTAAGTCAGACCTGGGGCAGGTGGAGGAGGTTGTGTATCTGATCTGGGCAGCTGTCTAGTAGCCTCCTGGCTGTGGCCTCCCGGGTGGCAGCCTGGCAGCATTTGCCACCACAGGGAACCGAAGGGAAGGGGAAGAGGAAAAATTACAGTTTGCAACTCAAATAAATCCCCAGGGATTTATGACTTAATCTTAGTGCAGTATCACTGAAAGAAACACAATCCAGTTAACTGAAAGTAATTTAAAAAGCAATTTTAATCTTTACTTGTTCACTCAAGGAACATTAAAAGGGATCCAATTCATAATCTACAGCAATATGTGGGAAAATCCCCTTTCTTCTCCCTTTCAATTCTTTTACACACACAACCCCCCATACACGGGGTTTCCAGAGCTTCTCTTTCCCTGAACCCCTCACTCAACCCTCCAGCCTCCGTAACTCCCAGAAACAACACCTGCACAGACTCTTTCTTCTTTCCCTGGGGCCACCAAAACACACCTGTCTGTGCTGTTCTAAGAATGCTGGAGACCCTGCAATTCCCTCTGAAGGCAGCACAAAGACCCCACTTCCCACTCAGGTCTCTCACCGACTCTCCCTGCTCTTTTTGTTCCTTTGTAGCATTTCCAGATAAAATACAGGACATCCATTTCAACTTGAATTTTAGATAAATGATGAATAATTTTTTAGTATAAGTATGTCAAAGTAACGTCTTATATTTTTATTTTCTAAATCTGGCACCCATATCATTTTTGAGATTATTATTCACCAAAACATTTTTTTTTTCACTTAAAGAGAAACAACACACTTTTGAAAAGATACTTTTAGAAGTATTTGGTAGGAAACTGAAATGGCCTGGAATTTCCACTAAGTGAGACAGGGAATAGTATTGTTTGCTGTTATTGTGGAGCTGAGCCACTTCATCCAGCTTCCCCCATTAGAAAATGCTTGGCCAACATTAATTTACATGTATAAATTAAATATGTTTACATACTTTCGTCTAGAAGTTTAGGATCTGCCTACCTTAGTATACAATAGATGGTACAAAATAGATCTTTTTGAATGTAATTAAAAGATGCCTGTGTTATCTAAAAAAAAAGTACCCCAAACACATATGGATACAATCAGTTCCATGTTAAATTTTATGAGACTGTGAGTTTTGTCTTAATATAATACCGATGTATTTATTCTAAAGATGTTGCGCCAAACATATTGGAGTCCTCTCAAGCCGCTTCCAGACCTCTTTATGGGCCACACACAAGAATCACTCTTCTTGCTTTATGGTCTCTCTTTGATTTGTCCTTAGACTGTATGACCCAGCTGGATCTCCCGCTTCACCCACCCTGCTTGGTTCTAAATGACTTTTGGCTATCTCCAAAAGGTCACATCTATCCTCTAAGGATGAAGATTCACAACCATTGAGAATACACTGACATCTCAATTAGCGGATCCCCTGAGAGCAAAGCTCTTTCATAATAAAATGCCCGTATTAAAAATGAGATTAACTCCTTATAAATCATACACAATGGAGTGGGCCGGTATACTAAATGCACAAAAATGCCTTCTGAAAGAGCTTATCTTTGCCTCTGTTCAGCTCAAAGCAAAAAAGTACTGATTCTACTCCAAACTGCAAGTCAACTTGCTCCCCCGCTCTCTGTTGGGTACCTTTCTGCACCCCTGACTCAGTGGCAATCCCCTCCTCTCCAACTTAGCATACCTCATGCCTTCTCCACACTTTAAGACTGTGAAGAATTGACACTCATCGATTCATTACCTGATTATACTTTACTGGAAATTCATTGATTCAAAAATACTTATTGAAAGTAAGTTTCAGTCAATGTATTACTTTAACCAACAACTTGACATATGGTTGGTATTAAAATCTTTGTTCCTGGATACAGGAGAGCCAAGAGTCATTAGGTGGATATATTTTAGGAGATGAGAGTGCATCTGAAATTACTGTCTGCTACTGAGTGAGCATCCAGATTTAGGAGGGCAAAGAGAGAGGGGCCAAGTATTATCTTTTATATTCAAATGATTCCTGTTGTTTTGCAGAGAAAGTGGAGGTTGGCCCAGGTTAAGGTTGCTGGAAGTCTATTTCTCAGAGCAACTGGGTGTAGAGCAGCCTGTGAGAGATCTTATAATTATATTCTCTGAGGACTTCCCCTACCACTCATTACGGTTGAAGAAAGTAAATCCAACAGGGTGGAAGGCAAAATGAAGAAAGCATATAGATTTTGGTAAATTTGCCTTTCATTAGTAAAAACGACAAGGCAGTGTCTGGTTCTTCAAATCCAGTAAAGTTTTCTTCCTAATTTACATGCTGACATCATTAAAGGCAACCATATAATACCTTAATATCAGTACAGTATATTCATACTCTTTTAAATATTTCTTAACCAAATTTGGAACAATGATCTGGAAGATTCAGTATGTAATTACCTTGATTTTTTTTCTTTTATAAAAGTAAACTTCTAGCTGGCATATTGCTGAGAACATCCAGCATTTAAAGGTTCTGGAAAGTGACATATGGGGGTCATGGTAGATGCTTAAATATGGTTGATTTTTCTACATTCAGGGAGAAGTGGAGGTGTTCCTGCCTTATTCATGCCTCTCTCTAGGCCGTAAAAGCAGAAATAAGCAAAATGATGATGCATTGTGATGATGAATAATAATAATGCAAAATAGCAATACCTGTCTTCAGATTGTGAAAGCAGTTTCTTAGCCTTTTTGTATGCAGATGAAGAGGTGGATTTTTATAGCAAATCTGCCTTCAGACCTAAATGCCCTCCTACACCACACACCCATTTCCAAACACAGTCTCACACTTAGGAATTGAGAGGGTGACTTAAAAATCAGGATGTCAGAAATGGGACAAAACTGGTTTTGTACCAAAAAAATTTCCTGATCATTTTGATGGGACATATTTATATAATTGTTCATAACAGGCATTTTTTGAGTGTGAAAAATGACCTGTATTGAAATTGTAGAAAACAGAACAACTGGTCATAAATGACTATTTCCTGATGAATAGAAATGGGATAGAAATGAAAAAGCACACATCTATGGACAGAATGAATGACAACATCTTTATCCTGAAGGCAAGAAAGAAATGACAATGCTCGAATATCAGTTATACATCAGGTTTCTGCAAAATCTTAATTTTCATTCAGTTCCAAGCCACTTGTTAATTCAGGTCTCTTTAGAACTTCTAGGAGATATATTCTGTACCAACTTCTTCAAAAGTTCTCTCTTTTCTGATGTATTGGAATAGTTTGAAGGTGGCTGAGAAAAATATCTTGTCCTTCGTAGTTATTGGTTCAAAACTTCTTTCTCTGAAGGTTTCATCTATAGGATTTCTAATTTTTGCCTCCAAAGAAATTGTATTCAATTGGAAACTGTGATCTTATGCTTAATAAACAAGAGAACACCCTGAAGGTGATTCTAGAAAATTCCAGCAGGTATGAAAATTATCATCAAGGTGGCAGGATTTTGGATCAAGGTGGCAGGATTTTGGATCAAGGTGGCAGGATTTTGGATCAAGGCAGTATTTTGGATCAAAGTGGCACTATTTAGACTTTTTAATTGATATTCAAAACAATGAGAAAAAATTTCTGTGGGCCTTGTGGCTACATTGACCTTCCGATTTTAGAACTGTAAAATATGCTGAGAGATGATATCTGATACAATGACTACACTAAAAAAGAAGCTTTGTAAGTTAATAACTGACTTTAATTCTAAATAGGTCTCTAAAGAAAGGAAGGAACGGTTGAAGGGCACATTCCCTGTAGACTGGGGATTATAACATTTTTTTCTAAGGAAAAAGTACTAAAGTTTTAAATATAGATTTTAGACATGCTAATATTTGTTCTAGGAAGAGGATGGGTGAACTTGAATTGAAATAATACCAGAAGCAAGAAGACCAAAAGGCAGCATAATGAGAAGTAAGATAGTTTTGAAGAAATTAGACAAAACTGCAAGAGAACTTGTTTAAGGATTCAAGGAAAAAGTATACAGACCAGCAAAAAAAGTGAGGAGGCTGGATTATGTAAGGGAGCTGACCGGAGAGCTATGGCCACAGGCAAAGAAAAGCTAACTGAAGGAAAAGAAGATTACAGGGAACAATAGAACTGTAATATTGGCCATAGTGCAGCCGGGTATGGCTTGCATACCTTAAGATCATTTCCCACAATAGTAAGGTGGTTTTCTTGTTTGTTTATTTTCTGTTACCAAATAGTGTCCAGACTAGGTGTCATGTGGCTGATATGGTTTGGCTGTGTCCCCACCCAAGTCTCATCTTGAATTGTAGCCCCTATAATCCCCACATGCCGTGGGAAGACCTGGTGGGGGGTAATTGAATCATGGCAGTGGGTCTTTCCCATGCTGTTCTCATGATAGTGAGTAAGTCTCACGAGATCTGATGGCTTTATAAAGGGCAGTTCCCCTGCACATGCTCCCCTGCCTGCTTCCATGTGAAATGTGCCTTTGCTCCTCCTTGCCTTCTGCCATGATTGTGAGGCCTCCCTGGCCATGTGGAACTGTGAGTCCAGTAAACCTCTTTTTCTTTATAAATTACCCAGTCTCAGGTATATCTTCATTAGCTGTGTGAGAACCAACTAAAACAGTGGCCAGCCAGTGAAGTCTGAAAGGTATAAAGGACAGGTCCTAGGTGTGTAGTCTTTGGGAGGTAATATTAGATATTTACTGCAGGTAGATCATGAAGAAATGTTCACACTGGGAGTTATCTTGAGCCTCTGATAACTCTAATATCCTGTAACGAAGTCCAGTTTCTCTGGTGTTGGCCCCACCTCTGATTTGCCATATGGCCTTGTCCAAGGTGTTTAAGTCCTTTATGGTCGTGGTTTCCTTGTCTGTGAAATATGAATTGGTTTCAAACTATGCTCACAGAGGCCTAGAGCCCTGAGAAGGTGCCCTTTTGTGGCTAATAGGTGGTAAGTTGGAGCAGGCTCCATTGTTGACCCTTCTCTAACCACATGTAATTCATTTTGTATTTTGTAGGTCCAGATACAACTTCCTTTTATAAATTCCCTCTGCTTTAAAAAGATTTGAAAACTACTGTTAAGCAGAGAGTCGCTAAAAGCTCCTTTTAAGGTATGCATTTATACTACTCTATGTTATTCTTTTCCACAAAACTTTTTTTTTTTTTTTTTTTTTTTTTTTTTTTTTTTGAGATGGGTTCTCTTTCTGTCTCCCAAGCTGGAGGGCAGTGGCATGATCTCGGCTTACTGCAACCTCCACCTCCTGAGTTCAAGCTATCCTCCTGCCTTAGCCTCCTGGGTAGCTGGGATTACTGGCATGTGCCACCATGCCTGGCTAATTTTTGTATTTTTACTAGAGGCGGGGTTTCACCATGTTGACCAGGCTGGTCTCGAACTCCTGACCTCAGGTGATCTGCCTGCCTTGGCCTCCCAAAGTGCTGGGATTACAGGCGTGAGCCACTGCACCCAGTCCACAAAACATTTCTTGATGCCACGTGTGCCAAAACGAACACTGCTATGAGGGGAACCGTCAGGGATCCATTGCCTCAAAAATGCCAGTAACAACCACAAAACTTGGTGGCATACAACAATAGGCATTTATTGCTTGTGTGTCTGCATGTGGGTGATTTAGGCTGGGGGCTGGGAGGGCGGGGTGGTGCTCAGGACTTGGATGGCAGTCAACTGGGGCCTCACCCATTTGAACTTAGCTCCAGATGTGCTGGCTGTTGGCTAGGCAACTTGGCCCCCCTTCATGCATCTCTCATGTTCCCCCAGCAGGCTAGCCTGGTCATATTCTCACAGTGATGGCACGAGGTAAGAAGAGGGGGCAAAAAACACAAGAGCTTTTTCAAGATTTTCGAGTCTGTGCTTGCATCAAGTTTGTTATTGTTCTAATGGCCAAAACAAGTTGTATGGTCTAGCCCAAAGTCGGTGTGGGAAGGCACTTCCAAAGGGTGCAGATATAGGAGCGATGAAAAACAGGGCCATTAATACATTCAGTTTACCATAGGGAAATCATAAGTCTTAGGTTCTCACAAAAGTGGCCAAATAGGTTGCACTACAGAATCGAGGTTGGTCACTGATAAACAAAAAGAGATGGTAGCCTGGTTGATCAGAACAGAATAAATAAATATTGCCGGCCAGGCTTTAAGCAGGAGAGTATGTGCGTATGAAAGAAATTACTCTTTCAATGAACCCCAAACCTTAGATTTTTCTCTAAATCACTCTTCGAAGCTTTCCAAGGTTTTCCACTAGGTACCAATCAGGTTACATCACTCATGCATTTAATATTTGAGAAAGCAAATGCCCATGGAAAGCATAGGAAGAGTGAGAATGATTTCAGTGATGCCACGAGATTTGCAAACCTCAGAGTGTGTGTGAGATAGTATACTCCTTTCCCCTCAGAGTGTAAAACTGCAGTCTGCAAAATACAAGCCCACTGAATCAAATAAATGCTGAACCAAATAAATGGTGACTTATACCAATGCAGGGGGAAGTCTGTCCATGTTTGAATAAGAAGTTTGATTATGAACACTTTTGGCCTCACCTGCTGATTTTAGAATCTTGTTGAAGATACAATTCTACCCAGCACCCCCGATAACAAATTTTTGGATTGAAGTTGGGAGACACTGCAGACATGTCATGGGCCTTCCATCAGATCAGCACTGGGCATAGTTCTTTCCTACAGCTGTCTGTGAATCCTGCCCCCGCCCTTGGAGGTGAACACCAGGAGCTTCATGCCCAGTAATTCCTTTAAGCTGAATTTGAAATGTGGCCCCAGACTGAGCAGTGTTTCAGTGGGTGACACTGGATGATCTTTTACAAGATTTAATAAAAAACCCAAAGCCAAACACAAATGGTTCTGATGCTCACCTTGCCAATAACTTCAACCTAAATAACTTAACAGGTCAATTTGGGCTCACTGTCAAGAAATGGGTCAAGAGCAATATTACAAAGATTGAAGAGAAGGCATGTATGCTGCTCCAGCATTGTTTTAGATAGTGCATAAATAGAAGTAGTTATTTCTCTAGATGGGCGTCTGTCAAGCCTTCTCCCCAAGAAATGGCATTTGGGGTGTCACATCCAATTCAGAGATGTCAGTTGACAGCCTTTAAAATGTTCTTGGGATAACCCCTCTGGATAAGAAAAGCATGTCCTAGGCACTGTGACGAGTATGACCTTGTCATAGACATACACCAAAGCAGCCCTTGACAACAGCATCCATTTCTGCTCCTCTTTAGAGTGCTGAGTGACAACTGTGGTCAGATGAAGGTGGAAAGGGAACAAAAACATGAAACACAGTGATTTCCAATACATTTTTTTCCTTGTCTCAGGGCGAAAAATTACACCATTATGTCATTTTCGTGATGTGCTCATCAACAGGAGTGAAAACCTCATTTGTCATCTTTTGGTCTCATAGAAAATCAGAGTTTAGAGAATTCAGCTAGGCTGTCAGCATTCTTTGCTGTCAACAAGAACAGCTGAAGGAAGGCAGCAGGAACACAGGGCCAATGAGAGCTGCTGGGCCCAGATGCCGACGCCGACTGTGGAAAGTCACGGAAGGCTCTTCTGTTCCTCAGCGTTCCAATCCAATTTGCGGAAACTGTTTATCAGGTTTCCATGCAGACAGGATGTAAATATGTCACTGAAATCTGCAAATACAATAATGAAAACTGATATTTGTAATTGTATCTGTGTGGTCGTACTGACTCAAAACTAAATGGATTTCCAACCTAATATTGCCAAACCAATCCTTGAAAAATGTGAGACCCATTACAGTGGAAGAGTGGCGTCGCTTTGCACATCCTGACGCGATAGGGACATCTCTGTCATTTTGCGTGATTGAAATATTCTGCCTGTCTCCTGGATTTGCCTTGCCACAGTTTTAAACCCATCTTTTGTGCTGGAAAAGTAGATGCCATGTTCCTTCCATTGGCCCCACTCTGGAGAACAGGGTCTGTGCCATCCCAAAGAGAGGGATCCAGATGGACACTGCATCTTCCCTCGGGTGGCCTCCATGAAGCCCTCTCTTATTGTAAAGGGTTCAAAGCCTCATGCTGTCACTTACGGTCAAATGACAGGAATCTTTGTAAATCCCCACTGCCTCCTGTCGCCAGCTCAGCACAGTGCCACAATCCCAGAAATGTCATTCTAGCATTTAAGTCACTGAAACACATTTAAATCTTTACTATGGACTCTTAAATGGGTAGATGGGAGAACACTCTCTTAATAAGTCACATCTTACGAACCACCCATCTTTTCTCTCCCTCTCTCTCTCTCTTTCAATATTTCCAACACCAGGTATCTTTTCCCATCGCACATTCCTCAGAACTCTTCCTTCATCTCGGCCCACACAGATTCTCTCTTCTCCTTTCTTTTATTCTCTTGGACTCAGCTCTTTATTTTGTAGAATAACGTGGCTTCTCGATTCCCGTTCCCCACATTTTGTGACACAGAAGACCCTGGATGCCTGAGGAAGGAAGACTCCCTTTCCCCTCGTGTTGGGCGGAAAGGACTGGGAGAATCACAAAAATGTGTAACTTAGCGATTGAACCCGGGAGGCGGAGCTTGCAGTGAACCAAGATTGCGCCACTGCACTCCAGCCTGGTCAATAGAGACAGACTCCATCTCAAAAAAAAAAAAAAAAAAAAAAAGTAGTTTCTTTTTCCAAAGTCCTCATTACACTCCTGAGCCTCAGTTTCCTCATCTGTAGAGTGGGTATCATAGCAATAAGTCCCATATCTCAGGGTTATTGCCAGGCATCAGTGAAAACGGGGTATGAGCCCCCACCACCAACCTCGCCCCCTGGGATAGAGCATGTGCAGAGTTGTACAGTTCAGCTTCTCTAGTCCTTATTCCAGTGACATTTCAAAAATGTCCATCTTTTATTATGCTGACTCTCCTTTCTGTGATAAAGATTTGTTATAGTTGCACTTGCTTAGGGTGATTTTCTGATGTAGTGTATATTATTTCATATCTAGCATTTTGATGGGAGGAACAGTATTCTGCCTATTTTGCTATCCCCTATAGTATTCATCAAAATGCTTTAATATATTTAGTGCTCAATAAAAAATAAATGTTCACCAAACTGCATCACTGGATTTTGATATGAACCGGATCTCAACCCACTTTTTAGACAGAATGTCACATCTGGCAGGACTTAGGGCCACTTTAGAAACCTCAGGAAATGATAATAAGAAAACTGCTTGAAATGACAACACTGCCCATTGACTGAGATTTAGCATTATTCCCTTGGGGGAAAATACTTGACTTTAGTTATTTTCCAGCAATAAATGTACCTATTGTTTCTAGGTATATAATGCTATAGTGAAATTTGGCAAAGATTTCTGTGATAGCTTATAAAATATAAATGATTCAGATAAGAAGAAAATTTTAATTCCCTTTAGAAGAAGTTTCTGTCCAGCATAGTTATTTGTTCCTTTTCGATGAAGTTAAACTTTGACATTACTTTTACCCATACAGCTCTACCCTCCTGTTAAAACCTCACGGTTCCCAGGTAAACAAATGATTCTGATTCATGAGTCTTGTTTGAGAATAGCAGAGACTTTCAGAGTTTTGTGAGATTAGTCCTTTGTTGTCCAAATCTATAATATGCTAGTTTTTCTCTTTGTATATGGAAAAGCGTGCTTTGGCAAACTTCATTACAACTTAAATATGTTACTATTCTGTACTGGTTTTTCCTTCTCTCTAACCTCCTCAGTAGAAGCCAAGTTTTAAGTATTCAGAATCTTTTCACTTCCTGTATTTTCAAGCAGTTATTTCTCATATTATTTTTAGTTTGCTTGTTTTTAAGCAATTAAATGGTGACTCTGCAAAGCATGCAGCAGTGTCACATCTGGAAATTCAGATGTAACCATCACAGGGAAAATTTCATGTCCCTGGAGTCATTTTTGCCTCTTTTGTTTGAGAGTGCAAGTTTGCCAGCAGACAGAAGGAGGCATGGAGAGGGAAAAGAGAGGCAACCCCTCCACACTCCACCTTGGTCTGTACCCTTGAAAATGAGGTTGAAATAGTCAACCCTTGCAAAGTCTCTAAAGCAAGTTGGGAGATGCTTCCAGAAATGTAAATGAGGATTTACTTTCTTATGGGCCTCTCTTCCCTACTATTCTTCACTCATCCCACCAGAAATAAAAAGTAATGTTAAGACTTCTAATTTCCATGATGATGTCTCTGTCTAGAAAAATGATCCTATGGCTGAGCGCAATGACTCACGCCTGTAATCCCAGCGCTTTAGGAGGCCAAGGTGGGTGGATACCTTGAGGTCAAGGAGTTTGAGACTAGCCTGGCCAACATGGGGAAACACTGTCTTTACTAAAATACAAGAAATTAGCTGGGTGTGGCGGTGTGCACCTGTAATCCCAGCTACTTGGGAGGCTGAGGCAAGAGAATCACTTGAACCTGGGAGGCGGAGGTTGTAGTGAGCTGTGATTGCTCCATTGTCGCTGCACTCCAGCCTGGGTGACAGAGTGAGACTGTCTCAAAACAAACAAACAAACAAACAAAGAAAAATAATCCTATGTAAATAAAACAGTATTTCATGTCATTTACATGTATTTTTTTCTGATTATGCCAGTGATACATGGTCAAGATAAAAAAAATTATGAAATACAGAAGAAAACCACTGAAATCACGGTATCTAGAATCAGTCACTAACTTTAACATATCTCCTCATGTGTTGTGTGTACATGTATGTACACACTTGCATATACTTAGCCTTTAATTTCACTAAATCTTCACCTTCATACAAACAAATGAGAAAACTGCTTGAAATTACATTTCCATGTTTTCCCTACTACTCCTAATTGTGCGAAAGAGAAACATTTTTATATACTGGATGCAAAGTGAGCATTGAAGGCATATTTTCAGAGAACTAGTAATTTTGGAGCTTCTCACAGCCAGAATTTTTGAATGGGTAAGAAACAAAAAGAACAGAAGGCAGCAAAGGGTAGAGAAAATGGTTGAATAATCAGCTGTGTTGTTGAAGTGGGTAGAGGAAGGAAAGCTTGTGCCTATCACATCTGAGCTTTATTCAAAGGAAAGTGGTCTCCGCTTGATGGGCAGGATGCCAGAATGCTGTAATAAAGGAGCTATGTAGGGCTGCAACATGGTACTCTGGAAATACATTTTCCAATTAGTCATAAGTGTTTATTCATCAAGGCAGACCACAATGCTTTTGGTAACTCAGTTGTACAAGCAGCTGTAATTGGCAATTGAGAAGCATCAGTGCAAATGTTTTGATGCCTAATCCTGAAATTGTTCATGCTCCACATTTCCACGGAATGGTCCCTCTGTCCGGGAGTGGTGTCGGCAGAATGCCTGTGACTACAGGTTTGGGCCCTTTATAATCATCAAGCATTAAATTAGGTCCATCCTACAGATCTTGCCCTTTTTCCTAATCTTGCCCTTTTTCCTGAATGATTTGAGGAAGAGAAGTTGAAATGGATTGAAAAGTGTTCTTTCAGCAAGTTTGGTGGATATTTTAACTCTAATGGGAGACTTGAGAGGATGGCCAACCATGGCCAGGTGCGGTGACTCAAGCCTATAATCCCGGCAATTTGGGAGGCCGAGACGGGTGGATCACTTGAGGTCAGGAGTTCAAGATCAGCCTGGCCAACATGGTGAAATCCCATCTCTACAAAAAAAATACAAAAATTAGCTGGGCATGCTGGCGCATGCCTGTAATCCCAGCTACTTGGGAGGCTGAGGTAGGAGAATCACTTGAACCCAGGAGGCAGAGGTTGCAGTAACCTGAGATTGTGCCACTGCACTCCAGCCTGGGCAACAAGAATGAAACTCCATCTCCAAAAAAAAAAAAACAAAAAAAAGAGAGAGAGAGAGAGGATGGCCAACCTAAGTATATTTTTCCAGATCTTCAGGAATAAAACAGAAGAAAAGAGTTAGTATCAGAAGCCCTCGCTCCTTCCACATTTCAACAAGAAGCTCAGTTGGGCATGCCATGAAGCCTGGACTGTGGGAGCCCCTATGGCCCACTCCTGATAGCTCTGTTTTGGTAATGTATTACATTGGCCTTCTGGCCATTAATCTAGAACAAGTTTCAAGCTGGATAAGAGAGCTCCAGTGAAAAGAAGAATCCCACAGGATGTGTCCTGACCTTTAAAAAGAAAACCATCAGGACTGACAGTCTTTCACGTTTAAAAACAATTTTTTTTTTCATTTCTCAGTAGCATAGAGCTGCAAATGATTACTTAAAAGGGTCTCCCCCTTTTATTCTCCAAAGTTTTCAGGTACTTAGTGTGAGAGCCTTGTGACAATTAAATCAATTTCCACTGGAGTCCCCAGAGGTGGGACTTCTACAGTTTCCTCAAGGAGACATGTTAGACTAATAAGGAACCAGCAACTTATCTGAGAGGATGCTGCAAAGTAGAAAAATAGAATTTCAGGTCAAGGAAAAACTTTGTAGCAGAATTACCCCTTCCCACCGACTGAAAATTCAAGCTTATGAGATAATACAGTCTTATTTATAATGGGAAGAGGAGTGCAGCTGAAATTAGGCTTTGAAAATAGCTTTCTGATAGCACTATTTGACTCTTGAAAAAAGAGCTGTTATTAAAAAGAAATCTACTTCATTCTCCCTCCAAGTTTAAAATGTACTTTTCATTTCCAGAGGTAAAAAGGAACTCACTGATTTTGGTATGTAAAACTCATGGTACATAAACAGTTATAGATAACAATAACCCAAACATTCCATTTACAGTATAAAAGCAAAAGTAAATCACCACTCAATTACCCCTTGCCTATGTTTAATTCTGGTAATTAAAATGTGACGCTCCTTTGAGACCACAGACCACTTTTACAATCCACAACATCCAAGCATGACCCAACCAAGCATCCACTGCCTGTCTTCATCAATAGACAGCCGAACCTATCAGGGAAAGGCCATTTGATCCCTTTCCATGGGCATTATGGAGCAACTTTTGTCTGCAGAACTCAAGACCAAAAGATTAGAAGGCGAGGCACAGAACATGCATTCCACCTGAACTAGCTGGGAACTGATTGGAAGATCCAGAGCCACCTGCCCAGGTCACCAGGCTACCTTCCCGTGATGCGTCATAGGGTCTGCGTTGGGCAGGTCTCAGTGCAAGCAGGGGGTTCACTGAGCACATACAGCCATCGCAGGTGGTCTGAGCATCAAACATCACAGAGAATCCAGTGGGCAAAGTTGGGGAGTGGCAAGAGAAGGATGGAGAAAGCTGAGGTCCTAGCAGTTAGGGAAGGTTCCCAGAGGCTGCTAGTCTGAAGACTCCTGGGACCTCCTGATGTCTTTTAAGCCCACACATTGTGGCCCAGTGACTGATTTAGCACTGCTCTGTTTCACTGGCTCTGCTGGGCTTCAAGAGTCACCAATTCAGGACAGTCATTCAGTGTCTGTGGTTAGGGTTATGTTCTTTGCATGCACTGGGTTGCAAACAGCCAAGCAGGGCTGGCTTCATTGCCATTTAACCTGTGCGTTTGCACAGGAAGGACTCTTGATTTAATGTTCTCCTGTTACCATCTTGAAATCCTTGTTCATTTTTGTAAAAGAGTCCTCATATTTTCATTTTTCACAGGGCTTGCAAATTACGTAGCCAATTGTAGCATCTCAGGCTAACATTTCATCTGTCCCACCTAGAAATTGACTATCCCCTCCTCATGGGGGTTGGTGGGGGTGTGGTAATTGCTAGATTTAAATAAAGCCAGGAGCTCTTCTTGAAATACAGAGAGTAACTGTCAAAAACTGGTGCAGGGTTTTCTGGAGATGGGGCTGGGACCATCATGCCGAATAGGCAAAAACAAATGAAAGCTGCTCATCATGATAATTGGGACCCATTGACTGGAAGGTCAAGACAGGTGCTTTGCTAATTAATTGGGTAAATGTTGTTCCTTTTTTCCCCTTCCATATGGATTAGACTGTACTCTGCAGGAAAAAAAAAAAAAAAATCAAGGCTTGTCCTTAGAAGGTGAGTTTACTTTAATAAGTCAACTAATAGGTGGTCAGAAGACCTGTAGCTTGTGGGAATACTGAAAAGGGATTGGGGGTACACATGGAGCCCAAGCCCTAGAACGAGAGCCATCCCGACAAGCCACAAACTGTAGGGCAGTCGCAACAATACCACAAGGATAAACTTAGGGCAAAATTCAGAAAAGAAATTGTGGTAACAGACTTGGGACATTGTTCAGGAGTCAGGACCTAGTGGTTGAGGAATTTAAAAAGGGGGCTTCCTTGATGAGATTGGAGGGAAAGTCCAAGTCAACTGAAACATCATTCTTTATCATTCTTGTGCTGTAATCCGTTTCTAAAACTGCCCTGGCTATTCATCGGATAGCTTACATCTAACCCTTTTCTACCTTTTTGACTTTAACCTATTTATGGAGATTGTGATATGTAGCTTGCATCCTTCCCAGGACTATTTGAAGAGCGATAAGAGATAATGCAGGTGACAGCACTTTGCCAGCTGAAAAGCACTAGACAAAGGTGAGGCTCCAGCATCACATAACCTGCAACCCTACTTGCTGAGGCCAGGAGAGGCCTGGGCCAGGAGATGCTCTGTCCCCAGAAGAGCATGTGCACTTCAAGGAGGCAGGTGTGCTGATTCCATTCCAGGAGTTGATTATGTGTCCTCTAGAGGCCCCTGACATTTTCCAGCTCTACTTTGGAGGTGGTAGATTACTAGGAAATTTGTGTTCCTGCCCATGCAGATTCCCTCTTGCTCCCCAGAGCTCTTCCTCCCTGGTTTTGCCTCAGTGTGATTACTCACTAATCCCTTTCCCCTCTCACTTTTGACCAGACCCATATGTTGAACTCCAGAATGACTTGTGGATGGAGGCTTGAACTTGGAGCATTTGGTTGGAAAGCCACTCAAGGCTTTGACCATGAGGGATTTTCCAGGTTTCCAAATATATCCTCTTGTACCATCAAAATGTCTTAGCTCAGATCATTTTCATATTGTGGTTCTGTGTGTGTGTGTTGGTTGTATTTAGCAGGGGAAAAAAAAGGTCATGGGCCAAAAACCCATTTGAGTTTGTTTGGATGAGTAAGAAATGACGGGAATTCAGAGTGCACAAGATTATAAATATTACAGAGGTTATTCAAAATCTCATTTATTTTTAGTCTGACTGCCTCTTTACCCTACATATTTAAATTCCATTTGCAGCCACCGACCCTGATACTCTTAAAGAAAATAACAACAAACAAGCTACTGCTAAGGGAAATGTAAATTGGTTTGTTTGCTTCTTTACACTCCTGGGCAGTGGAAACATAAGCAATTGTTATTCCAAGGGTCTCATTGAATATACAAAATCTTTGTCTTTCTTAGGAATTGCTTTAAAGGTTAACCACTTTCCAAAGAATTCTTTGTGTCTTGAAACCAATTTTATGCTCCTTTTGTCCAGCTACAAAGTTCTTTAAAACTTGTTAAACTTTCCCACACAATCACATTTGCACTCACTTAGAAAATGGAGAAAACAGTTTGCTTTGGGAAAATTTGTTTGTTGCTCTTCTTTGACATTTACAAAGTCCTCATAGTGTGCTGGGAGCTGCAGTGCAGCTTCTAGAAGCTGCCCTTGGAAGCATTTGTGTTCAAAGGGACAAGGGACCAAGCTTCTGAGATTCTCGCTCTGGGTTGGAGTAGGGCACAAATAACAGCAGTGATGATGGCAAGAGGAATCTGTGCTCAAATGTGGCCCCATGCTCATCCCACCAAATTCCCAGGCCCCAAGGCCCTTCTTCCCTGGATAATTTTTCCCAGCAGCTTGTTTTATGCACTCAGAAATGTTCCTTCCCATGTACATTCTCATTCCCCTTCTACTCACTTTTTACTGTAAATGATTGTTTATTGTATACAAGCCAAGTTTGTGTGCTCTAGGAATGTCTTCCAATACTACTATCAAAGAGAAATAATACAATGTCCAGTGCCCTTGAATGAAGTGCGGGACAACAACGAGCAATATCTCAGCAACATAGATGTCTTCTACTTTCCCCCTGGGATGAGAAATATCATGCCTAAAATCCACAACCTCAACTAACAAAAAATTCAGTATTTTCATACACATAAACTACCCAGGTTTTAAAATGATTTTTTTAAAGTGTGGAATCACTCAACAGACACTTAAAATGTGATTTGATTTACAGAAATTTCATTCAAGAATTTGTGAAAAGAAGGTACATTTGTGCCACAATATTTCCATGTACATACAAGTCTCCCACTAGGTAGTTAACAAGCATGTGTCAACCACCAATAAGAGTTGAGAGCTCAGATTCGGATTTGCCTTTTTAAAACATTGTTTCTCAACAATTCAAAAGGAGTTCTCGCCTGCCTTGCACAATGGAGACCCTTTCTATTAAATCGTAATACAGGCACTTCTTTCCCTCTAATGATTTATCAAACATTTTTTTTAGAGGTCCAGAATGAGTCTCTTTGGGCATACTGTCTGTTTCATAATAAGCTGTATTTGTTCCCAATGTATCACTGCTCAATGATACAAACTGCCATTGTAATTATAGCCCATATAGGCTGTAATTGTTCAACAAAGGGTGATTCAATGAGGTCAAAACAGAATTTGAAAGCCGTTATAGCAAAGCAGGTTGGGCTGATGATGGTGCACTAGTAACTCATTGCCCTACTAATTGGAAGGCACAGATGTGGCTATAGAACCAGAAGCTCTTTTGGCCTGGGTGAGAGACAAGCTGACATAATCAGCCAGGGCTTGTGAAGATGCACGGGGCTGATGCCAGAGGACCCGTGTGCTGAGAAGACGCCCGGATGTCAGCTCCTGGCTATGCCATGATCCTTATTTCCATCTGGACTTCAAATATCAATGTGGAAACCCAACCAAGGTTTTGATTCCTCGTGACCTGAAGAAGTGCTAGTTCCCTTACAAGGGCAAGTAGAGATGTACCACCAATGTTAAGTCTCCAAAAATAGCCACTGAAACATATAAACTCTCACCACACAATTTGTTAAAATTTAATATGCATGACTGATATGCATGTGTGTCCCCTCCAAATCTCTTGTTGACATGTGATCCCCAACGTGGGAGGTGGGGCCTGGTGGGAGGTGTTTGAGACATGGGAGCGGATCCCTCACGGAAGGCTTGGTGCCCTTCCCACGGTAATGTGTTACTGTGATATCTGATTGTTAAAAAGAGTCTGGGACCTCCTTCGTCTCTCTCTTGCTCCCTCTCTTGCTATGTGACATGCCTGCTCCCCCTCTGCCTCCTGCCACGAGTAAAAGCTTCCTAAGGCCCTCACCAGAAGCAGATGCTGGCACCATGCTTCCTGAACAGCCTGCAGAAGCATGAGCCAAATAAACCTCCTCTCTTTATAAATTACCCAGCTTCAGGTATTTCTTTATAGCAACACAATGATCGTCTTAACTATATCAATTAGAATGCATTTGGCTTCTTTTTAATTCTCTTGGAATCTCAATCCTAAGCACCAAGTCTTCGTGTGATCATGTCCTAAGGCAAGAAGAAGGAGGGTAAGAAGACAGCAAGAATCTGTTTCCCACAGCTCTTTCCCCCATGTTTCATTGGCTGGAATTGGGTCACATGTTCACCAGTACACCAGTCACTGGAAAGGGAAAAAGACTTCTATGGTAGACTTAGGTTAGTCATTGTTCATCTAGAGAGGCAGAAGCTGTGAAGAGGGGACCTCACTTTCCCAGAAAATACAGCCAACACTATCTGAATGTAATTAGGGTGCTAACTTTTATCCAGTCCTAAGAGGATACAAAAGAACAATCAAAGCTATGGAAAACATTGCCTCCTAAACTAAACTGAAGCCATGTAGCCTGGTGGATGAATGGTAACTTGGAGAGATGTTGCTCTGGGCTGCTTTGTCAAATGACTCACTCCCTGCTATGCGTCCTTGGGCAGTTCTCCGTGGATCTAAGCCCCAGTCTGAGCTTCTCTCAAAGGAGAATAGTGTCATTTACCACCTCCTGGCCTCACAGTTGGGTTGCGTGATGATTAAAAGAAGCCCCCATAAGAACTGTGAATTTCTCAGCTTAAAGTATGAAGTGCTGACTTTTCTTTGGATGACAAATGTCAAATTGCTGAGCAGAAAATCACCATTGGCATGCCTCTCAAAGTGGCTTGGAGTCCATAAGACCCAAGTATGGAGCCCTCTATTGACAATTCTGATTTGATTCCTCTAGGCTCTCACCCTTCTTTTCCCAGCTTTTCTCTGCTGCACTTGGACTCTCATTCCTGCTCCATATCCCACCTCCCCCCAAAGCTAGGAGCACCAAGAGTTTGAGTAATAGGTCAAGGGTAAAAGTGAGAGTGTGATGAAGGAGTTGAGGAATAAGGGAAAGGGGAGAGCTAAAAAGATCTACTTTGGTTTCCTCTGGCAAATATCAAATCCTGTTTAAACCCACTATTGTAACACTTCAACTAGATCATTAAATGCTTATATGGTGCCTAAGACTGGTACATTGTGGTCTCTTGATAGCAGGGTTCCATGTGTTTAGGGTTTCAAGCTAATATGTCTTGATTTCCAAAGCCACCCCTTCTGATGGTGGTGTGGACGCTGGTGCAGCTATGTCCAAACAGAGCAGAGAGTGCCCAGGCAAGCTGTTCTATTTTGGACATGCCAGTCCTTGTTTTTTAGACATTCTACTTAAAGACACAAACCAGTGCAAACACAGACCCATTGCTGTTATATTTATTTTTATCTATTTTCAAAAACAAATGAAAGTGGCCTTCATTTAAAGATATAGAGAGTAGAAGTTTTGAAAAGAAAGAGAGCTTATAAATAATTTAAAAGAAAGATATATCAAATGGTGATTCTGAAAGGAAATAGAATGAGTATGAAATTCCACAGCTTTAGACAAATGAAAACCCGATAGGTTATATAATTCTCTGTATGTAATTTTTTTGTTGTTGCTTTCATTTTTTCTTCCTCTCTATCTCTATATGTTTCTTTGAAAGACACATTTAAGGTGGAAAGTTAAACTAATAGCTGCTATTAAATTCAAAAAGAAATGTCATCATGTATTTTATCTTAAATTCTTCTTAGAATAAAGTAAAGCACTTGAGTAATTAGTTGGTCAATCATGTTGCTTCTTACAGAAGAGTCATTGTGGAACATCAAAGAAGAAAATATCTTTAGCTCTGGTTTTGTAGAAGATATAATATGGTTTCTCAAATTAAATGCTTCTTAAAGCAAATCTTTTAAAAAGCAAATGGCATATTACCTTATTTTGGTAAGCTAAGAGATAAAGGTAACTACAAAATGTATAAATCATTTCTGTTTGCTGTCCCCAAAGCTTCTTGTTCATCTATAAAATTTCCCAGTCTGCCTTTGGACATTGTGTTCCTTAGTTACCAAATCAGACAGCGCTCCTTTCTTCCTTTGTAAGCAACACCTATGGCAGATTTTGGTAGGGAGCCTCTTCTTCAGCCATGGGAATTGACACAGTGTAATGGAAAGAAGAGGCTCTGAAACCAGACGGGCACAGGTTCAAATCCTGTTCCTGCCACTTATAGCAGGAACCTTGGGCAGTTTGCTAAGCTTTCCTTAGCCTCAGTTCTGTCTAAAGTCAAATAGGGGTCAAATAGGGGTAATAGTACCTGCTGGCCTCCTCCACCTCAGCCACCACACCAAGTCCTGTTTATCAGGCCCCTCTCAATAGACACACATCTGCCCTCCCGCTGCCATTCCTTCCTGGCTCTACTGAATTCAGCCCGCCATTTTCTCTCACTGGAATTACCACACAGCCTTCCCTCCGATCTCTGCTTCGGTTCTTGCCCTCCCCCATCCATCCTCCATATTGTGGTCAAAGTGAGCTTGCTAAAACACAACTGAATCATGTTACTTCTCCTCCACTACATATTCTTTACTGACTTGGTAAAGACCCATTGTCATGACCCTGGGACCAAGTCCAAGCCCCTTCATACATACCAGAAAGCCCTTCTCCATCTGGCCCTGCCTATTCTGCCTGGCTCTCTCACCAACCCCAACTCACTCCAGGTTCAGCCACAGTGAATTCTCCTTTTCAGGGAACCTGTCAGACTCTGTTTCCAAATGGAGGCTTTGCCTAGATTTCTGTCTGTCTAGAACACCCCTCCTCCCTGATCCTCTGCTGAAGTCTCACCATTCTTACACCCTGCTCAGATATGTCACTTTCTTCAGAAGAACTACCTCGGGGTTCCCTACCACCTTCCCCACCGCTGCCCCCAAGATCCGTGAGAGAGTTTTTCTCCTGTGAGTTTCCTTAGCACCTTGCACTGTCATGAGCCTATTTACCTCTTGTCTCTCCCACTAGCCGTGGGCTCCATGAGGGAGAAACAAGGTTTTCCACATTTTGACATCTTCAGGGCTCGGCTCAGTTGCCTCATAGAATTTGCTTTAAAAATATAAACAAAATGAAAACATGAGTTGATGAATATATTTCAGGGTTTTGTGTGGATTAAATGAGATAAAATAGAAAAATTACTGGAAATATTGCATTCACTCAATAAATGATAATCATTATTACTATTACTATTGCTACTATGGTTATTAATATTTTGCATAATATCGTACTGCTTTTAGATATGATTGTGTCTTCTGCCTATTGAAACACATGAGCAAATGTCTCGAGGACTTTGGACAATTTTTACTCCAGATATATGATGAAAACTGCTATAGGCGATGGTTTTGTTAGGTCTTTGAAAAATTGTGCCCCTACCTCCAGTTCCTTTATTTTCTGGTTTGAGTGCCTCTTGCAACCTTTTAGAAATAAGTGGGTTTATTCATTGTAACATGCACTTTTGCCAGTTGGTTTTCTTCTATGTAACCCCTTGCGTCCCTATTCAACAGAGGCTAGTAATTACCATAGCAACCGCAGCATGTGGTGTCTATGCGCTCTCAGAAACAAAGCACATGCTTTAAAAAAAATTGCACACACACACACATTAATTTGTAACATGAAATTCTGTTTCATGGTGTTTATGAAGGGGAACCACGCCTCCCAGTAAACCGATTCACCTTCCTCACTAGACCCAGGGCTCAAACTGCTGTTCCCTCTTCTCCCCACCCCCGACCCCACAGCACTCCCTAAGTACATATTGATTCATTTTAAAAATGAAATTTTTGTGCAATGGGAAAAAAGTATGGAAAGGATTCAGTTGCAGTGGGAAGGTACAAAGGTCAGTGAGAGGGTGCACAGCCCCATATAGCGGTTGTTCCTGTCTGAATGATGATTATACTACCAAGGGGATTCATTAAAATGGAGCCTATTGCTGTTACACTGAATGAGGCGCTCCATAAATTCTGCTGTGAGCTTGTCAGGGGCTAAGTCCATATGTAATGCTTAAATACAGCGCCCGCATCTGCATGCTGGGGTTTGCACCCCAACCCTCCTCTGCCTCCTCAAATGCTGGGTGTAGCACATACTCACTCCAGCCCAATCAAGAACCCAGGACCTAAAATCCTGTGCGTAACGCAGAAATTCCCGTGTTTCCAGCAAGACATGAGGTTTTAGAATGCGACAGAATCACGAGGTGGACTCTGGTTCTGGGTCCCAGGAGGGGACCAAGAAGGCTTTGGTTATATGAAAGGAAATATCTTGGACCCCCCAAATCACTAAGCTGAAAGGAAAATTCAAGATGGAAACTGCTCTGGGCAAACCTGCCTCCCATTCTATTCAAAGTCATCCCTCTGGTCACTGAGATAGCTGCATATTCTAATTGTGTCTTTGGGAAAAGCTTATCAGAAACTCAAAAGAATGCAACCATTTGTCTCTCACCTACCTGTGACCTGGAAGCCCCCCTCTCTGCTTTGAGTTGTCCCTGCCTTTCTGGACAGAACTGATGTACTACTTACATATGTTGACTGATGTCTCATGTCTCCCTAAAATGTATAAAACCAAGCGGTTCCCAGACCACCTTGGGCACATGTCATCAGGACTTCCTGAGGCTGTGTCACGGGCGCACAGGGCACGCATCCTCAACCTTAGCAAAGTAAACTTCATAAATTAAATGAGACCAGTCTCAGCTTTTCTGGGTTTACAGTTAGAGCAATTTCAGGCTGTGTGTTATTGTGACCTCTCCACACCATCCACTTAAGAAAGAGGGTGGAAGCATGTGGCAGGGAGTGTTCAGGGTACGGATGACTCTTGGTGTCATTAGTCATGAGCACAGGCAAGTGACAGAGGGTGAACTCTTTCTGGTCAGCCTTCTTAGGTCACCTGAAGAGAGAAGAAATCCTGAGGAGAAACCCTGCTTCAACCAGACCTTTTTTTTCAGTTGTTGTTTAAACCCAGTCAGTGGGAAGCCTCTTTATGAGTTCTGTAGTTGAAACTCTGAGTTTTTTTTTTTTTTAATTGCTTTGGTCTAAGGAAAAAAATAATACATTCTAGTGAGAGGCTTCGCAGGGCCCCAGAGCTATCTGAAACTTTCTGTTCTGCAAGGAATTTGGTTAGGCGGCCTTCTCGAATACCAGGGCATTCTCTCTCAGAAAATGGAGCTCAACAAGAACTGAGGGCAGGCCAGGGCGGGAGTGGGTTGGCAGCTGTATGCTATTCAGCTTTTACCAAGTATTGGGTGAAATGCACTAAATGTAAACGGGAATTCCTGGTTGCTATTTCCCTGCTTGGCTGGAGGAGGTACTGACACAGGTATCAGATAACTGATATTGAAACGAGAATTCACAATTTTTATTGACAACTTGGAAAAGTCAACTGGAGACACACAGTTCTCTTGGAAGCCACTTCCTTTGACCTTCCTGACCCAGTGTCTCCAAAAGCAGGTGAGGATGAGGCTTCTCTTTGTCCAGGTGGGGACACGGTCTCTCCCGCCCCTCCGGCGGCCTTGTAGAAGATAGCCACTAGAGGGCGCCTTTCGCCCAGCCGTGGCTCCAAGCGCTAAACCTGCTTCATAGGAGAGCACACTAAGCTGAGAAGGAGGCAAGTCAGTGACGTGAGGAATTATTATGCACAGTTCATTTCCTTATAATTTAACTCTCAGAGTAACAAAAGCATAATGTATAGCCTAGTTTTCGGGTCTGATTTACAACAATTTAAACTAAAAGATGATTTCTGCCTCACCCACCCCCCTTCTAATCACTTCTGCTATCAGCAACGGAGAATTTTGTATTTCATCACTGCGTCCTCCTAGGGACACAGATCTGAGAAGAGGAAATTTTAAAACAGGGTTCCTGCAGCAGAGATGGATGCAAATTTTCACTTTCTGCTTCAAATTTCATTATAGCCTTGCTAGTTAAAAAACAAAAGAAGAAACAAAATTTTACGCCTTTATTATGGTTGTTTGGTTAGTATCCCTCACTACTTTTAAACACCCAGAAGTCCAAATGGGGCAAAACACTTTTGTTCCCAAAGGGCTTATGGAGTCAGTTTCAAACCCAGAGGTAAAAGGAGTGAGCTTGTCGCACCTCCCCCGCCCGTCTCCCCAGTGGTTCCCTCTGACCCACCCTCCAGCGGCTGACCCTTTTTTTCCTTCTCCCCAGCCCTTCCCTGTAGATTCCAGCCTACTTTGAAGTCTCCTTCCTCTGGCTCCTTGAGCACTTACTGACTCTACCAGCAATTTAGCATTGTGTATCTGTTGTCTCGTTCACTAATTGCTTCATATGTGTATTTTTTCTTCTCCCCAAGGAAAAAGAAATAACATTTTTTTGAGTGCCTACTTTGTCTAAGGCTTTTGGCTAAGGGTATTGCCTGTGATTTCCTTTAATCTTTTAAGCAACCCTATGCCTTAGATGCAATTGATTTCATTTTACAGATGAGGACACTGAGTCAGAGAGGCTAAATCACTTACACAAGGTTACATTACAAATAAAAGGCAGGATTGAAACGCAGGTGCCTCTTGCTGTTATATCATTCTGATACCCACTTTGATTGTAAACAAGGTGAGTGTCTCACCCTTCCACACTTTCAGCACCAAGCAGAATGATAGGTTGATATAAAAGGAGAGAAAAAATCATTCACTGAGGTGCTCAAAATTGTTTCCATCTGTTGATTAGGGTTGGCAAGTGAGTAATCAAGTGGCACCCATAAGAGAACAATGGTTTTTTTTTTAATAAATATCTGGTGCCTCCCAGAACAACTCTTAGGGCACTGGGCCACTACAAAAGCATTCGAGCAGGAAGATAAAGCCCCCGAATAAAGTCAGTGAGGAGATGGTCTCTAAAGACCCGGTGGAACCTATAAACCAGGATGCTCGTACTCATCTCCGGTTGACTCTGCACTTTAGGAAGGAAGGGAAATTGGGGGCAGAGGAATGTTGATTCCTAACCTCTGAGACCACACTAGTAAAACATATGGAACCGATAAGGAAATTATCATAGTCCCTAAAGAGTGGTTTTAAGAACTCAGAATTTCATTGCATTTGGGGACTAAAACACAAAAAAGGAAGCATCTTAGGGTTTCATGTTTATCTTATTTTTGAATTAAATGTTTTTCCAGCTTTATTGAGGTATACTTGACAATTAAAACATATATATTTACAGTATAAAGGTGATGTTTTGGTATATGTATAAATTGTTTAATAATCACCACAATCAAACTAATTAACATAGTCATCACCTGGCATACTTACCATTTTTTGTGTGTGGCAAGAACATTTAAGATCTATTAGAAATTTTCAAGTATACATTATTTTTAAACTGAAATTTTATTTTATTTATTTATTTATTTATTTATTTTTGAGACACAGTCTTGCTCTGTCACCCAGGCTGGAGTGCAGTGGTAAAATCTCAGCTCACTGCTACCTCTGCCTCCCAGGTTCAAGTGATTCTCCTGCCTCAACCTCCCTAGTAGCTGAGATTATAGGCGCCCACAGTCACACCTGGCTAATTTTTGTATTTTCAGTAAAGACGAGGTTCTACCATTTTGGCCAGGCTGGTCTCGAACTCCTGACCTCAAGTTATCCGCCTGTCCTGACCTCCCAAAGTGCTAGGATTACAGGCTTGAGCCACTGTGCCTGGCCTAGTATACATTATTATTAACTATAGACACCGTGCTGTATGACAGATCTCCAGAACTTCTTTATCCTAACTGAAACTTTGTACCCTTTGACCAATGACTCCTCATTTCCTCCCCACCTCCCAACCCCTGGCAACCACCTCCCTGCTTCTATGCGTTTGACTTTTTTAGATGCCACATATAAGTGAGATCCTGCAATATTTTCCTTTCTGTGCTGGCTTATTTCACCTAGCACAGTACCCTGCAGGTTTACCTACGTTGTTATAAATGTCAGAATTTCCCTCTTTTATAAGGCTGAATAGTATTCCACTGTGTGTGTGCACATGTGTGTATCATATTTTCTTTATCCATTCATCTGTTTATAGACACTTAGGTTGAGTCCATACCTTGGCTATTGTGAGTAGTACTGAGATAAACATGGGATTACAGACACATCTCTTTGAAATACTGATTTCGTTTCCTTTAGACTGATACCCAGAAGTGGAATTGCTAGATCATATGGTAGTTCCATTTTCAAAATTTTGAGGAGCCCTTCCATATTGTTTTTCACAATGGCTGTATGAATTTACAGTCCTGCCAACAATGTACAGAGCTTCCCATTTCTCCACTCCCGTGCCAACACTTATCTTTTGTCTTTTTGATAATAGCCATTCTACTTGGTGTTGAGGTGATATCTCATTGCATATCAATTTGCATTTCTCTGATGATGAGTGATATTGAGCATTTTTTCATATACGTGTTAACCATTTGTATATCTTCTTTAGAAAAATGTCTATTCAGGTCCTTTACACATTTTAAAATAGGGTTGTTTCAGTCATTTAAGTTCCTTATCTATTGTGGATATTAACTCCTTATCAGATATGTGGTTTTCAAATACTCTTTCCCATTCCATAGGCTGCCTCTTTACTCTGTTGATTGTTTCTCTTGCTGGGCAGAAGGTTTTTAAGTTTCAGGATACAAAATTACTATGTAAAAATTAGTAGCATTTCATATACTATCAATGAACGATCTGAAAAAAATCTAAAAAAAATCTCATTTGCAATAGTATAAAAACTATTCAGAAATACATTTAACCAAGGAGGTAAAAGATCTGTACACTGACCAGTATAAGACATTAATGAAGGAAATGAAGAAGACACAAATAAATGGAAAGACATCCTGTGTTGATGGATTGAAAGAACTAATAATGTTAAAATGTTCACATTACCCAATCTGTAGCAATCTACAGATTCAATGCTGTCCCTATCAAAATTCCAATGGCATTTTTCACAGAAATTTTCCTAAAATTCATATGGAACTAAAAGAGACCCCCCAAAGAGCCAAAGCAATCTTGAGCAAAAAGAACAAAGCTGGGAAGCATCACAATACCTGATTTCAAAATATACCACAAAGTTATAGTAAGCAAAATGGCATGGTACCAGCATAAAAATAGACTCATGGACAAATAGAAGAAAATAGAGAGCCGAGAAATTAATCTCTGCATTTATGGCCAATTGATCTTCAACAAGAACACCAATAAGACACAATAGGGAGATGATAGTTTCTTCAATAAATGTTGTTGGGAACATCGGATATCCATGAAGAAGAATAAAACTGGAACTTTATCTCACACCATATAGAAAAATCAACTCAAAATTGATTAAAGACTTAGATGTAAGACCTGAAACAATAAACGACCAGAAGAAAAGATAGGGCAAACGCTTCTTGATATTAGTCTGGGCAATGATGTTTTGGATATGACCCCAAAAGCATGGGCAACAAAAGCAAAAATAGACAAGTAGGATAGCATCAAACACATCTTGGGGGTTTTGACTGTTAAGATTGCCAAGAAGCTAACTAATGCCTAACTTTAAGGGTATCCCAAGAGCTGCATGATCACAGCACTCTGCACAGCTTTGACATGAGTCCTTGGATCTTTGTGCCATTTTTGAGTGAAAAGTTCAGGATGGAGGAGAAGGAAAAGTGCTGAGCTTTGAGGACAGAAAATCAGACAAGCTTCATTTCTGCTTCCGCTTCTGCTTCTTATCTGTTCTGTGACCTTGAGTCTATGACTACACTTCTTTGGGTCAATTTTCTCGTATTTAGAATGGGAATAATGAATAGTACCTACTCCTTAAAGTCAGCATGAGGATGAAATCAAATAAAGAGTGGGCAACATGAATTTAGGAAAAACCTGGGGCTCGGATTTAGCAAGACTGTCATGAAGAAAACCCCTCAGCTTTACCTACCCACTGAGGTAGAGGCCATAGCTTATCAGTTCTAAGATACCATGGGCTGTAAGATATGACATGGCTTTATGCATTACCAAGAATGAAAACCGAAACAAAAACAAAACAACCCTACCAATTAAACTCTGCATTTCATTGATTATAAGATACATCCCAACATTAAAAATGCTCAAATGGGGAAAATTATCTTAAGAAAAAATTCATTTAAAAGTGAATGAACTGTAGTACTTGCTAAAAAGCTTCTAAGGCGACCGGGTGTGGTGGCTCACGCCTGTAATCCCAGCACTTTGAGAGGCCGAGGCGGGCGGATCACGAGGTCAGGAGATCCAGACCATCCTGGCTAACACGGCGAAACCCCGTCTCTACTAAAAATACATAAAATTAGCCGGGTGTGGTGGCAGGCGCCTGTAGTCTCAGCTACTCCAGAGGCTGAGGCAGGAGAATGGCGTGAACCCGGGAGGCGGAGCTTGCAGTGAGCCGAGATTGCGCCACTGCACTCCAGCCTGGGCGAGAGAGCGAGACTCCATCTCAAAAAAAAAAAAAAAAAAAAAAAAAGCCTCTAAGGCAAGTAGCTGTGGAGTGGTTTCCACAACAAAGGTTGTAATGAGCACATCTGATCAACTGGGAGGGAAGGATGGGATGAGAGGTTGACAGAAATCGAATTGTAAGCCAGGGACTGGGCATGGGGTAGGGGGCTCTGGGAGCTCCTGCTATAAAGTGTATTTTAAGGGAAGAAAAAGTCAGAATCTGTAATGAACCTGAGGGTCAGAAGGATCTGCTAATTTTAAGAACAGCAACATCGTAGCTGTTTCTTGAATTCACTCTGATGCAATCACTCTAGAGCAATGTGGGCATCCTTAGGAGGAAAGGATACAGGAGAAAAAGAGGAGCAGGCTCACCAACTCAGGGGATTTGGGCTCAGCCATTTGCAGAGGACCCCCGATCAGGCTAATGCAGGCAAGAGGGTGATGTCTTCCATCTGCTTTCATGCTCGACTGCAGCCGGCAGGGACTCTTGAGGATAGAGAGTGATGATGCTGCAGCCACTCGCTGTCCATCCGCAGGTCCCTAGCAGCAGTGGGCAGGAGCAGTAGAGGTGACTGATGACTGGCACTGCAGAGGCCAGGGTGCTTCAGGGAGCAGCAGCCAGAAGGGCATTCAGGCAGCAGCAATTGGCAGCCTGAGGCAGCAGAGGGAAGCTGCGGCAGGGCTGATGCCTGAGTGCACAGGTGACACCTTCCGGGGCCTCCCTGCAATACCTGGCAGGAGGAAGAGACCTTGAAAGTAATCTGGAAATCCTACCTATGCTGATGGGGCGAGGAACCAGAGAGCCCAGAGCGCTTAGGTTAATGGGATCTGATTTATATTCACAAGCGGCTGAGGCTTGGGATCCTTCCTGTAACCTTTTAGACGCCTATTGCTGAGTAAATACTAAGTTCCCTTTCCTTCCCTTCCTTTATCTAGAAGGCTTGCATTTGGGGACCTTATCCTAATTTATCAATGTGATATTAAGACTCAGTCCATCTATGATCATGTTTTTCCTAAGCTTTATTAAGCAAAAATAGAGTCAAGTTGTATTTAAAAAGATCTCCCAAGGTGCCAATTCAAACAAAATGCATTCTTCCCAATGTTGCTTCTCTCAGCTCTGTAATAAGCCAATGTGAATCCAAATGGATGAGGTTCTGGAAGGCATACCAGGCTCACTCTTGTCTCAGGGCTGGTGCACCTGCTTTCACACTGTTGGTGGGAAGAACGTTCCAGGGAGTTTGTGTGTCTTATTCTTTTGAGTCTTTGTTCAAAGGTCACTTTCTTAGTGAGATCTACCAGACCACCTTAATTAAAATTGCAGCCGCCCACCAGCCCCACGTCCCTCCCGTGCGTGCTTTTATTCCCCATCATATTCATGACCACCGATGCACGTTTTAGTAATAATTTGTTTATTGTTTGCCTCCTGCAGTAGAAGGACAGAAATTTTTTTTCAGTCCTGTTTATTCACATATCTCAGAGCCTGGAGGGGTGCCTGACATGTGAAAGCCCTCAAATATTTATGTGAATGCTATGAAAATGTCCCACCCTCATTAATATTTCGGCTATTTGACATTGGTTGGGTTGAAAGTGGGATTTTATTTTCTTAGCATCTTTCTTAATATATCTAAGAATTCTTTCTTGCTACATTTAATTCTGGATAAAGGAAAAAGTATGCATAAAAGAATAAGAAAAATGCCATATAGAAAGCAAATGAAGGCTCACAAAGCCAGCATGTGGCAACAAAACCAAAGGAAGATTATTCAGTCCCAGAAAGCTAAAGTCTCCATACCAAGTGATAATATAATGATAACAATAATAATAGTAATAGTGATAGCTGCTGGCGGGTACCACCTGCAATCCAGGGCTTCATTTTCCAGACATGTAATTAGTATCATAGAATTGTCTTTCAGGAGCTTAGAATTCCTGTGACCTTATTGGGGCAGGGGGTGGGAAACTACAAGGGAACTGACATGAAGATACATAATAACAGGAAGTGGGAGTGGCAAAAGGAAAAGGAGGAGGAGAAACAGAAGGAAAGTAAAAGGGAGCAGGCCAATATCCCCAGCTGCCCCCACCCCCTACCCACCCAGAACACTCATTTCACGGTCTCCACTGTTTCTGCCCTCTGTTCCAGCATCAACCTCGGCTCAGGTGGGATTCTTTTCCTTTAATATGTCAAATGTTTAAAATCATCTGCAACATCTCTTTGGAGGAATTAATGACAAATAAGGCATCTTAAAAAATTGCTTAAGATACCTTTCTATAATGGTTTAAAAGTGTGAGTATCCCAGCTCAAGCATAGCCCTCAAAGCTTCTGAATACCACAGGATAAAGGAGCTCCCAGGGCTCCTTGGAGGAAAAACTGCATCAGCAGGTTTGGAAATTCAGCCTTAAGCCCCTGGTACAAAGGTGAAGAGGGAATTAGGGGTGAAGTGAATCTGGGAACTCAGCCTCAGTGGTTTGTGGCACACATGAGCTCACAGTCACTCTGACTTCCTTCCAGCACATTGAGCAAAGCTGAAAGCATCCACTCACTTGGAGGAATATACCAGGAAGCTAGGCATGACAACTAAAATACCACCCTGTCCATTTTCAATCCAAATGAAACAACGGTCAGGATTTGGAACTGAGAAACCGCAGTGATGAATCAAAGAGCCAAGAGAGAAAGACTCTAAACTTCCGTTTAAAAAGGGTTTGTCCTCAGGAGGAGCAGAGTGACATAGATTAGTGCCACTGCTTTAGTTTCAGATGGAGAAATTATGCCAGGAGGGAGAGTTGCTGTGATTTGCTTCATATTACACAGGTGGAGCAGAGTTTTTAATAATTACTGGCTGACAGCAGCTGTGTTTTTTAACACCATAGCAACAATCAACTCCTAGTTTATTCTGAGTTGATAAAATTATCCAGGCCACAAAGACATTATTAAAAATAAAAATGTCTGTTCCATGGATTTAAGGCAGCGCTTCTCAAATTTTACTGTGCTTTGGAGTCAACAGGGGCTGCCAACTAAAAATGCAGATGCCATAGACTTAACCCCTGAGATTCTAGATCATAGTATTTGAGAGCGAAGTCCCAGAAATCTGTACTGCTAACAAGCTCCCTAAATGACTCACACGTGGGAAGTTCACGAACCATCCTTTGAGAGATACTGCAAACCAGGTGTGGTGGCTCACGCCCGTAATCCTAGAACTTTGAGCGGTCGAGGCGGGAGCATCGCTTGAGCCCAGTAGTTCAAGACCAGCCGGGACAGCAAAATGAGACCCCGTCTCTACAAAAACATTTTAAAAACTAGCCGGGAGTTGTGGCAGGCACCTGTGGTCCCAGCTACTTGGGAGGCTGAGGCAGGAGGATCGCTTGAGCCCAGGAGATCTAGGCTTCAGTAAGCCATGATCATATCACTGCACTCCAGCCCGGGTGACAGAGTGAGACCGTGTCTCAAAAAATGAGAGAAAAAGCGAGATACTGCATTAGATCATGCCTAAGAGTTGAGTTGTTAGTCTAGTGCCTTCCCCAAGCGGCACCGGGGACAGACTCCAGATCTGCACTGGCTACTATGGAAGCCACCAGTCACATGTGGCTACTGAGCACCAGGAATGTCCACACTGAGATGTGCTGTAAGTATAAAACACACTGGATTGCAAAATCAGTGTATATATTAGAAACAGTGCAAAATATCTCATTTAAAATGTTTATATTCATTATATTTGAAATAATAATATTCTGGCTATAGTGTGCTACATAAAATATATTACTAAAGTTAATTTTACTGGTTTCTTTTTACATTTTAAAGTAGCTGCTAGAAGATCTACAGTTATATATAAGACTCGCACTATATTTTAGAGCTACTCTAGATACAGGTGTTTCTGGTTATAGAACAGCTCATAAAAACTTTCCAGACAAGAAGTATTTCCAGTTTTATTCTCCTTCGTCTTATCTATACCCTTAAATGAAATGGAGGTAATGGAGGCTAATCTAGCCTGACAGCAGAGGTTGAAAACAGGTAGCTTTTTAGATCAATAAAGCCCATAGAGATGTTTCACCTGCAAAATGTTGGCCTACGCAACGTGTTCCAAAAATCTCTTCAACATTTAAAAAAACTACATAGTTTAATACATCTTTTTTATTTCTAGCATCTGCTGAAAAAATCAGAAGATTCAGCAATACTGAGCCCACCACCCCAAATGAAAAAAATTCTCCTGGCTCCAGGATGAAGTAACTGCTTCATCAGAAGCCCTTCAGAAGAACACACAGGTATGAGCAAAATATTCAAATTCTGTCATTAAACTTTCATCATAAAAGAACCACAGCTTTCTATGTATCTTTCCATTTTATTGTCATTGTTCTATTTGTTTTCATGAAAGTATGTTTGTCAAGGTAGGAGGTAGGAGGATAGAATATATGTTATCTTGTACTTTGTTGGCTTGATTTATAACTTTGCAATATTTAGACATAGGATAGATGGACTTTTGTTTCTACTCTTGATGCAGACCCAGTAAAGTTAGGAGCAAGCCTAGTGCCGAGCACCTAAATGAAGATCAATAAATACTTGTTGACTGACTGGTGTAGAACTGGAACAAGGGCAAGAGGATTTTTAAAAAATGATGTTTAAGAATATTGAATTCCTGTACACCCCCTTGCTTAATTGTCAGCTTGAGTCTCAGGGTAATGTCAGTGAAATTCCCTGGCTGGGATGAACGGGGCAGCTGGCTGGTTGTGAGACAACAGGTAATGTCTCATTCATGCTAGCAAAAAATCACGTGACTACATCCCCCATGTCAAACCTCCCTAGTTGGGGGTCTCATTGCCAAGCCTATGGAATTCTGCCTACCACTTTAAGAAGCTGCTTATTTGAGTGTACTCATTATTTTTTATTTCACACTAATAAACTTAGGAAGCTCCTGGCCCTGTTGACTCGAGAGAATGTCAAAACTGACTGTTTTTTGAAATCCTTCTCTCTATAAATCACAATAGGAAACTCTGTATTATCATTTGATAGTTAACAAATATGTATTTAGTGAATATGCTGTGTTGCGTGTTGTATTAGGCTCCATGCAAGGGATTGGGAAATAGAAAATATGATAAAGCAGGAGAACTAGCATTTTGGAAGATCTTCTTATCACTCTCCTTTGTGGGGGAGGACCATTGAATCAAACTATGCAGTGACATACAGCCATTTACATTTATCATCACCCTCACCATTCTGTGGTTCTGCTGGGCCAGCTCTGTCTCGACTGTGGGACTGAGTCAGCTGGGGTGGCTCTGATCCACAGGGGTTCATTCTGGGGTCCAGGCTGAAGGAGCAGCCGCTTCTCATAACCCATTCTTCTCATGGCAATGATAGGGAGAGAGAGAGCCAGGCCCACCATGCAGGCTGACTTTAAGCCTTTGCTTGTGTCGCTCCTGTTGATAGGCCATTGGCCAAAGCAGATTGCATGGCCTAGCCCACGTTGGGATGAAAAGAAAAGTGAATGTTTGCAGAAATTAAATCCAAATGATCCCAACTCCCCTAGAGTGAGTCCCGGGGTGTGCAGGGCACTCCATCTCCCACTTCAGAGGTTAAAGAGGCAAGACATCTCTTCTCTCTGGACCCTGCCCTGGCTTGGCCAACTGAACAATTCAGAAGTAATGACTCAAAGAGGTAAGAGAGATCACTCACTTGGCAAGAGTAGAATCAAATGAGCAGAGCCAGGTGCAGTGGCTCATTCCTGTAATCCCAGCATTTTGAAAGGCTGAGGCGGGTGGATTACTTGAGGTCAGGAGTTTGAGACCAGCCTGGCCAACATGATGAAACCCCGTCTCTACTAAAATTACAAAAATTAGCTGGGCGTGGTGGAGCATATCTGTAATCCCAGCTACTTGGGAGGCTGAGGCAGGAGAATTGCTTGAACCTGGGAGGTGGAGGTTGCAGTGAACCGAGATCACACCACTGCACTCCAGCCTGGGTGACAGAGTGAGACTGTCTAGGAAAAAAAAAAAAAAAATCAAATGAGCAGGGCAGTCATGTCCTGTCATAGCAGCTTTCTCAGCAGATTATCCCTGGGGCAGGGCCTTGGCTATGTTCTCCTTTGCCTAATATTCCCTAGGCCCATCTGGTTTTCTGAGCCTGGTTCTGCAGCCTTCAAAATAATTCTAGTATTGATCCAGTTAACTGCTTACTCCTTGCTAGGCAGAGATAGTTTTTGTTATTTGTCACCAAAACAGTTTACTGGTGTCAGTGGGCACAATATTTTGCCCTTGAAAAATATTCTGTAGATTGAAGAACTAACATTCTCAAATAAAACTCTTGTACATGTATCATGCAATAGTTCAGGAAGTGAGAGTAGGAGACTTAGGGTCTCATAGCTATGATCTCAAATCTCAACTTTGGCAGTTCTTGCTACACGACCTGTTGTATATGATTTAACTTCTCCAAGCTTTTGTTTCCTTGCCTGTAAATAGAAACAACACTACTTACCTCACCAGGTCTCTACACAATAACAGCATGCTTAAATCTCCTAGCATAGCACCTAGTATGGTATAGATCTTTAATAACTAGTATTTGTGACTTTTATTGTGGTAAGGGGTTGTTGAGGGCAGATCCTGAAGGCATCCTGAAGGAAGGGAACTTTGGGTAAAGTCTTAAAAAAAAGTGGAGTCACAGACTGATGAAAGGAAATAGAGGAGCATTCCAGAAAAAAATATGTGTGTAAAAGTCAGAGTAGAATGGCAGGACTGAACATGCTGTATGTGAAAGATATGAAGGAGACTGACATGGCTATTTAGAGGTGGTGTATCTGCATGGGAAAGAAAAAAGGCTGCGAAGCAAGAGAGGATCCAATGCTAGATGGAGGCCTCTGAATAGGAGACAAGGTTTAAATGTGATGATGTGGTCATAGTGAGCCCTTACGGGTTTTTAGGCTGGCGGAGAATGCATATATGTGCAGAAGGAGAGGTTATACCTATTTTACAAATATTCTGGGGGTTGTGTGGGATGGCTTAGGATGGAAATGGAGTCCAGTTAGAAAGCAATGGCTGTAAATCTGATACAAGGTGATGAAAATCTGGACTTGGGTAGTGGCTGTGGAAGTAGAACTCTACGAACAAACCCATCTGAGGAATACAGGAGGCCCAGTGACTGTTTGGAAGCAAGGATGGGAGGAATGTGGGGTCACTGCTTCATTTGGAAAGTGACTGAATTAATAGAGAGAATAAATAATTGCTTCTTTTTTATTGATATATAATTTGCATACCATACATTTCACTATTTTACAGTGTACAATGCAGTGGGTTTTAGTATATTGACGAGTTTGTGCAACCATCACCAATGTCTAATTCCAGAACATTTTCATCATGCCACAAAGAAACCCCATATCTGTTAGCAGTCACTCCCTTTCCCATGCCTCTACAGCCCTTTGCAGTCACTAATCTACATTCTGTCTCTATGGATTTGCCTATTCTAGAGATTTCATATAAATGGAAATCTTATAATATGTAGCCTTTCATGTTTGATTTCCCTCATTTACCATAATGATTTCATGGTTTATCCATGTTCTAGTATGTATCAGTACTTTGTTCCTTTTTTGTGGCTGAATAATATTTCATTGTATGGATGTACCACATTTTATTTATCTATTCATCAGTTGATGGACATTTGAATTGTTCTACCTTTTTGACTATTATAAATAATGCTGCTATGAACATTTGTCTACAGGTTTTTGTATAAACCTATGTTTCCAGTTCTCTTGGGTGTGTACCCAGGAGTGAAACTGCTAGGCCATATGGTAATTCCATGTTTAACCACTGAAGAACCGCCAAGCTGTCTTCCATAGCAGCCACACCATTTTATATTCCCACGAGTAATGTAGGAAGGTTCTAATTAGACCACATTCTTACCAACCTTTGTTATTTTTTGTTTGTTCTTTTGTCTTTATGGTCATTTTAGTGGATGTAAATTAAACTGTCATTTTAAGTTGCATTTCCTTTAGGACTAATGATGCTGGTTATTTATTTATTTAGAGACGGAGTCTCGCTCTGTTGTCTAGGCTGGAGTGCAGTGGCGTGATCTCGGCTCACTGTAACCTCCGCCTCCTGGGTTCAAGTGATCCTCCTGCCTCAGCCTCCTGAGTAGCTGGGATTACAGGGGCCTGCCATCATGCCCAGCTAATTTTTGTATTTTTAGTAGAGACAGTGTTTCACTATGTTGGCCAGGCTGGTCTCAAACTCCTGACCTCAGGTGATTCACCTGCCTTGGCTTCCCAAAATGCTGGGATTACAGGCTGATTGTCTTTTTATGTGCTTACTGTCCATTTGTATATCCTTTTTGGAGAAATGCCTGTTCAAATCCTTTGCCCATAATAGTGAGATTTTTGCCACGTCCTGTGATTTACGCTAAGACCATCTCCACAAAATGCCATTTTTGATAGCTCTTTAGGGTCTAATTGACACTATGTGAATCAGAATATTCTGAGGTTTCCAAGGTTTTAAGAAACTACAGTGATGCCTCTTTTATTCTGTTTGGTCTGCAAGTATATGATCAAGAAATGTAAGCTGCACTAGGGAGCTATTTCTCTACTCATTCCATCTCCCTCATTATTGTTCAAGTTCCATGAATGTAATTGATATTAACACTTTGGATTTATATTTTTTAACCTTCTTTTATCTGATATCAAGGACAAACCAAATAGAGTTCTTTATAAAAGTTAATTAATTTAACTTTATTTGAACCTTCTCCCAAATGGAGCTTGGTACTTCCAAATTAGCAGTATAGAAATAAACTACACAAGTATATTTTTGAGTAGCTGTAAATTAAAGGGGTTGGACTAAATTATTTCAGAACTTTTCTTTCAGCTTTACCATTCCATGATTCTAACCTCGTTGGTTGGTAACTGAGAGGGGATGTGAACACAAGAATGCTAACTTAAGCCCCCTTCCTTGGTCAAGATGCCATTCTTCTCTGATGAAGTAACATTTGCAAAATAAGTCTTAACTGGTCCCTTGGAACCTGAGAACTCTGGAAATGTAAGAACTACTTCATGGAAGGAAAGGCTCAGAAACTAACGTATGCACTTATGAGAGTGGTCATAGTCATTATTTTGTGGATGACCTGTACTTATAGATAAAAGTCATGGTTTAAAAATGCAAAACAGATGGTGGTTAGGCAGTGGGGTGAAATTATTCCTTGGAAACCATGGGATTTGGACTGAGACATTTTTGAAAAGTCCAAAATGTTAATGGAAACTTCAACATTAGGTTAAGGAGAAGTATGCAGAAAATATTATCCATTTGCACTCTGCTTCCATCTAGCTATTAGAATGGGATCGAATAAACCTGAAAATAGAATCAGGAGGAAATAGAAGCCAGTATAGTGCTATGAGTTGGAGATAAGATGAGTTTCAGAATCATGGAAAAGTTTGTGTGCCTTCAAAGCTAGAGTTGTTCTGCTTTCAATACATTTCAGGTTTTCTGCTGGAACTATTTCAGAGAGAAGGGCTAAAGAGAATGAGTCGTTGGAATTTGAATTTGCTGCATGTTTTCTGCTTAGCACTTTCCTAAGATCTTTGGGTGATTTGAACCCTGAGCTAAAGGAGCTTAAAACTATTCCTATATGAGACCAGGTGCAGTGGCTCACACCTGTAATCCCAGCACTTTGGGAGGCCAAGGCGGGCAGATCACGAGGTCAGGAAATCGAGACCATCCTGGCCAACATGGTGAAACCCTGTCTGTACTAAAAATACAAAAATAAGCCAGGCGTGGTGGCGGGCGCCTGTAGTCCCAGCTACTCGGGAGGCTGAGGCAGGAGAATGGCGTGAACCCGGGAGGCGGATCTTGCAGTGAACTGAGATCGCGCCACTGCACTCCAGCCTGGGCGACAGAGCAAGACTCCATCTCAAAAACAAAACAAAACAAAACAAAAAAACTATTCCTATATGAAACATTTTAGCTATACAATAAAGCAGTGTGTGTGATTGAATGTTAAAATGTAAATTGGTCAGATGCAGTGGCTCATGCCTGTAATCTCAACACTTTGGGAGGCTGAGGTGGGAGGATTGTTTGAGGCCAGGAGTTTGAGACCAACCTGGGCAACATAGCAAGACCCCCATCTGTACTACTAATACAAACCTAGCTATTTGGGAAACTGAGGTGGGAGGACTCCTTGACCCCAGGAATTGGAGGTTGCAGTGAGCTCTGATTGTGCAACTGCACTCCAGCCTGAGTGGCAGAGTGAGACCCTATCTCTTAAAAGAAAAGGTAAAAAAAAAAAAAAAAGATATGAACTATGTGTTATAGGAAGTCAGAGTACAGTGATCAATCCAGGTCAGAGAAATCAGGCTCAGGAAGTGCATTCAGGACAAGGTTACCAGACATGGACATGAAAAATGAATGGAATTCAGGGAAGGGATGTGGAGAAAAGAGGACAGGACTTGGAGGAGTAAAGATTTGGTATTAGGGATGGTCATGATGTGACCAGGGGTATAGAAAATAGTCTCGGACAGGGGTGGAATGTCTCATCAAAAGTGAGAAGGCTATAGTGCTAATGACCTCAGGGGTGATATCTCATTGGGCTTTGAATGTGAAATGTAAAAGCTCTTGTTATTCAAAGACTAAAGTAGCAAGGAACCGTTTGCTGGATATCCACCCTAAAAAGGACAAAGACTGTAGAGACATGAATAACCTAGAAAGAATCTGCATTACAAATATTTTACAAGTCCAGTTTCAACTCTTGCCTTTGTCTAATTCCTTGATAAATTCATGCTGTTACAGCATATGCTTTGGAAGAATCACAGAACAGAATGTAAAAATTAAAAAAAAACACCTTAAAGTCATCAAATTAATTCTTCTTATTATATATGGGAGAACTGAAGAGTCAAAGTAAATAAGTGACTTGCTCAAGGTCACACAGCTGGTAAGTGGCAGGGGCCAGGTCTCTAAGACCTTGGCTTCTGTGCCACAGAAAATGCATTGTTTAAGCTTCAACCCTGATTTGCAGACATCCTGATCTTGCCAGGTGTGGTCAAGGATTTGTTCTATTTCTTTCTAATATCTTGGTGGGCAAAATATCATTGTATATAAAATATCCTAGAACCCTGACCCTCAAAGTATGGTTCATAAAACAACTGCATCCCAATCTCCAAAATATTATGTAACGATTGCTGGAGTTAGAGCTGAAGAATCTGCATCTTAATCAAGAATCTGGGTGATTTTATATGTTGAAGTTTGAGAATCACTGTTCTAAAGCAAAATTGATTTCATCCACAATGTTTTGTTTTTGAGCCTCAGGTAGATCATATAGCAAAAATGATTTAAATAGTCACCAGTTTGTTATTTATGTGGGTTGAAGAAGTAGGGATTCTGCATTTTTAGTGTTAATGCATAGTACTCATGTATTTAATCACTGGAATCCTATGGGGGAGAATATAAAAATGTGAATTATTTTTTACTCACACAGCTGCAGGCTGAAAGAGGACACATGTCTGAAATATGTGTGAGTGTGAGTGTGTGTATATATGTGCGTCTGTGTTTACATTATGGCATAGACCATACCCAGTGAAGAAATTGAATTGATAATCCGTGATCTCCGTGTATTCCACAAGTCCCTGATCCAGATGTTTTTACAGGTGAGAGTTATCATATTTTCAAATAAGAGATAATCTTTGGCTTATATATGTTGTTTCAGAAAGAAAAAAGCTATCTAAATTTTATGGATTTAATATAACTATGACTTGAAAATTGGATAAGAAAAGTACAAGAAAAGTAGAATCATTTCACTTATAAATAGATGCAAAGATCTTAAATAAAATGTTAATTAACCAAATAGAATCAAATCCCCAAAATATATTATGATCAAGAGGCATTTATTCCGGGAGTAAAAAGATAGTTTAACATCAGAAATTCACCATATTAATAGACAAAGGAAGAAAAACCATTGATTATCTCAATAGCTATAGATAAAGCATTTTATATAGTTCAATATGGTGATAAAGCCTGATGACAGTGATTAATCCTGGGCAGAGGAATAAGGTTGGATTGGTGTGTGTGTGTTTATAGTGTATGTACAAATATAAATATGTTTATATAACGTATATTGATCAGACTTATTTACAATATAATCATTCAGTAAACCAGGACTAAAATGAAATATTCTTAATTTGATGAAGGCTACATACCAAAAACCTACAATAAACATTATATTAACAGAAACATCTGGCCAGATGCTGTGGCTTACACTTGCAATCCCAGCACTTTGGGAGGCTGAGGCTGGTGAATTGCCTGAGGTCCAGAGATCGAGACTAGCCTGGCCAACATGGTGAAACCCCGTCTCTACTAAAACACAAAGGCATGGTGGCGCACGCCTGTAATCCCAGCTACTTGGGAGGCTGAGGCATGGCAATTGCTTGAATCTGGGGGTCGGAGGTTGCAGTGAGCTGAGATGGCACCACTGCACACCAGCCTGGGCCACAGAGTGAGACGCTGCTCAAAAAAAAAAAAAAAAAAAAAAAGAAAGAAAGAAAGAAAGAAAAATCTCTGGGTTTATCCCAATTAATATTAGGTGCAAAATAAACATATCTATTATTATCACTACTGGCTGACATAGTGCTAGATGTTCTGGCCAATTATCTCAGCTAAGAAAAAAGAAAGTTTTTGAAAAGACGAGGTAAAATAATAATATTTTACTGATAATATGTTTGTCTCCATTGAAAATTCAACCAAATTGAACTAATAAACTATTACAAGTGTTAAGAGTTCAGCAAAGTTGATGGGCATGAAATTATCTAACCAAATCAATAATGTTTCTACCAAAAAGAGTAAATTAGAAAATATCATAAAAAATAAAATATTCACAGTAACATTAGAAGTTGATAAACTATGATGTGCAGGACAAATGTGGCCTGCTAAAATGAGGATTTATCAGAATGCAGCCATGTCCATTTGCTTACATAAATGCAAGTAAGCGAGGAAGAAAACCATGTAGAAAAATGAACAAAGAAGATAAGTAGTCAACTCACAGAAGGAGAGGCCCCAATTACTAATTAGTAAGGAAGGAGATGCTAAAATTACATTGGTAATCAGCTAGCTTTAATTTAAAATAGGAAAAAAATAATGCTAGGATGGCAAAAATTTTAAAATATGAGTAATAGCAAGTGTTGATGAGGACATAGGGAGATAATTCATTGCTGAGGGGTGGGATGGCTATAAATTGGTACAGCCACTCTGCACAGCTGGTGGTATCTGCTGAATTAAAATATGTATATATCCTATAATCTAGTGATCCTAATCTGCTATATATATATTCTAATCTGCTATATATATATATCCTAATCTGCTATATATATATTATATATATATCCTAATCTGCTATATATGTATTATATATATATATATCCTAATCTGCTATATATATATATATCAACATGGGTTGATACTAAAACATGGTGGTGAGTAAGAAATGCTGGGAACAGAATAAAATGTATAACATAATACCATTTCTATAAATTGAAAATTTATATACATAGAAAACAACATTAAAATTTTATAAGAATAAGTATGTGTATAAGAACATGTATCAGATACATTTGGGTACGTGTGGTGTGGAGGGGAGAAAATAGAAGTGTGGAAATGTGGAGTGGGGAGAGGAAATGAAATAATAAAGTTGGCAAAAAGCCTTTTACTAACTGACAATATTCTGTGAACTGGAGAGTGGAATAAATTTAACTGTACCCCAGTGTACAGTCTGTTCTCACATGGCTATAAAGGAATACCTGAGACTGGCTAATTTATAAAGAAAAGAGGTTTAATTGGCTCAGAGTTCCACAGGCTGTACAGAAAACATGGCTGGGAGGCCACAGGAAACTTACAATCATGGCAGAAGGTGAAGGGGAAGCAGGCACATCTTACATGGCTGGAACCAGAGGAGAGAAGGGGGAGGTGCCACACACTTTTAAACAGCCAGGTCTCGCAAGAACTCACTCACTATCACGAGAAGAGCACCACAGGGTGAAATCCACCACCATGGCCAAATAACCTCCCACCAGGCCCCAACTCCAACACTGGAGATTACAATTTGACGTGAGATTTGGGTGGGGCCACAGACCCCAACCATATCACCCAGGTTAAGAAAAAAACCATAATGGCAAACTTTTAACCAAATTTAAAAATAAGGAGATTAGCAATGATCATAAAATGCACATTTGTTATTGAAAACTCATCGTCCATGTATATATATATACACTCACAGAATTTTTCTTCTTTTGTGGATATTTCTTAGCTCAGTCACAAAACTGTGTTTATGGGCATTTGGGAGGAATTGAAGGTTGAGAGGGTTTTGCTCTGCTGTTGCTCAGAATGTAATATCCGATGAGGCTATCTGTGTGGCTATCAGCAACATTAGTCCTCCGGTGAATCAGAATGCTACGGGATATGGATTAGCATTTAAATGTAATGAAATCATACCCAATACTGCTGTGGATGAGAAGCTGAAGCTATTTATTCCTAGTCTCCAGCTCAGACTTGTATCATACCAATTGAGAATTTCTTTTTTATTCCTATGATTCTAACAGTGTCAGACACACATCTGGCATTTTTTAAATGTTGAAAGAATACTGGTTGAATGAATGAGTAAAAACAAAACAAAATAAATTATCCACATTGCCTCAATGAGACTTGAAAATGTGTAATGTATTAATGAAAATTCCACCAATAACATATGCAATAACTGCAAACCTTGGAAAACTTGAAAACATATTTAATAAACAAATCTTCCTTTTCTTAGATAAAGAAAAAAATTTTTTTTTGGTAGAAAGCATCTTGCACGTCCCTTTATGGGGTCCATCTGTCCTCTTGTTTCATGACAGGCAACACACCAGATGATGGCTTAAGCTCAAGTACTACGACTGGAATTATTGGACTGAGGGAGAGATGTCTGCTAACCCAAGGATACAATGACAGAGAATAAGGAGAACAGTAGTGAGCAAACAAGGATTAGAAAAGTTCTTTCAAAGCTATTGAGCAGGAAGGGAATGTCATTCTTAGAATCAGGAGAGCGGGCCTGGGCACTCAACCTCAGCTAGGAGAAGGCTGCTGTACCTTCTCAATATCTAAGGTCAAATGGAACTTAGGCCAATGGAACCGGCATTTTCAAGTAAATCTATGGGCTAAGTGCTTTTCAGATGCTATCTTCTTTAATCCTTACAACATTATGAGGCGGCTAAGGCAGTTATTCCTGTCTTTATTTCAGATGGGATGGCTTAAGGCTCAGAGATCTTAAGTGTCTTGCCAAGGTCATGTCAGTGGTAGAAGTAAAATATGAACCCACAATTTTTTTGCTCCGAAGTACTGGCCATGCCCATAAAATAACAGTCTCTTTTTTAACCTAAACTGAGAGTGAAGGCAGATGAAGGAGAAAATATAAATGTATAATAGCTAGAAGAGAAAGATCTGAGTCCAAATGGGCTGGCCTCAGGTGATGGGAGCTTGAAAATATTCAGAAGTGATGATGCCATTAAATAATGCTTATTTCCTAAATTGGAGTAGCATTGGAATGTGTCTACTCTATGTGCCAAGAGCTATCTTCTTGTGCATAATTTTTAACATTTGCATATCATCAAAAACTTTTCATAGTGCCTGTTAGGTATAAGATACTCTATGAGTTACTGGGCTGGGGATGGTAGCAGAAGCTGGGGAAGGATTTAGAGAGAACTTTCTCACTCTCAAGAGGTTTGAAAAGTAACTGGAAAGACAGAGCAGGTAAATAGTGGACAATATTAGCCAGATGTGGTGGTGTGCACCTGTAATCGCAGCTACCCAGGAGGCTGAGGCAGGAGAATCGCTGGAACCCAGGAGGCAGAGGCTGCAATGAGCCAAGATCGCACCACTGCACTCCAGCCTGGGCTACAGAGCAGGACTCTGTCTCAAAAAAAAAAAAAAAAAAAAAAAAGTAAACAATACAAGGTAGACTGGTGGAATAGACAAGGGTCATGGGAAGACAGAGGCAAAGATGAGAGCTACAGAGTGGTTAGTAGAAGAAAATTTTAAGGAGATAGCGAGATTTAAGAAAGGACATAAAAATGGGAAAGGTTTAAATCAGTGTTTCTCAAGTATGGTCAGAAGACCCCTGGGGGTTCCCAGAGACCATATCAAGAAGTCTGGGAGATCAAAACTATATTTGTAACAATTTAAGATTACCTTTCTCTCTGTGTTCACCTTTGTATTGATAGCACAAAATAATGTGGATAAAACTGCAATGGCACCACGCTGTGTAGATAGTGTATAAGTTTTCTTCACTGTTTCACAGTCATAGTTTTAAAAGAAATGTAATTTCACTTGAGAAAATCCTTGGTGGAAAAGTAAAAGAATTTTATTAACTCTCAACTCTCGAGAACAGATCTTTTCATACTGTTTACTGTGTGATAAAGTGGGAAGTATACAAAAAGCACTTTTGCTATGTAATGAAGGATTGTCGTCTTGAGTTGTAAGCTGAAATAGCTGTTTTTTTTTTCTTGTATAACACCATATTTTTTTTCTTGAAAGAATGACAAACAAACAAACTATGGCTCTTCAGGCTTGGGTATTTGGCAGACATTTTCTGGAAAATGAAGAAAGTAATCCTTTCACTTAAAGGAAAACAACTGATAGTATTTGTTGCCAAAAAAAAAAAAAACAACTGGGGGGAATACACATCCATTACCATAAGCTTGACAGCTTTCCAATACCAATACTTAGGGTTCCAATACTTAGAGTTTTCTGATGACATAGGTAATGATATTAATTAATACAATATATATATGTGATATATATATACGCATATATATATTCATATAGTATATAGCCTGTTGAGTCTGGTTTCTTTCACTTTGCAAAATGCTTTTGAAATTCATTCACATTGTCAATTTTGTAGGTTGCTCTTTTTTTGGCTGGATAGCATTTCATTGTATGGACATACCACAGTTTTCTCATGTGTTCATCAGTTAAGGATATCAGCATTGTTTCCAGCTTGGGGCAATTATGAATAAACATTTACATACAGGTTTTTGTGTGAACATACATTTTCATTTCTTTTGGGTAAATACCTAGGAGTTTCACTTTATAATATGGTTTAGATATTTGAAGAAGAAAAAGGAAATATTCTAGATCAGGAGTCTGCAACTCCCGGGCCATGGACTAGTACCAGTCTGTGGCCTGTTAGGAACCAGGCTGCACAGCAGGAGGTGAGCAGCAGGCGAGTGAGTGAAGCTTCATCTGTATTTACAGCTGCTCCCCATCACTCACATTACCGCCTGGCTCCGCCTCCTGTCAGATCAGCAGTGGCATTAGATTCTCATAGGAGCATGAACCCTATTGTGAACTGTGCATGCGAGGGATCTAGGTTGTGCGCTCCTTATAGAATCTAATGCTTGATGACTGTCACTGTCTTCCATCACCCCCAGATGAGAACATCTAGTTGCAGGAAAACAAGCTTAGAGCTCTCACTGATTCTACATTATGGTGAGTTGTATAATTATTTAATTATATATTATAATAATAATAGAAATAAAGTGCACAATAAATGTAATGTGCTTGAATCATCCACAAACCATCCTCACCCCCGGTTCTGTGGAAAATCGTCTTCCATGAAACTGGCCCCTGGTGCCCGAAAGGTTGGGAACTGCTGTTCTAGACAGAGACAAAATATAGGTAAGCTACTCTGCCATTTTGCTCCCATTGTTCCCTTTATTTGGATATTTCATAGCTGAACTATCATCATCTCTATCTTAGTCCTCTCCTCCGCAAGTGCCCACCATTGATCAAGTAGACATGTAAGAGATGTTTTAACTACAATGCTGCCATGCTCATAAATGCAGGATTTTTCATAGAGATTCTGGGGCCTGGTAAATAAGCCAGTTTAATTGTTGCAAAAGCCTTGTGAAGTAGTGGGAGGTGATCCTGCTTTGGAGCCAGCTTGTTGAGAGCTCTGAGTGCCAAACTAAGGAAATAACTATTTCTTAATAATGGATTAGAATTAAAGACCCTCCAGAAAGGATAAGTACTTCTTACTCTCGTTAACAAAGTCATCATTTAAAAATACACACATAATTAATACTTACTATAGACAGTTTGAAAATTTAGAGTTAAAAAAAATCCTTTACCGAATAAACCACTGTTACATTTTGGTTATTTTCATCTGATCTTTTTTTATCCTTATTTTCACATAATTGTGATCAGATTCTTGATATTATTTTACTCATTTTTCACTAATATTCTATTATAACAGTTTTCTTCTTATAAAAATCTTCAGAAACACAATATCCTGTCATATAGCTCTAACATAATTTACTTGGTCAGTTTTTGATTATTTCTTGGTAACTTCTTGAGAATTTGTGTTTTAAAGTTGTTTGTTTCTATTTTATTACTAGTACAAATAATGCTGTAGATGAACATCTTCCTTTGTAAAACATTTTTTTAATTGGATTATTTCTTTCTTCATATTCCCAATGACAAAATCACACTTGAAGCTTCAAAAAAAGTGTAAAATTATGAAGAGTAATGTCTTCAATGACCCTGGGAAAAGTTTAATTTTCTTTCTCTTTTCCCTGAGTTTAGTAGCATTGGACACCTATCATCTGCGGATTTCTGCAGGCTTGGAAAGAAAGGGTTCAAAACAAATGTAGCTTGAGGTTCAGATTTTGAGTATCCACTGAAGCAAATATTGATTGCCTATTCTACCCAGCATCGTGCTAGGCATTGGGATGTTATGGGTCATAAAAGTAGCTGGTACCTAGTGAGGAGCCAGACCTTCTCAGGGCTGTGCAGAGATGGTGTTATTTCATCCTCACACCAAGCTATCATGCATGTAGTATTGTTAACCCCACTTTATAGATGAAACAGAGGCACAGAGAGATGAACTGACTTGTCCAAGTCCATGTAGTTTGTAAGTGGCAGGGCCAGGATTTCAACCCAGCATGGTTGCACTACACTATTCTTCCCTCAAGAAAACTTGTGGTCAGAGGAAGAAAAGGTCCACAGCATCTGGTGTTCCAGGGAATCTCTTCCCTGCCAGGGCTTACATTCCAAGAGCAGGTCTGTGGGGGGCATAAGAGACCAATGGTCCCTGCACTTAAGCTGCTAATACTGGAGGAATCTCAGTACTGATTACACCATCAGGGTGCTTCTATATAAAGTAAATTAAACAAATCCTGGTCACTGGAATGCTTTGCTGGTAACATTTATGTGCAATACTTTTAAACGTACTTATGCTTTTAAAACACACCCACAGGAAAGCAATGAAGTCTGAAGTGCAGACAAAAGGTGAAGAAAACCTGCATTCTTAAGAAAAAAAAAAAAAAGGTTAGACTGGACCTGACCACCATTTTCCAAATGGTTTTTGTGTAAGAGTTTCATAAGTCAGCCAAGTTTAAGGCATTCTGCATTCTTAACCTTCCTTTTAGAGATTCACTAGGCAAATTAATTAATTTAAGGCTCTGAGAAGTCCTGCAGTGAAGCAACCTGTTCAAATTTATTTGGTCTGGAATTTTTCAAACTTATTTATGCCCAGGACATTTTTCTCAAATGACCCCTATTTGTAACCCACACACTCAGGGGAAAATGTTGGACCAGACTTAGTGCTGATTGGATAGGAATTCTCCTCAAGTTGCTTCTGAGAACAGAAGCCATAGACCATTAGTCGGAGGGGTCCTACAAGTGGTGGAGGAAGCTGGCAGGACTCTGGTGGCGCTGTTTTTTCTCCTTCATCATATCTCACCAATGGGATAAAACAGAGTAGTGAAACATGACAATTCCCACCGAACAGGCTGATTCTCACATTCTGTCTCATTTCCCTTATGCTTTTGAAAACTCTGGAGGCCAAAGGGAGCCGTACTTACAAAGCAGTGGAAGGCCCCTTTTCCACATTTCATATGACGCCTGGTTCGAGCGTGTCGTGTTACAGGGAACACCTGCTGTCTATTCTGTGGCCTGGGTTGTTCAGCCAACTGGCCCAGCTGGTCCGCTCTCCCAGCCCAGCCATTTCAGGGTAGTGTGATGAAGGCTTTGACTCAGCCTCCAAACTGTCTTCTACCTTCTCCCAGCCCCCTCTGGCTATTGTGTGGATGGAGGTGGTGATTGAATTAACAAAGCTGTTAAAAGCCAAAAGGAACACATGGAAAAGGAACCTGAGCCCCCAACAGCAGCTTCATTTGCTCTCTACTCTGGAGCAAATATGTGAGCTGCACTTAGATGGTACCTGGTGATTATAGAATTAGTGGGGCTTTGCTCCTCAATGCCTGTCACTCACTGTCATTGAAAAGAGGTCTGAACCAGGGGAGCTGCTGAGAAGCTAGGGACAATCCACAGTCCTGTAATGATGAGACTAATTCCAAAAAGGTCAGAACTCCTTAATTAAACATTAATCAACCATTTTGTAAATGATGATCATTCCATCCAGGGTGGGAGGAAGAACAGTCTGAAGGCCAAGGGCAGTAGCCCTGAGTCCTCTTGAAGCCGAATAGGTTTTGAGGATAAGTGTCGGTAAAAGCAAGTACCTTTACCTTCCTTTACTTAGGAGGAAGAAAATCAGGAGTAGGAGGGTTTTTTTTTATGCTTTTCAGTACAAAATAACATCATTTTCTATGACTTTCCTTTTACCTTGAATAACCATGTTAGAGGGCCAGTTAGAGGATGATAGTCCAAACCTGCAGACATTTCTCCCCCCTTACCCTTTCTAAGTGCATGCCTTTATAACAATACTTGAATTTGCAGAGCCCACTTCAGTTTATAAAACACTTTAGTTTGCATCGTTGTATCTGCTCCTTACAGCAACTTCACAAAACAGGTTTAACCCATTATTGAGATGAACAAACTGAGACTCAGAGACATTCAATTTCTTTCCTTTGGCTGGTCAGTAGCAGAGGGAATACTCACACCAAAAATTTTTAGTCCAAAATGCAGTGCTCCTTGCACATACTATGTTTTCTATGAGAGTAGATCTCGGGCTCCTGAACCATCAGGGCCTCTTAGTCAGTAATCAGGGCTTCGTCATCCTGCTTCCTCCAGCTCCACTCCGCCGTGACTTTTACTCTCTAGGGTTCTTCATTGCAAATCTCCCAGTTACAAATAAATAAAACAAACCCACAAAAAAACCAATACCCTCTGAAATTTCAGAGACTTTAGAAATACATTAAAAGACACACATAGACACACAGGGTTCTTTTCATATGGAAAAGTATGCATATGTAGGGATTAGTCTGCATGAAAAAGAATATCTTATTCACTGGATCACTTAAGTCTCATTATGCTTTTTTATAAAGGCTTTGAACCATCTTTGGCATGTATTAATTTTTTTAAAGCATTGCTGATGAGCTGAAATCAAGCTGATGGTAAATTTATAGAAGCTTTCATTATGCAACTGGTCTTGGTCATCCTTCTGGGCAAAGTGGATTTCTTTGTAGTCCTGCATTGTGTGCACCACCAGTCTGCAAACTCCAGGCAGGACACGTTGGCAACAGCCTCCTCTTCCAATCCTCATTTTCTCTCCTTCCTGGGGTGTGAGCTCCCCAAGGTGTGATTAATCCATCTATTGATCGCCTCCTGCCATAGCGAGGGTGAGATATGGCTAGCAATTGGTGCCAGGCTGCCTATGTGACTGGACTGCTAAGCCGAGGTGAGAACAGACAAGTGCTAGCCGGTGCTTTTCAACCCTGCAGACAGGGAGGGGGCAATAATAGCCACGCTTCCCACACGCCTTGCTAAATGATCCCTCTCATCAAAATGCAGCTGATTCCTTTTCAAATGAATTATAATGTATATTCCCTGCTCTCTCAATTGGCTTCACAAAGGTCCAATAAAAGTTTATGGGCAAAGGGAAAGAAGATGAAAAGAGGAGTAAGAAGACAGAAACCTCCTGGAAATAAAGCCAAACAAGAATGTGCTGTTTTGATTAAAGCATTCCAGGCAGATAGAATGGATGACCAAAAGCATACCAGCAGAGGGGATTAGAAGAATAAGAAAGAATTTACCTTAATATTCAGAGGCACCGTGGTGAAGATAAGCTGAGGGAATAAAGACTAGAGAGAAAACCTACCTGCAAATGAGGACGGTACATTGAGAAATATGGGCACTATACTCATTCCCAAGGCTAGTTTTGGCCAGTAAACTGAGGAACAAAAATTAGGCCAAGCAAGAATTGGGAACACTTTTTTTCCTCTCCTCTTCTGCCCAAGAGAAGGTCAAGCATGCCTACCCTCGGCTGTAGATGCCACATTTTCTTTCATTCTGCCACATATGTTTAAAAGAATCTCTCATCCACAGAATCAGGCCACTCTCTTCATTTCAGGAATTTCTACCATATGCAGGAGGTCACGTGGGATTACGGAGGACCTTCCATTTCTTGTGGAATTGATTTTCAATGCACCAGCCAGAACACAAGCAAGTTGAAAAGTTGATCAGCTGTCTAAAACCTAGTGCCCTTCTGCATTAGGGAGAGTGGCAGTGAAAATTCAAAGACAGTGAGACCCTCCGCATACTAGCTCCCACATCTGACTCATGTTGATTTTCCTGCTTGTCTGTTCCAGATGTGCACAAAGCTCAAGGAACATCTACAGACATTTGGGAGAGACAGAATTTGTAGTTTGCAAGGAAACAGACAATTAGAATATGGTAATTTGGTAGGACCAAAATTGTACAGTAAGATCTTTAGCTTGGGATGAGGTAGGGGCTGAACCCAGTCACAGAATCCAGACCTGGTGACTCTTTTTCAAGGTTCCTGGAAGAATGATGGATGAACTGAAATCTGAAGGATGGAGAGAAGTTTGCCATGTTACAAAGGAGGCAAGTGGAAGAGAAATAAGAGAGTGGGTGGAGAAGACCTGAGATGATTCTACAAGGAGGGACTGTCATCACACAGACCTAGAGGTGAGAGAAAGCAGGGCATATTCAAGTAACTATAAACTATCAAACATGACCAGAGCTGTGTGTGTGTGTGTGTGTGTGTAAGACAGCTACAAGCCCTGGGGCTGAAGAATCAAATCAGGGCCTCGTAGGAAGTATTAAAGTGTTTAGACTTAATTCTGAGGGCAATGGCAGAGCCACAGAAGAATTTAAATAGGGCAGTGATGTGATCAGTGTTGAGGGTGTAGAGAATGGGTTAGGAAGGGGTCATTTTGAAAGCAGGGAGACCCATTAGGAGAGGATCGCCCTAAACCAGGTGGCCCGTCTCAGGGTAACAGTGGGGATGGGGTGAAAGAAAGGAAGCCAAGATGATTTCCAGGGAGAAACCAAGTCCATTGAGAATTTATATAGAGAATATATATTTTATTATAAATGGGTTCCAGGAAGAGCCCAATACTTCATAGAGGTCCAAGAAATTGTTAACAAAAAAAGGTTAAGTAAACACTTACTCTTTCTTATCCTTATTGTGGGAGTTCCACAATTCCAGGAGATAAGAAAACAACAGATATGCTAGGTTTATATTCCACTTGGAAAATAGTCCCAGAGCATAGAAGGAAAAGCTCTGTAAAATCCAAAAGGAAAATGGACCTATGAGCCACGTGCAAAGAACTGGTCATGCCAGACTGACTCAAATAAAGTTATTTCAGTAGTGGTGTTCTCCCAACCACCAGGCAATGAAGGCAAAGTTGCATGTACTTGGAGATGAGCAAACCATTTCCCTCAAAACCAGTGTTTCAATATTTTGCTTGGCATCAAAATCCAATTGGATTGGAGAAGAATGTGGTTTGGAAATAGGCTGAGAATTAATAAATGAAATTGTCCATGAGAAATTCAAGTGTTTTTAAATATGGGGCATGGTCTCTGATAGAAATATTATTTCTTAGTGTCTTTATTCATAAATTGAGAAGAGGAATTTACTTACTGATGCAAATTGCAGATGCTTCTAAATTAGGCAGCATTGTCAACACCTGACAGAACACAATGTCCCCAAAGAAGTTAGAAATGAGGGGCAGGAAATAATAAAACTAGGTTAAATTTGGCTAGATGGAAACTACATCTGGGGAAAAATAATTCAAAAAGCAGATATTCATTGGGCCAAAGAAATCTGGACCACACTGGTGCCAGAGGAGACCCAGGTGCAATACCGGATGGCAAATTAGGTAGGAGTCTAAAATATGCTAGGGCAACCCAAAACCCATTCAATCCTGGCCTGCCTCATCTGATAAAGAAACCTCATCCTATCAAAGGAAAAGATCTGGCCTGCCTCAGCCTTCCCTGTTTGCAGGCCATTCAAAAAAGAAATTTAATCCACTCATTGCCTTGGTTTTAGTTATTCAGATAAAATAAAAATCATCTACTGGAACTATAAGACTTCTATCATTATATCAAGTTCATAGTCAATGGTTTTTAGCTAAAGAAATAAAGCCACAGTGACTTGCATATAGAAGCTTCATTTATAGTAGCTTAAGAAGTGTCACTGCTGTTCTTTCATTATTCTCCCATTGTCTCATTCGAACAGTCTTCCAGGTAAGTGGCCAGCAAGTCGTATGGTCTGTCTCTGTTTTACATATTAAGCAGCTGGGGCATTGTTGCCAAGGGCATTCAAGAATGCCAGTCACTGGTCTCTCTGGTGCTTTGTTCATTACAAGGACATCTTTCTTCTAATTGATTTCAGTTTTTGAGAGGCTTTAAAGGGAATTAGAGAGTTGTCATCAATGCCACCACAGGTCTAAGGGGCATTTTTGGATGACTCAATGGGCAGGTTAGTATGCAGCTTAAGGCACCAATGTTTAAAACTTAATTGGTATATAAATAATCTTCATGGTAAACATCAGAACTTTGCTAGACACTCTTAGTTTAAGTTTCATTATTAAGACTATTTTGAGTTATAAAAGGAAATATGGATGGGAAATAATCATCATAATTTCAATGCTAAAGATTTTTTTAAGGCCTATATACAGTCTACCTGTATGCAGAAACCTTGAAAAAAAGGAAGGCAGAAGATAGAAGTAAATGCTATCATTGCAAAGAAAATTATTTCGTTCTTTCCTCAGTGTACTTTTATGATTTATCAAGCACACTTGGAGGATGTAAATGCTTCTAGAGCAAAATCACATGATTTTACCCAACTGTAATGGCTCAATTTTAAACAAACCTAGTGGCCATGTACATGCCTGGGCAGAGCCAAGGGCCGTTACGAATGTGCATGCTCAGAAGCTCTTCCCAGAACTATGATTGCATTCTGACCTTGACTAGGGTCCCAGTACTGTGGTTTAGTGGGGCTTTGTTTACTGTCAGATTCATTTCAGTCCCATGGTCTGAGTGACCACTCATTATTGCAATTAAAGTAAGGGATAGTTTGTGATTTGGGTTTTAGTAAGGGATGGTAAATTTTATAGTGTATATAATTTGGAACATGTCTGTGTTTCAGCCCATATGTGGCTATCTGCCCCGGTGCTTATTATTATGCTTATCTACAAATGACCAGATGGCCTTGCCCAAATGTAGAGAACCATTTAGTGCCATTTTAAACCATTAAGGCTATTAAACCTGACAGGAGATAATCCTGTGCCCAAAGGGAACTAGTTTTGCTGTGCTTCAAAGTCATCAAACGTAATTAAATGCCATATTGAGGAGTAGGCATTAATGGATTAAGGGGACAGGACTGTCAACCAGTTCTGGGTCAACCAAGGCAGAGGGAATATAGGAATAGCTCAGAAAGAGAGGTGTATTAGGTAAAGTACTGGCTAAGCTGCTGTAACAAAAAATATCCAAAATATTATGTCTCAAAAAAAGATAGTTTATTTCCCTCTAAGACAAAACAAAACAAAACAGAGGTAGGGGAAAGGCCCAAGACAGGCAGCTCTGTCTCTTAAGATCAACCGGAGACCCATATGCCTTCTATCTCATTGCTCTGACATCCATTATAGTATTTTCCTCACCCTCATGGTTGAAGCTATCTCACCAACACATCTGTATTCCAGTCATCTTTAAGGAGAAAAGAGAAAAAAAGGAGGGCAAGCTAATGTATTTTGAGGAATTGATGGTAATATTGTACACATCACTTCTGTTTACAATTCCACTGGTTAAGAACTTATTTGATCATCACTAGCTGCAGGGGACACTGGAAAACATAGTCACCAATTGGATGGCCATGTGTTCTGCTCAACTCAGTAGGGGGGACGTTATACTTCTCAAAGGAAGGATGAGAGAATGGATGCTGAAGCTGTGTCTCTGCCACAGTTTTGTTCTAGAATATATAAAAACCAGAGATAAGAATTGGGCAACTACCATTTTAAGGAGTAAGGAAGTCTGAGAAATCCCACAGCTGAGAAAAGATGGCGGCTGGTCAATGCCATGCAAGTGGGACCAGAGAGTATACTACATCCTAGAAACTGAAAGATGCCTTGTGTACATTAAACCACTTAATTTTCAAAGCAGCTCTATAAATAGTGTATTTGTACAGATCCTCCAAGAAGAAGACACCAACACAGGATTAAACATGAAAGAAACTTATTAGGGGAAGTGTCCATGAGAGAAAATTGAGACTGGAGTCAGAGGAGTGTGGGGGAGTAGATCTTACACTGAGTGAAGGAGAGAAGGTAGCAAAGAATGAAGCAACAAAGTTCTAAGGAGAGCCTGGAAAGGCCGTCAGGGAGTTAGTTTTCATGTCAGGTTCCCCAATCAGAGACCCACATCTTCTGTGTCTTATCTTAGGCCTTAGACACCTACATCCTGTAAGTCTCAGTTATAGGTTGAGAGAAGTCCACGTGAAGTGTGGCTTCAGTGTGAAGGTGGTGAACAAGTTCAGAGAGCAGCAGCTGGGGCCACAGGTCAATTATGCTCTCTGCATACGAGATCTGAATGGCATATTTTTTCATGTCTATCACAGCGAGGATTTCCTTCCTTCCTTCCTTCCTTCCTTCCTTCCTTCCTTCCTTCCTTCCTTCCTTCCTTCCTTCCTTCCCTCCCTCCCTCCCTCCTTCCCTCCTCCTAAAAAGGTTAACACATATGTCCAAATTTAATAGCTGGTAAATGGCAGAGATGGAATTGAGCACACAGCCTATCTTTAAACTAATCAACACACACACTGTCTGCTAAGCTACTGGGTGCACACAGTACATAGTTTTCAGAGGTCAAATCAAACTGGTCAGATGAACAATAGTGTATATGACATCCCCGAACCAAGACCTTAAAGGTGAGGAAACTCCTCCCTCGGGCTGCCTGCTGGGGCAAGAACCAATGCCAGAGCCCCTGGTCTCTGGTGAGGGTGAGGGTGGAGGGCATCATAGAGGAACCGGTCATTTACACAGGATCCCTATAGCTCCTGCCTGAAGCAGCTTTGGAAAACAAAAATCACAGTCACGGCACCAAGCCCTAAGCCTTGGATCAATGTTTTCTCCTTTCTAAGCCCTCCTTGCATCCTAAACCACTCCTGAAGTGAGTTGTTTGGGGTCTGTCAGAAATAAACAGGAGCTCTTTTACTTGAATGAGGCAGGTTGGGTTTAACCCAACCTATGCCTCTGTGTGAATTGGATAAAGGCGCCCCCTGGGGGCAGAAACAGAAGCTCCAGGGTGAATGGTTTGGCAATCAGAGGGAGGCTGGGTTTTAAATTCTATTCATCCCCTTCACCAAATTATGCAGGGCAAAACCATACAAAGTAGCCCTGGTTAGGGTTCTGTGAGCCATCAGGCTTAGAAGTCAACAGAAACCCCAAACTCTTAGCATGGAAACTAAGAAATGCCTGCATCCTGGAGACTTTCAGGGCCAGAGTGCCCACAGTGAGCTGTCCCGGGTACCTGAGCAGCCTGCCCTCTGATACTCTCATGCTGTACCCAGCGTAGCCATTTTCTTTCTGTCTTACAGCTATCTGGGCTCCCCCTACCTCCACCCCCATCCCCCAGCTCTTCAATCCTGTCTCTACTTCCTTATTGGCTAATGACTCAACTGGTCCCTGAGCATGTTTTCAATATCTTCATTCCACAGATTTTAATTGAGCAACAACTAGGTTTTGAAAATGAAGAGATGAACACAATTCAGACTCTCTCCTCAACAGTTCAGTCGAGTGAGGAATCTGCTGTAATAGAATTTGACTTACACAAGGAGTATAGAGAAGGGACATATCCTTATGGTTGAGCAAGTCATGGGAGGTCCCAATGAAGGACGAATATAAGTCAACTAGGTGAGGAAATGAGGAGGAAGATCATTCCAGAGAGGGGGAACAGCATGTGCAAAGGCCCAGAGGTATCCAAAGCTGCATGCATTCAGAGAGCTAGAATGACTGAAGCTCAGGCTATGTGCAGCAGGAGAAGTAGGAGATAAGTTGGAAAGGTAGGAGAGAGGCAAGGTCCCGAAAGGAATTTGGACTTTGTCCTGAGGGTGCTGAGAAGCCACTGAGGGGCTCTAAACTGGGAATGGATATGCCAAATTTGTGTTTTAAAAACGATGGCTTCTGCTTCAGCCTCTTTGGGCTGAATCCTTTGCTACTTGGGCCGACTGGCCCCACTTACCATGAGAGACGATACAATTAGCAGGCTGAAATGAGTATTAGAAGGCTCAGAAGTAGGAGACATTCTTGGTCCTAAGGCAAGATTGCCTGTCCCTGAATATCTCAACTTCTGATGGACTGGTTCTGTAAGTTGTTTAGCCTAAACCCAGGTAACATTGGATCTATTGCTAAAAGCCATTTTCTACTCTCACTGATTTTGAATGATTTAGTTGATTCTCTCAATTTCAAAAGAGCCTTGCCCAACAGTATACATTGTTAGACCAAACACACTTTAACATGCATACATTTTTATTGATTGCAAAGTACTTTAATATATGTTAGCTCATCGAATCCTTACAAAATTATTGTAACGTCAGTAGTAATTCATGTTATCCACTCCCATTTGACAGATAAAGGTACAGAAGAATGGGTTGAATGACATGTCCACAGTTACAAACCAGTAAAAGGACAAGCAAAAACTTGAAAACAGGTTGACTCCAAAGCCAATGCTTTTGCCACTATAGAGTGCTATCTCTAAAATAATTTATTCATGTTCTAATTCATTTCATCCTGCACTTCAAGTTTTCTTTAAAAATAAAAAAAAATGCAGACAAGGGAGTATATAGATAGACTAAAAAAGCAAGACAGGAGAAAAGTGAAAATACTAGCCACAGGTTCCTACAGAGTAATTAAAATTAGTGTGCAAATTGAGCTCTGAGCTTCCAGGCAGCTAAAGCAAAAGAGGAAAAATGTAATTCATATTGTCCATAAGGAAAAGACTTGCTATATCTCAAGAGAAGCAAACCCTTCTTGGCACTCAGATATGAGAGAATTTTCTCCTGTAAATCTTTTATATTGAGGATATTGAATGATGCTGTCTATAAATTCCTCAAAAGCATTCCTGCCAAGGGGGCAGAGATGGAGATGCATGGCTATTTCTTACAGATGCTCCTAATGAGTATGAAGAGCAAAAACCAACGCTGCTTTTTACAATTTTCCTCATCTGTGCCGTTTTTTAGCCATAGGTGTGTTGATGTGTGGTTTTTGAAAGATGAATACTTAAGCGATTGTTTTGGGAAAAGAGAAATTCCTGCCTACAGTTGTAGGTGTATGGGAGGCCACTGAAGTTTCTCCCCTTGGGAAACTCTACAGAAACTTCTCCCCAGTTTTTCAAAGCTCATCTTGACTGGCTCCCTACTGGGATATGTACCTAAAGCAAAACTCAATACCAAAGAAATCTATGTGCCTCCATTTACCACTTTACCTCAGAGGATAAAGATAAATTTTATTAAGATGAACTTCTAATGCAAATTCTCTCAAAAGGGATGCAGACAGCTTTTCTCCACAAAACTACCAATTGGTGACAGCTGCAGCAATGCACACATTACATGATGCTCCTTAACTTCCATCTGGAAGAAGTCATTTCAGTACTCCCGAGCCTGTCCAGAAAGGGATCACTGGAGCATACACTCCTTCAAAGATCTACCAGAGATGAGAACAGAAAAACCCCAAAGGCTCAACATTTTGTTGCTCTTGTAGTTCTTCCCTGTCAGAACTAAGACACTGTCTACATTATTTCCATAAAGCTGTTGGCTCAGCCTGTCCCTAGTCCTGGTTGGCTCAGAGAATACAGGTCTCCTTCCCTCTTTACAGACAATGCCCTCCTCCTGGATGGCCACGACAATGGAGCTTGATGATTTAATCATGCTTACACCAGGCTGCCTAGGAGACAGCTGGCTAAGACTAGGATGCAATCTGTGGCTGTGGAGCAGAGCCAAGTTCACTGTGGTTGAACCCATGACCTGAGCCTCCTGGGCATGAACTCTAAATCAGTTGTCACTTTTATGACAAGACTGTTATGTTTAATAATCATAATAATAATAGTGAGAGTTTGCATTGATAGAGCACTTCCTATGTGTCAGTCTCTTGCTGAATGTTTTTATGGGGATTATCTCCTATGAGTCTCTCAACTCCCTGTGAAGAATGCCTATCATCTTTCCATTTTACACACAGGGAAATAGGAGCTTAGAGAGTCTAAGACTTTCCCAAGGGCACATAGCTAGTAAGTAGTGAAAACAGGATTCAAACAGGCAATTCAGTTCCAGAGCTCATCTCTAGCTACCACCCTATCCTAGCCCTATCAGGATTATACATATTGCAGACTGGGCAACAAATACAAAGCTGTGTCATACAACCTCTATTTAGCTGGCAGAGCCTCCTGACTTTCAACTCAAGACTCATTCGTTAGACACAGAGTTTTTTAATGTGTAAGTTATGGCACCATTGTTTCTAATGTCTCAGAATCCCATCTTTGGTGTTGGATAATGACAGGCCCAGGGAGGAATGGCTAGCACTAAACATGCTCACCTCAACCACATTCTCAAGAAATATTTTATGAAAACCTGGGTTTCCAAAGAACAAATATTTGATCATCACTGCTTTACTTAAACTGCTGGTAGGATTGTAAATTTGTCTGGCTTTTGGGGAAGGTGCTTTAATAATGATGTATCAAAAGCTTTAGCTAGGGGTACAAATTTAACCCACACATTCACTTTCACTAAAAAAATAATTTGAGAGAAATAATGCAATGTTGAAATCAACCAAGAATTTTAGTCGCACTATTGTTTGTAAAAATGAAAAGCTGAAAATACCCTTAACAGATCATCAATTGACTGATGCAGTACATTTTGTTACATTCTTACTATAGAATTCCATCTAGATCTTTCAAAGGATAATCTGAATCTACATATATGTTGTGATATAACAGTAAATTCAAGATGCTTGTAGTATATTGATATATGAAGAGAGCAGTTATCAAATAATCTGGGTAATATGGTGTATTAGTTTCCTGGGGCTTCCGTAACAAATATTCACACACTAGATGGCTTAAAACAACTTTATTCTGTCATGGTTCCAGAGGCCTGAAGTCTGATATCAAGGTATCAGCAGGCTTCGTGGCTCTGGGTGAGAATCTTGTCCCTGCCTCTCTCCTAGCTTCTGGTGGTTGCCAGCAAACTTTGGCGCTCCTTGGCTTGTAGAAGTATCACTTCAATCTCTACCTCCATTGCCACGTGGACTTCACCCCTGTATCTCTGCGTCTTCTCTTTTTCTCTTATAAAGGCCTTCATCATTGGATTTAGGGCCCATCCTAATTCAGGATCATCTCATCTCAAGAGCCTTACTTTAATTGTATCTGCAAAGACTCTTGCCCAAATAAGGGCACATTCTATGGCCATAATTAAAAAGTCAAAAAACAATAGATATTGGCACACATGTGGTGAAAATGGAACACTTTTACACTGCTGGTTGGAACGTAAACTAGTACAACCACTATGGAAAACAATATGGAGGTTCCTTAAAATACTTAAAGCAGAACTACCATTTGATCCAGCAACCGCACTAGTAGGTATCCAACCAAAGGAAAATAAGTCATTATATGAAAAGACACATGCACATCCATGTTTATAGCAGCACAATTCACAATTACAAAGATATGGAATCAACCTAAGTGCCCATCAACCAATGAGTAGATAAAGAAAATGTGGTATATATACACCATGGAATACTACTCAGCCATAAAAAGGAATGAAATAATGTCTTCTGCAGCAATTTGGATGGAGCTGGAGGCCATTATTCTAAGTGAAGTAACTCAGGAATGGAAAACCAAATATTGTATGCTTTCACTTATAAGTGGGAGTTAAGCTATGAGGATGCAAAGGCATAAGAATGATATAATGGAGTTTGGGGACTCAGTAGAAAAGGTTGGGAGGGGGATGAGGGATAAAAGACTACATATTGGGTACAGTGTATACCGCTGGGGTGACAGGTGCACCAAAATCTCAGAAATCACCACGAAATAACTTATCCATGTAACCAAAATTACTTGAACTTCAAAAACTACTAAAAGAAAAATTTAAAAAATCAAACAAAACCCAAATAAGGTCACATTCTGAGGCTCCAGGTAGACACAACTTGGGGGACTTGATTCAACCCATTACATGTAGTTCTAATTTTGTTTTATTAAAAATATGTATTTGTAAATAAATATGTACATCTACATAAAAGAGAATTTATCATAGTTACATTAGACTTTGGAGACAGACACATAGGCTTTTGATCCTCATTCACCTGTGACTGACAATGCGACAAGGTAGCTGCCACCCTCTCCTAACCCTATCTCTTGGAGGGCTTAACTCGTGGAGTCTCAGGTTTCTTATGGGGGTTAATTCTTATGAATACTTTAGGTTGGTGACTGTACCTCACAGGGTCATTGTAGTGGTTTTCAGATAACATACATAACTTACTTAGTATAGGACCTGACTTGCTAAATGTTCTCTATCAATAGTAGCTATGATAAATTTCTATAAGAGTTCTGGAAGGATAAACCCCAAAATATTAACAGTAGTGATTTATTATGGAGGTTATTATAAACGTTTTTACTTTCTCTTTAATTTATTTGTATATTTAATTAAAATTTTAACCACACATATATTACTTTTTAAAATCAAGTAAAACAATAAAGCCATTTCTTTTGGGTGAAAGAACAAGAAGACTTATTACATTCTGCATCCCCTTGATCCTTGTGTGTACATATGAATAACTCAGGCATTGTAGATTAAATTAACCATGCAGCTGATTTTTTAAAAAAATTCTCCTCTTTTAGCCTTGGAAGCTCCATCCGCTCTCTCTCTCTCCATATTTTTTCATGTGCAAAATTTGTGTTGGCTTCAGTGTGATTTTTTTAGTGCCAAAACCATGATATGCTGACAAACAGGAATAACAGCATTTCTTAAATGTCCACAGTGCAAAGGGGAGAGGCATGGCATGTTTCAAAAGATGGGTTCCTACTGTGGGAAGATGTGCTTTTTCTGAGGGGAACAGGGTAAATGCAATGATGAGGGAGTTCTGTCAGCAGTAGAATTGGGGCAGGGAGGAAGACAGCAAAGTTGAAACCAAGAGGTGAAATTGTCTAGTGGATTTGTGTCATATTTTAACACATATTTTTAGGATTAGTTGCCTTTTGAGAAAGGAAACACCTTACCTGAAAACATCTATTTAATTTTTTTCATATAAAAGTAGTATATGGTAAATGAAAATGAAGAAAATATGAGTAAGCAAAATTTTTGAAGTCAGAATCCCACCATTCAGGGGTAATGACATATTATATACACACACAGTTGCACATATGTATACCCACACATACATCTAGGCATGTCCCTGCCAGAACATACAGCACCTGTGCGCAAAATAGAAAAAGGCGACTCCCTTTGGGGATCAGATCAGAAAAAGATGACCACTCTGGGCAGATTTGGCAAGTAGAGAGTACTTTTTATGCAAATTAGAGAAAGAACTCCCTTTCCTCTGACCTGAAATATTCTCTTGCCAAGGCATCCATCTGGATGCCCCCGTCAGGGGATAACTGGGACAACTGCATGCAATGGCCCTGAAATGAGGATATATTGCCCCTGCATTTTTAGCATTTTATAATGTAGTATCTGATACATATAAAACAATGCATGTAGTTTAAATGCAAGTTATAGGGCAAAATTTTTAAAAATTGACCTATCAACCAATTTCAGAACAGAAGCATTACCAAGATCATTGCACTTGCCTCTGTCCCCTCTACTAGCCTAGACTTTCTCCCAAAGGAGAGAACTGCTATTTTATGTATGGGAACTTCATGTTTATTATTCCTTTTGAGATAATAAAGAAAGATATATATATGTATATCTCATATATATATGTTTATCTCAAAAGAAAAAAGATATATATCTCAAAAGGAATAAAATATATCTAAAAGCAATAATAAATAACAAAATAAATATCAAGAATATTTTGATATACATTTTTTTCTTTCTTGAGATGGAGTCTCACTCTGTAGCCCATGCTGGAGTGCAGTGGCGCGATCTCGGCTCACTGCAACCTCTGTCTCCTGGGTTCAAGTGATTCTCCTGCCTCAGCCTCTCAAATAGCTGGGACTACAGGCACGTGCCACCACACCTGGCTAATATTTTGTGTTTTTAGTAGAAATGGGGTTTCACTGTGTTAGCCAGGATGGTCTCCATCTCTTGACTTCATGATCTGTCTGCCTCAGCCTCCCAAAGTGCTGGGATTACAGACGTGAGCCACTGTTCCCGGCCGATATATATATATTTTGATATATTTATATGAAAATATATACAGTCTTCTGTAAATTGCTTTTTAAGCTCATACTATTTTATAGCCTTGTTTTAAACTTAACAAACATCTTTCATGCCATAAAATTTTATCCTACAATATTGAAAAACTTGAAAGTGATCCATTAATTTGTTTGGACTGTAATTTAATTCCATTATGTTAAATTTATTAAATATTAATTATGTTAAATGAACATACTTTAATTAAAAAGGCAGACTTTTATTTCCAATGTTGTTACAAAACTCTTCATGATTGTCTTTAACTTCCATCTAAATGAAATCTTGGACAACATTCTCGACTATTTTCTTAGAATGTAACTGAGCCCAGGTTCGGCTTCTCACCACTTGAAAGCCAAACACAAGAGATGAGAATTGGCGGGAGGAAAAGGAGGTTTTGTTCAGAAAACCAGCAAAACTGAGACGATGGTGAACTAGTCTTCTGAAGCACCATGTTAAGTTTTGCAGGCTGACTGGAGGGTTTTTATGCTGGGGGGGATATAGGGAAGAGGAGGGGTTTGGTATCAAGAGGTGACCGCTGACCACAGACATATCTGGGTGTCAGCAAAGGTCCAAGGAGGTTGGGAACTTCTTTGCCCTTGGTCAGGTCATAGTGCTCCTGTAAATCTTTAACAAAATGTAGTTATTTACATACATCCTCTTTAATCTCAGTTAGTTTCAAAAATTACATGATTGCCATTTTTGCATTTTATTTCAGTACTCTCAAATTCTCCCAGCCTATGTGCAGGAATGGGTAAAGGCCCTTTAAACAAAATGGAGTTACTTATGTTAGTTTTTTGCTGTTTTGCTGTTACAAAAATAAATCCCTAGACATAGAATTGGTGGGTCAATGGTACATTGATTATAGGCTTTTGATGTGTATTAGTACTGGTGATATTGTTAAGGTAATGAAGAAGCTGCCTAGTGGACAAGTGATAACTTATCTGAGGAATTTCATTCAGGGTTAATAGTCAAGTAAATACTTTTCAGATCTACTGACTTAAGAGAACTCCACTGTGCAGCAAACCTCACAGAGTTGTTCGCTCTGTTCTGACTCCAGAGGCTCAAGATTTACCATAATGTTATGAATAGTGGTAGTGGGTGTGGAGGTGGTCGTTTGGGGGAGAGTTCTCAAGCAAGACTTGAGCATGAAGAATCACAAAACCAGCCCATAGAAACTTCATACCTAGACCCATATGAGCCACAGAAGAGGGCAAAGGCATCTCTCTGTACCGTAGTCAAAAGGAAGGCCAGCCCAAGCAGGTGGGCACTGCAAGGAAGTGACAGCTTGCATAGTAAAAGCAGAAAGGAGGCCTTTGAATAGCCTAGCATCACCCCCAGTGCCATCCCACAATGAGCCTTCACCTCTCTGAGCAAAGAGTGAGAGAACTGAAAAGGGACAGCAGCCACCAACTTCAGCTTCAGGACCAGACAGAGAAGACCTATGATTCCTTTCCAAGAACAGAGGGACAGAAGTGGAAAAGCCAGCCAAGGACTGCACGAAGAGGCCCGTCTTCATCAGAGGAGAATAGCCAACTCAGTCATTGCCTAGTTTGGCCTTCACAGATATTTAACAAACGGAAATATTGTTTATATATTAGTATATTCATTGCTTTAAAAAACAATTTTTAAAAGATCTTTCTTATTCAGGAAGCATTTCTATTTTTCTAACTGATTGAATTATTTGAATACTATGCCTAAAATCTTTACAATTGAAATGAGCATGCCTTCCTTTCTATCATGTCTGGAGATCAGAAATTAAATTTGTGTGTTAAGTAGATTGTCAATAATGCATTTCAAAAGGTCATAGTGTCTGGACTTAAACAAAATTATGTTTTTATATAAGGAAATGTTTTCTCTTGTCAAAAATATGCCAGTAGTTTCTTTCTGTTTCAGTTTGCGGCATTGGACTGTTGTGCTATATGATGAAACATGTCTGCTTAGAACAACCAAACGATAACAGTAGTTACTGTTACTGGAAAGGGGTCCCGATCCAGACCCTGAGAGAAGGTTCTTGGATCTTGTGCAAGAAAGAATTCGAGGCAAGTCCATAGAGTAAAGTGAAAGCAAGTTGATAAGGCAGAGCAGCCCCAAGGGCTGCTGGTTGCCCATTTTAATAGTTATTTCTTGAGTAGATGCTGAAAAGGGGTGGATTATTCATGAGTTTTCCAGGAAAGGGGTGGGCAATTCCCAGAACTAAGGGTTCCTCCCCCTTTAGACCATATCTCTCATGGTGCTGGTGGGAGTGTCACTTAGCATACTTATGAATTATAATTAGCATATAATGAGCAGTAAGGACAACTAGAGGTCACTCTGGTCACCATTTTGGTTTTGCTGGGTTTTGGCCAGCTTCTTTACTGCAACCTGTTTTACCAGCAAGGTCTTTCTGACTTGTATCTTGTGCCTACACCCTTTCTCATCCTGTGACTTAGAATGCCTTCACCTTCTGGAAATGCAGCCCAGTAGGTCTCAGTCTTATTTTACCCAGCCCCTATTCAAGATGGAGTTGCTCTGGTTCAAACGCCTCTGACATTACCATTGATTGAGCATTTATTACATGTCAGGCACTGGATAAGTACTTGTATGTATAAAACAACTTAATCCTTTTAACAACCCACACAGGAAGCTGTTAATGTTTAACAAAAGAACAGGCTGAGGTTTACTGAGGTCACCTAATGGGTAGAAGTCACATGTCAGAGGCAGTGACTGAGCAGCACACTACCTATCTTTCATCTATAACCTGCACCAAGTGCCAAATAAAAGGGTCAAGGTGAAGGGAGCATCAGCCAGGTTCCAACATCAGGGGTGGGGGCAGGAACATAGGAGAGTGGGGTGGGCCTGTAGTGTTTCTTGGGTGAGGAGGGGCCACATTAAAAAGTCTCTACCCTTACATTTCTTCCCTTTATGTCTTTGGATATTGCTTCCCAGTGCTTTCTCTAAAGTTTTTTTTTTTTCCCCTTCAATAATTGTCTTGACACTGCCCTGTCAACATACTGGCTTTTACTATTTTTTAAATAAAGTGACAACCACCTTTAGAGAACATGCTCAGTAGAAATGATTACTCACCTCACCAATACTCCAGCTTTCATTTATAATTATGGCCCAGGTTAGAAATAAAATCAAGCACCTCTATTCTTGAGCTCTGGATGGGAACTTTGAAGAATATGGCTATGAAAAGTTTTCAGTTGCAGGGCTCACTGTAAATTGGATTTATGGACTTTCTAGGCTTTGTCAAGGTAGCTTTGCCTTCATGAGTATTTCATTTTGAATTTATAAAGAATGTTTGAAGAGCTACTATGTGTGAGGAACTATGCCAGTCACTGGGAAGACAAAGATGGATAAGGCATTGTCCCTGCCTGGGAGAAGTGAGGAGAAGGCCACAAAAAGAAACACAAAGATTATCACAAACAGGGGCTCCGAGGGCTGGCTGCCCACTGGAATCATCTAGAGAACTTTAAAAACATACTATGATTGGATTCCACTTTCTAAGATTTTGATTTAATTGGTCTTGGGTGAGGCCCAGTCAGTTTTATAAGTTCCCCAAGTGATTCTAAAGTACAGCCAGGATTCACAATCATGGAACTGAGGCATGTGTAAGACGCCCAGGGGGCTTGTTCTGCAAAGCTTTGGAGGAGGTAATATTTGAGCTTGATTTGAAAGGATTGATGGGAGGGTGCCAGGCATTTCAGAGCAGAGCTGAGGAAGGGCCTTCCTTGTCGGAGAATGGAAGAGCATTAACAAAGGCACCAACACACCACTGGGGAATGACTTCCATGGAGTGGCTGAAGCACTGGGGGAGTCAGAGCTCAATGGGAAATGAGGTTGACCAGAGGTGAACTGGGCAGGTGGCAGGAGAAAGGGTCGGGGAAGGGCCAGGCAAGAAGGACTTTTTGTTTCATACTGAGGAGATGAGACCCTATTCTACAGGTGACAAGAATCCATCAACAATTTCAAACAGATCCCAGTTGCTCTGTGTGTGTGTGTGTGTGTGTGTGTGTGTGTGTGTGTGATGCGTTTTGGGGAGGAGCTGATGGTTGGGAAAGAAGGATCCACTTACAGTGAGGGGCCTGGAGATACACAGGGTGAGGCCAGTGAATAGGTTATTGTAATCCTTCTAGTGAGATTTTATTCAAGAAGATAAAAGGAAATAATGCAGACATTTTTGTTTGTTTGTTTGTTTCCATAGAATGACAGGCTGGTAACTACAATCTATTAACCAACAAGCAATTGTTTTGAAAACCTACAGATGTTGAGTGAGGAAATGGGAAAACAGAAGTGGGTAAGGCAGACACAGACTCTGCTGTCCTGCTGCTTACAGTCTAGGGGTCAGGAATAGGTGGTGGATTTTCCAAAGACACCTTTGGTAGAACAACTTCAAAAGGTGAAGCAAGTTGAGAATATATGTACATTCAAGAGGGATTTGGCTAAGTGTAACAGGAGGATAATCTGGAGTTGTTAAAGCACAGTTCAGAACATTTGGGATGTTTAAAAAAACACTTTTTATAATTGCTCTCATGGAGGTCAATGCATGGTCTCCCAAAAGACATGGCTTATTGTCTGTATCAAAGACAAGATTCTTGGTCGACAGAACTGTTAGTACATCCTAGCACAGAATTTCTTTTTAATAAATTAATTTTACATTGACAAATATAAATTGTATATATTTATCATGTACAACATATAGTTTTGAAATATGCACACATTGTGGAATGGCTAAATCAAGCAAATTAACATATGCATTACCTCACATACTATCATTTTCTGTGGTGAGAACACTTAAAATCTACCATCTTAGCAACTTCAAGTATGTAATACATTGTTACTAACTATAGTCCCCATGTTGTACAATAGATCTCTTGAACTTATATAACTGAAATTAACTAATTTATCCTATCTAAGTGAAATTTTGTTTCCTTTAACCAACATCGCCCCGCTCACCGCAAGCCCCACACCAGCTCCTGGTAGCGACTGTTCCATTCCACTTTCTACTTCTGAGTTCAACGTTTTTATACTCCACATATAAGTGAGATTATGTGGTATTTGTCTTTCTTGTAGTGTGGAATTTCTTACGTTCCAATTATTTTAGCTTGATAAATATGGCACCATGCCATATAAGAAACTTGAGTTTACTTGAATTGTCCCAAACAGCCATAATTATAAGGCCTTTGTTAATTTAGCTTAATAACCATTACAAGTGTCCACATGAAAGCAGTTGGATACTATATCAACTATTTTAAGCACCCTGTAGCCTATCAGAAATATCATCACTCAAGTGAATTTAAATATGCCTGAGATCTCTTCTACTCAAGTATTGTGGAACTCATTTAGAGTAATAAAGATAAGGATGATAGATTTATTGTAACTTATTAACAAATATAAATTGTTAAAATCTACTTTCAAAAATCTACTTGTATGCAAAATCGTTGTTCATCGTAGGAAATAATTTTTTGACATTAAACTAGTGGAAGATTGGGAGGAATATGGATTCAATCAGCAATTTCTTACTTTTTTTTTTTTTTAAACTCAAGCTCAAAAGCAGATGAGGTGTTTTAATTATTTCGATTCACATGTGGAAAGAATAAATCTGAAGGAAATAGCTTAGGATTCCTTCCAAGTTTGAATTACAAATTATCCCAGGACCCTGGAGAGAAGCAACAGCAAACAAGATTTTAGGCAGTTCTTTGTCAGGTCAGCCTTCGATCAATATTGAAAGCTACCTTGAGGACCTCATTTTTTTTCCTGGTGCTTTTTCCCTGGGTTGAGGGGAGTTTAAGTGTAATCTTTCTCCTGACAGTTCTATGATATGTGTTATTTGTGTTATGTGGCTGGTGTCCCAGGCCCAAATCCTATGAGAGCTGCTTTGTGAGGCCACCCCCACCTCAAATGAGTTCATGGAATAAATGCCTACCAAACACCCAGGCAAATCACTAGGGCTTTGGAAGTTATCTATGCCACCTTTAGCTTAAGGCCTGTACAACAGACAGGTGATGCTGACTGTTTCTGTGCCCTGACTATTGACCATCTCGATCTTTACACTGAGGAAGGAGGAAGCAGCTGCCCCTGCAGTGCTTAGGGTAGAGCTGGCTGAGGCCCCCTACAAGGGACTCCCATGTCACAGACGGTTCTCTCATCATTCCTTTTCCCCCAAGCCCCACTTGGGACCTGCTCTGCTTTTCCAGGGGCTTAAAGGAGACAAGATCCACATGGTGAGAATATATTGCATGGAAGAGAAGTGTTCCAGGAGAGAAAAGAGAATCTTGTCTAATCTGATTTTATTTGCAATCTCTGTAATTCTCCCCATAAGCTCCCACCCTTATCTTACACTGGGCACTTTTATAGCCCTGAGGAATCCTTCTTACCTTTGATTCATATCCTTAAATGTAGATGTGAAGGGCGACCTTGAACATCCCATGGAAATAAAAATGTACCACCAGCCATCACCAAGACGTGCAGCTAAAAAATCACACAATTTATGCCAAATGCTATTAGGAAGAAAAAACACATGAAAGATAAAATACTACTTTAAAAAGCCTAAATATCATTTCCCCTTGATAAAAGATATAAAGTATTTAATAGACAAGCTTAGCAAACCCTTAGGAATTTTGTGTTATGGGAAAAACAAAAGCAAACCAGACAAGGATTTAGTGTTTAACTGAAGCTTGATCTAATTTCCATCCTTTACACTGGTCAGCAGGAGACCTATTTTTTTTGGTGGTGGTTTTTAAAAAGTCTTCCACTCAGGGGATGTTTTTTCCCATTTGCACTAATTTCTCTTGACTTTAAACTTCCAGCTTGGCACCTGAGCAACTTCCTCAGGCATTTTTAAGCTGCAAAATGGAGAGTCTCAGGCATCTCAGAACATTGTGTAGTCACAGAATAATCTGCCTGGAGCGACTGTGCCTCCCAGAGCACCTATAAACTGTTCTCTCTCTCTCTGCCTGAAGGACACCTCCTTTTGGCATTTAGGTAGTCATTTTTTTCCTCTGGTGCAATGCAGCTTCCATGGCAATTGATGCCGGGAGCCTTCTGCTGTGAAACAGGAGTAAAAGGAAAACCAGCAGCCAAGTGACTGTATCATTTTTAAAAATACTAATTGACCTTGTTGAGATAATTACTGCAGATTGAGAGACTTGGACTGTCTCTGGCAGGTAACATGGAAAACTTACTGATTCTGAGACTACAGAAAGAAAAAAGTTTGCTGTACTGAATGAGAAGCCTCAGGCTATCTTAAAGGCAAATATTTCTTATTCACAGATCATGAAGTTGACGGACCTGTGCTTACTTTAAATCTGGAAGAAAAACGTATACTCATGAGGTTATATTTTGTCTGAGAATCTCAAAGCACTACATAGTCCTAAAGTACTTCTTTGAAGCCCATAGTATTACTCTATATCTATATTACAATTCAATCATCCAACAATCATTTATTGAGAACCTACTGTTTAAAGTGCTATATTAGATTCTATGTGCAATGTAAATATGAATCACAATTTGATACATGTCTTCAAGGAGCTTATGCTGTCACAAAAGAGGTAATATATTCATAAATAAATACAGTAGAAAATAGAAAATTCTATGATATCTAGCAGTCAGTTAAATTGTTAGGCTAAAACTTGGAAGAGGTCAGACCTGGAATTAACTTTGGAATCATTGGATTCAACCATTTTATTGGAAATCTTGTACAAATTCACCAAAATTTTTCAAGAAGCATTAATCCATCAAAAACAAAATTCTGATACAAACTATGATGATTAAGCTAAAGTGCAATTTACCACTAACTGGGTTGCCAAAATAAAATCATTGCATGGGTCTTTAATTTTTAAAGTCAATGTTGATTCATATGCTGTCAATGTCCAGAATGGAGAGAGATTTTTATGTTGTTTTTGGTGATGTTTTGGCTTCCTCATAAAGAAAGAAATATTGTCCTGTTCAACAGTTATCATAAGTTGGTCAAGGATAGAAACGACATGCCGGTCATGGTGGACCCATAAATGAAACCAGGAAAGAGATTTATTGTGTTCAGTGACAACAATAGGTTCCCAAACAATCTCAGCCAGCTATAACAACATGTTTGTTCTCAAAGGATGAAACTTAATAGGGAAAAGAGTGCAGCTTGTGTTTGGGTCCAGAAAACCAGTGACTGTGTATGGATGGCAGAGATGTAGCTGAAGGCCAGACATGTGGAGATGACCATGGTTTCCTATAAGCCCAGTACGAGCCAAGCATGTGAGGAGGCATCCAGACAAGGCAATACCTACTCAGTCTGCATTAATCAAGGAAGATTCTTCCAGATAAGAGGAGTGAAGCTCCACTATAGCCTAAGCTGGTCAGAAACCATGCCTGGAACATTTTGTGCCATGCTTTCAGAAGGCCATCAGTAAACCATAGGTCACCAAGGTTGGTGAAGGGAGTCAAAAACCATGATTTACAAAGAATGCTTGAATGAATGTAGAGTCTGGAGAAGAGACTCGATGATAGGAAGTACATATGGATTATCTTCAAGTAGGAGAACAGCTGTCACGTGGGGAAAAAAAGGAGACATTCTGGGTAAATGGTGGGGAAAAAAATGGGACCCAATAAAAAGGAGTCAGAGAGAGGTCACTTTTAGCTCAATATAAAAAAAGAATTCTGTAACAATCTGAACCACCATAAAGAAGAGCTTGGTGGTTTGAGAGATGGTAAGCTCTTTGCCACTGAAAGTATTCAGGGAAAAAAGCACATGAGCATATTTAACGGGGGTGTGAGATCACATAACAGATGGAAAAACTGGACAAATAACTGTTGATATCCTTGACAAATCTGGGTTCTGTGGGTCTATGTACATGATCCTAGAGAATGATCCTCTGTCTGTATTCATCTAAATAACTACATTCAATCACAGAATTGCTCTTATGAACAAAATCACCAAGAAAGAGACTTGTCAAAGACTGCATAATACAAGACCTACCTTGTCACCCTGGCTCATACATGGACACTCAACAAGCATTTATTAAACGAGTGAATTTGCCTTGTAACACCAAACAAATGAAAGCAAAACACAAAGCTTTATGAATAATGCAGTATTTGGGGTATGTGAATTAAATGCTACTAGCCACAGTTTCTGTCTGCTCCCTAGACAAGGAGCAGAAATTGGAATATTTTAGTACCCTAGTTACATCTCTTTCTTCACTTTTTTTTTTCTCACTTGATGTCACCTCCCATCCCTGCTTTAGAAATTCAATTCTAAACCCCTGAACTCCAAACAATCCTTCCCCAACTGAAAACAATTTTCACTCAGCCACTTAACCTTGCTGACTGACAAACTCATCAGGGCGAATGACTTTTCGTCAATGTGTCACTTAACCAGGCCTATGCGTTTAAAGTCTTCGTCTATAATTAGGACACAAAAGCTCCAGAAAGTAAACTCCGATCTCAGCAAGCAGGAGGACGGAGTAGCAGCTTAGGAAAGGTGCTGGGGTTAGCTCTGAACCCTCCCACCAAGTTCCTTAGTGTGGCAGAAAACTTCTAAATAGTGGAAACTACAGCTGCTGAGGGACTATGTAAAGTAAATAAATTCAGCTCATGAAATAATGAACCATAACTACAATTCTCCTTGCTTTTCTACAGTTAAAGGAAATCACATAATTTCTTTCAAGAGAGAAAATAAAAACTAAGATAATCCATGACAGCCATCCCTCAACAAAAACCTACTATGCATCCCAGTAAACTGGGCTTTTCTGTCCTCCAAGTTGTTGGGTTTTTTTGGCGGGGGGTGAGCGGGTGGTGGCGGTTGTCATGTGTATGCGTGTGTGCATGCGCTTGTGTGCGTGCACACGTGAGTCTGTGTCTTTGTGACTCAAACCTTTGAGGTTAGGAGTGAGCATAGAAGAACATGGAGCTTCTGAAGGTCAAGCTAATTCTGTCCTTTGCATGGGGCTCAGAATGGATTTTCCCACCTCCTTCCACTTCCCTGGGTAGGGTGGGCCAGTGTTCCAGCAGCTTATGGCTGTTGGAAGCCTCTTTCCAGGAGATGTTGGGGACTTCCATGTGTGCCTGTTTGATGCCTCCTGGCTCACTCACACTCTGGCCTTTCTCTCTGTTCCCCTCTTTGTGCTTCACAGGCCTCTGCTCTGCAAACCCTCCAGCCATTTCTCCTTTCCTTTTCTTTACATGTTGAGCTCCTCCCTCTCCCAATTTGAACCAATCTCCTTCCCTTCCTTATCTTTGACCCTTGAGATTCAGATATGTGTTTTACATTTCCAGCTCATTTGTTGCTAGCTTAACTAATTTATTTTTATAACTCCCTCTTTCTGACATCTAAATACCTCCATGTGTCTCTGTATTACTTCTACCTCTGCTAACATAGTTTCTGGTATCAAAGAGGATATTGCAGCACATGCTCTGCAATTAGTTGAGGTTTCACTCTATTAATACCAGCCCCATCCTTGGCCCTTCCAGGGTTTCATGCATCCAGGAGAAAGAAAGAAAGCTGCAGGGCATTTCACAAACAGCATCTTGTAAATTCAAAGCATTAACGCCACAGCACATCTGATCTTAACAGCCCCTGCTCCTTGCCACAGGGGAACGACTTCTTTAAAGCAAGAGTCGTCCTTTCCAGGCACACAGAAGCCCAGGGGTAGGCAAGTTCGTGCCAGATCTGGTGACTGTGGAGATTTAGTCTTTGGTTTCATGATAAACTCTGCTTCATGTTCTCAGCTGCCTTACCCTAATGATCGTTTATGCCACCGCCTTGAGAAGGAGGAAGACATGAGCCGAAATGAAAACATCAAGTAGAGAAAAGACTCCACAACAGCCCTCCCAGCTGTGAGGTGGGCTGGTGATGTGTGCTGTTGACCTGCATACTTAAATCTAATAACACAAACGGATGCCTGGAGCTTGTACCAGAGCAAAGAGGAGAAAATTATGTGAAACGCTGGACATTGGAAATGGGAGGGGGAGGATGCAGACTGAGGCCTCATCTAGGCAGGTGGTCCTTGCAATCTGAGCAAAGGGTTCTCTTTGATCATGATCTTTGGATGACCGGATTTTAGGAGCCAAGGCCACCTGTGAAGTCGCTGACAGAGAACAAATAGCTGAAGAAGCAGGAGGAAAATATGTTTCAGTGAAAGTGCACTCACATCCAGCCACCCCACCAGGCCCCACTTCCCAAGAGACACAGTTCCTGTCTGGCCACATGGCCTTCACAGAGACATGGTTTGCCACGACAAAAATATGTCACTACCGAGGACTGAGGCAACTGCCTTCCAGGGACTCTATTGAGACTCAGAACTATGCTCTCCAAACAGAGAGACTTCTTTAGAGCTTCGAGAACTCCCTTCTATTGACTCAAACGGTCAACCTCTTGATGTCCTACCTGTTTTCCCCAAACTTAATTCAGCTGCTGTGGGGTCGTACAGGCTGATACATTTTTTTAAGTGGCCTTTGGATTTGTAACCCTGTCTGAGTCCCTTACTCCAACATGAACCTGAGAGAGGAGGCTCTGGTCTCAAGTTCTTACTGCAAGGAAAACTCAGGAGGCCAGGTAAACCACTGCAGCTCCAGACACACCTGTCCTGGAAAGAGGTAGTGATGAATAAGATGGGACAGGTATGGCCGGGCGCAGTGGCTCACACCTGTAATCCCAGCACTTTGGGAGGCTGAGGCGGGAGGATCAAGACCGTCCTGTCCAACAAAGTGAAACCCTGTCTCTACTAAAATACAAAAACTAGCTGGGCGTGGTGGCGCATGCCTGTAGTCTCAACTACTTGGGAGGCTGAGGCAGAAGAATCGCTTGAACCCGGAAGGCAGAGGTTGCAGTGAGCCAAGATCGCACCACTGCATTTCAGCCTGGGTGACAGAGTGAGACTCCATCTCGAAAAAAAAAAAAAAAAAAAATGGGGCAGGTACATGGGTGGACTGTGATCTCCATTCCTTGCCATTTTCCCAGGCTGGGAGGGAATCTGAGCCATCATGTCTGAGTCTTGTTGATTTTTTTGTTGCAGTTGTAAAGAACTGGTCACAAAAACATAATCTGCCAGCATACGTCCTTTCCTTTTCTCTTCCAGCTGAAATTCCTTCGAAATCTTGTCTGAGTTCATGAGCCTTTATTAACAAAAGGTAGAGAAAAGCTGCTGAAACTGTACATCACCAGGAAGCATAGTTCTAATACTGGTTCTAGGGTCCAAACAGAGATGGGGAAATCTCCTGTTTTTATTTCTAGTAGTGAGAAAGTGAGTCTTCAGTGACATTCTCTTACAGTTTACGCATGTGCGGGAATGGGGAGAGACCATTACACACAGAGACCATTTGATAGAGAAACATCTATAGAGATGGAACTAGAATAGCAACAGTGGTGTTTTAAAGTGCTGATAATTGTAATGCTTTTTAATTTCTAATGTTCTTCTGTGCATTATTTTTGTAGCTTCTTTATTTTTACAGCTGCCCCTATATTGAAGAAACAAAAACAAATAAACACAAATCTATTTCCCTTAGAAATTTAATTCTAAACCTGAACAACTGACTGGAATTTTCTGCCAATCCTCTTGGAAACTGGCCAGGGGACCTCCTTCCAAGGCAAGTGTAGTCCCCCAGAATATTGGCACTCTGGAAACAGTCCACATGACTGTCAAATTAGTTCAATTTTCCCGGTAGCCATAAAGAGGATCAGTGCCCCAGTACCAGAAACAATGGTGTTCAGAGCCAAACCATTCATTTCTCTATTTCTGCCTCCCTCACTCCCTTGCTCCATCTGAGACTTTGAATTATTAAGCTTGGGCTCCATGAGTAATGAGACTGGTCAGCTATTTGCACGAAATTTGTGTAGCCAATTCAGCCAAAATTAATGATACTAGCTACTACTACTATTACTAACATTAATTGAGCTCTTACCTTGTGCCAGGCACTATTCAAACTACTTTCATGCACTAACTCATGTAATCCTCATAACGGTTTATAAAGAAGGATACATCTTTCTCCTCCTGATATCTTTGCTCTATGACTTTTTAAGTTTGGATAGAAATAGTCCATGGCAACTAATATTGAATATTTTCTGAGAGTATAGTTCCTTATGAAACATATCATATCTGATCAGCTTTCTTTCTCTATTTTTTCATTTGGGAATTGCAGAACACCCCTATTATGTTGGTGTTGGGACTCAGAAAATGATAACCCAAAGTGAAAGCCTCAAAAGCAGCTTCAGAAGCCAAAGTTTTTCCCTGACCTTTTCCTGCTCTCCTGTCTCAGTCCAATTCTCCCCCATCCCGGGCCAGCCAGAAAAAGTAGAACCCCCAGAACCCCTTCTCCCCAAGGGATGCCATAGAAAGCAGAACGCCTCTTTCCCCAATGCCAGCCATAAAACCTAAAAATATTACTCTAATCCCCTCTTCCACCTTTCTGAGTAAAAACTAGCCATAAAGAAATTATCTGATCTACCTTGCTTGACTGTAGGTCATAAGACCCCCATTCCGGAGAGGGTTCTGCCCCATACCCAGAAGAAAGGAATGAATACTCACATAGGCCAAGAAGAATCTACACAGACAGGCCTTGCTGGGTTTCCCCACTTAGTCTGTTAGCATTAGATCAGACACTTGTTGTCCAATCATATCTCCATATGACTATTCATATTTTGTTGAGCCTAAGCATAAAAATAGACAACCTCTCCTGTGTCTTTGGGTCTTCATTCTGAAGGCTCCCATGTGCACATTAAAAATAAATTGGTATGCTTTTTCTCCTATTAATCTGCCTCTTGTCAGTGATTTTCAACAAACCTTTAGAGGGAGAAGGGGAAGTTTTCCTTGGGCCCCTACGTTGGAAAATGAAGAGTCTGATATGAATTGATCTTTTACTATATGCCAGATACAGTGAAAATAACTTCCATATACAACATCTCATTGAATTCTTACAATAATTTTGTAAAACAGATATTCTTATGCTCATTTTACAGATAAAGAAACAGAGGTCCAGAATTTCAAACCTCGTGCTTTTCCCCCCATGATACTATTTTTGCTTCATACTTTTGAGCAGCGTCAAATCCTGCCAGATCACTTCTCCTTTGCCCAGACCTGCTTTGGCTCTTACCTGTCCTTTTCTCCCTCTTAGTCTCCACGGCCAAAATGATCAATAGAAATGACAGGATTAAATTCACAAAGATATGAAACCATTTCAATGCCTTTTCTCTACTTCCAGCCTTAGAGAGGTATGATAGCCTGGTATGACAGGAGACAGCTGATCACATGTGCCCTCAGTCAGGTCAATGTCATGTAATAGCAGCACAACTTGCCAGGTGGAATGACTAGTCGTTATATTACCTACTGCAGACCTGTTTGAGCCAAGTGACATGGCTTGTGAAAGGCAGTTTTCCCAACTACAGTATGTGTTGCATAATGATGGGGATACGTTCTGAGAAATGGATTGTTATGCAATTTTGTGGTTGTGCCAACATCATAGGCTGTACTTACACAAACCTAGGTAATATAACCTAGATGGTACACACCTAGGCTATATGGTGTAGCCTATTGCTCCTAGGCTACAAGCCTGCACAGCATGTTACTGTACTGAATACCATAGGCAGTTGCAATACAGTGGTAAATGTTGGTGTATCTAAACACAGAAAAGGTACAGTAAAAATACAGTATTATAATCTTAGGCTGGGCTCAGTGGCTCACACCTGCAATCCCAGCACTTTGGGAGGCCAAGGCGGGTGGATCACTTGAGGTCAGGAGTTCGAGACCAGTCTGGCCAACATGGTGAAACCCCGACTGTACTAAAAATATGAAAATTAGCTGGGCGTGGTGGCGGGTGCCTGTAATCTCAGCTACTTGGGAGGCTGAGGCAGGAGAATTGCTTGAACCTGAGAGGCAGGGGTTGCAGTGAACCGAGATTGCCCCACTGTACTCCAGCCTGAGCAACAGAGAGAGACCCCAACTCAAAAAATATATATACAGTATTATAATGTTATGGGACCACTCTCATATATTTGGGAAATATCATTATGTGGCATGTGACTATACATAAGAAAATCACACTGGCTTTTCATGTGATATGGCTTGTAGTATAGGATCATGTAAGCCCTCAATTTGAGCTTCCTGTGACCTGGCAGTTCCTTTCCCTGAACATGCAGAATCCACCACCTTTGATGTATCTCCTGTTAGGAACTGAAAAGACTCTAGCAGCTGTGCTCACTGATCAGACCCTGTCTGATATCATGGTATCTGCCAACCTGTATCGGTTTAACTATAGATGCATGCTTAGTTAGCTGGAAATGGATCCTCGAAGGCCTTGACAATGAACTGTAATGTTTATATGACACAGCCTATGCTTGAGTGCTTTTCTCCCCCTGCAAAACCCCAAATCTCATTTTTGTAAGACAACTTAAGACTGTTAATCATCCAAGGCTAAAGTAATCATTATTACCACCCCCACATCTGAATGTTACCTAACAGTTTTCAGAACAATTCCATTCACTGTGATAAATTATAATATTGTATTTGTTCAAAATTCTTTCTTTCCTCCCGCCCATGCCCTTCTCTGTGGGCTGAAGATGCTTCACTTCCCTGTTGACACTGGTCTTGGCCAAGGGACTTGCACTGACCAGTCAAATGTTAGCCTCAAGCTCAGACTTTAACAGTCATATCAAGTTTCCACTTGTTCTTTTCCACTGCAGTCAAAAGCCATGAGAAGAACATAAACGAAATAGCCATTCCATGTTAAGCCTGGGTCATGGAATGAGAGACACCTAAGCAGACTTGAACCTAAGCCCAGCCAAACTCAGCTGAGCCACAGCTAATCAAGAAACCCATGAAGGAAAAATATACATTGTTGCAAATCACGAAAATTTTGAGATTGTTATGCATTATTGTAGCAAAATCTGATTATAGATTTGTATATGTTTATATAATTTCTTGTTTTCTCAAAACAGCTCTGCAAATGGGTAGGAAAAGAACCTTTGTTCCCATTTTACAGTGAAAACAACTGAAGCTTAGAAAGGATTTGAGAACCATCTAACATCATGAAATTAGTAATTTGGGGAGGCTATCATTAAACCCAGATGTCCTGATGCCAAGAGTAGTGCTCTTTCTGCTTCATACACTACCTCAATAATGTCCCTCTCCATGGGAAGGCTCTAACCCATCAATAACCATTTTCTTTTCCAGTCTTCCACTTAACTAAGCACATAACTAATAGCCATGCAGTCATGAGGTAGGAAGATTCTCTGATATAAAAATGAAGATTCAATTTGTGTAAAATTTTATAGGAAAACATGCTGTATGAATGTTATAAATTATTGAATATTTCCCATCTCAATTGTTTCTCACAGTGCACTGCATTTTTCTTCATTTTCTTTTGTAGTTGTTGTTAAAAATGGAAGGATTAGCTTTTCAAATGCCACCTGGGAAACTCCATGCCTGGTCTTTTTCTTAAATCGGTTCACTGGACAACTGCATCTCCCTGCTGGGTGCTGGGCAACATAACAAGGGGTTTGTGGGCTATAGAAGCTGCACTCACTCCTTAGCAAAAACCAGGCTAGTGACCAAGTGGCCTGAGTCCAGATGTCCAACTGACCATGTTAAATAGCCACCCAGGCAGGGAGCATGTAAACACAATGCCATTTCCTCAAGATATATCTTATTATTATAGTTATTGACATGTATTAAGCACTTAGAATTCCCAAATGCTAAATGCATGTTAATAACAGACTATCCCCACACGTGTGATTCAATTTGGCATGTACCCTGTTTCTCTTTCTCTACTATTTCATCCACAGGGGCTCTCTAGGTCTGCCGACTCTGACTTCAGCCCTGGTGGTAGTGATGAAGAATGACTTAACAAGGACTCTACTTTGGAACAGAATTAAAGATGGAAGACCCAATATTTACACCTGTAGGTGATGGTGAACTGGGGTCACAAACACTTTGGGAAGTAGGATCAGAAATCCATTTGGGAAATAGGATCAGAAATCCAAGTGAGTTAAAGTGACTAGACCCAAATGAAATGAAATGCAGCAAGGGAAGTGTCTCAAAGTCTGGGCAGCAGGCAAGGAGGCAAGTAAAATGGCAAAGGCTAGAGCAAAAGGCATGAAATGGGCATGATGGATACCAAGGAGGACCAAGCCAATGATATTGACCTGCAGAGCAAGGAGCATAGGCCCTGATAATTCTGTCCTCCTCCACTGACAACCTCTGACCAAAATACCATGATCACAACCAAAGAGTTCCTTTTTAAAAATTTAACAAATATTTACTGAACTCTTTTTCCATACCAAGCCCAGTGCTGGGCAATGTTTGCATAGAATTGTGGCCAAGTAGACAATATATTTGCTTAATTGCTTAATTGGATGATACAATGTAGTGGAGAGCTTTCTCACAAAAGCATCAATATAATCAAGTATTAAAAATACCTTTTAAGAAATATGAACATGAACTGTCTGATTCATGAAGTGATATAAAACCTAAATTTATGAAGGACTGGGTTCAGAACAAGCAAAAAATGGGCTTCACAAAGAGCAAGAGAGATTTAGTTTCCTGGTGACAAATACTTTAAGGCTGGAAAAGGTTACTGAAGAGGTTGTATCATCACCTTCTAAAAATTAGAACTAGCCTCATCTGTTTAGTATGGTATTAGAAGACAATCTTTTTTTTTTTTTTGAGACAGGGTCTTGATCTATTGCCTAGGCTGGAGTGCAGTGGCACACTCACAGCTCACTGCTACCTTGACCTCCTGGGCTCAAGCAATCCCCCCACCTCAGCCTCCTGAGTAGCTGGGACTACAGGTGTGTGCCACCATGCCCAGCTAATTTATTTTTGTATTTTTTGTAGATATGGGATTTCCTCATATTGCCCAGGCTGGTCTCAAACTTTTGGGCTCAAACGATCTGCTTTGCCTTGGCCTCCCAGAGTACTGGAATTACAGGCATAAGCCACTGTGTCCAGCTACGCTTGTCATATATTAGCATGCATCAGAATCACCTGGAAGGATTTGTTAAGGCACAGACTGCTGGACCTCATCTTTAGATTCAATTTCAGATTCAATAGGATGAGGGTTGGGCCTGAGAATCTGCATTTCTAGTAAGTTCCCAGATGATGCTGATCACATTTTAAGAGACATCAGTTTGAAATTGTGTTTCCTAAATCTCCCTATTGATGAGAATCACTTACAAATGTAGAGTTGGGTCTCTCTTCTTTTATCTCTGCTCCAAAGTGGCGTCCTTTGAGTTCCTTGGCTTTTATCCTTGCTTTGGAGTTGAAGCCAGGTCTAGCAGCCCCATAGAAGTCATGTGGACAGAATGACAGGGAGAAGCTGCGTACACATCCAATTTCCTCGGCCTATCCTCTGGATATTTGTATGCCGCAGAACTAGGGTGGGGTCCAGAAGCCTCCATTACGTAAATATATCAAGAGATGCTCATGATCAGGTAAGCCTGGGAATCAGGGGTAGATAAACTCTGCAGTTCCCCTCCATGAATTTCTGAAGACTGGCAGGTTTTGCTGTCCTTTGCAATGTAGTGTAGTAAGTAAAAAGATAGACTTGAAGTCAGAGATCTAGTCAGTATTTAACATTCCTACGCTTTGTGATTGTGAGCAAATCTCTCTAAGCATCAGGGTTAGCTGTAAAATGCAGTGTTATATGTAAAATAAGCCTAATCATAATTCCGTCAGCACCCACTGTGCGCCAGGTGGTTACTGAGGTAGGACAGGCACGGCCCCACCCTCGCAGAGCACACAGTCTAAGCAAGCAGAACAGGAAATAAGTGACAGCAGTGACATGTGATGAAGTGTCCCAACCAGTTTGTGGGGTTGCTGTGAGGTAAGAGGAGATCATGTGGAAACACTAGAATTATAAAACACAGCAGGTATACAAGCATTTACTTCACCACCATCATCCTTATTTTAGCAAGAAAGAGGGCTCTGTTAATGGTCATGGAGAAACAGAAATTAGGGACCAGAAAATGGATGTCCTAACTGGGAAATATTGACAGAATAAATAAAAAGGGGAGGAGAATAGGGAGAGTCTAGCATTATAGAAGCCAGGAGAGGACAGAGAGTTTGAAAGAGGATGATTGATAGTTCTTTTTTTTTTTTTTTTTTGAGACAGAGTTTCAGTCTTGTTGCCCAGGCTGGAGTGCAATGGCACGATCTCGGCTCACTGCAACCTCCACCTCCTGGGTTCAAGCGATTCTTCTGCCTCAGCCCCCCAAGTAGCTGGGATTACAGGCATGTGCCACTATGTCCAGCTAATTTTGTATTTTTAGTAGAGACTGGGTTTTTCCATGTTGGTCAGGCTGGTCTTGAACTCCCGACCTCAGGTGATCCACCTGCCTTGGCCTCCCAAAGTGCTGGGATTACAGGTGAGAGCCACCTGCCCGGCCTGATAGTTTTTTTGTTTTTGTTTTTGTTCTTTTTGAGACGGAGTCTCATTCTACTGTCCAGGCTGGAGTGCAGTGGCGTGATCTCAGCTCACTGCAAACTGTACCTCCTGCGTTCGAGCGATTCTTGTGCCTCAGCCTCCCAAGTAGCTGGGATTATAGGCACCCGCCACCACACCCAGCTAATTTTTGTATTTTTAGTAGAGTTGTGGTTTTACCACGTTGGCCAGGCTGGTCTCAAACTCCTGACCTCAGGTGATCCACCTGCCTTGGCCTCCCAAAGTGTTGGGATTATGGGCATGAGCCACTGCACTCAGCTGATGAACAACAGTTCTAAATACTTCAGAGATATCAAAGAGAGTGAGAACTGAGAAAAAGTATTTAGAAGGCTGAGTTGGGCAATTGGTGATTCGAGAGTTGCAGGCAGATGGCAAAACAAAACAGGTTATTTTCCATCAGTTTTATTGAGTAGGACACTGAACAACAGAGTGATACCCCCAGGTAAGTCATTTGCAGAAATCAGATCAAAATGCTCTGTCTTTCTAAAGGTCAAAGTTATATCATCGCAAATTAGAGAGTCCCAGTTGCTTGCTGCAGTCTCCACCTCTGGCACTGATGCCAGCCTGGGGAAGTCCTGGGCACCACACAGGCAAAATGACTCTCTTTGTAGAGATGGCTCCTTTCAGGTTAGGGTGGCGCTATTTAACGCATAGGTAGGTGGCCTGGCACTCTTTGTTATGCATCTGTAAGGTACTTTGGGGTTTAGGAAGCTGGCACACTATAAATTGTTATATCATTAATAATAAATTGTGCTCTGCAAGAAACCTGCATTGCAGACATGAGCGCTACAGTGTTAAGACAGCTCTACTACAGGGTGAATTTCACAGACGGTAGTAAAAGGGGTCAATTCACCTGGGTGGGAAGGAAGAGCTCAATATCTAACATATGTTGGGACTGATGTTTCAAAATGTATATTTTTAAAATGTGGAGGGAAAAAATCTGCCTCTAGGCTGGCTCTTCTTATTCTACTGGGCTGCTTTGTAAACCCGAGGCATAAGTCCTGAAAAAGTCTGACGCCAACAAAATGTAGATTAACTGCAGGAACAGATGCGAGGCCACAGCGGCAGATCAAAGCCAGGCTGCTGAGGGAGCCGCTCAGCCCACTGTGATGGGGCATTACCATAATGAATTTTGTGAGTAAGCAGCTCACTTTAAAATCGTTCCTTTTGATCTGTTAAGAAGGTGTTTACTGTAATCAGGAAAAGGTTTACTTGGCAGGGGAAAAGAAAGAAAGAGGAAGCAAGATAGACAGTTTTCGATCTGGTTTTAAAGAATTTTCTTTGCTCTCTCTGGTGTCTAGACCCTCTTCCTAGATCCTTTCCTTCTCTGATTTCCTTAACCTTCTTAGAAAAGAAAACTTAATTTTAACTTAAGTAGATGAGAGTTTAATGTGTGAGGGGGAGGAGCAGGTGAGAAATGGATAAACTCAAAGGTGTCTTGCCTTAAAAAGTAAATTATGAGGCTGGGCACAGTCACGCCTGTGATCCCAGCACTTTGGGAGGCCGAGGCAGGTGGATCACGAGGTCAGGAGTTCAAGACCAGCCTGGGCAAGATGACGAAACCCCGTCTCTACTAAAAATACAAAAAAATTAGCCAGGTGTGGTGGCAGGCACCTGTAATCCCAGCTACTTGGGAGGCTGAGGCAGAGAATTGCTTGAACCCAGGAGACAGAGGCTGCAGTGAGCTGAGATGGTGCCACTGCACTGCAGCCTGGGTGACAGAGCGAGACTCCATTTCAAAAAAAAAAAAAAAAAAAAAAGAGTGAATTATGGTTTCAAACCGAAAGAAACTACACAAGTCAGAATTGCTAAAATAAGGTAAAAGAATAGATTAAGTGTTTTAAGAAAAAGGCAAATCTCTGCTCTGTTAATATAAGGCTTCCTTCCTCTTAGGCATTTCTGGGCATTGCTAGGAATGTGTCAGTGAAAGAACGGTTTTTCAGACTGCTCTCTTCCACCATGGATTGCTCTTCCCGTATCATCTCAGACAGAGGCAAAGTCCCCAAAAAGCTGAATGTTCCTTCTCCTGGGGAGAGAGTGCAAGTTTCTCCAGTCTACTAAATCTGAATGTGTATATAATCCTTTTGTAATGTGGAGGAATGTAATTAAGACCCACTCTGTCAGACAGCTGGATAAAGTTTTTCTCTTTCCTTCCTCTTTTCTCTCTTTTTCCTCCCTCACCCCTCTTTCCTTCCCTCTCCCTTTCACTATCTTCAGGGACCTTAAGAAAAGTGGCTTTAGCAATAGTCAATTTTTCGCCAAACTGTACATCACCCAATGTGACATTAGCCATGGTAGGGGACAGAAATTAATATCTTTTACCCAGTCATTGCAAGGTACTTTGTTGAGATCTTTATAACAAAAGATCAATGAACAGGATAAAAATGTACAAAATTGTTTAATATAAGTTTTATGTGACACGGGAGCCTTCAGAAATAAAGACCCAAAGAGACATGAAAAGCTGTATTTTTGTGATTGGTTTTGATGAAGAGTGGACAGTCATGCAGAAGTATGATTGGACAAAAGGGTATATGGTCTAATGGTAATAAACTGAGGGGAACCTAGCAAGGCCTGTTTGTACAGAACCTTCTCTGATGTCTCTGCCTTCATTCCTTTCCTCTGCGCAAAGGAAGGATCCCTGTGAATGAGGGTCCTATGACCTATGTTAGAGGAAAGTCAGAGCATTCTTTTATGGCTTGCTTCTGGAGAGAATAGCATTCCATTGGGTACTATGCTCATTACTGGGTCAAGAGATCAATTTTACCCCAAACCTTAGCATCATGCAATATATTCATGTAACAAACTTGCACATGTATGCACTGAATCTAAAATAAAAGTGAAATTATATTAAAAAATAAAATGAAATATAGTACCAGGAAAAAAATGAGTTCTTTATATGAGAGAAGGTCAGAGAGACCTTCCTGCTTCCGCTGTTTCCTCAAATGCCAAGCTGCCATATTTCAGGGTAGCATGTCCTGAACTTCATCACCATCTATCTCCCCATGACTACTTCCATTCACATTATTACTGTGCAAAGACTAGATGGAAAGCTGGAAGGGTGGGACTTGCAGACTGTGTCCATCCCATTTGCAAGAGGCTCAGGTTTGGGGTCTGGGGCCTGTGGACAGGAAAGTCACATGAGCCCAGAACCAGCTGCTAACTGTTGTCATGTCAACAGGAGAAGTCACAATCCTTACCCTTTCCAAAAATTCTCATAGGGGAAGACTGAAGAATGTTAAAAAGTTGCTTTGACAAGAGAAAAATCCCTTTCTGTCCTCATCAGATTTTGGTAAAGAACACAGGAATCGGTGCAGATCCAAGAACAAAAACACATCCACACACCCTTTGGGTGAACAGGTTGCAGTGGTAGCAGCCACAGAGGAAGTTGAAGGAAGGCAACAGCTGGGGCAACTCACGTCTCAGGAAAACCCACTCCATGTGTTCTTTTATTTCAGATGAAATTCCTTAGAAAACAGATACTTTGAAGCCCCTTAAAAGTGAGTGATTTAATCCCAACACTTTAATGGCTTTCCCAAGAAAACTTGTTCAACTCCCAATTCCCAGTGACACCCACATCTTTGAAGGTTTTCCTAAGAGGCATTCAGCAAAGTATCTGGACATAGAGGGCACTCAAATATTTGTTGATGGAATGCTAATGGTAAAATCATAAAAGAAATATCATTTTGGAGAATGTCTCCCTCAAAAGAACTTGAAAATCAAAAATTTAAACATTCATAGAAAAAGTGTCTCAAATTGAGGTCAATGGCCTGATTTTAATGTCTGCCCTAATATTGGATTTTTGCTGGCTTTTAAACATTTTTAAAACAATTTTAGAAAAAATTCAAATACAGAAATATAAATAGAAAATAAATAGAATCAAATATTGATTCTCTGTATACCCATCACCCAGTGTTAAAAATTTCTTAGTTCACTTTGTGTTGCTATAAGAGAATACCACAGACTGAGAAACTTACAATGAACAGAAATTTATTTGGCTCCCAGTTCTAGAGGCTAGGAAGCCCAGGAGCATGGCACTGGCATCTAGTGAGGACCTTTGTGCATCATCCCATGTCAGAAGGATGAAAGGCAAGAGAGAGTGCGAGTAAGAGGGTGCTGAACTAGAGTTTATAACAAAGTCAATGTTGTGATAACAACATGAAACCATTCATGAGGCCAGAGCCCTCAGGACCTCTCATTAGGCCCCACCTCACAACACTCTTGCATTGGGGATTAAGATTTCAATACATAAACTTTGGAAAACACATTGAAGCCACAGCATTCCAACATTCTGCTATTCTTGGATCATCCATATTTTCACCTCCTCCCGACCCCCTCACTTCATTATTATTTACCATTGTAGCCAAAATTTATGTATACTGAAATGGACAAATCTTAGCTGTATAATTTTAATGAATGGATAGACTCATGCAAACTTCATCCCATTATACACTTAAATATTTTCATCTCTCAGAAAATTCCTTCATGGTGCTTCTAAGTCATTTTAGACAATTTTTTGCCTGTTTCAAGAACATCATATACATGGAATCATACAGTTATGTACCTATATATCTTTTTTCTTCACTTTGTATAATGTCTGTGAGATTTATCCATATTTTTTCATGTATAGGTAGTTTATCACTTTTTTTGTTGAGCAGTATTTTGTTATAATTCTTTCGTTGATGAACACTTGGGCTGTCTTCAGTTGTCAGCTATTATGAAAAAAGCAGCAGTAAACACTCTTGTACAAGTATTTGGTAGACATTTGTTTTCATTTCAGTTGGATACATAATGAGAAATGAATTACTGAGCCAATATGTGTAGAACTTTATAAGAAACTGTATATATAACTTTAAAAGAAACTACACATCAGTTTTCCAAAGCAGTTACACAATTTTACATTTACACCAGCAGGGTACAGAGGCTCTGATTGCCCCACATCCTTGTCCACATTTGGTATTTGCCCATATTTTAAATTTCAACCATTGTGATGCATGTGTAGTGGTATCTTATTGTGGTTTTAATTAGCTTTTCCTCTATGATTAATGATGATGAACAGTTTTTCAAGTGCTTATTGGTCATTGGAATATCTTCTTTAAAAAATTGGGTTTTTCTTGTAAGTGAGAGCTACATATTGGGTATCCACGGACATAAACATGGCAACAGTAGACTCTGGGCACTACTGGGGTTGGGGGCAAGCGTTGAAAATCTATTGGGTACTATGCTCACTACTGGGTGAAGAGATCAATTGTACCCCAAACCTCAGCACCCATGCAATTTATTCATGTAACAAACTTGCACATGTACCCACTGAATCTAAAATAAAAGTGAAATTATATTAAAAAATAAAATGAAACATGTTACCAGAGAAAAAAAATGAGTTATTTATATATTCTGTATGCAAATCCTTTGTCAGAGATATGTTTTGCAAATATTTTCTCCCTAGTCTGCAGATGGTCAATTCATTATCTTCACAGTGTCTTTTCGTGAGCAGAAGTTTTAAAATTTGATAGTGTATAATTTTTTTTGTTTATTGCTTTCCTTGTGATTTTTAAGAAATATTCAGTTACCTTAGTTTATGAAGCTGTTCTCCTGTTTTAATGTTCCTAAAAGCTTTTCTTCTAAAAGCTGTAATTTTAGCTTTCACGCTTAGATTTATCATCATCTAAATTTTTGTTTGTATGGTATGAGGAAGGGATTGAGATTCTTTTTTAATTTTTCTTGTAGATATTCATTTGTCCCAGCACCTTTATTAAGAACACTTTCCTTTCCCCCACTGAATTGCCTTGACATTATTGTCAAAAATCAATTAACCATGTAAGTACAGGTCAATTTCTGGATTCTGCATTATGTTCTATTGATCTGTGTGTCTATTCTTATGCCAATAACTCATTGCGTTCATTATTGTAGCTTTGTAGGAAGTCTTGAAGGCAGATAGTATATGTAAATCTATGAACTTGGTTTTTCTTTAAAAAAAATTGTTTAGCTGTTCTAAGTTATTTGCATTTCCGTATAAATTTTGAAGTCAGCTTTTCATTTTCTATTAAAAAAAGCCTGGTGACATTATAATTTGATTGCATTGATTCTATAAATTAATTTGAGGAAAATTAGTATTTTAACAACACTGAATCTTCCAACCTATGAATTGGTGTGTCTATTTATTTAAGTCTTCTTTAGTTTCTGTCAGCGATGTTTAGTAGTTTTCAGTACAGAGGTTTGGCTCACCTTTTGTTCCAGTTATTCCCAAGTATTTTATGTTTTCTGATGCTATATAAATAGAATTAATTTTTAAGTGTCCACCTTCTATTTGCCAGCATATAGAAATACAATTGATTTTTATCTGTTAATCTTGTATCATGAAACTTGACTTATTCCTGATACTTGTAATTTGTGTTTTCTCTTTTTCCCCCTTATTTGTTTTATTATGAGATTATTGATTTTATTAATATTTTCAAATAACTTTCTTGGGATTCGATTTTTTTCTGTTTTCCTCTTTTCTATTTCATTGATACCTGCTCTTTATTATTTTATTGGTGCTACTTAGGATTCTTCTTACTCATCTTTTTTAGCATCTTAAGATCATTGAAATCAGGTCTTCTCTTCTAACATAAGCACTCAAAATCTCACTTATCATTCTAATCACTGCTTTAGTTACGTCACACAACTTTTGATATGTTGTATTTTTATTATAATTTAGATGATGAATATTCATATTTTTCTTGTGATTTCTTCTTTTGTCCATTGGTTATATTAACATTTACTGTTTAATTTCTAAATATTGTGTTTTTTCTAGATAGTTTATTATTATTGAGTTCTAATTTAAGCTCTTTGCGGTCAGAGAACATACTCCATAAAATTTCAATTTTTTTTGAAGTGTAGTGAGACCCTTTATAAGCCTAGCCTATGGTCGATTCTAGTGAATGTCCCATGTTTCCTGGAAATAAATCTTCATTCTATCATTGTTGTGGTAGTGTTCTACAAATGTAATGAAGTCAAGATTGTTAGCTGTGGTCCAATCTTCTATATCCTTGCTAATTTTTTTGACTGGTTGTTCAATAAATCACTGAGAAAAGAGTGTTACCAATCTCCAACTATAATTTTGCATTTATGTATTTCCCCTTCATTTTGTTTTTGCTTCACATTTTTTGAAATAAAATTTAAGTCCATACCCATTTAAAATGGTAATTGTTACTGATGAATTAACCCTTTAATTATTGTGAAATGTCATGTTTTGTCTCTAATAATACTCCTTGTCTTCAAGTTTATTTTGTCTGACAATAAAATAGCCACTACAGCTGTCTTATGATTGCTATTTGCATGATATAACATTTTTCATCATTTTACATTTAACTTATTTGTATTTTTGTATTAAAGTACATCTTTTGTGAGCAGTGTGGACAGCATTGAGGTAGATCTTCTTTTTTTAAATCCATTTTGTCAATCTCTGGCTTTTATTGCAGTGATTAGTTATTCAAATTTAATGTAATTATTAGAATGGCTAGAGTTAGGTTTGCCATTTACTATTTGTTTTTTATCTATTTTTATTCCCTGTTTTGGGGTGGGATATACAGATTTTCATATTCTAGTTTTATTTCCTCTATTGACTTTTTAGCTATACTTCTTTGCATTTTTTTTGGTGGTTGTCCTAGGGATTACAATATGCATTGTTAACTTTCATAATCTACCTAGAGTTCATAGTCTATTGCTTAACATAAAATACAGTTACCTTGAAGCAGTATAGATCTATTTATCCCTTCATTCTTCATGTTATTTTATCTGTTATATTAACTCCATGTGTTTCATAAATCTCACATACAGTTTCATAATTTTATACATAACAAGTCATTTTTTAATTAAGGGAAAATATATATAAATGTACAGTCAATTTTATTACTTCTAGTTTTCATATTTGCAAATTCACCTACTCACTACATTTTTTTTACAATCCCAAAATCAATACAATAGCTTTCTCATAGTAATTCGCAGACAGGTGTAGAGAGACAAAAAATTCACCTGATGCATATATTCCCAGCTGAGGTCAAACCAGGAAATGCTGTGCCTTTTTTTTTATTTTTTGAGATGGAGTCTTGCTCTGTCACCCAGGCTAGAGTGCAGTGGCACGATCTCGGCTCACTGCAACCTCCGCCTCCCTGGTTCAAGTGATTCTCCTGCCTCAGCCTCCCGAGTAACTGGGATTATAGGTGCCTGCCACCACGCCCAGCTAATTTTTATATTTTTAGTAGAGACGGGGTTTCACCATCTTGGCCAGGCTGGTCTCGAACTCCTGACCTTGTGATCCACCCACCTTGGCCTCCCAAAGTGCTGGGATTACAGGCATGTGCCACTGCGCCCAGCCATGCGTTCTTAATTCAGCCCTCCCTTATATAGACATTTTAAATAAGTGTATTTTTCACAGTCTATTTAGTGCCACATTGCATTTGTGTGCTTTTTGTTAGTGATTTTGCCATTTAAAACGTCCCCCAAGTGTGAGGTAAAGTGCTGACTAATAGGCTTTGCACAAGAAGGCTGTGAGAAAATAGTGAGATAGATAAATTTCTTTCAAGCAGGAGTTATACTGCTGTTGGCCATGAGTTCAATATTAATGAATCAACAATATATATGAAATAACTTGTCTTCAAACAGAAACACACAAGATTAAGTATTGATCAGTTGATGAAAATGTTATGACCAGAAGATTTCAGGAGCCTAATCCTGTATTTCCCCTAGGAGCAATAATTCAGTGTTCACTAATTTCATGTTCACAGCTACTTTATAGAACATAATTACTGTAAATAACAATTGACTATATTACATATGTGTGTGTATGTATGTATGCACAGAAGTCTTTGAGATGTATCCACATATTTTCTATTTCTAGAAATCCTTATTTTTTCATGTAGACTCAAGCACACCATTTTCTTTAGCCAAAAGAACTCTTTTCAGCATATTTTGTAGTGCAAGCCTGCTGGCAACAAATGCACTGAGTTTTTGTTCATGTTAAAATGTTTTATTATAGCTTTCAATTTTGGCAGGTATTTTCACTGGATGAAAACTTCTGGGTTAACAGTTTTTGCCTTTCAGCACTTTAAAGATACTGTACCATTGTCTTCTACCCCCCACTGTTTCTCTAGACAAGTCAGAAGTTATTCTTATCATTGTTCTCCTGTATGGAGTATCTCATTTTTCATTGCCTGCTTTCAAGATTGTCTCTTTATCTTTGTTTGTTTGTTTTTTCAGCAGTTTGACTATGATGTATCCTTGTTTATTTATTTATTTTTAATTTATCCTGTAAAGCTGTGGCTTTCTGTCACTTGAGCCTCTTGTGGAATAGGCAATACTTTCAGACTAAATACCATAAACTTGCAAATTTTATCTTTCATGGTTCCTCTTTCCTCTTTCTCTTTCTTTCTTTCTTTCTTTCTTTTTCTTTCTTTCTCTTTCTTTCCTTCTTTCTTCCTTTCTTTTCTTTCTTTTTCTTCTTTCTCTTTCTTCCTTTCTTTCTCTCTCTCTTTCCCCCCTCCCTCCCTCCCTCCCTCCCTCCCTCCCTCCCTCCCTCCCTCCCTCCCTCCCTCCGTCCCTCCCTCCCTCCCTCCCTCCCTTCCTATCTTCCTTCCTTCCTTCCTCTCTTTCTCTCTTACTTTCTTTTTTATAGAGTTTCGCTCTTTTCACCCAGGCTGGACTGCAATGGCACAATCTCAGCTCACTGCAACCTCTGCCTCCCAGGTTCAAGTGATTCTCCTGCCTCAGCCTCCTGAGTAGCTGGGATTACAGGCACCCACCACCACGTCCAGCTAATTTTTGTATATTTAGTAGAGATGGGGTTTCACCAGTTGGCCAGGCTGGTCTTGAACTCCTGACCTCAGGTGATCCCCGCCTCGGCCTCCCAAAGTGCTGGGATTACAGGTATGAGCCACCACACCCAGCCCATGGTTTCCCTTTCAAAGTAAACCCTCCCTGCAGTTTCTGCTTACTTTTAATCAGTCTTCTGAGCCCTTAAATAATTGTGTGTTTGCATGTGTCTATGTGTGTGTAAGAATAGTTTTCCAGATCTTACAGCTTTTTTTTTTTGTAAGAGAGTTAGTTTGATTGAGCTACTCTGTTATTACTCAATCCATTTGTTTATAATTGGAAACTAAGGCATGTTCTTGAAAGTAAAGAAATAGTACCATAAATACCTTATGAATGTTTACACTGCATCCCATAGTTTTCATTTTATATCTGAGATTGACTAGCTTGAATTCTGATAGTTTGACCAATCTAAACTTAACAACAATGAAAAGAAACTTGTGGCTTATAGTAGGGTTGCTTTCAGACTCAAATAGAAATGGGACACAAAAATCTGTTAAGATTAATAGAGAAGATTAATCTCAATCTTCTTAAGAAACTTTTATATTTGTGATTTTAAAACAACTTTTCTATACATCATCACACTCTAATCAGAAAAGTAAGTAACTTGATGTTTTAGTCCTTTCATGCTGTCATAGTAAGGTGGCATAGGCAGCTTATAAACAACAAACACTTATTTCTTACAGTTCTGGAGACTGTGGAGTCCAAGATCAATGTGTTAGCGGATTTAGCATCCCATGAGGGTCCTCTTCCTGCTTCATAGACAGCACCTTCTCTCTGTGTCCTCACACAGTGGAAGAAGTGAGGGATCCCCCTCAGGACTCTTTTATAAGGGCACTAATGCCTTTTATGAGGACTCTGCCCTCATGACCTAATTACCTCCCAGTGGCACCACTTCCTAATACCATCAACTTGGAGGCTAGAATGTGAATGTATGCATTTTGAGGGACACAAACATTCAGACCATAGCACTTGATTTGAGTCAGAGTATTAGCGTGTGACATTGCCCATAGCTTTACTCGGAAATCACTATAGTTCCTCACGTTTCGAATACTCAAAACCCTTCTGAGGCTTCTCAGTTCTAATAATGACCTACACCACCATGCATGATTTGGACCTTGTTTTCTGTCTAAATTATATTCTGTAATTCTCTCCTTTGGCCACTCCACTCCAGCCATACTGATCTCCTGATTTTTCTTTAAAAATACCAGGTGACCAGGCAGGCTCATACCTCAGACCTTTTTTCCTTACTGTTCCCTCTGCCTAGAATTCTCTTCCCCTAGATAGTTTCATAGCTAGTCTTCCTTTTTCAGGTGTTTGTTCAAAAGTTAGATTCATAAAGCAGACTTTCATTTCCACCATATGTAAAATTACAACTCCACCCCCGACAACAGAAAACTTTCTGTTTTAATTCCCTTATTATGTCTCTCTCTCTAATATAGTATATGCAGTTGGCCCTTGAACAACACAAATTTGTACTGCATGGTCCATTTACACACATATTTTTTTCAATAAATCTTTCTTGCCTCACCTTCTACCTCCTCCATCTTCTTTGCCTCTGTCATCCTGAGACAGCAAGACCAGTCCTTCCTCTTCCTTCTCCTCCAACTCAGCCTATTTAACATAACGAGGACAATGATGCCCAAGACCTCTATGATTATCCACTTCCACTTGATGAACAGTAAATATATTTTCTCTTCCTTATGATTTTCTTGATAACATTTTCTTTTCTTTAGCTTATTTTAAGAATACAGTATATAATACATATAACCTACAAAAGACGTGTTAATCAACTGTTTATGTTATCTGTAAGGCTTCTGGTCAACCATAGGCTATTAGTAGTTAGGTTTTTAGGGAGTAAAAAGTTATATATGGATTTTTGACTGCACAGGGGGTCAGCACCACTACCACTCACATTGTTCAAGGGTCAACCGTAGTTTCTTTCTTTCTTTTTTTATTTTTGGGGCAGGGTTCTGCTCTGTCACCCTGGTTGGAGTTCAGTGGTGCAATCATGGTTCACTGCAGAGTCTACCTCCCAGGCCCAAGTGATTCCTCCACCTGAGCCTCCTGCATAGCTGGGGCTATAGGGGCGTGCCACCATGCCTGGCTAATGAAAAAATTTTTTTTTGTAGACATGAGGTCTCCCTATGTTGCCCAGGCTGGTCTCAAACTCCTGAGCTCAAGTCATACTCCTGCCTTGGCCTCCCAAAGTGCTAGGATTACAGATGTGAACAACCACGCCAAGCACGCCCAGCCTAGTTTCTTACTTATCTTATTTTCTAGATTTGTTTGCCAGTGTTTTACTAGAACATACCTCCACAAAGTTAGCATTGTTTATGTGTGTTAATCATGGTATCCCCATACCCTTTAATGTTACCACGCACACATTAGTGCTAAATAATTTGTTGAATGAATAAATAAATGAAACTCCCTTGAAAGTTTCTGGAATACTGTTAAGCAATTACCATCTAGAACTTTCTCAGTTGACTTACATGAACACAAGCAGCTTTTGCTATTACAGAAGTATGAGATTAGTATTTTCAATTCACAGTTGTATTTTCAATTCACTTTCTACATCGGGAAATGTTGCTTTTTATTTCACCATAGGGGATTTCTACATTGTTATTACAAGACAAATATTATTATTATGAATATCACTGAAACCCAAAATTTAGTCTAATAAAAACATATTTATGCTTTGACCAATGGTCCATGGTAATAGTACCTTGTTGGTCTTGTTATAGCAAAATTTCCTCATATATATTATGTGTATGCAAGACACACACACACACACACACACACACACACAATCTCAGTACAATCAATGTTCCATTACTGGTCCTAGTGGCTTGTTATAATGAAAACATCTAACACCTGACTGTGTAACATAATGCAAACTGGAAGAGAAATATAATACAGTGGCTCTAGCTAGTGTAGTACAAATAAAGAGTAAAATATAATTGTCCTTAAAAAATTACAAGAAATTGTAATTGCCTTGGTTCTCTGGGGAATAAAACCGAAAGGGAACATGTCAGAGGGCAAAGAGAATTGACTTCTGCAAGCATACATTTCTGCCTTGGTCTGCATGCTTGGGCAGCTTTAATGAACCACCTCATCTTGGAGGGACGTTGGCTCCCGCTTTGTCCTGTGTCTAGTCCTTGACCCTGGGAAATTGGCCTATAAGTACTGGCAATGAGATTTCTAACAATGTTGATTATAGTAAATTCCAATCAAGCGAACAATCTTTTACCTTCCTTAAAGTTCTTTGTGATGGGATTTGACCCATAATATTTTTATAGATAGCCATAAATGAGCAACAAGGGGATGTGTAACTTGCACAGCAGGACTAATTTCTCTGGTTATCTAATCCTTGACAATTGAAATTGCTTATATTTTCTAATATCTTAAATGCCCCCAGGTAAGCCAACCTTCCCATGACACATCCTCCCTGTAAGGGTTCCTTGGGCCCTCTATTAGTTTTCCAGCTCCTGAAATGTGAGGACATTTTTCTAACTTATGTCTTACCCAGTTCACATATAAATATCACTCTACTTCCACATCTGGGAATAGGAGCACATTATAGCAATTATAACAGCTACAGTGTTCTTACTTGTCTCCTTTTTCATTACAACACACTATTTGTGTTTTATTAAAGAGCTAGCCAAACCATAAATCCTAAACTCACTAATATAAATATTAACAAATTAATGGATTGGCCAGATAGGTTTAAGTCCAAGATCTACAAAATACTGACTTCGATTCCCACCTTGAATGCTCAACATACCAAAATTTGGTCCCTCCAAGTGAGCCTTCACTGTCACTCAAATTCTACCCCATTCCTCAAAACATTCTTTTTAATCTTTACTGTCTTCCACCTAAAGACATCAATTTCTTTCACATTATTCCTCACCTTACTTCTTTATTCAGTTACTTAAATACCCCACTCGAACTTTAAGCAAACGTATTATAATCAATTTCAAATTAAAATAAATACATATTTATTGTAGGAAATGTATAAAACATATAACAGCCAAACAAAGAAAAAAGAAAAGAACATTATTCCTACCACTCAGAGATGGCCATAGATAATGTTTTAGAGTATTTGCTATGTTTACATAAAATATTGTAATGTATATAAAATATGTATAAATATGTGTCTCATATATAATGTGTGTATATATATTTAACGTCTCTCTATCTCTGTATGTATATCTTAGTCTTCCTGAGGTTCTATAACAAAATAGCATAAACTAGGTAGATTATAACCAACAGAAATTTATTTCTCACAGTTCTGGAGGCTGGGAAGTCCAAGATCTAGGTACCAGCACATTTGGTGTCTGGTGAGAGCCTGCTTCCTCATAGATTCGTAGATGGTGTCTTCTTACTGTGTCTTCACATGGAGGAAAAATGATGGGGTTTTTCTTGGGTCTCCTTTATAAAGGTACTAGTTGCATGAAGGCCCCACACTCATGAGCTAATCACCTCCTTAAAGCCCTACCTCCTAACACCATCGCTTTGGGGGCTATGATTTCAATATATGAATTTTGGGGGGACTCAAACATTCAGACCATATCAGTAAATATATATATATATATATGAACTATATATGAAATAATAATATATGTAAGCACTGATGATTAGAAATTATGTATGTGTGTATATCTCTCTATATATACATAATCTATACATATCACTGTATATGTTTTTAACCTACTTTCAAAATAACACCTAATACTATCTTTGCATGCAATTTAAATACGTCACCATAATTCTAATATCTTCTTAGAGAGATAGTATCTGTGGTTTACAGCAGGGGTCCCCAACCCCCAGGCCATGGACTGGCACAGGTCTGTAACTTGTTAGGAACCAGGCTGCACAGAAGGAGGTGAGTGGGGGGCCAAGTGAGAGAAGCTTCATCTGTATTTACAGCCACTCCCCATCACTTGTATTACCACCTGAGCTCCACCTCCTGTCAGATCAGGAACAGCATTAAATTCTCATAGGATCACAAACCCTATTGTGAACTGCACATGGGAGGGATCTAGGTTGTGCACTCCTTATGGGAATCTAATGCCTGATGATCTGTCACCATCTCCCATCACCCCTAGATGGGACCATCTAGTTGCAGGAAAACAAGCTCAGGGCTCTCACTGATTCTACATTCTGGTGAGTTGTATAATTATTTCATTATATATTACAGTGTAATAAAAATAGAAATAAAGTGCACAATAAATGTAATGCAGTTAAATCATCCCCTACCCCAGTCCACGGAAGAATTGTCTTCCATGAAACCATCCCCTGTTGCCAAAAGTGTTGGAGACTACTGGTTTAGAGCATGCCCTCTGGAACCAGATTGCCTAGTTCAAATCCTAGGTCCACTACTTACTAGCTGCATGATCATGGGTAAAATCACTTAACCTCTATGTAATTCAATTTCCTCAATTATAAAATGAAAATAATACAAGTATCTTCCTCATAAAATTCCTGTGTAGCCTGTGTAGATTAAATAAATTAATATTTGCATGACACTTAGAACTTTGCTTGATGCATAATCATCTCTGTATACCATTATTATTATTATTCCATTTGGGGGTATATTAGTCTGCTAGGGCTGTCATAACAGAATACCTTAGGGTAAGTATTTTAAACAACATAAATTTATTGTCTCACAGTTCTGGAGACTGGAAGTTCGAGATCAAGGTGCCAACAGGGCTTCTGGTGAGGCCTCTCTCCTTGGCTTGCAGGTGGCCACCTTCTTGCCGTGTCTTCATTTCTCTGGTGTCTCTCCATCTTCTTATAAGGACTCCAGTCCTGTTGGATTAGGGCCTCATCCTTATGATATCATTTAACCTTAGTTAACTCCAAGTACAGTCACATTGGGGTTAGTGCATCAACATATAAATTTTTGGGGAACATAATTCAGCCCATAATAGGATATGTATGCTAATTTGACTATTATTCGACATTTAGGTTGGTTTCTGTTCTTGCCACAAAAATATTCATGCCTCAGTGAACACTGTCCATTATTATTTCCTTAGTATAAATTCCCACACATATATATCCCAAGAAATGTGAAATAAGGAAGCAAATAAGTACATCAGTTTGAAATAGAACATCAGTTTGGTTTCTATTAAGTATTCCTCCAACACATTTTTACATATATATATATATATATACACATATCCCTCTATATATGTATATATACACATATACCTATACATATATATTGCATATATATAATATATATCTCCAAAGAAATGTCAAATAAGGAAGCAAATAAGTAATTATAATTTTTAATTTAATTTAATTTTATTTTATTCTTTTTAGAGACAGGGTCTTGCTCTGTTGCCCAGGCTGGAGTGCAGTGGTGCAATCATAGCTCACTGCAGCCTTGAACTCCTGGGCTTAACTAATCCTCCTGTCTCAACCTCCAGAGTAGCTGGGATTACATGTCACTCCTGGCAGTAATTGTAATTTGTTATTCTTAGTTGGAGTTTTCCCAGAAGCAAATTCTGAGACAATGACTTGGGTACAGGTAGGTTATTTGGGAAATGATTCCAGGAAGCCAACATGAGGGAGGAGATAGAGAAATAGAGATGAGAAAGGGAGGAAAGTCTAAAAAGTAGGTTAATGACCTCATTACCACTGTAGGCCACTGGGGCTCCACCCACTGGGGACCCCTGAGGATATAGGAAGCTGAGATATTTATCAACTACATTTTCTCCTTTGTTGAGAATTTCCCTGGAACACTGACTCTTCTGGATGTAGATGATCAAGCATTTGAATGCCATATCAAACTCCTAGGCTGAGAGGCAGAACTCTGTCAGCGTGCCAGGGTTATAGATGAGACAAAGAGATAGGGTCAAGGCATCAGGAGCATCTACTATCCTGAGAAATTAAAGTTGGTGGCTCCTTGACTATAAGGTTCTGTTTCTCTTCTTTGTTTCCTACTTGGCTCTTGGTCTCTATCACTCCGAACGCCAATTACATCTGGATCCAGAAGTGTCCAACTGGGCAGTTTCCAGAAGTGTCCAAGTGGGCAGTTTCCCCCTGCATCTTCTACTTCCTGAAGACTGTCCATGGGGTTCTATCCCATGGGAAAGGCTCTATTTCACTTAGATTGCTTTCCATGCTCCACACTCACATTTCCAAGTATCTACTGGGCATGTCCAGTTGGATGTCTCCTAGATTCCTCAAATCCATCACGTCATCAAGAGGGAAGTTATCACCTTTCCCCAGTCCTGCTTCCTTACCACTGGTAGCATGAATGGCACTGCCTTCTACCCAGCTGCCCAAGCCAGAAGCCAAGCATTGCCTCGATTCTTTCCTCTTGCCAGAGCCAAGCATTCATGTTCCAAATGCTTTTGAGACTCATCTACATCTCTCCATTACCACAGTCGCTACTCTATTTCATCTTCTTTTACCTTGAATACTGTGTCAGTCTCCAAACTGATTTTCTGATGTTGCCTGCCTCTAATCCTTTCTCCATACTGCAGCAAGTTGAATTCTCTAAATGCCACAAGAGCAACTGATCCTAACACTATTTTTCTTAGACTTCTGCTTGCTTTAAGTATAAAGTTAAGTCTTTAAAGTGGCTGGCATGCCCTTCCTGATCTAGCTATTGTCTTTATCTCTCTACCTCATAATCTGTCACCACCACCCACTCCAAGTCCCCCCACCAACCCCACCCCCCACCTTTAACAACATACTCTGACTACTGGGTTTCTCTCAGGGCTGCAATGTACTTCTCTCTGTCCTTCCCCATAGCACTACTGCCCTTTTAACATAGAACACTCCTCCTGCACTCCTTGACCTGTGCTGACTACTCCCACCCCATCTTAAGGTCTCAGAAAACACATCTTTGAGGCACCTGCTATAACCTCTTCTAGTAAGTACCACATACTTCTTTTAACCTCCCTCTACCCCCATTTTCTCATCTATAAATGGAATATATAATAACATACACTTTGTATGAAAGTTGTGAGGATTACATGAATTAATGTTATAGGATCTTTGGGGTGTCACTCTTCTGGCTGGAAACCTCTGTGGCTGGTGGCACCTTTGCCCGACTTTTGCTTGGGCCCACTCGGCTCATTGAGCCCACTTGGCCTGGCAGGCTGTGTTCAGCTAACACTACTGGTCTGGATCCCACGTCTGCCAAGGAAGGGTGAGCCAGGCTTGGAGTGGCAAGGGGTGTGTGATTGAGCAAGTGTAGGGTCCAGCCACTGCACACAGTCAGGCATGCCAGCAACTGCAGTGGGGCGGGCAGCTCCAGGTGCCAGCACAGGCACCAGCTCTCTGCAAGGCTGCGCCTGGACCAAGCACACTGCAAGAAGCTTCCCCAGCTGGCACCAAGGAATGTGGTAGCACTCAGAAGCTTGAAGATGCTAGGAAGCACAAGGCCTCAAAGAGAGAGTCACAGCCCTTGCTTGGGGAGCTCCCAGGTCTGGGATCCCCAAAGGGCCGCAGCTCTTCTCTCCCTCTCTTCACTGGCAACGTGGCAAGCAAGGGGCATGTTTCAACCCTGTTTGTGTTCCAGCTCTTCTAGCCTTGCCATTTGGGTCGCAGGTCCCGAGTTCTTGTCCTGTGACCAGGAAGAATGAGGCATGCAGACAAGTGGAGGGTGAGCAAGACAAAGAGGAGCTTTATTGAGCAGTAGAACAGCTCAGAGACCCACTGTGGGCAGCTTGTTTCTGCAGCCAGGGTGTCCTGACAAGTGTTCAGCCCTCAGCAGAGAGGAGGAGGCTCTGGGGTGGGTGGCCCCTCTCTGCTGTTGGTCACCCTGACTTCTCCACAGCTTAGCAGAGAGGAGGCCCTAGAGTGGGTTGTTCCTCTCTGCAGGCAGGTCATCCCTGGAGTGGGAAGCTCTGCTCTGCTGTTGGTCATCCAGTGTTCTCCAGCTATCAGCAGAAAGGGCAGCTCCTCTCTGCACCTGGTCGTCCCGTCCTCTGCTCTGTTCTAGCTGAGTCCAGGGGCTTTTATGCTCTTCAGAGGGGGGAAGTGCATGCTGATTGGTCCATGGGCAGCCAGGGGTGGGCCCAGGAAAAAGCACCATGAGTTCTCTCTCTGGTCCACAGGACTGGCAGCCCAGTCCCCAGGCTTCAGGCTTTCCCTGGCCCAAAGATGGGGCCTCACCAGGGTCCCACCCTCTTCTGCCCAGGAGCTTGTCTGCCTCCTGCTGCAGTCCATGGCACCCAGGCTGCTCGTGCCAAGGGATGCCTGCAGGCCAACGCTGAGCTGCCCTCAGTCCCCGCTTGGCTTCCCTCTCATGCTCATTGGCGCCTAAAGTCCAGAGGGGTCCGAGTTGGCAGAGGGCTGGTGTGTCAGTGCTGCCTCAAGCATGCGCCCACTAGACCGGGCTGCGACAGCACCCGAGCTTGGTCCCAATCTTGCTCCATGATCGGAGCAGGCTACAGGAGCAGGGAGAGGCCAGGCAGCGGCAGGAGACACTTACAAGACTGTCGGGGGAAAGGGAGCCTTCCTGGGCCCCCAAGAGCACGGAGATGCCCGGGTCTACAGCCCGGCGTGGGCAGCTCCAGTGGCACCCGGGAAGGGCAGGGCTGTCTGCTCCGTGGAGCGTGAGGCCCTGGCCAAGCCTCCCTGCTGCAGTTGGCATCTTGGCAGTGGCAGACCATCTGGAGCAGCTGCTGCCATCATTAATATATGCAGAGTAAGCATTCAATAAATATTAGCTATTACTATTATTAGAATATTTATCATATCAAAGCATAACTACCTGTTTAATTGTCTGTCTCTCCATCTGGACAGAAAGTTCCATGAGGGCAGCAATCTTCTGTCTTGCTCATGGTTGGTTCTTCAGCGCTGGGTCCATTGTCACATGGCAGGGATCCAGCCTGAAGCAAGGCAATTTCTCAGAGCTGTAAGGAGGTGGTGGAGAAATGAATGTGTGTATAAATGACTCGTGTTAGGAGAGGTGAGACATTTAGGGTGTTATGTGTTCAGGTTTTCAGGGACAATCTGCAGCAATGACTGAAGAAGAGGAACACTAAATGCTCTTAACTTAACTCACAATGGTCCTGTGAAGACAGTAGCTTTACTGAAGAGGCATCTGAGCAGTGGAAGGATTAAATGGCTGCTCTAGAGTCCTAAAGTAAGTGACACAGAGCCTCTTCGCTCACCTCTTCCCCAACTATGTTCTGTATATTAACAACTCAGTATGCTAAGAAATGTTAGTGAAAGAATTTAAGGGCACAAATAAATATGGAGACCACAGGGTTAAGTAGAAGTGAATGTTGTTATTTTGTTGCAGGGCTGCTCAGAGCTTTTACTATGCTAACGAGAATTGACTTTCCAAGAAGAGAAAGCATGGAGCTTGCCTAGCTCACTTAAACAGAGAACTCTATGTTCTTGGAGCCCTCCTGGGAAACAGCGTTGGCCCTTGCTCTTAGTCCTCTACCCATGTTGCCTACCTCCCTTCTGCCATCAAGATTTGGTAGTTTCTGATCCTTGATGTTTAAGGTTTAGTAATGATTCAATTCCACAATAAAAATATAATCTCTGTTTAATGCTCATTTGATTCAAGAATTGTGCTAGATACTGTGGTAATACTGCAAAGGTGCCTGTTTTTCTGACAATATTGCTACTGAGAGAAAGAAAAACAACACTGATAGCACAATCTTATAGTGCTTTGATATTTTTTCAAAATACACTCATAGCTTGAATTTCATTTGCTATTTGATGGGATACATGCATTAGACATTATTAGCCCCACAGAACAGATGAGATTATCATCTCAAGAAGTCAGGTGACTTGCTCAGTCACTTGACTATTCATTTGGGATGTTTTTTGTTGTTGTTGTTTTTTCTTTTTACTTTTTTCTTTTTCTTTTTAGGTTTTCCTCAACTTAAGGGCTGTTCACCCCCACCAATACGTACGGCATGATTCTGTGCAAATCTCAAATTTCTAGCACAGTAAATTTTATTTATATATACATCTAATACAACGAGAAATATATTACAATTCTTTATAGAATGGTGAAGCTGGAATAGAACCTGGGAACTTTTTAAAAGGTAATCTCCACATTTTATGGTGGAAGAAACAAGTTCAGGGACACTCAATGACATGCGTAAGATCACCCAGCAAGCTTGTGGCAGAGCAAGACTGAAATGTTCTGGACTATCCAAATCATCTCCTATTTTTAATTCTATCGCTGCTTTTCGAAAAGTACATTTGTTTTATTCCTGCCTAAGTGTTGAGCTTGAAACCACTCAGCAAGTAAGTTTGTTCCTATCGCTATTATCCTGGGTGGCTTTTGTTTACCCTTCTATTGTTTGAGAAGATTTGGCCAGAAGGAAAACTGTTAAATCTTCACATTGGCAGTGATATTTAAGACCCATAAAAGATTAATCATTGAGGGAACCCATAACTTTGCATGATCAAAGTAAAAATTCAGTTTTTATGACTGCCTGTGTTTTATCCTCTATAAATTTTATAATAATGATTAGGCTCAAAGTATGGGCATAATTTACATACATCAAAATGCCTCACACTGTCCTTACAGCCAGTTAAACACCTGCAGCAAATACAAGGAAGCATATTAGAAAGCAGAAAGCTGCCAGGCTCTCTCAGGCATTAATCAGTGGAACCTCTTTGAGGGAGAGAAGGAGAGAGAGGGAGAGAGGGGAAGAGGGAGATTGAGAAAGAATTGCGATGGTGGCCTCCTGTAACCAAATTATGCATAGTGTGTTCATATAGGAACAGTACACTTTGCATTTGTCAGAAATACACTTAGTTCAGTCTTTTCTCCCTTCCCAAAATGATCAACCTATTTCCCAGACATGCTTTTTCTCTTACATTGACCAAGAACTCTTTGGAAATATCAGCACAGGAAAGACTTTAGAAATTGTTGCTATTTAACAAGACTGGTTGCTCCCACCTGTGCCCAGAATATGTTGGTCTGTTGATAGATGTGGTGTGGGTCCCTGAGTCTCTGTACCTTCCTTCTCCTCTATCCTCCCACTTAGTTCTACCTTGGATTGATTCTGCCTCCTAGCAAAGAGTTAAAGGTTATCATGCGGGGATTTAAGTCCGGGCACGCTGGCAGACATGTACCAAGGCAACGGCAGCTACAAATAGCGTGTGGTACAAGCTTTCAGGGTAAACATCAATTTCTCCAATTTGCTATAGCCTGAGAGCCTTATAAGCCTAGCGAATGAATTGTGAGTGTGGGTTTTGTGCTGGATGGATGGAGCAGAGGTTGTTTTCATAAAGCACTGTTAATGTACACTGATTCCTCAGTTTAAATGTCGTGAGGGGTGAAAAGCCACAGCTGTTTCACTCACTGCACTTCTTACATGCACCAGTTTTAGTCTTGGACAGGGGCTGCCCTGCAGTATCTCTCCTGGATTCAGCTTCATACTGATGTGGGAGGTCACCAGAGCTTGTCCCCAAACACCAGGCAAAGGGTCCCCTCATCTCTCTGCTTATTGAAACCCTATCTCCATCTTCAAGTCCTCTACCTAGCTTTCAGCTTAAACTCTTATTGGCTACACATTTATCTATGAGTCATGCCCTGTATTTGGACATATTTTCTGGTTCCATGAGATATTTAGACTCCCATGATAGGTATTGAGCTCTTTTCACTCAGTGTGCACTGTGTTAAGTGCTTTATGAGGACTGTCTTATTTTATATGTATATTTCGGTGAGATCAGTACAATTATTATCAGCATTTTATCGTGAGAAAAAAATGAAACCCCTGGTGAATTGACTTGCCCCAAATCACAGAACAACTAAGTGCTAGAGCTGAGATCCCAACTCTTAGGCAGTCTAAATCCATTTAGAACGTTCATCCACTGCACTGTGTTTCTCTTCAAAGTCCTTTGTGACTTACTAACCTTCTATGTTTATATCTGGGCTTTTATATCAGAGCTCCCTGAGAACTGAATGTTATTTACATATCTTTGTTCCCCCTTCCCCCAGTGTACCTAGGACACACAAATACTTATTAATTTCAAAGGGCCAAAGCAATCCTAGAAAAAACCAGGACAACCACCAAAACCTACAAAACCAGAAATACGATTCTCCCCAAAGGAGACACAGCTTTTTCTTCCCAATGACATGAAAAGACTGGAATATGATAATTTAGTTGAAAGACAACTTTAAATATAAGTTTCATTAATCAGAATGGGTATTCCTACAATAATGAGCCCTTAGTTGAATTTTAGAACCCTCTTTATGCTTTGTTAATAACAAAGCTGTTATAAAAATAATTTGATAAGACAGTCCATTGCAATGGTGTAACTTAACTATGTAAAAAGGTGCCTTAGCCTGGTGTCTGAGCACACCCAACTTATGTAATGCTAACATAATGGATTATGCATATTGTATCAGGTTAAAAATGAAATGCAGTGAAGTATTACAGCAATTTAAAAAATATATATCGGGGCTTGTTCAGCACAGATAGTTACAATTTAAACCTGTTTAAATATTCAACTGAAACGAAAATAAAATGCTGAAAAATGGAATTCAATAGAAAGTCTCCATTAAGAGTAAAAATGCTTCTCCAAATCCATTTGGTTCTAATAGAAACCCACTGAGTGAGGTTTTCATTGTCACAGCACCAGCCAAGGGAAAAATTATACATATCTTTGGGTAGGAGAAAATCAGCTGGACTTCTTGTGGTACGAGCTTCCCTTAGAAAAGCAGAAGAAAAGGGAAGCTTTGGACTAACACTCAGTTTGGGCCACAGTTTGTTTAAAATGGTCTGGAGCCTTTTCTGAAAGATTATCTTCCCCATTTGTTCTCTTGCTTCAGTGAAACCTTATTTCACCTTCCACATCAAATATGATTCTAAAAAGAAAAAAAAAATTGGCACCTTTTGCTGCAATATCAGGATACTGACCAATCTGCCTTGTGAGAGCCAAGCTTTCTTTCCCTGATAAACATCCTGCAGGATGTTTTTATTCAATCAATTGGAATGATTGCTTGCACAGAAATGTACCGCTTTATCAAGGTCTGCCTGAATATCAGGCTTGGGCCCAGCCGCAGCATTTTCGTTACTCAGTTCTCCAGACAGCAAATGCACGAGGATTCTGAAACATAATTAAAACAATCAGTGAGAATTAGCCAGCTCAGTTACTGCACTCAAAAAGCAAACCCAGAGAAGCAAATAGGCAGATGTATGGGTAAGTGAACGGGAGCCTTCCAGAGACGAGGGAGGGCCGGTAGGAGACATAAAATGGAGGGTATTAAGAGAAGAAATATAGGATAATATAAACAGAGTCTCTAATCCTGAGGACTGTAAATCCCCTTTCCTTAATTGGTTTAGAAACTGGGGTCTGTAATGTGAGACGGAGGGCTCTGGCTGCCTTTCTTCTTGGCTGCCCGGAATCACATTAAGTGGGAAACAATAGCAGGGCTGACAGCTCCCTTTCTGTGGGGGCACTTAGAGCTGATCTGCCATTGAGACTAATACAATTACACGGGATTAGAGCACTGCTGAGGATACCTAGATTGGGGAATTCTCAGTGGAAGTGGAGCTGGCTCTTTCAAAACAGGGTTGGGGCTGAAGAGAGACAGCAGACCAAGACCACAGTGCTCCTATTTTACAATGAAGGGAAATAACCAGGATTTTGTCATTAACTCAGGATCTTGACGATACATCCTAATCCAAACAGAATTCGAATTTGAGACTTCTTCTTTGGCGCTTCACACTGTTTTGCTTACTTTTAATGATTTTTGTTGAGTTTAGATATTTCCCTGCAAGTGTACACCTTTCTACTTGTTCTCACGGTGTGAGCTTCACTTCAGTTTCTCAAGACAGAGAGAGGACCTATATTTAGGATTTTAGGAGTCATGACTGGCCAGAGGGTCATTCCTGGTCTCCACTTGTATTCCCTTTGCAAACTTGAACTGACAGATACTGGGTTTTTTTTGGTTTGTTCTTAATTTCTAACAAAATGATTGTGGAAATCTATCAGTGCTGGTGACATGACCACAACTGACAAGTGAATTCAGGGTTTTCGTGAGAATCCCTGGGAACCTGACATTAGTCTCATGCTTATTACACCAGGGAGAGGTGTGATATTTATCAAGGGAATACGTGAGAAGGGTACAATGCTTTGAAAAAAATATCAATTTTTTGAAAAAGCACTGCAAATTTCCTCTTTATCGACCTCAGAAATATTTCCAACAAAAGTACTACATAATATCAAGTACTATGTTTCTCAATCATCTGGAAATATTTCCAACTAACTCTTATTTCTTATTTTTAAATAGAAATAGCAAATATGGCATGCTTATCCCATCCTTAGACTAGTAGAACAATACTTTTCTAATTTAATTCCAAACCTATGGTCCTAAATAAGTGCCTTTAGAGAAGGTTATAATTATTTTGCCTTCTATATGTTCTATTGAAATGATCACTGAATTCTGAACATTTTATTAATATATAATGATGAACACACACACATACATCAAAATAAATCAATTCTGATACTAGAAAATCCTTCTGATGGCCCAGCAATGGCAAATAACCTCTGGCCTAAACGTTCATCTACTCGTTGGGTTACGGTATTTTCTGCAAAAGTCCATGTTTTAATGCAAATGTGACAACTTGGGATGCTAACTAAATATGACAATTTGTTTTTGAACGTGAAGCCCAAAGGGAATGAGATGCTGGTAATTCTGATCTGTATATGGGAAGTAGGGAAGGAAAGGATAAAAGTGGAGAATATTAGATGAAGACAGATGTTAAGGATTTCACATAGTAATTAATGTGAAGTTTACCCAGTTCTGAGCAAAGCAGCTAAAGACCCTTTTTGGCTTGCTTTCTGTTCAGTGCTGTCACTTGTTCTTAGCTTGTACTTATTCACTGGAGCTGGAATCACCTCTTCAGCCCTGGGAATGAGAATGAGTTGTCCTCCAGTTCTGCAAGGAGAGGAGCCTTCCATACCTTTCCTCCAGAGGCCTCTGCTGGTTAACAGAGGGCAGCAAATGCTGATACCAGGCTCTCTATACCCACGCCCACTATCCTCAGGGCAACCCTAGGTGATTTGTAAGATGGTGGAGGCACCTGAGGCTCAGAAAGATGAAGTACCTTGCCCCAAGACTGTGACTTAATTCATGTGGTTCTGTCTTACTCCATTCTACACACTGTTCTGTGTGGCTTCCCAACATTATCATTACCATCTTTATCATCACTGCCACCATGACCGCGGCTTGTGGGAGCCCTACTCCTGCCGGGCAGCGGGCTAAGCACTTAAATGCTTTGTTTCACATCATCACCACAACCCTGCAACGCGGGTAGGTGTTTTTATTCCCACTGTACATGAGAGAAAACTTAGTTTCAGTGAGGTTAAATAACTCACCTAAAGCCACACCTCCAGAACTGTTAAACTCAGGATTTCAACCCAAGACTTTGTGAAGCTGGAGCTTTTTCTTTTTTCCATTACCCTATGGTAACTTTTCAGATAGTATGTGACTACAGTGAATGCATGATGCCGCATCAATGGTTTTGCCATACTCAGCATCAATTCCTCCAACTTCTCGCTGGGAAATGCTAATCTCAACTTTAGGAATGGGCACATGACCAAGTATTATGAGGCAGGGCATATCATCCCCCAGCCACAGTGAATGGCAGAGCCAGGGCCAGGGGTCAGTGACCAGTGTATTGGATTGGACTCCACACTCACAAGGGTCCCATGTTTGACTTAATGCTCAGCTGTCACCATGTTGAAATTCTTAATAATTTTTGAAAAAAGATGCCTTGCATTTTCATTTTGGACTGGGCTCTACAAATTATCTGGTTCTGGTGATTGGTTTAGGGCTGGACAAATGAAACAACAATCTACATCAATGACACTCAATTCCAGGACTTTTCTGGACTTTTTGAGAAAGTGGAGTTCTTTCTATTGGAGTGGTAAGCCTGGAGGTTCTGGGGGCCACCATGTGCTGAATCTGCCTGAGAATGAAACCCAAGAAAAGCAGAGCTGAGAGAATAAAAAAAAAGATAGTGCCTTGATTAAACCATCTGAGTCCTTGGGCAGAATACAGTTTTTACTATTTTATTTTTTGCCTAAGTCAATTTGGGCTGAGTGTTTGTGCAACTCAAGAAGCTTGAATGAATACAGTGGCAGGCTGGGTTCTCCAGAGCAGACAGAGCCAGGGTTTAGGTTGCTGGATGTTTATGAAGGACCCACATCCGTGGAGGGAGAGGGGAGGTAGCATGACTACACAGCAGAGGGCAAACTTCTTCCTCTTGCTGATCTGGCAAAGCCTCAGCCAACCTGGTAGGTGCTCTGGACTGCTTTGGCTGTCTGAAGTATCCTGTGTTGGGTCAGAGTGGCCCTGCTTTTATAGCCTGACTTGCTCAGTCTCCAGATCGGGCTGCCCCAGGAAGGGTATGTCCTTGAGTGAGGTAGCTCCCTGAAGGAGCTGACAGCTGGAGGCTGTCTGCTGACCTTGCTCCCTGCAGCTGGGCAGCAACTCCTTCTTTGAAAGTGTCACTATGCAGCCCATCTTAATTTGAGCTCTTTAGAAAGCAGAAATCAAGACAAAATCTTATATATACTCTTTTATTAGGGTGTAGGGAGGCAGAAAATCATGGGTGGTGAGACAGAAAGAAAGTATAACCAATAAAAAGATGTATTATAGAGTTGGCCTCTACTTGATGCCAAGCATTAGTGATGCTTCATCTCAGATCCTGTCCACAGACAGTCCGTCCTGAGAGAAGAAGGAAGAAGAGCATCTGCAGATGGCCTTCTCCTTTGGATAGGAGATAACAGGAGATAACGGGCACTTAGGCATGCATAAAAGCAGCCAATTCTGAGTGCAAGGAATACCAAAATGTATAATTTAAAATCTCCTATCCTCACGTTCACCATCTAGTTGGGAAGAGGCAACACGTACCAAAAATTATGACAATATAGATTGAGTAGGCAATTTGTGCCAAAATAATGGTGCAGATAATACATACTCATGGTACCTCTAAGAAGCAATAGGTGATGGAAATGGGTAGTCAGGAAAGTGTTTACCTAGACATGAGACTGGAGCTACATCTTAAGGTTAGGACTTCTGTAATTGGAGAGAAAAGAAGCAGAGTAGGGGAAGTAATGCAAACGCACATCTTAGAGCAGCAAATGCATGAAAAGGCTAAAGCTTTACTATAGAGTCAGAAAATAAATGGAAGCATGGAAAAAAAGAGAATGGAGAAACAGGAGAAGAAAGGGCGGGGAGCTGGTGGAGACTGCTACTATTATATGTACAGAGCTAATATCATTTTAGGACTGTAAGGTTAAATTCATTTCAAAAAAGTCTTGTCTTACCCATCCTCAAGACCAGTGGTGTTGAATTTCCAAGTGCAGGTTCTATGTCTACACATTGTTTATGAAACTTTTTCAGTGTAGATTTTGGAAGTGATTAAATTCAATGAAGTTAGCAATGACTACATATCTCTTTTCCTGGAAACATAAAACCCCTCTTTAAACAATTAAAACTCTATAATTTGCTGAGAATCTCTTATTTGGCATGTCAAGGTTTAAGGAAAGGAAGCAAGTACAATTAGACCCATACATTACTTGCCAACTGCTAGACAACACTGAAGAGATATTTCAATCTCCTCTTAATTTGTTTCTCCATGTGTGTTCATATTTCATGGGTGTTCAAATGCAGTAATTGTATTGAATAAAACATAAAAATAGGATCCTTAAAAATGTCATTTACTCAGGAAATGGGGAGTTATAGATTCCAGGTCTGGCCTTCTAGTCTCTGCCAGAAACTGTACACCTGTGGGGTAGAAAATCCCATTTTTTTTCTAGAAGTTGAAGTGCATGGAAAAGTTTCAGGAGGAAAGAAACATCATTTTAAAAATGATTTGCACTCCTTTAAAGTACCCACTGTGGATGCTCACATAACTCTATGATGATCTTGCTAGTTTGGCTAGTTTACGCAGAAACCTTGGTGTATTGACAGATAGTTTCAGGAAACCATGAATATAGGAGTGATTTAAGGATTTCTCAAATAGACATAGTGGTTTGGTGAGCATAAGGCTAAATTTAGGGATCCTAAAGCCTACTTCTTAAAAATATTCAGAAGAAGACTTGTTTTCTTCACTGCAGAAGAAACAGATCATTAGGGCATCACTGCTCTGTAATATTCACAGCTGTAGAGGATGAAGCCCTGCAGTCTTCATGTCGTCACGCTATTCACTGATATAACCAGCACCTGGTTATTATTTGTTTATTATTTGTTTAAGTGAACAAAAAAATAGCCTCAGTCCTCCCAGGTGGTAGGGAAAGGCACTCCCTTCCTATTTTCATAAAGCCCCAAAAGCCTTCTCCCTATATGAAGCTATCCAGTCCCAAGTTTGAAGAGCGACCCCCACCCCACCCCAGTATGTCACGAGAGGCTGTGTCCTTGTTTTGTAAGTCACCTTCCTGATGCAAGGTCAATATTATTATTCCCATTTTGCACATTTTGCACAGTAAAGTTTCAATTCCCAACAACTGAACTTCCCAAATATTTATATGATGGAATGAACTTAACTCCAATCATATGGGCATAAAAATATGCATGCCCACCAAGGCATTGTTAGATTTCAGAAAGAAATTTTATTCACATTAAAATATGGTCTATAGCAGCCCAATTGTAAAAATAAATAAATAAATAAATAAAAACACATTGTGTGTGGGCCTCTTTTGCATATTTAGATATGGAAGAATGTGAGCAGTCGCCAGATAATATAATTTTCCTCCACCCAAATATCGAGCACAATTCAATGAAGAAAATGCAACTTTTGCCGTGAGATTTATACATGCTTATATACCCTTCATTTTGAGTCTGTATGAAATGCAGACATTTATGGTTCTATAACCAGAAGAATAAAATTTGAATGTGTAGTAAAACGAGAAGTGTATTTTAAATGGGCTTTAGAAACAGAACTGAGGAAGTCATCAGAAGGCCACAGTCACTAATGTAATTGGTTATTTTGCTAGATGGCCACTCAGATGGAGGCCCGGCAGGCACAGGATTGAATTCAGGCTGATGGGTATGGGAGATGAAATGATGACTTCCTGGAAAAGATTGAGATACAGCAACACAGTAATCCAGACTGGCCATAAAGCATGCCATAAAGCCACTGTGAGAAATTCCTCCTGCCCATGTGATGCGTCCTTATTTTTTTACTTTAAAAGAAGACTGATTTTATGATTTGGCACAGATCATTGATCACAGTTTTTTTCTATTGCATATATCTCCCAGCTGTGTTCTGTGTTAAATTTACAAAAGATATAACCATTATTTCCACAAAATATTGGAAGATTGAGTGGCCATTTGCCCATCGGCACCCATCACTTCCAATATAACTCCTCCAGGCAGGCACTATAAAAGCCACTTACCAGCTGCAAGTGATGCATGGTAAAGGGGATGCCTTAGAGTGATCCTGCTGCGATGGGCAGCTGGTGTTGTTGACTGGCCTGTAGCTCTTCCCCCTTGTCCTGAAAGAACTCTGCATTTCAGTAGAAAACCTGCATCATGTTGGTCGAGTGGAGATGAAGCTGGTCTCTCTTCAATCCCTACTACAAGATGTCATGTGACACAAGCTGAGCCAATCAGAGAATCCCATCCTGGTGAAAGTCATTGGTGGAAAGATACCCTTGTGACCCAAGCTGGACCAATCAGTGTCCTCCCCCAGAATTCTCCATGAGCCCTTGAAGGGAAGACTGGCTCATTCCAACAGTGTTACTAAGCAGGGGATACGGCTGAGGGCTGTTGGCAGCCATTTTTACTAACCACATAGGGAGAAACATTCCAAAGACTGAAGCCAAGCCAAGACAGGATAAGCTCAGAAATGGAAATAAACCAAACATATTACCCAATTTGAGTTTCTGTATCCAGTCATGCCTGCTTCCAGTAATAGACCCCCTTCTTGGTTTTGTGAACTAATAAATTTCCTTCTTTGCTTAATGTAGTTTGAGTTGGGTTTCTTCTGTCACTGGTCATCAAAAAACATCCTAAAACACTCGAAGTTCAGGTAGAGGCAAACTATGTTCTCCCATATTTACCAGGCTTACTTGTAGCCTAGGTGGGGGCCATGTGACTAGTTCTTGCCAATAGACTATGAGCAGAAGTAATCAAAAGCTGAGGCATTTAAGAGATGGTGCACCTCCTTCAGCCCTCTCTTTCTCTTTTGCTGACATTTAGAGTTCATGTTTACCAGATAGTATGGCTAGATGACGGCAGAGCCGGCATCAGCCTGGGCTACTCATACTGTATAGAACAGAACTCTCTGCTAACCTTTGCTCTTTTAAACTGTGAAGATTTTCAGGACTAGTCTGTTACACAGGCATATCAGGGCTTGTGATAGAAATGAAGCTCAGCTATGGAAACATTAAGATCTATCTCTGTCTCTATCTCTATCATCAATTTGCTCTCCTGAGTTTGTGGCTGAGATCCATGAGTCTTTTGTATTGCTTCTTCCTACTGTAAGAAGTAGAGTAGGAGGTATCAAAGAAGACATAAAAGAACCAAGAATAGGGAGACAATGAGGACAGAAGCCCTCTTTAGTATTGTGCCTAAAGACAGTGGTAAAGATCTCAGCCTCAAAGGAAACCAACATTCAGAGTCCAACTGTGAGTCAAACACTTCACCTACATTATTTTATTCCATCCTCACCTACAGACAATTAGATGACACTGTCAATGAAACTAAATTCCAAAGAGATTAAGGCAAGTCACAGATTCCTGACTAGAAAGGGCCAGCTTTGAACCATATCTTTTCAGCTGCACAATCTAGCCCAAATTAGTTCCATTATTACTATTAATAGTAGTATAAATATTGCTTAGAGATAATACTTTCCAGATGCATTCAAAATGCCAGTCTCCGCCACCCGCTGTCAATGATAGAGATAGAGACAGAGAAAGCAAGATCCGGCCATGTCTGGTCTGAGTTTTTTTGTTTTTTTTTTGACGGAGTCGCACTCTGTCGCCCAGGCTGGAGTGCAGTGGTGTGATCTTGGCTCACTGCAACCTCCACCTCCACCTCCTGGGTTCAAGCAATTCTCCTGCCTCAGCCTCCTGAGTAGCTGGGATTACAGGTGCACACCACCATGCCCGGCTAATTTTTGTATTTCTAGTAGAGACGGGGTTTCACCATGTTGGTCAGGCTGGTCTCGAACTCCTGACCTTGTGATCTGCCGGCCTCAGCCTCCCAAAGTGCTGGGATTACAGGCGTGAGCCACCGCGCCTGGCCTGGTCTGAGTTCTTGAGTTCAATTACACACTAGGGCTTTAGGAGTGAAGTACATGCTGCCCAGTCTCCTGATACCACTATTCCCTTGTCCTTGGATTCTTACATGCCTTGCCTGGTCACTATTGGAATGCATCAGTCTCTCTTCAACACCTAGTCTGGGACATTTTCCTTCCTAGCTTGATCAGTTTTACTGTTGGGCACACAGCCAATTCAGATCCCATTATCCCTTTTTCCCTGCTTCTCATATTATCTAGGCTATTTCTCCTTGCCTTGACAAATGTCTTGAACTGTTGTTGGTCCCCACTTCTATCTAATTTGTCAGCCAGTGTGCTCCCTGCAGACTGACCTACAAATTCTCCAATCTGGACCCAATCATTTTTTCTGAATTTGTGAAAGACTGCCCATCATTCTTATCTCTTTGCGACATTAGCATTCTCAACAAATACTTCCAAGTGATCACCTTCTGAGTTTCTAGTAAAACTAGACAGGAATAAATTTCAATCCAAAAATAGGACTGAAATTTCAAATTTACAGTCATTTGGTGAAGGACATTATTTCTCCTTAAGACTTCTAACTTATCTTTAAGTTAGTAAGAGTCTCTCACTCCAAATCCCCATGCAATTTATACCAAATATAATGTGCATTGCTATCCAAAATGCCAAATATGAAATTAAGGAGAAGCCGGTCATTGCAGAATCCCCTAAACTAGACACCAAGTGCGAGAGTATGCCTGATTGTTTGAAGAGGAGTCTGGGGGCTTGCAATAATATGGAACCAGGCAAAACTATCCACTGCTACATTGCCGTAGTTAAAACCAAAACAAAGCCCTGTAGATAAAAATGTAACTTCCCCAAATGGAAATGTGGGGAAGAGACTGGGATTAAGTCTCTGAATTGCCATGAAAGTATTTGCAAGCAGTCAGGGCATTCATGCAGTCACATCACACTTAAGTAATGTCATTGTGCTGTGGCACAATTAGGACTCTTTACAGGCTATCACTTAAATCAGTATTTATGAAGTGCTCAGGCTGCACATTAGGAGCCAAATCTGGCCCTTTCCCCACTAGTGACTAAAATAATGAATAAAAAGCTCATTTACTATATCTCTGAGAACATCACATTGTCATGAACTCCTCCCCGAGACAGTGAATTCTATAAGCATTAATGGGTTTTATTCAACAAATATCCATTTCGTACTCAGACAACTTCTGCCGCTGACACCTGCCAATTCATATTTTAAGAAGAAATCACTGAGCTTACAGAGTTGTCATTTTAAAAATGAATGTGGCTCATTATCTTTATTTATACCCTTCTTACTGCTCCAAACTATCAACCCAGAAGGCCTCTGAAGTTTTTTATTTTGGAAAAAATACTATGTTTCTTACTTAAAATCAAACACTGTACTTTGTCAGTTAACAATGGGTTGATTTCTGCATTAGGTTCTCATTAAATTTTATTGCAATTGGAATGTGGGCAGAGGCCCCAGCCATCTGGACCTAAGCAGATATGTTAGCATTGGAAGGTTTCTCCAGGGCTTGAATGGGGGAAGGGGACCTAGTCTTCAGGAGCCTAGTGCCTGGTGGCCTGCCGCTCTAGCCATCGTCCTTTGGGCAAGTCATGGCCCCTCTTTGAACTTCCTGTTACCTCAGTTGTCAAACACTGTGTCAGCAAAAGAGTTTCCATAAGGTCTCTTCCTATCCCGAAATTTTGTAACTTCTGGTCCTCTAGAATGATTCCCTTTCTTCAAGCTGATAGGATGTCATTGTGCCCACTTTCTGCAAAGCTTTTTCTGATGTCTCTATCAGGCAAAGTTCTATTCAGCCTTCAAATCCCAGCTGAGTGGTGCCTCTTTGATTCTCATTAGATTTAGGATGCCTTCTGCTAAGCTTACATCTTACTCTGTGCAGAGGTTATTCTTTATGTTATAATGAATATTGTGGTAGACAAAATAATGGCTCTCCAGAGATTTCAATGTCCGAATCCCCAGGACCTGTGAATATGGTACCTTACAGGGCAAACGGGACACTGCAGATGTGATTCAGTTAAGGAGCTGGAGATGGGAAGATTGTCTTGGATTATTCGGGTGGGCCCAATGCAGTCACAGAGGTTTTTGTAAGAGAGAGGAAAGAGGGTCAAAGTCTGAAAGAGAAGATGTGATGATGGAACCAAAGTGATGTGGTTTGAAGATGGAGGAGGGGGCCGTGAATCAAGGAATGTAGGCGGCCTCTAGAAGCTGGGAAAGACAAGGAAACAAATTCTCCCCTGAAGCCTCCAGAAGGAACCCAGCTCTGTCAACACCCTAATTTTAGACTTCTGACCTCTAGGAATGTAGAAGAGTAAGTTTGTGTTGCTTAAAGCCACTCAATTTGCAGTAATTTGTTACAGTAGCAATTGAAAACCAATAGAGACTATGATATTTAATACTACCATATTAGCACTCTTTGTATGACTGCCCCCTTGCTAGCCAATGAACTTTTTGAGTGCAAAGAGCACCTTTAAAATATCCTCAGTTATTAGAGTGTCCTTGGCATATAGCAGCTACTCAAAAGATATTTGTGGAATGAATGAATAAATAAATACAACTTGTTTTACAGAGATAATGTAAAAATGTAGGGAATAAATGACTGGCCCAAGGCTTCACAATAATGGCAATGTTGCCCAAATGCTGTACTTTCTCTGGGATGTAGTATTTATTTTGACTAACTTTTTTCACAGATACTGCAATACCAACAATGGTTTAAATACTGTTTAAGTACCTTTGTCCCCTTTGCTTCATATGAAACCACGCTACCTAAATCTAGACCCTTGGGTAGAGACTGGTTTTTATTTATTTATTTTAAGCATAACTTTTGTGATTTTATAAGAAAAAAACATTTAAACATTGGCAGAGTGCATTACATTATACAGTTTCTCTTGGAGCTTTTTCAGTGATTCAATGTTAAAGCTAAGTAGTCCAGATTTTGAGTAACAAAAATATTATGTGCACTTCATCTGTTTGTTTAAAATGGGCTCTCTAAACAAAACAAAACCTATACTTTGCTCAAAGTTACCCGTGTTAGTGGGTGTGAATGTGTGTATTTACACATGGCAGAATGGAAAGAGGATTGTGGAGGTGGGGCTGGGGTGGGGCCGGCGGGTGGGGGAAGCAGAAAAGACCAATCCCTACCCCTTCCCCTCCCAGATCCCTTCCAGAGTGAAGGTACAGCTGAAATCCCACTGACTCCTCATTAGGGTGTTGCATGCAGGCCAGGACAGGAAGAAGAGCACATTTTTGAGCACTAGTTCTTGGAGAGACGTGCAAACGTGACTGCCATTTAAACTGCAGATGGTCACGATTGTCTCAATCTGTGTGTGGACAGCTGCTTGCTGTCCTCTCAGTCTTCTAGGAGAGTTTGTTCTGTTGTCTGGCAAGTCCCTTCATCCAAAAGGAGTACCTATTTGAAAAGGAGAGGAGTTGGCTTGATGTCGCTTTGTAAGAAGAGTTTGAGTATTTTAAAGCAACTTTCACAGAAAGAGAAAAGTCTACACGTCCTTTACAGGGATACATTTGGATTCAAATGGTTAGATCCTGCTGTAATTGTTGAAATAACTTACTACTTTAGAGCTTCAAATTCTGATTTTCATTAGAAAAACCATATTTAAAACTCCGTTTGCATTTGAAGATAGAAAATCTTTAGGAAGCATCTATCCACAAGTATTTTTTTAATGCTAGTAATCAATGGTGAAACAAAAGAAGAATAAAATGCAGTGTTTTTCCACAATTGAGCTTTCTTTTTTTTTCGAGATGGAGTCTTGCCGTGTCACCCAGGCTGGAGTGCGGTGGCATGATCTTGGCTCACTGCAACCTCCATTTCCCAGGTTCAAGCAATTCTCATGCCTCAGCCTCCCAAGTAGCTGGGATTACAGGAATGCACCACTATGCCTGGCTAATTTTTGTTATTTTTAGTAGAGACGGGGTTTCACCATGTTGGCCAGACTGGTCTCGAACTCCTGACCTCATGATCTTCCCATCTTGGCCTCCCTAAGTGCTGGGATTATAGGCGTGAGCCACCATGCCCCACCCACAATTGAACTTCCAGTCTCACTGAGGAGATACCGTGTCACCCCTACCAGTGCAAAACAAAAAACTAGCCTACAAGGTACACATATCATATACTTTCATTGAAAAGCCATAATGAATATTAAAAAATTGGGGGAACACAAAAACACTTATTCTCCTACTACCCTAGCACAACCATGTTCATTTTCATAGTTCTGTCTCGCCATATGTGGCCATGAGCAAGAAAGCAGTATATGCAAAAATAGTATGTTTTGATTCCACCATTATGACCCCACAGTTTGTTCTTTGTTTCCCACATGGTGTGGGAAAGGGAGACACAGTATATTTAGAATTATTTGAACACATTTTTATAATTTTAGCAATATAACTGTTAAGAAACTTATTCTATGCTTGTCACCTTGTCATTCAGGTCTCAGCTCAAATATTACCTCTTCAGGGAGAACTTTCTTGACAACCTGATCTAAAGTAGCTTTCTAAACTGTCACGGTCACATTATGTTGTCTAATTTTCTTCACAGTCCTTATTTCAGTATGAAATTCTTCTGCCCCTTTATTTGTTTGACTGTCTTTTCTTTTCTAGCCAACAATTAGAAAGGAAACTACATAAGAGCAGAAACATTATCTTCTTGCACAGATATATCCTAAGTGCCTTGATTAGCACCCAGTGTGTAGTAGGACCTCCCTTGATACTTGTGATTGAATTGATGAAATACAAATTATCACTTTTTCGTCTAATTCATAACGAACCTTACTCATAGTGAAAAACAAAATAAAAGTGACTGGCTAAAACTTGCAAACAGTAAAAGCTATTATAAATGAAAAATTGGCAAAAACATCAAGCTTATTGGTAATATTGGAATTTAAAAATGGATCTGAGGCCAGGTGTCGTGGCTGATGCCTGTGATCTCAGCATTTTGGGAGGCTGAGATGGGAGGATTGCTTGAGCCCAGGCAAGTTTGAGACCAGCTTGGGCAACAAAGTGGGACACCATCTCTACAAAAAAACAATAAAAATATTGGCACAAAAAACATGCCAAGCATGGTGCACATGCCTGTAGTTCCAGCCACTTGGAGACCTGAGGTGGGAGGATCACTTGAGTCCAAGATGTAGAGGCTGCCATGAGCCATGTTTGTACCACTGCACTCCAGCCTGGGTGACAGAGGGAGGACCTGTCTGAAAAACAAAAGCAAAAATGGATCTGAGAAAAAATAGAGTTGGTTGAAATAATCAACACAAGACAGACAATGGCTAAAATTGCAGATGGCACAATTTGTCCTTGGCTAAAAAATGACGGGAGAACTAAATTTTCTAAACAAAACTATATCATAAATTTTGACCCTGGACAATTATACTTGGTGGTCATAAAAGAAAAATCATAATAGAAAAGGATATAATAGGTAACATTTCATATGTTTGGGGAAAAAGTGATGGGTAAATCAAATATTCATCATACAACTCATAAGAATTGATTTTGAGTAAAATAATTTTGGTTACATGTAAATGAATAAAAAGGAAATTGTTTAAATGGTTTATATGGAAAATTCGATCAAATAATGGGATTGGCTTAATGTATTTTGATTTCAAAATGCTTTCTTGGCAATGGTAATAAAATTATAATTTAAATGGTTGTGCTTTCAAATATGGAATCCATATATTCTTATGGGAAAAATGGTGGAATAGCAACTTCCTACAATCTAGCTGAATATACAGCTATAGAGCAAAATAAATAATAAAGCACTAATTTGAGAAGCATAAACAACCATAAAATAGACGAGTGTACACTGTACTAAGGATAAAAATGTGTCATTCTGGAATTATCAGGGGAGGCTCCCCGGAAAGCAGGGTAGCGCTATCCAGATGGCCGGCCTTGGGCAGGTCACTCAGTGTCTCTGGGTTTTGGACATGTTCAATAAGAGTCCGAGCTACAATTTAGACTAAAGTCAACCCAGAGAGCTGACCAAAGAGAAAGTACATATTACTGAGAATGGGAACAGAAACAGTGAGTAAGAGGACATCCTGTGCTAACCTTTAGGAGCTGCCAACGTTTAGGGGTTATGAAGATGACAAACCCCTGGAAAAAGGAGCAAAGAATGAGCAAAGAAATAAGATAATAAGACAGTGCAATGTGAGAGGGCCCTGAGACCTGAACATATGTGAAAGCAGACAGTCAAATACTATTGGGAAATATTGTCAACAACAAAAATAAGTCTCCTGAATTTGACTAGAAGTCTAATTTTGACATGGAGGCAATTATCTTGGGAAACCATAGGAGGAGGTGGTCATTGAGGACAAGAGAATAGTAGGAAATTGAAGGAGAGGGTTCTTGATCAGAGATATTTTGTTTCCTGCTGACAATAACTGAACTTGAGCAAGCATAGGCAATAGGGTAAACTTATTGGCTCACCTGTTCAAACCAGGTAAGGCATGGGTTTGAGAACTTTAAGGATGATCATTACCAGGGAATGAATAACTTCCAGGACTCTATTTTCTTCTCTTATCTCTGCTTCTCTCTCAGTACTGGCTTCATTTCCTCCTACTGTAGACTAGCTTCTTTCACTTGGCAGAGGAAATTGTGGCTGGTAGATCTTTCATGTCAGCTTTGTCACCAAAGGGTTCTTTTTTTTTTTTTTTTTTTTGAGACGCAGTCTCACTCTGTCACCCAGGCTGGAGGGCAGTGGCGCAGTCTCGGCTTAATGCAAGCTCCGCCTCCAGGGTTCATGCCATTCTGTTGCCTCAGCCTCCCAAGTAGCTGGGACCACAGGCGCCTGCCACCATGCCTGGCTTTTTTTTGTATTTTTAGTAGACACAGGGTTTCACCATGTTAGCCAGGATGGTCTCGATCTCCTGACCTCGTGATCTGCCCGCCTTGGCCTCCCAAAGTGCTGGGATTACAGGCATGAGCCACTGCGCCTGGCCAAGGATTCTTTGTTTCAATGTTAAAATCCCAAGGCAGGACTGACTGGCCAATAGGTATTACCAACAACACAGGACCATGGAAGAAGGCACAAGCGAACAAGACATTCTCCAAAAGAAAAGAGATGACTAATTTCCAAAACCCCAAAATAAAGAGACATGGGACAGACAAAATGATGTGTTCACTGTAAGCAGTTAGGAAATGGAAATGCTTTTTAAGACAAGAGAAAATAACATGTTTAAAGGCAGAAAGGAGAAGATAAAATTGTGGAGAATAAATAAAAAGGAAGAAAAGACATATGGAGGAATTCCCACTTAGTGTGAAATTAACCAGAATGGGGCCTTAAACTCACAAGTGGCTTGGAGTATTATTTTTCTACTTAGTTTGAGTTCTTTCCTGATTTCTGTGCTCTTCCACTCTTCCGGTTTGGTCATCTCCTTGACTAACTCTCCTGCTTCACTCCCTAGTCCTAGTCCAGAGTTTATCTTCTTCCCTTTTGACTGGTCCTTCATTCAGACGTATCTTTTTATAATGGCTCCCTGTGGCTTTGCATTTCTGGGAAATGCCTGGAGCCTTGGACTCTTTCTCCACCCCAGTCTAGGAGTAAGAAGGCTGGGCAGGAACAGCCGGGCCTTTACAGACCCAAGAAGGGATGGGATCAGTGGCACAGATGAAGAATTCAGCTATGGCAAAGAAGAGAGGGTGGGCATCTTTCCCTTAGATAAACCAGAAGGAAGAAACAAAAGGACAAATTTCTGCAAAAAGACAGATTTGAGGAGTGAAGGAGATTGGTTAAAGTTAAGGTTAAATGAAAGATGAATGAGGGATTTTGGGGAGGATGGCTTCAATCTTTCAGAATAGTCTAAGTCAAGGCCATCTACTGCTAGAAAAGATGGCAAGTGTAGGAGCTTAAGGAGTTTGTCAGTTTCCTAGGTGGCCACAACAAATTACTACAAACTGGGTGGCTTAAAACAACATAAATGTAGTTTCTCACAGTTCTGGATCCCAGAAGTCTGAAGTCAAAATATTGTCAGGGCCTCATTACCTCTGAAGGCCCTAGGGGAGAATCCTTGCTTCTTCCAGCTTCTGCTGGCTGTTGGCATTTCTTGCTTGACGCCACATTATTCCGTTTCCAATGTTTTCACATGGCCTTCTCCTCTGTATGTGTGTCAAAATGTCCTCTGTCTTACATGTCATTGGATTTAGGGTCCACCTGGAAATACAGGATGATCTAATCTCAACTCTTAATTTAATTATACCTTTTCCCTAAATTAGGTAATGTTCACTGACTCCGTGGATTAGAGCATGTACATTTCTTTTTGGGGACCACCCCAAAATCCATTCAACCCACTGCAAGGGGAAAAAAAGGTGGATGAACAGATACAGAAAGTTAGCCTTGGAGCATGGCATAGAAGAATAAATAAATATGATTGCTGAAAAGAGACAAAGGCCAAGTCAGAGTTGGACACGTGACTTTTTCTTAGGCCAAGGCTGCATGATTCCCCAGTGGCTTTTGGCAGACTGGAAGCAGGAGCAGACAGTGGGGTAACCCAGAATAGGGTGTTTATAGGTGGGCTTAACAGAGGGTTAGGGAGATGAAAGGTTTGACCTTTCCTACTTCCAGCTGCAGAACATTAGATGTCTGTTTATTGGAGTGAAATAATACATGTTAAATCACCTTGTAAACTATAAAGCATTTAATGGAATAAGGAGGTATAATTTTTACTTATATCCCTCACTCCTCTCTGTACCTTATTCTTTTTTTTTTTTTTTTTTTTTTTTGGAGGCAAAGTTTTGCTCTTGTCACCCAGGCTGGAATGCAATGGCACAATCTCAGCTCACTGCAACTTCCGCCTCCCGGGTTCAAGCAATTCTCCTGTCTCAGCCTCCCAAGTAGCTGGGATTACAGGCACCCACCACCACACCCAGCTAACTTTTGTATTTTTTTAGTAGAGACGGAGTTTCACCATGCTGGCCAGGCTGGTCCTGAACTCCTGACCTCAAGTAATCCACCTGCGTTGGCCTCCCAAAATGCTGGGATTACAGGCATGAGCCCTCACGCCTGGCCACCTTATTCTTATATCCCAGAGATATTCTTACTATCCAATTCGACACTCCTTCCTATCCTCTCCTAAATCCCCAGTGAATAAAACTTTAAACAAAATCTCTATTCCAGTAAACCCAAACTTTTTTTTTCATGATGATGCCTGCAGTGACCATAGGACCCAAGTAAAAAAGTCATTGATAAATACTCTGAAAAAAAATACCGGCTCTCCAGTACCGTGATTGCAGAGAGTATATGGCTGTATCACAAGTTTCTAAAAAACAGGTTACAGAATTTTCATCTATTGGTAGGACCAGGAAGAGCTCACAAAGCAAGCCTCCAGGTCACATTTCCAGGGCAACACTCAATGGTCCCACCTCATCGGAGAAGGCTTGCTGCCAAAGTGAAAAAGCACGGGTTACTTCACAAACTACTAGATCTGGGATTTTTAAAGTTCATTTTCCCCTTTATCTTTTTCTATCTTTTTATTTTTCTTACAAAGCAGCAGAGCTCTCTCTTCCAACAAAAATTTATGTCAAAACAGATCAAAGTGGAGCTGCCATAGTTGTTGGGGGAAGGCAAGCAAGAATGGCCCCCGCAGCCCGCCTCCCCAGCCTCTGGTGTCTTTTCTGACAGGCCCTCGGAGAGCAGCCCCTGGACATTTCTAGAAATGATTTTGAAGCCGTTGGAGTAGGCTTCAAGGACAAGAGCAGCTCTTCTGGTCCCAGAAAGTTCAGCATCTCTTCTGTGAGTAGCCTGACTCAGACTGAGCCTTCATCAATTAACTTTACTACTAAATAGCAGAACCACCAAATATTTACATGGTGAGAGACTTTAGATAACATCTACGCCGACTCTCTCCTTTTTGGTCAATTCTGAGAACGTTCAGCAATAGCTAACTCGAATTCAGTTGCTCCTTCCAACAAGAACATGGAACTTCTTTATTTGTTCTCTCTGTGATCCTTGGCATGAACAACATTAAAAATATCTGATATAAAAGTTTCCAGGACAAATGTTTCTATTTCATTCGTGTTGACATCTTACCATTTTTTGAGAATGCTCATAGTCTCAATTAAGGCCTCTGAAGAAAGGATGTCAGTCCAGGCGCCCAGTTATACTAATAGCCCCATTTCAATCAAGCTGCTTTCTGGAGAACATCCTTGTCTTCTACCCCTATCCACCCCTTCAAGATATATATGTATATATATATATTTTTAAATTACCAACCATCTCTCTAATCTGAGGGCATGTGTTTTCCTTAAGGTCTATTTATTTCTTGGCCATTTGACATGCCCAAGATAGCACAACTTTCATGGGGCCTGTTTTTACTTCACTACAATTGGCGATTTTCCCTGCTTGAATAAACTTGCACACATTAAAAGTTTTAATAGAGGATTGAGGATTGCAAGTAAGTGTTAATAGGGCAGACCTCCAAAATGAGCCAGATACAAAGGTATTTGGCAGAGGAAAAATAATTCATTAACTTGAAATAGCAGATAAGCAACCAATGGAGTTAGAATCAAATGCCATTATTTGAGAAAGGCGTTCAGTAAAATTCCTTCATACAAATTAACAAATATTTATGCAGAAACTCCTATGTGAAAAACATTGTGCCAGGCTCAGTTATGGGAGTGGGGTGGGGAGGAGAACATGAAGATAAATAAGACAATTTCTTTCCTCAAGGAAATGACCGCATAATTGGAGATATTGGCCAATAAACTATAATGCAACACAAAGAAGTTAAGATAGATTAAGAAGAGGGAGAAACATCATCTGCATGAAAAGTAGGGTGGCTATCAGTGAGAACGGAGAGAGAAGATATTCAGATATTCAAGATATTCAAATATATGAGGCAAAATACATTTTTATCTTAAACTGGCTAGAGAAGGTGATAAAGAGAGAGAAATCAAAGATAATATCATGTTTAAAGCCTGTGTTAGTTTCTGATAATGTCATTAGCAGAAAAGTGAGGCAAGAGTGGCAATGAAATGACAAAGTTTTACTCTGAATGGGAAAAATTTAAGGTGGTGTATCAATGTAGGTGCAGATACTGATAATCAAGAAATTACACCAAGTGTGATAGCTCACACCTATAATCTCAACTCTTTGGGAGGCCGTGGTGGGAGGATCACTTGAGCCTTAGAATCTGAGACTAGCCTAGGCAACATAGCAAGACTCTGTCTCTTCTGTCTCTTTAAAAAAAAAAAAAAAAACTGGCTGTGATGGTGGGTGCCTGTAGTCCCAGGTACTTGGGAGGCTGAGGTGGGAGGATCACTTGAGCCTGGGAGGTCAAGGCTGCAGTGAGCTATGACTGCACTATTGCACTCCAGCCTGGGCTACAGAGCAAGAAGAAATTCAAAGAAAAAAGAAAAAAAAATCAAAGAAAAAAAAGGAAAAAGAAAAAAGAATTGAGAAGAATAGGGTCTTAAGTTGACCTTAAGAGAGAATGTAGCTTGAATCATCTCCATCCAGTGACTTATAAGAAAGTGGACAAGATTTTCAAAGAAATAAGGATAAAGATAGAAAGGGGGAAGAGACAAAAGCACTGTGGAGAAGAGAGTTTCACAAAGAAAACACAAAAGTATCCAAACTTCCAAAGAGGATGAAGAAGAGGAGGACCCGGACCTTGTTGAAGCTGGCAACTAGCAAGCAGACCACTGGAAACTTTTATGAGTGCTGTTTGAAGAGGATAGTAAGTTTTCCTTACCTCATTGATCTGTTTACTCCAAACTTCTGCTACCTCATAATCTGAGTTTACGATGGTCCTGACTTGACCTCACAGCATCTCTCTATGCAACTTTTCAACTCTCTCTGCTAGTTGCTTTCTTATTTCCTCAGAATTTTTGAATTCAAATTCCCAAAAGAAAAAATTCAGTAGTACTGGAAGTTCATCTTCATTGTGTGCAGGCATCACAAGTTGCTGGCCAACTTACAGATTGCCTTTGGGTCGGGTGCCTCTTGGGAGCCGATGGTCTATAACGGGGGATGGCACCCCTCACCAGCATAGGACTGTCCCTTCAGCACAAGCTGGGGTGGGGTCAGCACCAAAACAAACAAACAAACAAACAAAACAGTGCACTGTGTCCCCAATATAACCCTCTGTGTCAAAGTGTAAGGATCCAAACTCTAAATGGTTCCAGGAATCTTACATAGTATCTACCAGGGAAGAAACGTTCTCTTTACTCCAGCATCTAATCACTTGACAGGTCAATATTAATAACATCTTGTATTTGCATAGCACTTTAAACTTTTCAAAGTGCCTTTGCAAAATGTTATTCTAAAGGACTTTCAGAGACAGAAGGATATGTATAAACATACTCTACAAGTGCAAATAATCTATAAGCCTTACTTTATGCAAATGAATTAATAAAAAACTATATGATGACTATGTTTAAACAATGCTCCATAATAAATTGCTAGTTTTAGGTGCTTAACAAAACAATAAAATCTATCAATTTCTCTAGTTCTGTACCTTTAATGATTCTCTCAGCACCTCTGCAGCTGAGCGGCCGCTACAGTTAGTTTTCAGGCCAAAGAATTTGCCTCTCCAAGTGCCAATGTTACTACGGAAATACTACTTATTACTCTTTATTAAGCCACAGGGATCAATGTCTCTTCCTCTGGATTTGGTGCCCTGGAGGTGGTGTTGAAAGTGGGGAGAAATCCCAGACCCATACAGAACAAGCCAATCCAGTCCGAGTATGGTTGGCCTTTGGAAGGCCACAGCTGCAGTGAGACAAGTGAGGTATCGTGTATTCGTTGAGGACATACCAGCAGCTGGACAAAAATACATGATCTCCCAACTCTGCATCCAGTACTCTTCCCTAAACCTCATCAATGAATAAGTAATGTGACTTTAGAAGATGGAGCAAGCAAACCAGAAAGAAAGAAATATTTTAACTTCTGATCTGCCCCAGGCTTCGTTGTATTACATGGTATCACTCTTCACCCAGTTATGTAAGCCAGAAACATATCCCTTTTTCTCCTCCCACACCCTGCCCACAACAACCCATAAACCACCCAGCTCAGTCAGGTTACTTCCGAAATATATCTTGAATCCCTTCTCTCTTTCCTGACTTCACCATCACCATCTCAGTCAACCACTAGCTATGGCTTTGATGACAGCCAAAGCTTCTTGGTTGGTTTCCCTGCTTCGGCCCACCTACAGTGCATTCCTGATAGACTGGCCAGGGTAATCTTTCTACGCAAAAATCCTATCTTGTCTTTCTTTGGTGTCCAATTCTTTGCTGGCTTCTGACTTCATTTAGGATAAAAACTAAACATCGTACTCAGGCTCTGCGTGATCTTGGCAACTCCACTAAGATCACTTCCTCTCCCCATCATTGACAGCCCCAGGCACACCAGCCTCCTGGTGGTTCCTAAGATGTGCCCAGCTTGTCCTGCCTCCAACCAGCAATGGAAACTCTTCCATCTGCCTGGCTGTGCTTCCCCAGCTTCTTATCTATGTGGTTCCTTCTCAACCTTCAAATCTCATCCTCATGGGAAGCCATCCCTGACCACTCAACTTAAATAGCCACCCACTTCCCCCCAGTTATTCTCTACTGCACCACTCTTTTTATTCTTTCCTGGAGATTATTAAAATCTATATATTTTAATGTGTGCAGATATTTATTGTCTTTCTTCCTCACCGCAATATAACCTCTGTAAAAGAAGAATTCTCATTTGCACGATTTACTGCTGTAGCCTCAGGGCCAAGCCCTGTGCCTGGCATAGAGCTCCTCTTGTCAGTTCCACCTCCAAGATACATCTTAAAAGCATGCTCTCTTCCTTGTCTCCACTATCACCATCCTAACCTAAGCCACCATTCTCTCTCCCTTGGACTGATGCAATAGCCCCCGATTGGTCCTTCTGTTTCAACTCTAGTCCAGAGCTCAGTAAATACTCGTTGATAGAACAAATAAGCCGATCATGCTGGGAATAATAATACCTGAAAGAGATAGGAATCCATATCCTGTAAGAAAATCACTTAGCTTTTCCCAAGCACTGAAAGAACATCAAATGCTCACCAGCTTTCACACTCAGGTGATAAAATAGGAGGCATTTTATCCAGCTCAGGCACAGCACAGTTGAAATGCCACATGGAGAACAGAGAGTATTCAATTTTCTATGAGCTACTATTCCAGTGGTATCCACAGAGCTGCTGGGCTCTAAAGGAGGAGGTGTAGGAAAAAAAACCCAAATGCCTACGATCTTAACCACAAACACCCACAAAAATAGTAATAACTTTCAAAGACCTCAACAACCCATTTCTGACCACATCAGAGAAGACTCATCTGGAGACCTTTCTCTAATATCTGTATCTGCCATGAGGTTAGGGATGCTGTAAAAATAGATAGAAAATAGGGGCACTGTTAATTAAGGAGACAGCTCAAAAGCTTTCTAATACTCATCACACCTTTGAACTAGTAATAAGATGATTGTAGCTTCCAATACCATTTCCCCATCATCAGACCCAGAAACAGCTTTTGGCTGAGAGGTGAGAGAGTGGAACAAGGGCCTGTGTAATCCCACGTGCCAGGATGCCATTTTGTAAAATAAAGCCAAGCCTATTGTGCAGTCTTCACATGATTCCCACTGATTTCAAGACACCCAGGGCAGTATCTGTAACATACTCTCACGTAGAAAGTGAAAACGCATGTACATGTGGGCTGTGGCAGCTGGTTGGGTTGGAGGCTGTGGGTGCTTGAAACTGGTGCAACCGGGGCAAGAAACACCTGCTTCTTGTCTCATTTGAAGTGACTTGGAGGGAAAAATTGTCTTGAGGTGACAGAAATAATTATGTAAGTTTGTCTGGAACTGACAAAAAATGCATTTGACTGTCACAAAGCAAATGAAGCTGTCCTCCAAGTTGGCACCCAGCAATTGCCCCGGGTAAAAGATGCCACAGATAGGAAAATGAGTGCCAGCATCATCTGGGCAGCACAGTGGCTTCTCAGCTCCTCCCCACTCCCAGGCTCATTCAACACAGTTGCGGGAGGCCACCCCCGTGTCCCAAGGTAATATTCCAGAAATCACCACTTCCTTTCATTTAGGGTCTCTCCCAATCCCCCGTGCAGACTTGCAGGCTGGCGTTGACCTGAAATCCAGCCCAGGAATGAAACCTCAGAGCTTAATCCACTAAGTCGGCCTGGCTTTGAGCCCCAGAGAAAATGGGATTTCTATAAAATGTTCACTTTAAAGAGAGATTTGCTCCCTTCACAGCTCCTTTTCTGTGTCACACGCCATTAACTCACAAAACCCTGGCCATTGCCGAGGCAGAGGCTCGAGCTGGCTATGCAGAAAGGAGCACATGCCCGCATTTGCTGTGTCTCTGAATGAGGCACCATTTGATTCGCACGAGCTGTGGTTCCCTGCCTCAGTATCTACACTGCAAAATCATACTGGTTCACTCACTTCCTTGCCTCCACTGAATATCATAATTTGACACAGTGATAAAAACACAAAGACTCCATTGTGACTTTGACTCCTCCCGCCACTTCTCCTTGTGATAGAAGCTTCAGGAAGGCTCGGCTCACAAGCCAGCACAAGTGCACAGTGAACTAGGAGCCAACACATTCCCCACTGGGAGTCTACACCATGCAAGCAAATCCCCACGTGTTTCAAAAGCATCACTGGTTTGCTATCGCTGGACTACTACTCACCACTTGGGGAGTGCGGTGGTTATTTTTCTTTCTTTCTTCACCCCCACCCCTGCCCCTCATTCCTTCTCCACTGTTCTCTGTCCAATTTGGTGTCTGGTAGACTGACCCCCTTGCAGGTTGCATCACCCAGGCTTGCTTGCCAGGGTGCTAAGGGAAGCCCCCACAGCAGGTCAGAGTTGGGGCAGACAGGTCAGGTAGTTCTCCCCTCACTCCCTGTCAGCTTGCCAGCCAGTCTCTTGGAGGAGCTGTGTCCCTCCAAGACTAAAAATACACACCAGGAAATGCCTCCACCTAGGCTCCAGCTCTTGGTTCCTGTGCCACCATTTCCTCCCCTTGCCATGTTAGTCCTAAGTGTGCCTCACTTCCAGTCTCTGGGGGCACCATCATCCACTGAATGTCCTTTAATTCTGCATACACCTAAACAAAAAGTCCCTTCATTAAGGGCTCTTCATCTAAACCATGTGAATTCTATTTCTTGCTGATGCAGGTAGGACCACTTGGTGCTGCCAAAAGTCCCCATCCCTGCTTCAGGGATTCTGGTTTTAATACTCAAAGAACTCTGCATCCAGTCACTCTTGCTACCGGTGTGATCTCTTCTTGTGCCTTACTCCTAATACATGGTTTCTGCATCCTTCTGAGATCATGTTGTGGCTCCATTCTGCTCATTAGGTGTGTGTCTTGTGAACTTAGGCCTGGTTCCCAGCCTGGGCAACCTGTCTAACATCTCAGACCTTTTAGAGATTGAAGGTCACTTCCTCTTGATAACTCCCCCTGCCCCAGACCCTGGCACCTGAATTCCAGCCAAGGCTCAGCTCCTTGATTCTCAGTATATGCATCTAGTTAGATATCTGGATAGTACCTGCCTCTTGTTCCTGCTTTGATATTACTATTGATTGTTTGTCCACAGAAATACTGGCTTGCTAGGTCAACAGGAATAACCACCTTTTGTATTTGTTGTATTCTCCAGAGAACATGTTCTATCTGTTTCACTGGACTTCCACCTTCAAATCCACTTCCTAGGACCAGGAATCTCCCCACATATGCCATCTTGTTAACATTTATTTGTACATCTCTAAAGACAGCTGCTTGCCAGGATGACCACTTGGTTTTAATATTTTTCATATTTTCAAGATGCCATGTCCTACCTGCTGCTTGATCAATGACAACTTATACACACTAATTGATTGATGACCACTTATTTCACTACATCTGAGTGCCAGCTCGGTGATTCAGTGACAGTCCCATACTTTTGAGAGTCAACCAATTAGTGGTGGAGTCACGCCAGCGTCAGTTCTGAAACCTAACCAATCAATAAGTCTTGCCTCCTGCCCCCTGCCCCCAAAACCACACTTTTATGTTTGATGTCAACCAACTACCACTTCTGTAATCAACATAATCTCAAAGCAACCCTTCACCCCAAATCTTGTCCAGGATGAGCAGGCTGCTTTGCTCAGAGAGATTATGGCTAGTGGGTATTCTCTTTCTTACTTGAGTAATGAATTCAGGTTTTTCTTTCAGTTATTAAGTGCTGATACCTTCCCTTTACAATACAAAATAAAATGTTTTAAGCAAGGTAAAAATAGAAGGAAGCTTTTTTAGCTTGATAAAATAAATTGACTAGATATGTAAAAAGTATTACACTTAATAGTGAAACAGTAGAAGCATCTCTATTAAAGGCAGAAACAAAGTCACCGTCACTGTTGTTGTTTCACAGTGTGAAAGGTGACACTGGGGCAAAACAAGAAGACAAAGAAATAAGGACTAAATATAGAAATTGTCATGATTTTCCAGGAAATTAGTGTTTACTAAAAAAGTCCAGAATCAATTTGCACACTCTTAGAACCAAAAAGAAAGGTCAATAGGGTGGTTGGATATAAGCTCAACAAAATACTAACAATATTGGTAGTAATCACTAAACTGTATTGAGTGCTTACGATGTGCAGGTGCTATTCCACATGCTTCACAGGTTTTATGTAATTTGAAACTCACAATAACCCTTTGAAGTAAGTACTGTTATCCTTACTGCTTAAGAGGTGAGCGTACAGAGATACAGCGAGATTAAGTTGCCAGAATTACCCAGCTTGTATGATGTTGCTGGGGTTTGAACACAAGCAAAGCAGTATCAGAAATCATGCTGTTAACCACTTTTACACTGATCTCTATGCTTTTTACTCATGGATCCCAAGAGTAAAAAAAAAATTGAGCGAGCACCCCCATCTATGTATATGTTTATTTTGTAAATTATATGCACATTATAGAACAAATAAAAAAACATTTTAAGGACAGGACAGAGATGAACCAAACAATTTTTTCAACACATTCTCAATGAATTAATAATTGAATTAATTTATCTTTATTTTATGACGCTGCCCTGGACATGGGAAGGTTAAGAAAACATTCCTAACTTAGCTTGCCTCCCATGATACGTAAGGCAGCATTTGCAGACCCTCCTATGATCCTGGATGTTGGCAGGCTTCTGTGTGACCTCCAATGCTGGCTTCTTCCTAGTCCCCATGATGCGGATTGGGGTGGCTAGATAACCAGTTTTGGCGTGGGTCTTCAGTTTGAGCAAGGAAGCATTAGTGAAGGCTTCAGTCACCTGTATGGGTGCCCTTTTGCTTGTTAAACAGTGGCTGTCTGAGGTTGTTTTCCCCTGAAAATGAAGCCCAAAATATGGACTTGGGTGGAGCTAGTTTATTTGGGAGATGATCACAAAAGCAGGAGCAAGGAGGTGGGGAACCTGAGACAGGAAAGGAAAAGCCAACAGGAAGGCACATTATCAAGGTTGCTGCTGTAGGCAATGGGAGCTCCGTTTGCTGGGACTTCTGGGGAGTATAAGGAACTCTTCCCAGAAATATCTTTCAAAAGGCAGAGGCTGGAGCATGTGTCACAAGCTCCCATTCCCCCTTGGTAAAGAGCTACCCCCAGGTCGTCATCCAGACTGCTCAACTTCTCAGACATTAACCTGAGTGCCACCCACAGACACTCAGCGAGATGGTAATAGGAGTCACAGCGAACAAGTGGCTCTGATTTGTAATTGTAAACCAGCTACCAGGAAGAAAACTTCTAGGGCAGCATATTTCACACAATAATCAGAAATTTGGAATAGGAAATGCAGACACTAAAGGAAGACACTCTTGGTGATGATGATCATGGCTTTGCTCAAATTGACAATTTAAGTTTGCGATCCTGATAACTAGGGAGTAGGCCACCCTGCATTTCTTACCAAGATGCACTGATTTGAGTTCTCCCACAAGCCCCTGACTTCTCTTTCCTCCTGTATCACAAGAGTGACAAGTCACAAGTGTCCCAGAGAATAAGGTCAAGAGGAACAAAGAGAGGCTATTTCCTGCCCAAACATCATATACTTCATGGGTGATTGCATACTCTTGGATGACAGCTACTGCCGAAATGACTGCAAGCCCAGAGCTGAGCTTCAAGAATTACACAACTTATAATGTAGTTAAACACCCTATAGTTCACATCTGGAGCTCTTTTCTTCCCTGACTCTCTTAATCTCCCCACAGCTCACTGCCCACTTCTCTGGCTGATTGCAAAGGCAGCAGAGCTATCAAACTCTCAGATTTAAAGATCTCCTGATGACACTTCCAAGGTCTTTCCTTTTCAATCTATGGCTGGCCACCACCAGCCAGCGCCACCCCCACCCTCACTCCCTGCCTCACACCCCCTCCTGCCCAGAAAACCTCTTTAGCCCCCATGGGATGATGAAGCCCTCAGAAAGCAGGTTTGTAACCTCTCTGTGTTTGCAAACACTTCCTGAGATCTCTCTCTGTCACACACAGGCTCTTGTGCTACTCATTTGGCAAGTATTTAAAAAATCACAAACCCATCCCCTCCCTGCGGGTAATTAATGTGCTTCAGTCTTTCCGCAAGCACAAAGTACTCTTCCTTCAGGCCACAGCATTTGATAAAGAAATGAATCTTTGAGATTATTAATTCCCTGGGCTGAGATTTTGTTTAATAACTGTTCTCTCAGTGATAGATCTGAAGAGGTAGGGCATGTGTGATGTGTGTGTGTGTGTGTGTGTGTGTGTGTGTGAAAAAGAGATGGAGGGAAGGAGGTAGGAGGGACTGAAACAGACAGAGATAGAGACATGGATAGTAGGAGGGTAGTGGAGTGGCGAGGGGATGGTACTGTGATTGTGGCCTAGAGATCTGGCAGGCTGGCATTACAAAGCACCTCCTTACCCAGAACTGGAGCACCAGTGTGACAAATCACTGCTGCCCTCCATTCCCACCTCCCCATCTCCCCACCTCACTGTCTGTACTAGCTGATTAGGTCCAAATCAGCCAATTACAGAACATGATTTGGGAAATATTTCCTCCTTGACATTCTGGAGAACAATCCCTTGCTGCGGAAAAAAATACATTATAAAATAAATGGAAAAGCATCAATCAGCTGGGAAAATGTATTCTACTTGTTGGAGGCAAGTGATGTTTTTCTTTAAATGGGACTGAAGGCAGAGCGGTTTGATTTTTTACTAAGACACCAAAACAGCAGGGAAGTATCTGCATATAAGCTGTTACCTTTTCCCCCTATAAAGCAGGATACCCTAGTAGATCATTATCAGAGAAGCAGGCATCACATGATGGTCAGTAAATTACTTGTCCAATTTTGGTGCGATTTGGGTAAAAGCACAAAAGTAATTTCATTGCCAGCAGATAGCCTCTGCCCACCCCCACACCACTACTTCCTTTTTCCTCTCTCTCTCTCACACACACACACACACACACACCTTCCCCAAATGGAAGAAAGGTCAAATTGCTGAAGAGGAAGTTGTTTTCCCTTCTGGTATGTACCTCACCCCTGCCAGCCTCATCCAGAGTTTTTGGCAATTGGCAGGTTTTTATACCAGACAAAGCAGGCCTGGCTTCTTAACCCTTATGTGGGGCTAAGACTCCCTGGAGGAGGAGAGTGTCCTCCTGTGAAGCAGACCTGTGCAATGAGGCCTGGAAACATTGGGCAGCCTGTCCCCACCCTTCCCCTCTCTCTCTTCATGTGGCACAGCTTTCTACCCTCCTCCTGTCCTCAAAGATCAAGAAACATGTGTTTGTGTGACTCATAGGTCCATGAACTCAATCCAGAGGGTAAGTAACTCACTGAATGAATGAGATGTGTCATTCCCAGGCTATAATCATAATTCAAGGCCTTACCTTTTCCTAATGAGCCTCATGGCCTGGTATATTCATGCCTGCCCCTGCCTCTCTGCAGCTGCAGCCCCCAGCCTCTACAAAGTCCCACAGAGCCCTAGGCCTGGCGGGAATGTCCACTCCCCTCCTGCATTTAGGCTGGAATAAAGGGCTTGAGCTCCTCTGAATGGCATTTGCCTTCTACTGACTTTGAAAAATACATGTATTTCTTCCCATTTGTGCTACCTTGACCTACGTACATGGCACTTTTTTTCTCACAAAGTAATCACAAAATGCAAATCTGCTACAACTTTGTTTTTCTTTCTCAGTTAAGGGACAGGATGTCCATGACAGAATATGTGTAGTACATATCAGCGTGAATGGATTCTCAGCAAAGTAGTAAAGAAAGCTTCATTGACTCTCAGCTGCTTTTCCCCTCTGTTTTCATCACCTTCCATTTTTACCCCAGTCCCATGCTCCTCACTGCGTGCATGCACACACACTTCCCTTTTGAAAACACCCAATTCTCCCCCAATCCAAATCATTGACTGCCATTTCCATAAAACGGTCCCTTTTTAATTGCCTCACTGAGGTCTGTTTGCCTTCCTAGGACAATACGCATAACCAGATCTTACTTGATTCCTTGCATCTATCAAAAGTCAACTCGATCACCTCTTTGGTGACAGTTGCTTTCCAACCTTCAGACCAGAAAAGATTCTATCTTCAACCATCTGAAATTCATCCAGATTCTATGTCCAATGTTCTAGTTTTGGAAAGTTTCCTCCTCAGCACCTACCCTCAATATTCTTTACTCTTCAACTTTTCAGTCAAAAAGTTTTACTATTTTTGCATCATCAGGATCTGAGTTCCACTAACAGTACGACGTGTCTGCAATTATATTGAGTGTGCGTACACACCTATACACATTTCATCCAAAAATATTTCATTGCACGGGGGTAGTGTCAGTTGGTAAATGCTTGCTACTAAATCCCAGAAATTTCAAGTCCTATGAAAGTCCCTGGAGGAAGATAATTGGAGGTAGGCAAGAGTTTGAGATCAGACCAAAATAATAATGATAGTAATAATAATAATCAATACATTAGCATTTGGCAAGGCCGTTCACTATTCTGATGCTCAGCTTTGGTATTCTTGCATGTTAAGTGTTGACAATAAGGCCTCATGTTGGGTTGGGTGAGAGTGGGGATGAATGAGATGAAGTGCATAAGAAGCTGGCACATGGTCATTCCTTAATAAAATATGATTAATACAAGTCACATCGTGTTGGTTTCTCTGTAGTCATGGGACAGCCTTGCTCCCAACTCAAGTCTTGTTTCAGTGACCAGCAGGGTGTGTTGTCTCTGAGCTCACATTATTGTCCATGCCTCCCTGACACCACCCATTTTCAACATGGCTATCTGATCATGTTCTCCTGTATCCCCACTTTTTCTTTTCTCCTTCCCTAATTTTGCCTTTGAAAAGCAGTCACACCAGCACAATCCCCTCATGCTAAGACACACAGGAAAACTTAAATATTTGAAAACCTTTCATTCATGACATCAGTCCAAAGGTCATCAAACAAGCTGTCAGGGGACTATGCCTCCAGTTAAATGCAGCAGCCATAAAAGCACCTATGCCTGGGAACCATCTCCCTAGCAACAGAGTTCCTGATGGCCAATGGACACTCATTTTGAAGCACTAACAGGGTTTTTGTTTTCAAAGCATGTCTACTTCTTCTACTTTGATTAATCAACATCATCTCTTTTGGTGTGTGTTTAAGTGAAACAATAGATTACTGCTCAGCTACAGTTGAATGACAAAGGGTTTTCATGAATCTCAAGAAGAAAAAGCAAAAAAGCAAAAATCTACAATGGATTTTGTCCAAAGGGAAAACTTAAAAACCTCTATTTTCCTTGCTGCCTAAGTTCTTGTAAGCAATTATGTTTAGAATAGTCTTTTGAAGCATGAACCATTCCTCTCTATATCACCAAAAATGTGGAGTAGTCCACCTTTTTCAGCTTTCTTTTTGGCTTAGGATACTTGAAACCTTACAGATAATTCATGCTTGGTTTACAAGAGTAACATTTAGAATAGTGCCCCAAATCATCTCCCAGTGATTCTTAGAACTCTGTTTTTTCAGACTCTGAACTCTGACAACTGTTTTGGACTTGCCTTTTGTTTCTGGCAGGGAGGGTTAAAATGTGTTTAGGAAGATACATTTCTCAGGGAATTTTTTTTTACTCTCTCTTCATTGGAATCCTTTTCTCAGCTTTAGACAGTTTAATGATTCTATGACACTAGGAATATGTCTGTGATGACTTTGCTTCACCTTCTTATGTTGGGACCAGCATTCTTGAATTATTCCAATACCCCTTAAGGTCTTCATCCACACTTGATTAAGATACTTAAAACAAACAGAGGCACTCCATTAAAATGTATCATCCATTAGTTTCTGGCTGAGTTTCTCTTCTAAATCCCTAAACACATGTGAAAAGGTAAAACGAGGAAGTAGAATTCTGTCTTGAATTCAGTTCTAAATACTTAGATGATAATTCTTGACTTTTAAGTCAAAATGCTCGTTCACTGCCTGGCAAGGAAGAATACAAAAGAAGCCATGTGCTTGATTTTGTATGTAATGAACATGTACTGAAATGCATTTGCTTTTGTCTTGCACATGCTCATTTTAAAGATGATTCATACAGTGGCTTGAGACTGAATTTTCTTCTAGGCTTCTTCTAGGAGGGGCACTAAATGGGGTGGGGGAGCTATATTAACAAGCGGGTCTTTCATGGAGTCCTAAAAGTCACCACGAGGTGGCAGACGAGCACAATATGAAGAAGGATTTACATCCCAGGGGGCCAACTCCTGGGCTCTGCTAATGGCTTGATTTTCCACTTACAAGCAAGAAAATGCCATGGAAACTTTTGTTTCCTCTTTGAGTGAACGAGGAGGGAAAGGGATGGGGGAGACACAAAGTCCCCTTCCACTGTGTGTTGTCTGCTGCCCCATAGCCACATCTGGACATTATAAATCATGCATTGTTGGAGTTCAGCATTTTCTGATCTTAGCAACAGCCCCATTCTAAGCAAAAGGGAACCAGTATGTTTGGTTCAGCTTAAAAACAACTAAAATCACAGGTTAATGGGAGGAAAGAAAATAACTGTACCAGAGGAAAAAGCAACAGTGGAGCTTTTCTCTACAACCAGTACTGGGCAAGTAACTTTAGAACATAACAGGTTGCTGGTCCCAGCTGCCAATTAGTTCTTACCCTGTAACTTGTTCCTGCTCCCACCACAGGGACACGAAACTGCATGCGAGTCTTACAATAAAATTCCCTCTCTGTTCATAGCTCCTCCCACTGCCCCCTGTCCACCACCTAATTATTTATTATTATTATTACTTTTTAATCTCGACAATTGCTTAATATTCCACAGAACCTGCTTAGAAAAGGTGTGACATTGCTGCCTTTCAGCAGAAAATCACTCTGGGTGTTGCAGCTGCTGTGTTCTAGCTCAACTGAGTCTGATGCCTCCATCTGCCTGCCTCCTGCATTCCCCAGCTCATGGATCTCCATGCAAAATACCTTTAGACCATTTGCACTAGGATCTGTCTAATCTCGTTAGATTTCTCATTTTCAGCATAATACTGTCATGGTGCTGTGCACCAGTGCCCCAGATTAGTGGCTTGTCAGAATGGTGCCCCACTAATGAGCTAATCCAAATAATGCTCAGATCCCAAATCAGATTTAAGACGATCCAGTCTGGGTAGAATTAGGGAGCAAGAAATCCTGGCCCAAAGAACAAGCTTTCATTTTCTTTGTTTCGCCTTAAAACAAAATAGGGGGACTGCTGTCAAACTCCAGACTTTTTTTTTCCCCTTTGTACGACATTAACCTCCATTACACAATTGGGAATAATAAACAGAAAAGAGTACATCTGTATGGATTGGTATAAATTTACCTTAGAGGATTAGAAAACACAGACACACACACACATATGCGAGCTTAATATATTCAGCAGATCTATGTCCTTCACAGCTTCTAGTTTTCCTGACTTTCCTGTGAGCTTGACCTTAAGACCTTGTAGATTTTGAATCTGATGTATTTCAGTGGTGACCTTAGGATGTAGGGTTAGGTCAAAAAAATTTTTTTAAAGCTTATTTGTTTTCTTATTTTCCCTCAGGGTAAACCTGGGCTCCAGAAATTCCAAACTGTATAATAGCAAAGTTAAGGTCAGGACTCTGACAAAGGAGCTAAGGAGACAGAATGCAAGCAGAATCATTTGGGTTTCAGGTGTTCTTGAAAATGAAGCTTTGGCTTAAAAATGCATGCTTAGAAGGGTTTCTTGTTTCTGTGCCTTTCTAGTTTTGGGAGGAGTGAAAGACATGATTGCTGCTGGCACAAAGGTCATTTTTATGAAGGCCAACTAGTGGGCCCACAAAGAGCAATAGGAGAATCAGCTGCCTCCCAGTTTCCTCCACAGGGCATCCACCCAGGCACTGTCACAGCTTCACAGCCTTTCACGTTGCTGCTGTATAAAGCCGAAAGAACATGGCTTGGCTTTTTAAGAGTCAATTCAGCAAAGCAAGGCAGTTTGCCATGTGTTTTGACACACAAACGGAGCCAATTTGTTATTCGAATGGTAGCTTCAGAATACAAAAATGGACCATTCTGTCCTTTAACTTCTATAGGCTTTTTTTGGGGAAAGCATCTCATTGCTTTCCTGTCAGTGTCTGGTAGTCCATTCCCCAAGGTCTTCAGAAATGTTATTTTAATGAAGCTCCAATGAAGTGCCTCAGCTTTATTTCTTCTCACTCTTTTTTTTTTTTTTTTTTTTTTTTTTTTTTTTTTGAGACAGAATCTCACTTTGTCGTTCAGGCTGGAGTGCAGTGGTATGATCTCGGCTCACTGCAACATCTACCTCCTGGGTTCAAGTGATTCTCCTACCTTAGCCTCCTGAGTAGCTGGAAATATGGGCACCCACCACCATGCCAACTAATTTTTTGTATTTTTAGTAGAGACGGGGTTTCACCATGTTGGACAGCTGGTCTCAAACTCCTGACCTCAGGTGATCCGCCCCCATCTGCCTCACAAAGTGATGGGATTACAGGCATGAGCCACTGCGCCTGGCCATCTTCTCACTTTTTGTACTTCCGTTTGATATGTGTGTAGCTTTATAATCACTAGACTTTTTAGATTATAAGCTATTCAAAGAAAGTTTTGAGTTTTGTGCTTAATGGAGTTCTATTGTTTTGGAAATTATACAAGCTTTACACACTGATTTCAAATTTGACCACATCATACACAGTCACGAACACAGGAAGACTATCTGGAACTCCAGGGTCTCTGTTGAATGCCTCCTTGAGAGGTGGCAGCTGTAACTCTCATTCCTTCACCACTTTTCTTTCCCCGTTGCCACGTTCGGAAACATATAGAATTATACTGGTTCCCATAACTCAGCTAGGTCAACAGACACTCTGTCACCAGTGGGATGATCAGTCAAGGAGACTGATTTTATTTATTTTCCTATTTGATAACAGAAGGGAAGATTGACAAGGGAAATGAACACATGTACCTATAAAGACTTGTACCTAAATGTTCATACCCACTTTATTCACAATAACCCCAAACTGGAAGCAGACCAAATGTCCTCAGCTAGCAAGCAGGTAAACAATCTGTGGTACGTTCATACAAGGGAACACAACGCAGCAGGCAATAGGAACCGATCACTGAAAATGCAACAACACAGAAGAATCTTGAAAGCACGAGCTGAAAGGGGCCAGAATGAAAAGGCTGTATCCTGTATGATTCCATTTGTATAAAATTCTAGAGAAGGCAAAATCATAATGACTAAAATCAAATCATTGGTTGTCTGGGGCTGGGACTTGGGGTTGGGAAAGAGAATTGGCTGCAAAGGGCAGGAGAAAACTCTTTTGGGGTAGGTGGAAATGTTCTGAACGTGGCTGTAGTGATAATTACACAAAGGCACATGTTTGTCAAAACTCATGAAATTGCACACTTCGAACAGATGGATTTTTTTTTTTTTTTTGTAGACACATGGTCTCACTGTGTTGCCCAGGCTAGACTTGAACTCCTGGGTTCAAGCAATCCCCCTACCTCATCCTCCTGTGTAGCTGGGATTACAGGCACCCACAACCATAGATGAATTTTATTGCACCTAGATTATGCCTCAGTTACAAAAAATTTTTAAAATCCTTTTTGGGTGGATGAGTTTTTATATTTTATGAAACTGTCATCAAATGAAAACACAAGAGCCAGAGTGTACCATTTTGTGTCTGTTTCAGCTTCATCACCTATTAGCTTTGCTGCAGCAGTTGAATTTGAAGAAAATCGTACTGTAATGCCAAAGCAAGTTGGTATAGAGAGTACTGCTGCCATATTTTGTCACGCCTCCACAGCCTTCACAAGTTTTCTTACCCAATGCATGAGGAACGTGAACCTGTGATATTAATTGATTAGATGTCAGCTAATCAACTAAGTTTCTTTGGTTAACCACACCCAAGGCAGCTGCCTCATGCCACCCTCCACTCCTTGCCCTAACCGGATACTAATAACAATAGTTACCACAGTCCGCCTCCTCGCATTAACCCAGGAGCAGGGCACAAATTGACGATCATTTTTCTTTGTGAATTATGACACATCGCCTCACCCCTGGAAGAAAGCAGCCCCTGCCAATCCTTTAAAACAGCCAGGAGAGAAATGAAAGGCCTGCTATCGCCTATCTGCTCCCCTGCTGACTCTAATTACCCAGTCGGGAATTTTACAATCCCTCCTTCCCGCCTGCCCCCAAATTGTAACAACTACTCCGCAGTCTGCAGACTTTGGCTGGTTCTTTCTTTTGTGTGCCCACCGCTGTCGAGTGGATTGGGCTCCTAATGAGTTCTGACACTAATGGAACTGTGAGGCAGTGCTATTACAGATTCCCCCCCATACAGCCCAGACCTCGCAGGAAATGACCCGAGACTCCGCACCCTTCCACCCGCCAAAGAATTCTGTTGAAACCATCTTCAGCGGCCGGCTGCAGCTCTGCTCCCGCCTCTTCCTCAGTTCGGTTTCCTCTTCCCTCCATCATCCTGCAGGTGGCTGAAAATAAGATTTTATGGCCTGGTGCATGGTGGGTTGGTTGACAACGCTGGAGACCTTCTTTAATTCAGGGGGGTTGTGGAGCGTGGAGGTGAGATTGGAAATGGGAACTGGGGCCCATAAAAACAAAGACTTTCCCAACTTGCTCTTAAAAAGCAATCCAAAGAGGAAAAGAACTAGGGAAGGGACGGTTGTTTTCTATTAGATGCTTAACAATGTGTGTAAGTGGAGGTGATTTAAGAAAAAAAACAACATGTGCTTCTGTAATTTCCATGTTGCGTGTGGTACAGGTGTAAGAGACTGGAGCTAACTATTGAACTGTGAGCTAATTATAGTGAGAAACAGCTGTTGTCCTCTAATGAGGAGTCAGCAGCCACAAGATGCTGCTCTGTGAGGAAGCCCGGGGAAGCCTGTTGCAGGCTTTATTTCAGATTGCTTACCCATTACAAAATATTCCCTGCCACACACTTGGTCACAGGCCCGTTCTCACATCCACTCTAGCAGGTGATAAGTAATTTTCACCTCACTGTGTCTAGAGAGAGGAGTATGTCCCCATTTTATTAACCTCTATGTTCCTTTTATTTTTATTCCCCAGAAGTGTACAATTCCTGACCCCCACCCCAGCTGTGGGTTACCAGGAGGGGTGCCCCCTTTCTGTCTCCCTCTGATTTCTTTCAGCCCATTCCCATTTTTCTAGGTTTCCAGAACAATCAGATATTCCCCAAGCTGTCGACTGTTTATCATGTGACACAGATGCTTACCAAACCACACTTTCTGTTTCTTGGTGCTACAGTTTTCTCCCTGAAGTCCTTTAAATGGGAACAAACATCTCTTCAATGTCAAGGAATGTAGAGCTTAGAGGGTCTGTGCAGGAGAAAGAAATACAACTTCCCATCTAGACCTCAGTCCAAACAAACTAGGAAGTGTTCCTGTAAAACTTGATTTTTAACAATGTTAATAAAATCCCATTTCACATCGATACAAGTGTTTAGAACACATTATGCCTCAATACCTTGCAAGGTGGGAAAAAGTTGAAATCCAAATGTGTTGAAGAAGCAGGTGCTCTGCTCCATTACTCAAAGCATAAATGCCCCTTTTTGACCACATGAAGAGTAGGCAATTTAAAGTGACCATTTGTTTCCCACCATGTGTAAAGTATTATTTACTGTGCAATTGAATTAAAAACAAGGGCTTGCTATAGCAACTGCCCTAACAAGAGGCACTATTCACTGGCTGCCTTGGAAGCCCAGGGTCCAGGGGCCCATTAAGCACCTTTTTGAAAGCACTTGTCGGCAAACCGGTGGCATATGTGTCTTTTATGGTGTGTACAAGGCGGGGCTTGTACAATGAAAAGTTTCTCTGCAGACTGTATTGCTTTCAGAAGGGAAAGAGGAATGCCAGCAGCTATGTTTTTCTGTAGTTTGGGATTAGTAGAAATTTAATTGAAAATAAAACACAGAGCAACTGTAGTGGCAACTGGGAGGAAGAACAAAGGGTTTCTTCATGAGCCCAGCCCACCACATGGCAGCCCAGGGAGGCTGCCGCTGGCCTCATCTACTCACTCCCATGCGACATCCAGGGCCTGGGAATAAGCCACTTTGTCATTACCCATCCTGTAGCACCGTTCGCAACCCAGGCATCCTTGAAAGAACCAGGGAGATTTCTGCAACACAGAGAAGGATGTGTTTAATTTATAGTTTGGTGCATGTGTCCACTTAAGGTCAATGTCTTGTCTCTTCTTACCCAGTAACCTTTTCTCGTTCCCCACCCCCCCACCGCCCCCATACATTCTAGTGCCCTTTTTGCCCCACATAATATCTCTGAAATCTTTATTTCATTCCTTGATTTTTTAAACCTCGGAGAAGTAATTTTTCCTTCTCTCTCAGTGAATTTTGAAGAAGTCATGGATATTAATTACGACATACCATAGGCAAAGATTAGGTAAGAACGGGGGACTGTGAGGATTTTGTCCTCCTGAAAACAGTAACCCAAGGTCCCCGACTAATCTGATTGTCCCTCTTAAAGCTTCCCAGGTATTAGAGATTAGCAATATTGTCTGCTGTGTTTTCTCCCTTTCTATCCCCAAATAACAGCTTCTGGAGTGTTCTGGCATGACCTCCTTCAGCTCTGAGCCTCCGCGTGAAGGTGACATCTGTCTAAGTGTCTCCTTCTTTCCTGCTTGCTTCTTTAGAATGGCAAAGGTTACCCCTCAGTAATATCACTGCCTCCTGACTGTGGCTAGGAGTAAAAGCATCTTCCGTCGTGTGATGTCTGGGGAAACTCAAGAGGCCAGGTCTCTTGTTTCAATAATATTGGCTGCCTTGATTCAAAGTGGCTATCTCCTAAGTTTGATTTTTTCATGAATGTTATGCTCAGTGGTTTTAATTCCTGCATTCTGGTGTTTTTACTCACTACTACTTCCACACCATTTATGGATTATGTCAGAACCTAGCATGATTTCTTGCACATATCAAGTGTTAAATAAATGTTTCATATGAATGAATGAATGAATGAATGAATCAAAAGAATGTTCTACATTGGAAAATAGCAGTTTGGTTTAACCTATTTGCAGATGAAAGAAAGAAGCTTGAAATGTAACTTCCTAAGGTGCCTACTAACTCCTTAGAGGAACTTATTATATAGGAGACTTTGATTCAAGTTGTACTTTAAGATATATCAATAGGGAGAAATTAGCAAAAATGACACAGTAAATCATTCCTAATTTTGACAATCCTGTGGGGGACAGATTCCACACAGAATATGGGCCCACAATTCCTTCTTCATAATTCCAGAATCCAAAAAGCTCTGATAAACCAAAGTTTTTCTTAACTCATTTGGCAGGAAATGTGACTGGAACTGACATAAGACTATTTAGAACCTTTGTTTATATTTATATCTCTTTGTCACCTTCACATGGCGGCTCAGCTTCACTAAGGGCAGCTATTCATATGCGCCTCTGCAAATGTATGAATGTTTGATTATAAAGAGCTCCAGATATCCCTTGGTGTGTTAGGTAATAAATGACATATTTGCCAGAATCATTCCTTTTTCTAAAAATCTAAAAAATCCTGAATTTCAATCCACATGGCCTCAAGGGGTTCAGAAAAGAGGTCAGAGATCTATATTAACAAAATGCTGTTTTAGTATGTTCATGTTTATTCAGTAAGTTGAACAGATTATCAATAAGACAAGACATCCAGAGGTCCTAAATATTGTAATTAGGATTTCAAAGTATTATATTTTTAAAGCATGAATTCCTCATATAGCCAACATGTCATAAACACAGAAGAGGCAGCAGGCATTATCATGCCATCAAGACCAGAGAGAATGGTGCTGTCACTCTTATTTTCAAGGAACTCACAGTCTCCTGAATAATTTTGTAAGAAGTGGCACAAAAATTACTCACTGGGGGCTTTAAAACATACTTCAGTTTTAGATGCATTTGAAGCTTCCTTTGATTCTTTTAATTTTTCTCCATTAAGACTGGCAAAAATCACAAAATCACAAAGCGATTTCTTAATTGCAACCACGTTAACTGATACAAACTCGTAGAGCATGGAGCATTTTTTTTTTTTAATCGCAATGGGAACCCATCCGGTGCCTTTTCAATTACTCAGTGTCTTCAGTGGACGAGCAGTGCCACTGATCACTCAGCACTCCAATCGGGGATGGCAGGTACTGGTGAGGGCTTGGATCAAAGAAACTTTGAAGTTACAGCTCAAGTCCAAATGCCAGCTCTGGCAGGATGCATTTCTGCCTCTAAAAAGCCACAGTTACTCCTGAATGTTAAATGGGTTTGAAAAATTCAACCACCAGCACCAAATCCCAAGTCCCTCTTTCCAAGTGGGTGAGAAAACAAATGGGAGACAGCTTGCCAGGTGGGAGCATCAGAAGCCCAGCTCACTCAGCATGTCTTGGACAGAAGCCTCGGCTTCATTTGCTCAGACCTTCAGAGCCCAACTTACTAACGGTTCTGCTAATGCAAAGGCTATAGAGTTCACCGTATCAATAAAAACTGATGTTAAACAAATTATATCTCTGGCAGGCGAGTACCAAAAACCACAGCCTGGGTCACGTTCACTAGGAAGTAGTATGGCGCCATGGTGCTTAAAGTTGCAAAGCTTTTGGACAAAGGCGACTTCTGTGCTTGTGTTAAGTCTAAACTTTGGAAGAATTTTGCCACATATTTAGATATTTTGTCACGCTGTGATTCAATGATCTTTTATAGAAGTGGTTCTGCTAGTGTGTTTTCTATGTATTTTCCTTACAGCAGTAAAAGGCCCATAGAACTTGCTAAGCAAAAGAACCAATGACTCATCTACACCTTGGCTTAGAGGACATATTTGGGTCTCCCCATCATGTCCCACAGAATCTTTGTTGATAGGAATTTTGTTCCAGTCATCAGCCCCTCCCAGGCTGCTGGCACTCATCTCTCCAGGGGGACAAATTCTGTTTCAAGAAAAATAGCACTTCTTCTCTTGCAACAGATCTGTCACCCCTGGAGTTTGGAAGGTGCTGCTCACAACCCTGGGAGGGGACAGTGGCAGCTCTCCGAGTCAGCCCTCCACAGTGCGTGTCATGAGGGTAATGACTTCCATGGGAAATGACCTGAAGAATATCAGTAATGAAATTCCATGCAGGAGACTCAAAAGGCCTGTGAGTACCAATCCATTCTAGAGCCTGGCTCAGAGCAAGCCCCATCAAGCATGAAGTCAAGCACTTTCAAAGCATGCTCTGACATGGCTTTAAACAAAGAAGAGCAAGCTTCTGCTCCTGACTTTTATTCATTCAACACCCGATCTCAAAAACCAGTACAGACTAATCTCCTTTGTTGATGCTGTCACAATATTGGATTTCTGACCAGCCAGAGGTCACTCTGGGGACTTGCAGGTGGTGGTTGGTGAAGATTCTTAATTTTGTGAAGTTTTGGAGGGGAAAAGGGGTGACAATTCACATTGAGGTCGTTTGTTATTTGTTTTGTTTCCCAGGAAGGTGGCAACCCAGAATTCTGCTAGAAAACAAACTTTGTGATGAAACCAACCACAATAGAATAACCATCCCTCCCTCTGGTCTTCTACATCCCATTTTCTTAATTGGGTGGGCGGGAGAGCAAATTTCCACATGGAGCAGGTAGGTGGGCACAGGCTGTATAAATCCCATACTCGCAATCCTTGGCAGAGATACGCACTGCCATTATGCCTTCTGAATGTCAGCTGAGGTGGAAACCGGCTCCAGATCCGAGAGGTGCCAGACACCTGCTCCCTGGGCTCTGAGACGTGCTTCTGCTGGTTGGTAGCCCATACACAGCCCTTTCTCGATACACATTGATCCTCCAAACCCAGGAGCAGTTTCGAGCTCTGCATGTGTTCTGATTCCTCTTCGCTCTCAACACCCATATTCCGTATGTTCTTCCGATAGGAGGTTTAATTGGGCAAGTCTGTCTGTGCTTTTGTTTGGTACCTAAGTTTTCAAAATCCCTGAGAGGCTGACTCTGCTGCCCAATCCCTTCTGCCAAAGGCTGTGACCTTTTAAAAAGCCAAATGCTACAATTACGGGCAGCAATTTTGAGGACCACCTTCCTTACAAGAAGTAGTTTTTAACCAAGAAGATAAGCTAAGCTGGTTGAGCTGCCTGGTGAAGGAGAAGCAATAGGACTGACTTCACCGACAGTGGTCAGATTCTGGGTTATTTTCATTCGCAAGTAATTTTGTAAGTAGTTTTGTTTACCTTTTCTAAAATTGAATTTGTGTGCAACTATCTCAAAACTCTGATGAACCCAGCAACTTAAATATAGTTAAGAGTGGTCTGGTGTTCAGAGCTTTACTTGTGGAGCATGGATTCCTTGTAACTACTTAAGTTCCCAAATATATCAGCTTAGGACCTAAGGCAGTAATTGCTACCTGAGTCCATGTGAAGAGAGCACCAAACAGGCTTTGGTTGAGCAATAAAGCTTTTTAATCACCTGGGTGCAGTTGGGCTGAGTCCGAAAAATGAGTCAGCAAAGGAAGACAGAGGTGGGGCAGTTTTATATGATTTGGGTAGGTAGCGGAAAATTACAGTTAAACAGGGTTGTTCTCTTGCAGGCAGGGGCAGGGATCACAAGGTGCTTGGTGGGGAGCTCCTGAGATTCATTGTCCAGGAGAAGGAATGTCACAAGGTCAACTGATCAGTTAGGGTGGGGCAGGAACAAATCACAATGGTGGAATGTCATCAGTTAAGGCAGGAACTGGCTATTTTCACTTCTTTTGTGGTTCTTCAGTTGCTTCAGGCCATCTGGATGTATATATGCAGGTCACAAGGGATATGATGGCTTAGCTTGGGCTCAGAGGCCTGACAGTAATAGCTAACATTAATTGAACCTTTACAATGTGCCAGACAGTAGTAGTTTAGAATTGTCTCCCTCAAACTCAAAACTGCCCTATTAGACAGGCAATGTTATTATCTCTATTTTGCAAATGAAAGAAAACTGAGACAGGAAGGCACAGAGAGATTAGCTAACTTGCTAAGTGTCACACAGCTGTGTAATAACCACAGCAACATTCATGTACCATTTTCTTTGGGCCAGCCACTGTTCTAAGTGCTTTAAAGTATAGTACTTAATGTGTGTAAACACGTTAACCCATTCATTCTCAAAACAATCCTCAAGGTAAGTACTATTATTATCCCAGTTTAACATGAGAAAACTGCAGCACAGCAAGTTAGTAAATGAGAGGGCAGGGATTGAACCTAGCCAGTCTAGTTCCAAATTCCAAGTTTTTAATCAGATGTGAAATTGCCTCTCATACATTCTTTAATAATGTCATTTTAGTCTTTATTTTCCTTAATAAATGTTTCAAAAGATTGTTGTGAGGATTATATGATATAATCTATGTGAGAAATTTAGCACAGTGCCTAGCATGCAGGAAAATACCACAATAAATATGAGTGACAATTATTATTAATTGTAAAAATACTCAGACTGTACAACTATTTTTCCCAGTGGGAAACAGAATGAGAAGAACACATTTTTATTTTCCTTAAAGCAGTTATACAAGAGTACCCAGCTACAGATAGTTAATAAAACCTTTTTTGTTTTTTTGATGGTGGGAAATATTGATAAACCATCTCTATTATCTGTGACTCTTCTTCGGATTATGAAGACTCACAACCATTTCTTTCCTTTGGAGTGTTTGTTCATGGTGAGCCTCAGAGTCAAAAAGTCAAGTGAAAAAGAATAAGGAAGTTCTATTAGATTTTAAGTAGAAAAAAATGTAATAGCCTCTTCATCTCTAAAATAGGGACTGTAATTCCACCTTCTCCAGTTCTCAGGGAGGGTGTGAAGCTCAAATGAGATAGCAAATATAAAGACCCTTTGACAAACGTACAGCTTTATGACAACAGTATTGTTCACATGAGACGACGGCCCAGAGAAATACCAGGTTTATACAATCCATACTCTCTGTAGGGTTTGGACACAAAATGAGAGGCTGCTGAGAAAAAAGGAACCAGTCTGGCAGAGGAAAGATGAGAAGTCATGTGGTTTGGATACCCAAAGGGAAAATCCGTGGAGTAACAATAGCAGGAAGACAGGCTACAGGTACTAAGAGCATCTCGTGGGTTCATGTCATGCACTTCCTTCTGCACAGCTGCAAATGGTCCTGCCCTTAGATGACCCTGTAGGGCAGATCAGTCTTCCCCCTTGGAGAGGGAGCGAAATATCACAGTAGTAGTTGCTATAGCAAACAAGTGACAAGTCTCTAGGGGGTTGTCTGAGGGGCCAGCAGCCAGCACATTCCAACCAACATTATCCTGCCATTGGAGCCACCTCTAAGCAAGCTGTGGAATGTGTGACTTCAAGGAAAGGATTAATGTGTTTAAAGGCCCAGTCAAGCCCACTGCTAAAAGATCTGTGAAAGAGCCTAGAAAACACGGAGGAATAACTGAAGGAGGACCCACTATGGGCGGCCTTGGCAATGTGCTATTTTCTTTCTGCTTTTCACTAGGTGTCTCAACAATTATAGACAAGGGGACACTGATATTTGATGCTTAACAGAGTTGTAAACAAGGTGAGAGATATAAATACCTATGTGACTATTGCTGGCTAGTCAATTAAGAGAGAAGAAGGATTTGCAAAATGGGGTAATTTAAAATCTTTTCAATAGCATCGCCAACCAAAATATCATCCCAGGGCAAACTCCCTCTAGCCTGTGCTTGAAGCCAAGTCTGGTAGATGCATTTGATCAGCCAAACTTACGGGTGTTAGAAGAATTGCAAATGGGCTCATTTGTTAAAATGGAAAATTGTGATTTAGTATCCCTGGACCTCGCCAGATTAGCAAATGAGAATGCTTTCTAATGATAAATTATGCTAATTTGGGTTTTGTTGATCAAGTGAGATGTTACTCTGTATTTTACAACCAAGTCTGACAACAAGAGTTACTGAAGAAGTTCAAATCATATTTTTGGGGAGAATTGCTGCCAGGACTCCAAACAATTCAGCAATAACAGTTGCCTCAAATTTCCTTTTAATAAACAAAGTTATTTTGGCATGTTATGCTGTGTTCCTTGTGGATTTTTGGAAATCACTCCTAGCTTATTCAGAAAAACTGCTTTGTAAGAGCTTGTGAATATCAGTACATGGATGATACACAAAATATAATAGAACACACTGTTTATCACATGCAATTTCCAAAGGTTTTTTTTTCTACTTTTAGGAGAAATAAATGAACATTATAGAAGATGCAGAAATTAAAAAAATAGCAAAATTAGTATTCACTTGGTAGTAATAAAAACCCAACTCAAATCAGCTTAATTGGCTCACAGAATGAAGAAAGTCCAACTGGAATGGATTGACTTCAGGCATAGCTGGTTCCAGGAATTCAAGTAACACTCCTGAGTCATACACTGTGGAAGGAGCAGACAAAAAATGTCTACACCTCACTACAAATAGCCAGAAACAAAATGATGGCCAATATTCCTATTACTCAAAACAATCAGATTTGATATTTTGGTATATTTTCTCTCAGTCTCTTTTTCATGAACTTTTTACCTTGTTCAAATGTAAATTTTAAATCAAGCCGGGTATTGCACCCTAGAAGGGCCAATGAAGACATGAATATATTTTCATCAGCTTCATCACAATAAGTAACCACTGTACTGACGTATCACTCACTGTCCTTGCAGGAAAGTGTCCAGGAGGGCATCTTTGCAATGCCTGCTTAGACTCTCCACAGCTGCCATTCTACAGTGACAGTACCATCCAAGATAACTTTCTGCAATGATGGAAATGTTTGATGCTTTTGCTTCCACTATGATAGCCACAAGCCACATGTGGCATTAAGCACTTAAAATATGGCTAGCACCACTGAAGAAATGCATTTTTAATTTTATTTAAGTTAATTTTAACTTAAGTAGACACATGTGGCGAATGGCTATCATATTGTACCATGCAGGATCTACACAACAAATTACATGAGTAGAAATCACAGCTAAAAGATGAATACACATCAACCATACCCTTCCAGGGATAAGGGAAGCATTATGGGAGGATTAGGTCAAACAAGTCCAATTAAAAGACACTTTAATAAGCTTTAGCTTCCTTAGGTAAGGAATAAAACAGGAAATAACTTGCAAATCAAGATAGTGCTTAAAAGCCTGCTGATTTTTCCAAGAATTCTGCCCTGTATCAGACAGAGGCAAGCACTTATGAATGGCATGAGGTACACAGGGAGACAAATACTTTGGCCTGCACCTTCTTACCTTCCTTAAGCAAAGCCCTTTATTCTGGTGCAGGCCAAAGTATTTGTCTCCCTGTGTACCTCATGCCATTCATAAGTGCTTGCCTCTGTCTGATACAGGGCAGAATTCTTGGAAAAATCAGCAGGCTTTTAAGCACTATCTTGATTTGCAAGTTATTTCCTGTTTTATTCCTTACCTAAGGAATGTAAGAAGGAGCCTGTCTGGATCATAGACTATGTCTATGAATTCCCACAGCTGAAAAGAAATAGCTAATAATAGTAAGTTGTGATCTTAGGATTTTTGCTGAAACAGAAATGTGTAAGTATAATGTCCATGACTCTGCTTTCTTCCACAATTTCTTTTTCTGTTAGTAAAGGTTTCCAGTCTTTTGGCAATTAAAATAGAGACTCTATTACTGTCACTGTGATATTTATTTCATCAGTGTCAGGGTTGTAAATACCCTAAGTGATGCAGCAGAAGACCTTAGCCTTCAAGGACTGTCGAACGCAAGGCTTCAACAGTAACTATATGATCCAATATGTTAATCTCAAAGACGCCATAGCAAAGCCACTTCAAGAAGATCCATGATAATGTGAAATCTGTTATGTGCCTTCTATTCTAGATTTCAGGCTCTTAAAAGACAGGGATCCATCTGTTCACTGCAAAAGATGGTACTCTGGTCAGTAGGTCCAGCAGGAGCCTGAAGGCAAGGCTGTCTGGCTCTGAAGACAGCCTGCTTCCTGCCTGTCATGTCTTCTCCGGCATGACTTTGTACTGCCAGCATTGGGAGGAGCAAAAAATCAATAGAATGTTCCTCTCAAGAATGCAACATAGGGGATTTAACAGCCTTCATTCCTTTTTTTTTTCTAGCATCCTCAACCCCAGCATGCTCCTAAAAGCCAGCACTCACAAGGTCTATTTAATGACAGTTTTGATTTTTTTGCTTTGAGGATCTTTTCAGCCATAATGTGAGGGATATCTGAAGGGTTTCAGGTACATGTTGGTTACTTGTACACAATGTTACATTGCCCAGTTTGCTGGGCAAGTCTCTTCTGGGTGCAACTCATGCTTGCCTTTTATTGGTGTTCCTGCCAAGAGAAAACCAAATCACCCCCTCTTCACACACTAAGTCTCATTCTTCAAGTCTACAATGGAGATAATCATACCACCCATCTCTTAGAACAGAGAGGTTGGCAAACTACGGCCCTTGGGCCAAATCTTGTCACCATGGGCCAAATCCAGCCATGCCAGCTCATTTACATATCGTCTATGGCTGCTTTGTGCTACAGAGTCAGAGCCAAGTAGCTGTGCTAGAGACCACGTGGTCTGCAAGACTGTCTGACCCTTTACAGGAAAACTTTGCTGCCCCTTGTTGTGAGGACTGAACAGAGATGGCACATGGTAAATGCTCAATATTAACTGCTAATACTACTATTATCAGCCTCCTCTTGCATCCTGAGTCTTTGTCCTTTCTTCTCTGTTTCCCTAATTTCATCCTTTTGAAATAGGAAAAATCAAAGTGTTTTTCCTACCCTGATCCTCAATACACTCAATACAATACTGAATATTTCGCCTCTAGTCACCAAATCGTGTATGTGTGAATTTTTTCACACACACCAAGCAACTCTGCAGCAAACACCAACTGGGTGTCCTATAGTTTAATTCATTTCTGGTACTATCTACCTGGTGATAGTGTCAGATCCCACAGGTTAAGGGCTCAGTTCCTCAAGACTACTTACGCGCATCTCAGAAGCTGATCACAATACAAAAAGACATACATAAGAGAGTTCATGAGTTTTAGGAGCTGTGTGCCAGGGCCCAGGGACAGATACCAAATATATGTTTATTGTATCACAATATCACACATCCCTTGTCCCAAATTTAACTTTTTCTTTTCTCTCTCCTCCCCCATTGTTGAACATTCTTCTTGCTGTAGGTTTCAGTTCTATTCTTTCTCTTCAGATCAAAACTACTCTGTCAATCTAGATTCTCTGACTCCAATGGAGGATGCTTACCTTTATCAAACAGGCTTTGGGGTTCCCTCACTTCTGCTGAAGCCATGTCCCTATCCAGCCACCTACTGCTTTGGCTTAAGCTTCTTGGGGATGTGAGCAGGGCTAATTGCTATGTATGGTTATGTAGGTTGGACATGGCTCAGCCATGCTCAGTGGCTCTGCAGAGCACATGGATACCAGCCTCAGGCTCCCTGATTGCCCCTGCTTTGGTTTCTGCCTAACTTCCTGTCTGTTCTCTTACTTGGAAAGCAAAGCTTTATGGCCTCTGTTGACCTTGTTCCTTAACCATGAGCAGCTACCATGTTTTCTTTCAAAAGACCTGCTTTACCCTTCCAAGCTGAGAGCCTTCTTAGAAGACAGCATGCCCAGCCTAAATCTTACCTAAGTCAACTTATGTCATAGGGGTAAAAACTCTGCCAGGGGAGGAGGGAAAGGCAGTTGAGACCTTTTATTTGTTTCTCAAGAGCTCCTTTCTCCAGGACACTGGCCCAGAGAGGATTGTTGTGTTTCAACTATGTTCTTGTTGATACATAGAGTGTCCCTCTATCTAGAATGTGAAGAGGAGAATTGTGAGAGAAGTAATCAGTCGCCAAGAGCATTCTCAGGATCTCACTGATATAATCCTACATGTGGAGTTATCTATGGTATATACATGTGTATTTTTGTATTTCATAATCCCAAACCATTTCTGGAACATGCCTCAGTTTAACAGGCAAAGGGACATATGAACTCTAATCTACATATTGTCTATTTCACCCCCATGGGTCAGAATACAGTTTACATTTTTTTTCCACCTGTGTTTGGGCACAATAAAGATTTTGGATAGTGAGGTGTCTCCTTGATAAAACTAAAGATGAGCTTACTGTTCCTGGTCACACAGGTTGGGGTTTTTGACAAGTCAACTCTTGGACTTATGATAAAGATGTTATTTTGCAGCAGTTTTTTCCAACTGGCATGTGCACTGGTAGCTGTGGGTGGAGAGCTGGTGAAGAATCACCTGGAGGAGTTTTGCAAACTCTCCATGGCCCTCAAAGATTTCAATACACCTCAATTCCCATGTACCCCTTCTTATGTGGAAAACCCTTTATAGATGAATGAAATACCAAGGAGTAAGTCTGTGGAAAGCTAAGGTTTGCTTTGGGCAGCTCTGGGTTACCAGAGGGTGTTTTAATATCCAATCAGTCACTTTGTTTGCTCAAGAGACCCTATCCCCAGTGCAAAGATGACAAAGAGAGACTAAAGAGCTCACAGCCATCTTCCAAGCCCATTTTGCCTTTGTTAAGGCACTTTCAAAACAACAACAAAAATCTTCACATTATAAAATGCAATTGGATTCAATTGTATTAAAATTTGTTGAGTTCCAACTCAAACTGTCCTAGGCCCAATTAGACATTCAGAGAAAGTAAGACATGACTCAGCCCTCAAGGGATCTGCAAGTGAATTGAAAGCTATTCCCAGTGGGAGATTTTCCTTCCTCTTCTAAAAGCCATATGTTGAATTGTGGAGAATTTTTTTTGAAGATTCTAACACAGTATATATTAAAGATAGTTTGCTTATGAAAAGCACACAAATTGGCAGTCTTATGAATTTTCTCTAAAAGGACTTTCCTCTTTTAAGAAACTCTGAAACCTGACCCCATACAATAGGAAGTTTGACATAACCAATCATTAGTCCTAGATAATCTGAATCCAATTTTGGTCTATCCAAGTTGCAGCCAAAGCTTCCATCCTCTTAAATTCTTGAATAAGACAACTCTAGAAGTTTAATAAAGAAATAAAAATTGGTCTCAGTCCCCACAAAGCCTATAGTGATTTCTACATGTATTAGTCTGTTTTCACACTGCTGATAAAGACATACCTGAGACTGGGCAATTTATAAAGAAAAAGAAGTTTAATGGACTCACAGTCCCACGTGGCTGGGGAGGCCTCACAATCATGGCAGAAGGCAAAAGGCACGTCTTACATGGCAGCGGGCAGGAGAGAATGAGAAACAAGCAATAGGTGAAACCCCTTATAAAACCATCAGATCTTGAGAGACTTATTCACTACCATGAGAACAGTATGGAGGAGTCTGCACCCATGATTTAATTCTCTCCCACTGGGTCTCTCCCAAAACATATGGGATTATTAGAGCTACAATTCAAGATGAGATTGGGATGGGGACACAGCAAAACTATATCACTACATATTGAATATATATGCTTTTTCTCCAATTAGATTGCAGGTCTTTGAAAAGGAGAATTACATCTTTGTATTCCTTTGTTTGCTCCCATCTTCCTGAACACTCCCAAACTCTTAGCATATATTTCTTAGTAATAATAAGATGCATGAGTATTTAATATTTGCTAGGCACTGTGTTGAGCAGTTTACACGCATTACTGCTTTTATTCCTTCCAATCACCTTTGAAGATATGGAAACTGAGGCTTAGAAAGGTTAAATAAGTTGCACCAAAGCACAAAGCTAAGAAGTGGCAGATGGAGGTTTTGAACCTAGGAAGTCAGAGCCCAGAGCCCAGAGCCCAGCACCCACATGTTGAAACATCATGCTGCACACTCTCCTTTGCTGCTCTCTCAACTAAGCTAGTCAAATGCCACAAATAAATGATGCTTGTGTCTGAACACTTCTCCCCAGGAATATTTGAGAGACATCAGCAATGAGCTTCTATGATGTTATAATTAACATCTGCAGCCTCTCTGTGCAACCCATTAAATGTCTGCCTAAATCAGCTCCACATGTTCTATTGGGAAAAGGCTCTACAGTATTTTTATGAGATTTACTTTTGTCCTTTCCAATTCAAGAAGGCAAATCACTCACAATCTTCCTTTCATAGATAAATAAAGGGCATAGGAAAAAGAGTAGGTCACCAAAGTTTGGGAAGGAAGTCAATGGGAAACCAAGGTTTGCCTCCTCAGCTCTTGGGTTCTCAGTAGTCTCTTAATTCAGGCTTCCCCTCCACCCTCAAAAAAGACCTCCAGGTATGTAATGGTGAAAACATAGGTGTATAAGACCATCCCTAAAGAAGCAAGATAAAGCCATGAGAAAAAAATGTAACAAGATAAAGCTATGTTGAGGAAATTACAAGTCACTCACTAGTATATCTATAAAAATGTTTTAATGCATTTATCTATGTATAGCAATTATGTTTACTATTCTTGGGATGCTGATTCCATGATCGCTGTTTGTGTTAATTTAGTTTCTAATAGATAATTCAAAATGAGTTGTGGAGCTGGGCACAGTGATGTGTGCCTATAATCCCAGCCATTAATAGTTGGGAGGCTGAGGCAAGAGGATTGCCTGAGTCCAGGAGTTTGAGGCTGGCAACATAGTGAGACCCTGTCTCTTAATAAATAAATAAAGTTCTAAAAATCCCCTTTTGTTTTCTTTCAAAGAGACATGTTGTAAATCTGTTTTCTAGTGATTTCTTGCATATATTGGGAGATTTTTGAAATATATTGTCCATTACACCAAGTTAGACACTGTTACTTATACCACATTCTTTGCAACATATTCTTTTGCATCTCATTTAGACGTATTACTCGTACAACCCGACTATCGTCTGATTTAGAAGGCCTGCGTTGAAATGTAGAATATGGAAATCCTAGAAGAGGAATGATATATTTAGGGTACTTTAAACAGTGTTAGGTATATTTAGTATATCCACTTAATGCTGTTTTGGATGATTTATAGTCTGGGCTATGCTATGTTTCTCAGAAATTATTCCAGTTATATTTCAAAGTTTAATTTGAAAAATATTTTAAGAAGTACAAAACAAACAGAGGCAGGTCCAACTTTTCTTGGACTGCTGGAGCAGTAATAATGAGGACACTGGTACAAATTCTAGGCACAAAATAGGCTCTATCACTGTCTCCACCACTTTGTAATTTTTTACTATCTCTGGTGGTAAGAGTAAGAAGACAAGTTGCTGAATTTAAATGTCCTTCAGTAACTGGAACATTGCATTCTAATGCATTTTGATGAGTCAGATTAGTTATTTGTCACATATGTGGGTAATGCAAGGAAATGTATTCAGTCCAGAAAATTAATCCAGGCAGCCAGCTATGAGCAAATGAATGAAAGTGACCAAGAGCAGGTCAGGACAGAAAGCTGAGAGCAACATACTCTTAAGGCTATTCAGTCACCAAATCCTTTTAATATTGAGTAATAGGTTTAAGAGGTTGAAATCTCTACTGTTTTGTGAAGATGGCAGAAATCCTTCCTTCTTTAGGAAGAAATTTAAAAGCAAAGATGCTGGAGTGAGAAGACTTTATATATTTTACTCCTTCCTTGAGTGTACATGTCTCACCTCTAGGACATGTGGATTCCACTTATCTGTGGAGAGAAGGGGTTGGGGAGGCTTCATTGCCAGCAAGCTGTGTATTAGAGATTGGGAGGGTGTTTGGATTCCCTGATACAGCTGGCTGGGGACCCCTTACCTTGGAGATAAACAGGAAAGTGAAAAGTCTGGGCTAAATTTTGCTCTGTCACTGGTCAAATTTCTCCCAGAGTTGAAAATGGCATTGCTCTTCCCAGGCTGTTGAAATGAGATAATGTCACATCCTGAATGAGATCACTAGGTCATAATCTCCTCCTCATTGTGATTTTCTTGGCATGTGTGAGAATTACTGGGTGAAGGGGGAAAGGATGAGCATGGATTGAACAAAACCATTCCTTTAATTAAGCTCACAGCCTTGTCACCTTCTGCTCTGATCTCATCAGATCTCAGCAACTAAGCGGGGTCAGGCTGGGGGTGTCAGTGAATGACTCTGTATCGGTGGCATGTACCATTCAGTTGAAGCCTTACACCTTCCAGGCAGGTGTGTGCTGCTCTGTGGGCTTTGCAGTAAGGCACATTAATAAGGTGACAATCCTAATGTGCTTTGGGCTCTTGGAAAGGTTGGCATGACATAAATGAAGGTGTTTCAGTTTCTCTTACCCCAATTAAGAGAGCCCTGGAGACAAAGCTTCTTTCACAAAGTCAGACACAACCTGTAGTCAACTGAGAGAAATTCCAGCCTTCTCAGATGTTGGGAGGGTGGAAATGATCATCAAGATTCAGTATTTAGGATATCACCTTTGGCAAACAAATCCCCACTCCTGGCCAAGGAAATGGTTGAAGACAGGAGGGTTTAGGGCTCTATGGTAGGTTTTGATCGCTTGGATGGTGACAGAAACATGCTGAGACTGACGGTGGCAATTGCAGATCTCATTAACTGGTTATGCTATTATGATGATATTATTACTGCCGTGTCCACCTACCAGAGCTACCTTCTCTTCGGACAAAGAATCCTCTACCACAGCCAGCTGTGGCTTTGGCCCTAACCTCAGCAGGGAACCCAAGTGACTGTTGGTCACCTTCTGCTTGGCTAGAGGCAGATCTAGCAGCAAACGATGCCTATGTCTTAGCCTCCATGTCCAAACACTGGGATGTCAGTGCAAAGGTAATCGTGGGGAAAACAAGACCATTACTGAGAAGAAAGAGCAAGAGTTAGCATCTGCCCCAGTCCTGGGAAGCATTGGCCAGTTTCTCCAGAACTTACCCTCTCATGGTAAGTTCACTGCACCTCCATGTCCTGAGACCTTCTACATGGCTGGCTTCATCATCTCATTTCATCTGTTACCTCTGCAGATTTCTGGAAATAAAGTCCAAAGTAACAGTCTATCCTTTCTGGACTGACTTTCAATCCCTTTTGTTCCTGTTGGGGAAAATGGCATGCATTGGCATTTCGGTTAGTAAATAGCCTTACCGTTGATGCCCATGCATTCCTGGAGGGGAATGAGGAAAAAGAGGCCAGGTGGAAGGGAACAAATGGTGGATTGTGATTCCAAGACACTGTGTCCCAACTTTATCTCAGAATGGTCCACCAAGATACCATGTTTAGACCAACTGTAAAGCAAGTGAAGACACCTGTCATTTTATTATTTCATTTAATTGCTCCTGGTTCATTTCTATGCTGCCTTACTTTCACCGCAGGCTTCCCTCATGATTTACCTTTGGCCCTTTGGCTGCAGTTGCCAGAACCTGGAGAGAGTAGCTTTAGAGAGAGGGCTGTCCACCAGGAGCCAGGCCTTCAATCTAGGAATACAGCATCTCCAAACTGTGGCTCTGGATCGGCAGGATGAACTCTTATTCTGGAATTTATTTCCAGAAATCTGGAGAGGTAAAGGGTGAAAAGAGATGATAATGATGAAACTAAGTCATGACATAGAGAATAAATAACAATTCTCCATCTCTTCTTACTCTCTCATCTCCTGACAGTGACCTCCACTGGCCAAACCCAACCCAACACCCAGCGGGAAAGGGAGCCCACTATCCAGACTCCACGGGTCACCCTCATGGGGCCTAGAGCAGGTGGGGAAATAGGTCTAGGTGCAGACGGAGAATATCAGGAGAGTCTCCACTCTGTTGACTGTTTTGTTAGTTTGTTTGATTTTTGGATCTGCTCAGAGATCCAAAGGGTTACGTTGAAAGTAAACACAACCCAGGACAGGAGGACAATTTTTACTCCTCCAAATAAGTATATAGGTTTAGCATACGCTCCATCAAAAGCCCCCCAGAACTGAGTCAGGGAGAGAGAGGTGCACTCTATAAAGTTAGCCTTTGGTCTTCAGAAGTATTTCATTCTAACACAAGTTTGCCTACAAAGCTACTTTTACATTTTAAAAAGTCCCCAGTGTATGGCCACTAGCTCCAGATGTGTTAATAGCGCCAAAGCAGCTCACAACAGGCTCCTTGAGTTATTGAATAACAGAACTCAACAGGCAGCTAAGCCTTCCGACCACACACTTTCACCTTTACATGCTCTGAGTCAGCTTTCAATAGGCATTAAATTCTCCCTTTGTTTTCATTCCTTGCTGCCGTAGCTCTAGCAGGGACCTGTGAATAGCTGGGCTATGCTAAGTACCCTTAAATATAGGTCTTTGAGAAATCTCTGTGTATATGTGAGTTCCATACATAAGTAATGTCCAAGGAGGAGGTCAAAACACTGAAATATTGAAATAAAAATCAGGAGGCTTTAGTCCTACTCCTGGTCTATAAATCTTTTTTTTTTTTATACTTTAAGTTTTAGGGTACATGTGTGCAACGTGCAGTTTAGTTACACATGTATACGTGTGCCATGTTGGTGTGCTACACCCATTAACTCATCATTTAACATTAGGTATACCTCCTAATGCTATCCCTCCCCCTCCCCCACCCGACAACAGGCCACGGTGTGTGACGTTCCCCTTCCTGTGTCCATGTGTTTTCATTGTTCAATTCCCACCTATGAGTGAGAACATGGTCTATAATTCTTGACTAGCCCTGCAGGGTAACCTTGGACAGACATCTTTACCTTCCTAAGACTCATGTTCTGCTGCTCTAAAATAGAAAACAGAGTCCTGTTATCACAGAAGAGATGTGGGCTGGAAGAGACCCACCTCCTTAACCTGGGCTTTGCTGAAAGCCAGCAGTCCTTTGAGGCTGAGGAAAGGTGAGTTTTATTGTACTGTTTGCTCCCAGGCAGCTGCTTCCAGAGGATTCATGGGTTTACAATTTAAGAGACAACCAAGCATGAGGATAGAACTTCCATTAAATGGCGCCCATGTTTCTGGTACCACGACAAGCCACTAAACCATACTCTCTGGCTAGGTTTATTAATGTCCACATCTAAAATTTTGTACATTGCTCCATATCCTACTGCAGTTTAGAATCATCTCCTGAGTATTTCACGGTGAGTTATTTACTTAGTGTGACAGGAAAGGGATTAAAAATGCTCCATGTTACAAAAATCATATCCTCGTCTTCTGCATGTCCACACGACACACGAGAAGGAGGAAGAGTCTGAGCTCCAGGACAGTATCCAAAAACAAGTTAAATTGAACTCTCCTTTGCTCTTCTTCAAAGCTTCAGGCTGCTGAAACCCATTTTCTATCCTTCTCAATATTTGTCCTGCTGATGCGTTAATAGAAGCTTGTTTTTCACAATATGTTCATACCACCAAAAGCATTCAGGGAATTCCTAGATCACCTTAAATTTTTCCTAATTCAACATCTTCTGGAAGGAAAACACGAAAGCACCCAGATGCCTTTGCTTTAGAACAATTCCTGTGACTTATTTCGCATTGATAGTTTTTGTTTTAACTGGGATTAAGGATTCTAAGGGCAGATCTGAGAAGCTACTTCACTAACAGTGAAAGGAAAGAGAATGAGGAAAGTGGATTTATCCATGCTGAATGAATACCGACTTACCTGCCCCAAACAGAGAAACAACTAACTAAACAGCTATTCAGTAAGCCTGCTACAACTACCCCAGCCCCACCCCAGGCAAACAGGGACTTCAGAACACTTATCTCCCAAAGGAAGCTCTTGCAATTCAGATCACAGGCTTTATTTTTTAATTCACCCATGTTTGCTTCAAAAGAGCTCCTCTGCTGACTATGGAAGAACAAAACAAAAAAGCCAAAGAGAGAAACACTTAAGGATTTGAGGCTGGGGAAATGTTAGAAGGTGAGAAGTTGGGCAGTAAAAGGAAAAGAAATATCCACTCACTAAATCTAGGACAGCCTTGTACAGAAATCTGCCCCAAACTCATGTTTCTCCACCTCAGGAACAAGAGGAGCTCCCTTGTTTGTAGTTAGAATTTTAAGGACTAGTGTCTTTGAGCCAGGTAAACAGTGAATCTGATTCTCAACAATTATGAAAGGGCCAGGTTTTTTTCGTTTGTTTGTTTGTTTGTTTGTTTTCGTTTTTTTTTTTTTTTTTGAGACAGAGTCTTGCTCTGTCCCCCAGGCTGGAGTGCAATGGCACCATCTCAGCTCACTATAACCTCCGTCTCCTGGGTTCAAATGATTCTGCTGCTTCAGCCTCCCAAATAGCTGGGATTACAGATGTGTGCCACCACACCCAGATAATTTTTGTATTTTTAGTAGGGACGAGGTTTCACCATGTTGGCCAGGCTGCTCTTGAACTCCCTACCTCAAGTGATCCACCCACCTCGGCCTCACGAAGTGCTGGGATTAAAGGTGTGAGCCACCGCACCTGGCTATGGGCCAGGTTTTTAAAACTGCAGTCACATGTTTATCTAATCTTCATAATTTCTATTATATGTGTGCAGAGGCGACCTTGAGAATGTGCCTGTCAGACTTCTGATTTCAGGGAGTTTACTGACACAGGGGTCCAGCTCTGCCTAGGGAAATCCATAGTCCCATTTGCAATGAGCCCTTCTTCCCCCAGCTGCTCCCAGCCAATGGCTGCATGCAGCAGGGACACCGCAGGGGGACCTGTCCCCAGGCGCTGTCCCTCCAGTGGGCACCAATACCGGTGTTATGGGAGTTGATTTCGGGCACTGTGCTGAATATGTTCAGTCTTGCTACTTGTGCATTTTTTAATATGTGTGATTTCAAAGATGATGTTGTCTAGGAAGAGGCTAAATATGGGTTTCTCAAAAACCTCAGGCAAAGGCTTTGGCAGGAAGTTCACTTGGAAAGGTGTTGCAGGAAGCAGAAGTGGGGGCCTGGGAATGTGAAACAGGAAGGGAGGGAAACCGATAGGTGGATGCATGATTGAGTTGACAACACTGCTGCATTTGGGCTTGAGGGCTGTCAAAGGCAGTCTTGCCAGACTCTTCCCTAGTCCTGCACTAGACTCTGAGACTTGGGCATGAGGAATAATCTTCCTTCCTTCCCTCTCTCCTTCACTCAGGATCAGACCTGCTGCATAGCCTGATGGCTCTCTCAGTCTCTCCTGGCTCCCTCCCTATTATCTCTCATAGCAACCTTGTCCAACCCATGGCCCGTGGGCCACATGCAGCCCAGGATGGCTTTGAATGTGGCCCAACACAAATTTGTAAACTGCCTTAAAACATGAGGGTTTCTTTTGTTGTTTGTTTTCTTATCAGCTATCATCAGTGTTAGTGTATTTTACGTATGGCCTAAGACAATTCTTCCAGTGTGGCCCAGGGAAGCCAAAAGGTTCGACACCTCTGTCTTATAGACATGACTCCTAACACGTTTCTTGTACATTTAATCCCATCTTTTCCTCTGCTACTTGGACAACCCAGATTAACATACGTAGTAATATCATCTGCATTATGTATATAATTATACAAGATTATATATTTATATGTAATTTTATACAATTATGTATATAACACATACACTTAAAGTAAACTTACAGTGGCATATTGGACACCTCCAGTTCATTATTTAGCTAATCTAGGGCCTACCTCTTATTCCAGCTACTGCTGCGGTAGCCAGTTACATGTAGGTCTCAACCAGCCAGCTTTGCATAGTTACTTGTTTAGCACCTCAGACATCTGCCAGGACTGCTGGCCACTCATGCTCGTGCAACCCAGAAGAGTGGGGCCAACTTTGATTAGTGGAGGCTGGGAGTTGCTGGATAAATCCTCTCCCCTTCCATCCCCTGAGACAGCCCTGAGACCCATGTCATAAGATGCCTCAGAAGGTCCTGTGGATCAAACGCTGCTTGACTGTAGCAATGGTCAACTCAATCATGCCTCCATGTATTTCTTTCCCTTGATCCTCACTTTAATCTCCCAGATCCTCACTTCTGCTTCCTGGGATACCTTTCCAAGTGAACTCTCTTTGCCGTGACTTTCAGGGAAACCCATAATCAGCATCTTCTTACACGATATCATTTGTAAAGTCACATTTAAAAATAAATACACCTGCATTAAAACAAAAAATAGTGGCAGGGTGTGGTGGCTCACTCCTGTAATACCAGCACTTTGGGAGGCCGAGGCGGGCAGATCAAGACCATCCGACCAACGTGGTGAAACCCTGTCTCTACTAAAAATACAAAAATTAGGTGGGTGTGGTGGCACACACCTGTAGTCCCAGCTACTCGGGAGGCTGAGGCAGGAGAATTGCTTGAACCCAGGAGGCAGTGGCAGTGAGCCAAGATCATGCCACTGCACTCCAGCCTGGTGACAGAGTGAGACTTGGTCTCAAAAAAAAAAAATAGTTATCATAAGACCTAAAATCAACTTACATATCATCTGGTGTTTATACCTCATTTTAGGCAATACTATAACAAAAGATGTTGAAGTAATTTTGTTCTGACACTACTGTCTTTTTCAGTGGCCACATTTAAAATAAAATCAGTTATACCATTGAGTTAAAGTGTCCAGTGAGACCAGGAATAACTAATGGAACCCAGGGCTCCTGGGTTTATTTTGCTTTTGTGTGTTTTGTACATGTGCAGTGACAAGGGGCTTCTCTGAAAGCATTTTGTTCTGTTTGGCTTTGTATAAGCTGGGCACATTGTGGTTTAGCCTTTTACAATAATTTGGTTACAGCTTTTGGTTTTTGGTGTAAGGAAGGGATCCAGTTTCAGCTTTCTGCATATGGCTAGCCAGTTTTCCCAGCACCATTTATTAAATAGGGAATCCTTTCCCCATTGCTTGTTTTTGTCAGGTTTGTCAAAGATCAGATAGTTGTAGATATGTGGCATTATTTCTTAGGGCTCTGTTCTGTTCCACTGGTCTATATGTCTGTTTTGGTACCAGTAGTACCATGCTGTTTTGGTTACTGTAGCCTTGTAGTATAGTTTGAAGTCAGGTAGCGTGATACCTCCAGCTTTGTTCTTTTGGCTTAGGATTGACTTGGCAATGTGGGCTCTTTTTTGGTTCCATATGAACTTTAAAGTAGTTTTTTCCAATTCTGTGAAGAAAGTCATTGGTAGCTTGATGGGGATGGCATTGAATCTATAAATTACCCTGGGCAGTATGGCCATTTTCACGATATTGATTCTTCCTACCCATGAGCATGGAATGTTCTTCCATTTGTTTGTATCCTCTTTTCTTTCATTGAGCCGTGGTTTGTAGTTCTCCTTGAAGAGGTCCTTCACATCCCTTGTAAGTTGGATTCCTAGGTATTTTATTCTCTTTGAAGCAATTGTGAATGGGAGTTCACTCATGATTTGGCTCTCTGTTTGTCTGTTGTTGGTGTATAAGAATGCTTGTGATTTTTGCACATTGATTTTGTATCCCGAGACTTTGCTGAAGTTGCTTATCAGCTTAAGGAGATTTTGGGTTGAGACGATGGGGTTTTCTACATATACAATCATGTCATCTGCAAACAGGGACAATTTGACTTCCTCTTTTCCTAATTGAATACCCTTTATTTCCTTCTCCTGCCTGATTGCCCTGGCCAGAACTTCCAACACTATGTTGAAGGATTTTCTCAGGTAGCTGAAACTGTGGCCCATGACCTCAGTGTGGTAGATGAAAATCTAAAGATGTCCCCCAAGTTTCCCACGACTGGGTTACATAATCAAACACTAATTTAGGAACTGTGAGGGGACTTTGCAGATGGAAGTAGGTTACTAATCAGCTGACCTCAAGATAGGGCAATTATCCTGGAGCTACCAGGATGGGCCTGGTATAATCATGTTCACCCTTAAGCAGAAGAAGAAGGCTGAGGGAAGCAGTCCTATTTTAATGTCCAAGACCATCACTTCTGCTTCCTGGGATACCTTTCCAAGTGAACTCCCTTTGCTGTGACTTTCAGGGAAATCCATCCTTAGCTTTTTAAACTATACCATTTGTAATGTCACACATAAAAATAAATACATAAACATTACAACAAAAAATAGTTATCACAGGACCTAAGAAGAAGACTGAGGGAAGTAGCAGAAAGGAACATAAGAGAAATTCTGAGTGCAAAGACTCAACTCCATTGCTGCCTTTGGGGATGAAGAAAGGGGCCATGAGACAGGGAATGCAGGCAGCTTCTAGAACAACCTCCTGGCCAACAGCCAGCAAGGACAGAGGGACCAAAGTCTTATAGTCGTATGTATCTTAATTCTGCCAACAACTTGAATGGACTTGGAAGTGAATTTTCCCCCAAAGCCTCCAGATAAGAGCCCAGGTTAACCAAGACATTGATTTTGGTCCTGTGAGACCAAGGGCAGAGAAACCAGAGAAGCTGTCCTGTGGAAACTACGAGATCATATATTGGTGTTTTTTAAGTGACCAAATTTGTGATATTTTTTATGACAATTATGAAAAACAAACACACTCAGTATGGGATTTCAAAGCATAGAGGCAGATTGGTGAAATAAGCATCCTTCCTAGAGGACTCAGGTCTGTGTGTGATATAGAGATTTCACACCTAACAGAGAACCCGCAAAAAAGCTTTGCACACCTAACTGAGATGAATTTGCTGCAAGAAATTATCCATCTTTACAAAAGAATTCTTCCAATTCCTCTTGTGAAACATAGCAGACAAACAAAAATAAAACCACTGGCTTTCACTTTTGATAATGCACTTTTCAAATATTTACAGAATGCTCTTTAGTTTCAGATAAATGTTGCATCATGTCTGAGTTGCTGACAACTCTTGCTCTGTCCACTGTCCCAGAAATTACCTTCCTCAAAGTGTGGTGACTTGAGGGCATGAAAGGAAGCATTTCAGATTCAAAGTTAAATGAACCCTATGATCCAGGGACATTGTCAGAAAGTTCCATTCTCAATGAGAAAAACCCTTAAGAATGCACACCTCTGCAGATAGCTGCCTACAAGAAAACTGCCCAGAAGCAACTTTTCCTACCATGGGGTTCAAGCCTAACTTGCTTATGAGAACACAGCTTCTGCACACATGTCATCGGGAAGCTGCCAACTTAACAGAAAACCATTGTAATCTAAAAATTGAAATAATACTGATGAAAGTCGGGGGAAGACAGAGTTCATGAGGAGTTGACATGGAGCAAAGACAGCACATCCTTGTTTCAATTGGCAGGAGAAGGACTTTGCTCTCAGGTCGGTGTCTGGTGAGACACAATTGATAGAAATACGTTATTTTAATTCATATTCATGGTCTTATATGTCTGTCTCCCCAACTAAAATACAAAGCCCTCAAGGGCAGGGACATTATCTCATTTATCTTTCTATTTTCATTGCCGAGACATAGACCTTGTATATAATAGGTGCTTAAAAAATGCTTACTTAAGGAATGAATTGGCAAGTGGAAACTCTCCCAAACAAGAATGTTTTGTCCAGCTACTGTTCCTCCTCATTTAATCACTTATTTCAAGAGCATTTTAGGTGCTGTCTAATAAGTGCCAGACACTGTGTTAGGCATCCAGGAGACACTGGAAGAAGAACATATTTCCTGCACTCATGAAACTCACAATCTACTAGTGAAGATAACCAAATAATCACAAAAATAAACTTAAGGTGACAATTTGGGCATACCCTGTAAAGGGAAGGTGGCGTGAGATGGTATGATAGCTGTGTCTGGTGTAGTCTTGGTGGGGTCTGGGAAGACATGCCTGAAGCAGTCATGTTTGAGCTGAGAGTTGAAGGATGGGAAAGAATTAGTGAGACACAAGAGAATAATTGCAGTCCAGAAAGAAAGAACTGCATGTGTGGTATCCTGTGGCTGAAAGAACAGGGAAAGAACAAGGTGTGGAAAGGAGGCCTGTGCGGCTGGAGTTTAGAGAGGGAAGGAAATGGTGATGCCCGAAGTGCCCGGAGAAGAGGCTGTGGCCAGGCCACATGGGATGTTCTAAGCCAGTGTAAAGATTAGGGTCTTATGTTTTACAACCTGAAAAATTGTGACTGGGGAGAATAAGAGACGTAATTAGTTTTGGGCTCATCTAGTAAATAGGTAGAGAATGTATTGCTGGGAACCAGAGTGGGTGTGGGGAGGTTACAGTATTATTCTGAGCCAGGTAGCTTAGACCAGAGAGTAGCTGTGAAGATGGAGGAAAGTAAATGTCTTCGTGCATAGGAGGTAATATATTGGATATTGGGGAAATAAGATTAAGACTTAACTGGATGTATGATGGCCTTATGCAACCTAAACAGTCAACTTTGAAAGAGGACAAGGTGGCTGGGTGCAGTGGCTCACACCTGAAATCCCAGCACTTTGGAAGCCCGAGGCAGGTGGATCACCTGAGGTCAGGAATTGGAGACCAGCCTGGCCAACTTGATGAAACCCCATCTCTACTAAAAATACAAAAATTAGCCACGCATGGTGGTGGGTGCCTGTAATCCCAGCTACACAGGAGGCTGAGGCAGGAGAATCGCTTGCATCCGGGAGGCGGAGGTTGCAGTGAGCCAAGATTGTGCCACTGCATTTCATCCTGGGCAACGGAGCAAGACTCCATCACAAAAAACAAACAAACAAACAAGCAAACAAACAAACAAACAAAAAACAAGGTTTGAGGGAGGTGAGAAGGGAAGATCATGAGTTCATATATAAAACTGTTAGATTTGAGTTGCCTTTGAAACATCCTAGTGATAAACATCAGCAGCTTGTTTCCCAAGTCTGAAGCCCAAAGATAGGATATAGCCTGGAAATGTATATTTGTAAATTATCTGCTAAGCTGGTAATTGAAGGCTTGTGCCTGAATAGGGTAATCTAGGAAGAAAATACGGAGTGAGAAGAGAATTTAGGAACTAGCCTCTAAACCCAGCTCTTACTGGCCAGGTAGAGCATGATGAACATCCAAAAGAAATGGAGTGAAGCAATCAGACATTTAAAAAGAAAATATGCAGTGATCAGAAGCTATTTATGACTGATACGAATGGTGAGTGCAGAAATATTGGTTGAATGAATGCATGAAGAAATCTCTGAACTTTTTTTTTTTTAGCCTCCTTAGGTAAGATGCCTGTTAGCTAGTTAACTAACCTCAAATCCATTCTCAACCTCCTCCCTTGGCTGCCTCTACTACAGTGGATAGTATAGAGGAGAAAACAAAATTTCTTTCCTTTTCCTTTTTAGGTTCTTAATTGATACACTTTCCTGAAAACAAGTTAGACTAATAAAAGAAAAACAAGTGGAAGTTTGTGTGTGTGTGTGTGTGTGTGTGTGTTTGTTTGTTTGTTTTTGAGAGAGTCTCACTCCATCATCTAGGCTGGAGTGCAGTGGTGTGATCATGGCTCATTGTGGTCTTGACCTCCTGGGCTCAAGAGAACCTCCCACCTCAGCCTCCCAAGCAGCTGGGACCACAGGCATGTGCCACCATACCTGGCTAATTTTTAAATTTTTTGTAGAGCCAGGCTCTCCCTATGTTGCCTAGGCTAGTCTTGAACTCCTGGGGTTAAGCAATCCTTCCTTCTTGGCTTCCAAAAGTGCTGGGATTACAGGTGTGAGCCACTGAGCCCGACCCAAGCAGAAATTTATTAACGCATGATGTACCCATCACAAGGGAGAGGCCTCAGTTCAAAAGTGTTTCTCAAGGTAGTGGCTTAGAGGTCTTGCTTGTATTTTAACAGAGAACCATAAATCTTACATAGGGACAAGACAAATGGGAGAGCTTCCAGTCTTTTAAAAGGCAAGAAAATGGGAAAGATGGTAAGATCTGCTCCCAGATTACTCTGGTGCCTGCTGGTGCCTTCTCTGGGCTGATAAGCAAGTGCTGTCTCTAGTAAAGAAGGATTTATATCCCGCCATTAGGCAAATACAGCCTGAGGCAGAGTGCTCACTGGAGTTTTCAGTGTCTTTAATTTAACAATCCTCAATGTTTTGGGGAGAAATATTTTGGTTTCTGTCAATAGTAAAATCAGTCCCACTTGCTTGTAGTGGCCCACATGGTCCAGTAGGTTCAGTGAGAGGTAAGCACAAGTCTGCTGGGAGACTTTGAGATTTTGAAGGCATTTGCTTCTGGGTAAGGAGGGGCGTGGCAGGTGCTCCCTCTGCCCATCTTCCGTCCTTTACACGTAGACATGTTGGTTAAAGGCACAGCAGCCATCTTGTGATTATCAAGCACTAAACATGAGGACAAAATGGCCGTATGCTGAAGATGAACAGAGTCTGTTTAGATGATGTTGGGGAGTAATTGCCTCGGTCATCTACCACCACCAGACTTGTGGTTACATGAGAAAAACAGACCCTTATTTGGTTAAGTCACTCTTCATTAGGTTTTCTGTTACTTGTACCAAACATATTTCTAACAATTCAGACCCCTTTCAAAAAAAGGTTAATTGATACCCAACAAGAATCTTTGATACTCTTGTTAGTAAAATTTAACATTTACTTTAGCATTTGTTTTATTGTAGAAATAAATGTCATGGGCATTTGAGCTAGATGGGCCAGTTTCCCCCTTGGTCTGATTACCAAGGAAATGAATGATTGGCTGAGCATGTCTTGCTATGGGACTCCAGTGCCTGGATCCCTCCCACCAAGGTGTCACACCATGTGATGATGCGTGGGCCTCTACCCACCCACATTACTATTTTCTTCTCACAGACACCCCTACTTACAAATATACTGAATTCATTTACAAAGGAGGAAAATGGCTGCTTCAAAACAGAGCAATGAATTACCTGTCACATCCCTGAGATCTTTTGCTTACCCATATTGAGATTACTTGATTTATCTTCTCAGCCCAACGTTTCGAATTCGCGACGATGTTTTTACTTCTTGCTCCTGTGATATGACACCTTTAGGATTCTGCCCATGTGCTAGCTACCTCGTGGTATACACAGTGGGCATGGAGTTTTAAAACAGTGCTTCCTAGCTATCACCAATGGAACAAAAGTGCTTCCTGTTTGTGGTAGAAATCACCCCATGTCGTCATTTGTCAGCTAGTTGCAAAGGAGCTAAAAAATTCTGAAATCCTGTTGTAAAAGACAATCCTCTCCAGACTTGTCCAGCACTTCCACTTTGCAGCCAAACTGCAAATGCCATCCCAAAGGTATTAGGTGGCTCTTTTTCTACGTTCATGACAAGAAACAAGAAAATGAAAAGTTGCACGAAGCTGGGAAAATTGCAGAAACCTGGCAGGGGATGACTTTCACCTGAGCAATTTGTCAGTTCCAAAGGGACATGTAAAGCAAGTTTTAAGAATAAGAGGCATCCGGTTCTCATTCTGACTGGTTTGCCTGGCCATAATTATTGCAGTGTGGGCTAACATCCCCAGCCCTGCAATGCACCTGTGTAGGCTCAATAAATACAACTGACCTGCAGTATTAGTTAACGTTGATGACAAAACTCAGAAAGATCTTTATTTATTACAGTATATTCTCTTTTTAACTGTGAACATATTGTATTTTCCCCACCCCAGTCTGTCAAAATATACTTGCATATTTTCTCCTCTCACCTCAAGGGAAGGAGCTCAGTGCCCTCTGACTCCATTACTAGGCTTCCTTCCCCAGGACCATGAGGGAACTAGCCCAGCAATGGTGCAAAGTGGTGCAACCACTCCGACATGTGAATCTCCTGGGAGTCAAGTCTCTTGGTAAATATATGCCTTAGACTTGAGAAGTCTAATTTTAATTCTCTCCTGCCCAGTCCCCTGGTCCTGCTAGATTTGTAAGGACCTAATAGTCTAAGATAATACCCAAAGTGAAAGGTCAACTTTTTTTTTAAGTAGTAGATTTGTAAAGAATTCAGGGTCAAGAACTGTAGATACTAATCCTTATTCAATCACTAGTTTGCAGGCCTCTTCAAGCCTCTTAATTGTTGTGCCTTTGTGTGTGGAAGAACTGGGACTGCCCTACCTTACGCTAATGCTGTGAGGATTAGTAAGTGTCAGAAAATCCCTCTGCAAATACGAAATGCTTTGTAAATAATAACAAGCTACTTGAGCAGTTATTATTGAAGAGATCTTGAACCAGCTGCCCCTATACATACACATACACACACTCAGACACACAGGCACACACACACACACACAAATACTGTGGATGCTAAAAGATTTATTGATGATGATTCTCATGTGGATAAATGGCTTGAATGCAGGCTTACCTCATGGTTGCAGCAAACACTGGTTGACCTCCTGAGGTCCTTTCTTGACCTATTAACCTGTCATTTCATGTTGATGATGCTAAACCTAATGAATTTAGAGTGGGGGCCATTTCTAAATGTACCCTCAGCAGTAAGGACAATATTTATCAGTATTACTGAGCTTTAGGCTTCATTTATAAAGTGTATTACCATCAATCATTTTTACAAGTATGTATTTCTCAGAACGGCTGCACTTTGCAAAACAAACAAAAGAACTCTGGAAGAATCAGTGGATATTATAATATATGGCACAGTGCTGAGGTAACAAAACAGTTGTATAATTATTCCCAGCATGACATGTTGATGTACAAAAACTTTGGTTTCCTTTAAACAGTGTCTGTCAATTTCCCCACATCAGTGCAGGAATCACTGACATGCACAATTTTCCCCATCAGCATGATGCCCAATTACTTGAAAAGGGTGAAAACTTTATGCCACTTTCCAGCATGATGGACATAACCTTTAAATATTGGCAATTGCTGAGATGTTTCATGTTGTAAATTTTCTGAACATAATTGTGAGTTTTCTCTTGCCATCAGCTTTATTTTCTATTCAAATTAGGAAGTATTAACAAAGTTTTGCTTGTCTCTTTTAAGATTCAAATTTATAGCCACAAAGTATGCTTAACTCTACTAGAATGGTTAAATGAATGCTAAGGGAGATTGTGGAGTCAGCTTTGGGGATATTTTAAAACAAGAGGTTTCCTTCCTGAGCATTTTATGTGGAGAATAGCCTGAACACAGAGTAGAGTTTTGCATAAACTCTTATGGTCCGATCTGGATATATTATCCAACATATAATTCCCATTTAAAACTCAGACCTAGTCACACATAAAATCATTAGATACTTTTGGCTTCATGTTGACCTGAAAGAGTGAATAGTCTTCCTTAAATGGAACATCAGTTTTTCAAAATGTGAATTTGTATAGCAAATAATTACAGCTGTGCATTGTGTATTTCAATAAATGTGTATTACGTTTTGAGTATTTATGTAAATGAAATTTAGAAACATTCCAGGGCATGGATGACCTCCTAACTACAATGCCCATTGACCTTTATTATTTCTCTTCTTTGGTATTTTCCCATTTCCTTTATATCAAATAAACATTTGACAGTCTTCTCTTGGAAATTCTTTTTGTTTTTTTTGAGACAGAGTCTCGCTCTGTCACCAGGCTGGAGTGCAATGGCATGATCTTGGCTTACTGCAACCTCCACTACCTGGGTTCAAGCGATTCTCCTGCCTCAGCCTCGCTGAGTAGCTGGGACTGCAGGCACACACCACCACGCCAGCCCAGCTAATTTTTGTGTGTGTGTGTGTATTTTTAGTAGAGACGGGGTTTCACTGTGTTGGCCAGGATGGTCGCAATCTCTTGACCTCATGATCTGCCCGCCTCAGCCTCCCAAAGTGCTGGGATTACAGGCGTGAGCCACTGCGCCCAGCTGGAAATTCTATTTACTCTTAGTGGCCCTGCACAAGCATGGCTTCCTCTATGACTCTATGACAGGCATTGGTTGGATTTTTTTGACGAACTAATATCTAAATTCCCTTTCTAATTGGGGGGCACCCACTGCAGGAGTAGAGAAGCCCAGATAATTGTTCTCCAAGAGCCCTGGCAGCCAGGGGAGGGCTCATGACCTAAGCTTAGCAGATCAGATGATCCATCCAGAACTCTGTTCCTGGAGCACGGAAAGCAAGAAACCGTTTAACATCCACTGTAGTCGGGGAAGTGGGTCTATAACCGGTGTCTGAAACAGTGGCGGCCATGGAGTCAGGAAACCAGCAGCGCCCACTGGGGAGGTCGTCATAGGGGTTTCTGATCAGACAATTCCTGCAGCACAATCAGCTGTGTTCTCAACATCTTTCATTGCTCACTGCCCAAGGCTGTTTCTCAGTCTTCTTGTGGATTCTCTGAGTGACCAAGTCAACGTCCAATAAGGGCCTTTACAACTTAAGTGAATCAAGTTTTTGTTTGCAAACAAACAAATAAAAAAATCCAAACTCACCTGCACAAAATCACACCCCACCTCATGTGCTGAAAGAAATACCTCCTTATTAGAGCAATTTGGGCGTCTTGAATGTCTTTCTGAATTATCTTCCATCTACATTTTCTACTCTCCAGCCAGATTGACCTAGTCAACATTCTCTGATTACACTTTTTCCCAACCAGGTGCCTCAATTTGAATCAATTTTCTTGTTTATAAGAAGTCCACCTATCATTCACATCTACATTATCTGGCTGGGAGTGGAGCCATGTTTAATATCTGCTGTAGCGACAGGTACGAGAGGTTTCAAATTCCTCCAGATGCCAGCTCCACTCCCCCCCAATCAGACTTTCCTGTTTTCCTGATTGCCCCAAACCCCAGAAAACAGATGTGACCTTGATCTTCTTTGACCTCTCATAACATTTTGCATCTTTCTTATGTCAAATACCACATTCCAAGTTGGAAAAAAATGGTCATTTGCTTTTGTATTCAATCTATTCTAGATTGTGAGTTCTTAGTAATATAGTAAAGGTTATAACTTGTTTTATATCTATATATTTTTTAGCAGTGATCTTGCATGTTGGTTGAAAAACAAAATGGATATGCATAGATCTTTCTTGCTGAAATGAAGATTATTATAATGCTTCTAATATACGACTTCCTATGTCTCTAAAATTCTACCTACCCACTGCTTAACTTTAAAAAAATGAATTATTATGCAATCACAAATTATGTTCTATGATCTCTACTTTAAAAAGAAAATAATACATTACACAGTCAAAAATTTAATAATGAGGTTTTTAAGGAAGTGAATAAGTAAATTAACTACTTTATTGTGGCATATTTAACTGGATATTTCAGATATTTAGCAAACAATTAATGTGTCTGGATATGGTTTTGGGTGCAGACAGTCTATGTAAATAGAAAAGCATTGTTTTTCATGGCAAACATTCCTCATTATAAGTTTGTTCCTAGACAGAAAATGTAATACATTCTTTGATGTACACAGAGTTTCAGAGAAAGGAATAGATAAAACTTAAGGGGGAAAGTCAGTTATTTATACTTCTGTGTTTTATTTCTCAAGGAAATAGATTTGAAGAAAGCATAGTTTTACACCATTAACAGCTGATACGGATAAGATAGAGTTTCTTGATAGCAAAGAACAGATAGGAAAAGAATCCATCTGTCTAGAAAGATCTTCATGGAAATGGATAAGTAGTGCCTATTCAGGAAAAAATTACTACACATATAATATATTTCTGGAAGGTTTATGTGAAAAACATATTTCCTGTCAATTTCCTGTTTTCTTTTTAAAAAAGAAGCTTCTTTTGGGCCGGGCGTGGTGGCTCACGCCTGTAATCCCAGCACTTTGGGAGACCTAGGCAGGTGGATCACCTGAGGTTAGGAGTTCGAGACCGAGCTGACCAACATGGAGAAACACCGTCTCTACTAAAAATACAAAATTAGCCGGGCGTGGTGGAGCATGCCTGTAATCCCAGCTACTTGGGAGGCTGAGGCAGGAGAATCACTTGAACCTGGGAGGCAGAGGTTGCGGTGAGCCAAGTTTGTGCCATTGCACTCCAGCCTGCGCAACAAGAGTGAAACTCTGTCTCAAAAAAAAAAGCTTCTTTCTTCAGTTTTTTTTTCTTCCATGACTGCATTTAGAAAACAGTGACAGGGTAAGTGCATTTGGGCTCTTTAGATAGAATCAATTCTGGATTTCTTTTATTACTTTGTCACAGTGCTTCAATGATGGTTCTAGATTAGATAAATTGATCACATTTGAGGAGGGTTTCCTGCAATTCACATATGAACACACACACACACACACATATGCTCACACATACACATACTCACACATACATGCTCTCACACACTCCAAACATTCTAACCCAAAGCTGTCTTTGCTCTTTGCTTTCAGCATGGCTTCCATCCAGAGCCAATTACAGAAAACAACAGCTCCTCAGCACTATTGCCGACAGTAATCTCAAGGAAAGAATTGCACCTACTCAAGCCTGAGAACATATTCAAGAAGTTAATTATTTTCCTAGTGTAGTCCTTGGAGCAGCCTTTTTTTTTTTTACTTTTTCCCTATCAAGTGCCATGGGGTATTATTCCTGTGGAACATATGGGGTACTATATAAAACCAAGTTGTTGCTGATTTTACTTGAAATCAGTTTTTATTTCCTGTTTTATGTCTACTTGTTTACAGCACCTTGAAACATCTTCTGTGTGTTTGCCTGGTGCTGAGGCCTTCGCAGTCAGAGCTGCGTCTCCCTGGTTCCTGGATAGCTCACTTTGGAGGGCTGCGTGTCCCTGCGTGTCGAGGGAAGGAAAGAGGTAATGCCAGAAACTAATTTTCAAATAAAATGGCAACATGATTGAAACGTATTCCTCTAAATTCAGTATCAATTAAGTTTAATGGTCACAAGTCTTTCATCGATTTATAGAGCTGTGTATATCATGATTTTTAGAGAGAACATTACTCCCTCGACAGCTTTCTAATTGAGAAAAGGATTCTATAGCACAGAGACCTTCGATTAATGTTCTATAGAGATAATTTGTAGCTTTTTGTTCTGCTGGTCACCGCGCCAGTCATACACGGACTTCACTTAGCAGGTTTGGGAAATTTAGTTGCAGCCACAGCAAAAAAAGCCCAATAACTGTGTTCTCCATGACAGCAGAAATCTAAAGAAATAGTTAGTAACTGATGGGGCTTTTGTTCTTGTCTCATTTCCCATTATGGCAGATCCTCAAGGTAGTATGGAAATAGCAAATTTCTAGTTGCTATTTACACAGATAACTGCCCCTAAAAGACCAAGTAGAAAAAGTAGCCAATGGATTGTGCCATTGGTTTTATTCAGGAGCATGTTTCTAGAAAGGAACAGGTTTAGAACTTACATAGGCCTGGGTTCCATTGCTGGCTCAGTGATACACTCGATGTGGACAACGTGACATAATATTGATTATTCATTATTGGCTTTGGAAGTCATGGTGAGTAACTTACATACAGTTGCACAAATCAGTGTCCTTACGTGGTAAGCACTTATCAAAGGAGACTTCCCACTCTACTTCCTAACATCTGAGGGTCAACGTTTACTACACTTATGGGATGCAGTGACTTCCATGTGAAGGGTAACCAGTTAGAAATCTCAAGAAATGGGTGAGAGTGGCATGGGAGTGTCCCTACACCACCCGCAGATGATTACATTCTAGTTGCCTTCTGGCTTTTCTGTTTTTTATTGATTGTTGGCAGCATACCATTGCTGGACTTAGTGATTGCTTACAAACTCAGCTTCTCCTAAGAACTAACAAGCAAATTTGAGCTTCCCAAGAATGCAGGGTGGTGATTAAAATGCCAAAGGCATGAGCCAGTTAAGCTCTAAAGAAGTCCAAAGACAGAAAGCAAAAAATAAAAATAAAAAATAAAACTGAGAAAGATGGAAAATCTAGTGACACCTCAGGACTTCACATACTTCCTTGGGCAAGGCAGTGTCCCAAAATTCATGCTGGCTCTGATGGAGGTAGGGCAGAGCTGGGACAGCAGCCACCACATGGCACTCTTGGAGTTCCATGCCTTGGTGCATCACATGGAACTGGATTTGGACCTCATCTCTGCCACTGGCAAGCTGTGTGAGCTTGAGGAAGTTATTTAACCTCTCTGGGACTTGGTTTCTATCTCTAAAAGGAGTACTTTCTTCATAGAATTGTTTTGGGGATTAGGTAAGAAAATGCATTGAAAACAAAAGGCCTAATGATGTGAAAAGTATTACAATTAAGACTACTGGCTTAGAGAGCTTCAGAAAATCTCTCCAAGGTTCTATCTCCTCTCTAAAATGATTATGATAATGGTTCCCACCTTTTAAGGCTGTTGGGAGGATTATGAGCTGGCTCATGACTAGCATTTACAAATATTCCCTGGCATATATTAGGTTCTGCATAAATATTAGAAATTTATGTCCCCCCTATTTTCCCATTCCCTGGACCATTTGCTTTTTTCTCTACATACCCACCCCCTAGCACCATGCTTGAACTCCTGTATATGTCTCTCCTCTTATGTCCAGCTAGGCTTCTACAAAGAGCCATAGAAACCAGACTTCAAATGGACACCATGGCTTCCTAGTGGGGTAATTCTCCTATCTCTGCCCCGATAGTCATGATCAGCCATTTTTAGGCTAACTTCAGCTTTTCCTAGGAGCAATAGCCATTAGCCAAGTAAATGTGACATCTCAATCTCTTTTATAAAAGTGAGAAGAGTGCTAAAAATATTGCTGGTTATTTCACAGTTAATTGGCTTCCCTTGAAGAGGTGGTATGCCTCTGTCCTTGTGGGGAGTCTCATGTTCACTTCCGGTCACCTTGTTTCAAGAGAAGTGGGAGTGAGATTGAAAAGTGCTGGAGAAGGATATGAGCTTGCTCAGAGGTGGATGACGATTTATGTACTATGGTAAGCAACAAAGAAGAGGATTAGCAGAAGCTTAGGATGAATTTGATAGCAGGGCTTAATATTACAAGGGTTTAATAAAAACTTATCAGTCCCCCTTTGTCAACATAACAGCAAAATATGAGTGCAAGTCAATGCTCAACAATACCAAAAGGCGGCAAATGAGAATCCACACTGGAAAATAGTTATTCACAAAAAATGTTTACTTGTGCAAATCTCTGATGTCAAAGACATTTCTATAACCAGGATTCTGTCCCTACACTTTAAAAGACTGAACAATTTTGTGCAATAAAAATATGTGATTATGCAAGTATGTCCAATATGGGTAATTAAATTTCATGCTTCAGGAGACAAATTAGTTGTTGAGGGATATCTGGAAGACAATTCTTCTGCATGTATGTCATTTCACAGCTAGCCAGCCTTCCCAATGGGGCTTTGCTGTCCTGCTAGGAAAAGAATAGGGGCACTGTCTAGAGAAACATTTAACAAAGCAAATTCCTTTTCATTTACTCTCAACATTTCTTACCCTCAATTTGAGTGTTGATTAGCCCTTGGAGTTTGAGCTTATGCTAGGCAGATCCCAAACTAAAGGACCTTGAAGAGACCAGGTTTGTTGGTGTGTGTAGTTTCCCAGAGTGGCCTGGAAAATCTATTTGCAGGTTCTTAACCAAATTCTTAAGATGACCCCAGGCAAACTCCATCTTCCATTAAAGTTCTTTAGGCCCAAATGAATAAGGTAGAAATCATCACTGTGGAGCTTTAGTTTGCAAGAATGGAGGCCCAGGAAAAGAGTTGATGATTCCTGGATTGTGGGCTTTCCAGAGTCCTAGTTAACTGCATCAGTGAAGAATGCACATTTGTATTTAGTTACCCATTCCTGGAAAAATATAATTCTTCATTAAAAGTGGAAAGTGGATTGGGAGGAATTGGCAATAAAATTTTACCTCTCATGAAAGAAAACTGTATCTTCTGAGAAAAAAATGAATTTTTTTGAGAAGATTTTCTCAAAAATGATATGAGAAGTGTCAAAAGAAAGGCTCCTCATCAGAGAGATGTAGCACAGCCCCCAAATAGATGATGTTTGGCCCAATAGACAGCATTTTCATACTAACTTACACGTATCAAACAGAAAGATTAAAAAGTAAGAAAACTTTTTAGATCATGACACTATTTGGATAAATTGCTTCTTTCTTACGTCTATGTTTTCACATCATTTTACACATTATTTAGGGAAGGATCGAACCATTGTCAATTTTAAGCTAACTTTTGTATTAAAGTTAGTACTAACATAAACTTAGTTCCCAGCATTTCATGTGTCCCTTCACTTATCAATTAGGTGACAATCTACTGACTTCAGTTAAAAGCTCTATAGATCTAAAGGGCACTGGGTCCTGTCTGCTAATGGTCAGATTCCAGTTCTGGACTTACTCATAGCAGGGGTTACACTCTATGCCCTAATGTTCGGGGAGAAATTGTGGCCATAACTCCAACCACCATAAATAACTCAAGAACACCCTCGAAGGCATATGCGGGAGGATAGAAAAGATTACTACACTCTGTTGGGTTAGGATCTTTATCAAAATCATCTCTTTTAATTTTCACAACTGTGAAAAATACACACCATAATGTGTATTTGCATTCCCATTTTGTGGATAAAGAAACTAAGGCTCAGAAAGGCTGAAAAAATTAGCTGAATTTATTGTTCTACTATTAACATCTGCCGCCTTCCTCCGAGTAAGCCTTCAGAGGCCTTTGAGCTGACACTTCTTGGGACAGAGATGAACTATAACTACCAGGCCCAAATTGCAGATTTGCTAGCAAAAAACCAAAAACACAACAAAAAACATTGCCATTGTTTTAAGCCACTACATTTTGGGATAATTTGTTATGTACCCATAGTAATAGTGACAATCACAGAAAATATTAACTCCATACTTAGAATCATGATTTTAGCACAATAGGTTGGATTATGCTAATACACATGTATGCATAAATGTGAATGCATACATGTGGACACCCTGAACATGGCACTAGTAGAGCTCATGACAAGGAATCATAAGCATATACCTCGCCTACCTGCTCTATTCCCTCCCTACCTCCCCGCATTTCAGAGACACTTCCAGAGGAGTCAAGGAGTAGAGACCAGTTTGCATGTGATTGTTCAGACAGTTATTCTTACAGTGAACAGTGGCAGCTATGGCTCCTATCCACTAAGTCTGCTTTTTCATGTCCCTTTTTCTTGTTCCTCTGGAGAGCTCTTCCTGCACTCCATGTCGTCCCCAGGAGCTATCAATTCTAATGCCCTGTTGCCCATCATTAACAGCACTTCCATAGAATGCACTGGATCACTCAGGCGGGCAATTCAGTTCCCCACTTGCATCCTAGAGATTGGTTCAAGGATGGGCATGTTACTCAACCAAGGCAGTCCATTTGCATATAAGCTGAGATTGATAGCTGGATTCCGGAAAAGAGATGTCTTCTGTGGATGACTGATTAGTCCCGGCTCTTTACTCTTCCTTCTATCTACACTCTTTGGCCTGTAACTTTGCAGTTCTTCCAATTAAAATGTAAGACATATCTCCTTGCCCCTTGACTTTGGACTGGGCTACATGGCTTATTTTGGTCAGTGGGATATTAGTAAACATAATGTGAGCAAGGGCTTGAAATTTGCTTGTGCTTTGGGATTTGTACCTCTGCTTTTGACTTGAGAAAAGCTTCCTCAGGGGAGATTTATTCCTTCATCGTTGGCCCAAGAATGAACACAAATGGAGCAAAGCTACTCTGGCTGCCTTAGAATGAAGTAAAGCCTCCCTACAGTCAACCTTCGAATTGATTAAATAAATTCTTCCTATACTATTGAGATTTTGTGGTTGTTACCTAGCATTTTTGAAAAACAATGAGTAACATACACTTTCTTTCTGTGCAGCTGCTAAGCCAGAGAAAACGTAAATTCAAGTTACAGTGTCTGTCTTGTGGAGACAGCTCAGATGACAATAAGGCTAGGTAAAGGTTAGCAGAGTCACGAGATGGAGAGAAAAACAAATCCATTTGAGCCCACGGACCCAGCTGCCTAAAGCGTTTGAATCTTCCTTTGTAGTTTCCAGTTACAGGGGTAACAAATCTCTTTTAAAATTACTTATTTATTTATTTACTTATTTATTTAACTTCCTTGAGGTCAGTTTGAATACAGCTTCTGTCACTTGATACAAGAATAGCCTAGACTAATATGTGTCGTGTAAACCATCTCTGATGCCTTCCCTGCCTCTAGATTGCACTCTTCACTGCTACCCACAGAGCCGTTTCTGGCACCTGAATAACTGGCTTTCAGCCAGATACTGTGTTGGAGGGTATAAAAGATTTTCCACTTGAAGTTTTCTCTATGAATTGTCCCATTGGCCCACCCTTCCTCCTGCACAGGCTGCAACAGAGCGGGGCCTACAGAGGACATGGCTTGGTTTCCATCAGCTGTGGCAGGGTTTCGCTGTCATTTGAAAAGACGAACTAGATTTTGACTCTCTTCGGGGTCTTGGAAGGACAGGAAGCTGTGGTTGAATGCAGGAGACTTCAGCTTTCTCTTTCTTCCTAGGGGCGGGCAGTATCTAGCCAAATTTGGTGCATGGGGTTGGTAGCTTCATGCTTGAGTTATAGGTTCTAATCCTAGAAGGTTGATTTATGTCCCAATGATACAAGATTCATGCCAGAAATAGAGACCCCCCACCCCCACCATATGTATACATACGTATTTTTCTGCTGTTTCCCAGCTCTTGGGGTATTTCAGAAATGTAAGCCGTAAGACACTGTGAATATGTCCTACTCTGTGTGAATAGCATGCGAATGCCTGAAGGGCTCCATTTTTCTTACCAGTGTGTGAGATCCTAGTTTTGTGTCTTTCTCACGTTATTCTCTTCTTGCAAGTCTCTTCCCCCTCCCCGCTCTTCCATCACAGGGCTTCTATCCTACAACTCGCCAGCAAGATCAAAAAAACGGCACCTCATGCACACACATTTGCTTGATAAGAAATTGGAGGAGGTTGAATCGCCATGGTCAACAAAGGCCCCGGGCCCCTGCCAGCATGTGGGGCCAGACCTAGAAATCAAACATGACGTCCCTTCCGTGGCAGCCACTCCACATGCTAACGACAGGTCCAGTGGGCTTGTGTTCTTTCAATTTTAATTATGAAGCAGAAGTGTAATAAGATCGTGTGGCAGGGAATGCTGTGGAGCTTGACAAGGTATTTTATCAACATATTATTATATTCAGAATTAGGCAAGCCCAGAGGATGGTGCAGGGCTCTGAAACCAGCCGAGGTCTTGGCAGACCCACTGTTTCCTCACCCGTGGGAGTGGCCTCAGGGAGAGAGGCTTAACCACCATGAACATGAGTCTCCTCAGGCCTGGGAATTCAGGTCAAGAGTGTTGACAGAAGGTGTCATAGTCCTCTGTGGAATCCTTCAGTGTGGATTTGGTTTTCTTCCTGAACATCCACACTCATGGCCACGTGAGGGATGTGGTCCCATCAAAGTCGTGTTGTGAAGCGACCTGTTAACAAGCTCCTTGGATGCATTAGGCATTCTACATAAATGTCTCATGTAATGCTCACAATGATGCTGTGAAGTAGACCGATGTAAACACTGCCATGGCCTCCAGGATCCGTTTTCCCGTTTATCCTCCCAAACGCATAGCAGTCTGCTTTTGTTCAGATGGACAATATCCCAACTAAACAAACTTGATTTCTTGGGCTTCCTCAGAGCTTCGGGAGACCCTGTGCTTCAACTCAGGCCAATGAGTAGTAAGTGTGAATTCCCTGGGGAAGGCTCTCTGGAAAGCTATTGCTTTCAGACAAGAAATGACAGATTCAGTTGGCTTGTGCCCTTTACCTGCTACCTACTGTCTTCCTTTTTGTCTGTGTGAAAGATCAAGATGCCTGGAAGGACAGCAGTCTCCTCACAGTCATGCATGACAGGACAGAAGAGGGAGGAAGAGAGAAGGAATCCAGAATCCTGACCAGTACATCCGTATCATCATCTCCATTTTACAGATGGGGACACTGAGGCTCAGAAAGGTGAAGCCGTTTGTATAAAGTTACAAATTCAAACCTCCATATCTCTAAATCCAAATTCCATGCTCTTTCCATAAGTTCTGATTAGAGTATAGTCTTAAGATCAGAGATGTTAAAGAATATATGTGTGCATTTATTTTTATTTTTATTTTTTTTAAACAGAGTCTTGCTCTGTTGCCCAGGCTGGAGTGCAGTGGCATGATTATGGCTCACTGCAGCCTCCTTCTCCCAGGTTCAAGCAATTCTCCTGCCTCAGCCTCCCCAGTAGCTGGGGTTAGAGGCACCTGCCACCATGCCCGGCTAATTCTCCCATTTTTAATAGAGATGGGGTTTCACTATGTTGGCTAGGCTGGTCTCAAACTCCTGACCTCAGGTGATCCACCCGCCCCGGCCTCCCAAACTGCTGGGATTACAGGTGTGAGCCACTGCGCCTGGCTGCATTTATTCTTAACTCTAAAACATACTGTTGGTTTTAGGTGGGGCTAAATTCCTGGGATAGGGAAGCTACTTAACAGGCAGGCATGGATGACAGGTCAGTGACCATGGAGGGCTCAGAAAATTCTTTCGTGGTAAGATTTGGTCCACAGCCCTGAGGAGGATGCTCAGTGCCCACTGGCTCTCTCGTCCTGCGACCCTGCAACTACTGCAGAGAAGATGGCCTCAGGAGTGCAAGTTAGTGATGATGTTGCATTTTTTATGACATGAAAGTTTGGAAATGCTCCACACCAGAAGAAATCAAGAAAAGGAAGAAGGCTGTCGTTTTTATTTTTATTTTTTTTGTTTCAGTGCAGGCAAAAAGTGCTTCATGGTAGAAGAAGGCACAGAGATCTTGGTGGAGATGTTGGCGTAACCACAACTGGTCCTTTCAAACATTTTGTGGGAATGCTTCCTGAAAACGATTGCTGCTATGCTTTGTATGATGCACACTTTGAAACTAAGGAATCCAGAAAAGAAGAGTTGATGGGTTTTTGTGGGGTTAAAAAATTTTTTTTTTGTGTGTGGGCACCCAACTAGAACCTATGAAAAGTAAACTGAGCTATGCAAGCTCCAAAGATGCAATCTAAAAGGAATTTTAAGGCATAAACATGAATGGGCCAGAAGATCTCAATTGGGCTTGTATTGCTGAAAAGCTAGGTGGGTCCTTAATTGCAACCTTTGAAGGATGCCCTGTGTAGATCATCATTCAGTGCCATACATTGAGAGCTTCCGTGTTTAATGTTATTCTTTCACTATATAAATAAAGCATATATATTTAGGCCAGGGTCTCACTGAGGGGGAGCTGTCATGTCATTTTTTAGAGTAAATATTCTAGAAACACATGCAAACAGTCCTAAATAAATCTAAAGTCTAAAGTTAAAAAAAAAAGATTGGGAATTTCTGGGTATAGCCTTGTATATACTAACAGCAAGGTGATAGAATTAAATAAAAACTACCATGAAGAAAGAAAGAGGGAATATCACTAAGTGGAAGTTGTATGTAAATTCGAAGGAAGCAAATGAACTCCTATGGTGTTCTAGTGATAACACACAGGATTTTTACTGTCTTCTCTACCCCTTTCTTCATGCCAGTAAAATAGATTTCAGAAGCACTGTTACACCAGAAAGGAAATGAGAGATTGCATTTGTGTTTAAGACACTGGATTTTAAAATTTTTGCTATTCAAAAGGTTCTGTGCCCTTTACACCCAAGTAGGGGTGAAATTACACTGAAAAATCACTTTTTTATTATCTTTAAAATGGGGTTTTTACAAAAGGGTGGCAGGAGGGAATCTTGTCATGGACTTCTTTTTCTTTAATGAGCTCTGGTTTCTTAATGTATCATGGATCTGCTTTAAAAGCCTCTTTATTCACATGTAGTTTAACTTAGGGAGAATTAAGCAGGTCAAACCCAAACACGTTTTTCACTTGTACCAAGAATAAATGATTTTCCCGTGGAAATTCCTGAAGAAGAAAATTATAAAGAGAGATTTGATTCTAAAGTCCAGAACCCTTGAGCCCTGAACTTCAGGGATATTGTTCTTGCTTTGATCACAGATACAGAAAAGAAGAAACAAAACCTCATATGTTCTTATCTCTTTCTTGCCTTTAGAAGGGAAAGACCACACTGGGTTTCTCCCAAGAAGTGAGAAAAGATATGCATAATTTAAAGGTAATTTCTGGAGGGATATATGGTTTAGGACCAACTTTCTCCCAATCAGCTGACTTAGGACTGCATTGTCCCCAATCAGATGGCTTAGTACCATCCCTTCTAAATCATCAAAACTGCCCACAGCAGTCTGGGAGTATCCAGCAGATATTTATCTAATTACTACAGTGTAGTGAGAATAAATTTGATGCTAAAGGAAGGGAGAGATAATGGAAGATGTGGCGTCGTATGTCAGGACTTCTAAGCCAATCTGACAGCCATGGTTATGCCAAGGGCATGTGCGGTCCATAGCAGGCCACTCCATGCACTCCCTTCTCCATGTTGCAGGATTTTTATTCAGGTGAATCCAGGTAAAAAATGAATACATGCTTAAATGGTGAAATCGTAAGCAATGGCTGTAAGCAGAAGTGGTTCAGGGCCAAAGAAGCTGTTTGAGGTAAAGGCACCTCCCAAAGACAAGGGACACGAACAGGAAGGCGATTGATGCTCAGAAGATAATGCCATTTCCATTCATACTGGCTGGGAGAGCTGGATGAGGTTTGCAAAGGAAAGAAGGCATGGCTAAGGCTGACACATGCTCATTTGTACAGATATTTTAATAATAGCAAACAGTGAGCCTTTACTTGAGCTAGGCAGTGTGCTAAGAACCTTTACATGGAGTGCCTCATTTTGTTTTCACAAACAAACTCTATGGAATTCTTTCTAGATCCTTTAATAGAGAGGAAGATGAGGCTTAGAAAAGTTAAGTAACTTGGGCATTACCTTGGCTTCACTATGGTAGTTAGGGTAGTTAAACCATGATTCAAACGTGAGCAGCCAGATCCTCAACTTGACCTCTTAACCCTCACTAAAGTCATGATTTCTACTTTGTGCTAGTCAATACCTTGAGCCCTGGGAATACCAACGTGATTGAGACATTTCCCTGTGTCTTGGAGCTGATTATATTTTAACTTATAGATTTGTAACATTAAATAGTTCTGCCATGATAATTATCTTTCTTTTGAGGACTACACATATAATCTACCTGATACATTTGGATTCTTTCTAGTCACTTTTCACTAATTACCAGATTTATTCCCTGCCTGACTTAGCATCTCATCCCAAATCAGATAGGGAGGAGAGGGGAAGAAATGGAGGTTAGAAGCCTCAATTCACCTCACCATATGGACACGTACAGAGAATCAGAAGCGAACAGAACTTCTAGAATAAAAGCAAAGCCCATGTGTTATAGATAGGAGGCTGGAGGAAGGGGAGATTAATTCTAAGTGGGGGAGATGGGGAAAGCATCCTAGGAACAGTGATATTGGGCTGGGTATTGAAGCCTGGTACTGTCACCTGAGCACCTGTTTATCCAGCCACCTAGACCCTGAAGCAGAGTCATTTAAACTTTGTGGCCTGGAGATGGTACTGCTTGCCACATAGACTTACCCCACCAAAACTGCCCAAACTTCCTTCATGTCCTGGGAGGAAAGGAAGAAAAAGAGGAAGGAAGGAAAGAAGGAAGTTAGGAGGGAAGGAAGGAAAGAAGGAAGGAAGAAGAGGGGGAAAGGAGAGAGGGAGAGAGCGCAAAAGGAGGGCAAAAGGATGGAGGCAGGGAGATGGCATATAATGAGAAGAACAAAGGACAAGTAGAGAAAGAGCCTAGTTATTTCTTGAGCTCTCTCAGTACTTAAGGGCTCTCTCTGCCTCCAAATCCTAAATTTTGGAGCCACCTTAAAGAATCCCCTTGACACTGATTGTCCCATTAGTCAGTCTCAACCTTGGCTTCAAGGAAATCTTGATCATTTTCAGGAGACATTGTCCAGGCATGCATTATTTTTGTAAATTCCCAGGAGATCTAATGTCCAGCCAACATCAAAGACCTTTGCACTGGACCACACAGGGCAGACAATCCCCTCTTGTGATTGTACTTCTGCAACTCTGCCAGGCTTTTGGCCTCACTTGGATGCTGTGTGGCAGGTGAGCCTTGTCCATGTTCAGATCATCCTCAATGCTGAGTTGGAAACTGCCTTGCTCTCTGTTAAGTACCAGGGCCCTGTAGCCATATAAAAGGGTTGAAGTCTGGAAGAATTCATGAGGCCCAGTTCTCACAATCTGGTTCCGCTTAGTTAGTCTTAGGCAGGAGTGGGGAATAAAATTTCAAGTTAATAGCAACCTCAGGGTTTTACTTCTTATTGAACTCCCCTGGAAAGCACCAAAGAACCAGCAGAAAAGACATGACACTGTTTGAAGAGGGTCATTTGGTCCTAATGAAGAAGATAAACAAAGTGGGTTAGTTGTTTCCTGCTTAGAGAAAGGTCACTGGGGTGACCTTGTGAACGGGTCTTGTGAATTGATATTTTTAAAACCTCCATCTTATCTTCCTTATCAATCACTTTTCACAATAAACAATACAATTTTATGTAGCACATGTTATCTCCTCTTTTCAAATGGCTCTCAGTAACCCTATTTGGCTAAACAAATAAATAAAAAGTCTTTGGGAGGGCATGTTGATGTAAATTACCACCAACTAATGAGGCCAGCTGGGATCATTCTGACCAGGAATCTTTAGACCTTCTACAGTGCATTTACTTTTCTTCAATCCTCCACCAAACACTATGCCAATGGTCTTCAGGCTTTAGCTTATTGACTAAAGTTGTCATAAAGGTGCCAACTTGAGCCCTATCATGGTTGTTATGTGGCTGTTGACAGTCACTGAATTAAAGACCCCTAGACCTGCTGCTCACCCAGCCAACACTAGATGTGTAACAGATGCCCAGCATGCTTAGGAGCTACCTTGAATGGATTCATTTCTATCACCACATCCTCCGTGTGACACTCTGACCTTGTTCAAGGAACACCTGTAGCTATTTCTCAAGGCATTCAGCAAGAACATGAAATGGTCTCAAGTTCAAAGGTATCCCATAGTTTTTGTTCTTTTATTTAAAGCTTCTTGATGTCTTAGTCCTATTCACTGTGTGATTTTTTATAATAATTACATACTAAGTCAATGGCCAAATATAAAATGCAGGAGAAAAATCATGGAGCTATATAAAGCCCGTGACTTAGTGGACTCATTTTGTATTATAGTAAAGATGTCAGAAACATGGGAAATGTTAACTAACTAATGGTGTTCTGGAATCTTCCAACCCAAAAAATTCTCCAGTGAGTCATTTTCAAAGAGCTCTTGAAATAGTTTTAGAGACTTTCGCAGTCTAAAGAAGTGGGTACACTGGATAGGAATAAAGATATTCGAGAAGGCTTTTGCCAAATACCCTGTTGTTATTCAGGAGGCATTTTGGCATTTAATTTTACTAATTAATTACCCATCCAACTCCTTGAGAATGTCAGATTTCTGAGTGCCAGTGCGAGGACATCATCAGCACTCGGAGGGGGAGTGAGTGCTGGCCTAATGAGGTTTGGTGCTTTCCTCCCTTTACCAGAATCCCCCACCCCAAGAACAAAGGGCCTCTTCTCTCCAGCCCAATATCTCAACAGAAACTTTGAGTTATGTGGGAGAAGGCAGAGAGACGATTAAAGGCCTGGAAAATGAGACTTATGAGAAATAGTGAAAGGAGTGGGGATTACTGAACCTGTGGAAGAGAAGGCGGAGGAATGACTTAACAGTCTTTCCCTACTCTTTGAAAAGCTCTCACGTCGAGGAACGCAGCCAGCTGTTCAGCATCTCCGCGAAGACCAACCGGGAGAAAGCCGGTTCAAGCTGCAGCATTAGGGATTTAGAACACAAGAAAGAATTTCCTGGCTTTGAGAAATGTTAAACATCAGGAAAAGTTACCCACAGGGGTTGAAGAATCTCCTTCTCTTGGGGTATTTAAAAATAGATGTTCTTAGCTGTCTCGAATGATTTAAAGGTCCTACCTAACACTTGGGGGAGGGGGTGGAGGGGATACAACCAGATAATCTCATTCTGAGTATCTTTTGGTTTTAAGAACTAAGAAGGTATTTAAAAAAAAAAATTCAAGACATTTAAATTAGACTTACACTCTCCTTCGACTCTACTTTGTCAATTTAATACAACTGTATGAAGAAGCATTAAAAAAGGAGGAAACACCAGGATTAACGGCAAAACAAATCTCAATTATAATTCCATCTTTTTAAGCTATTTGTTCTTGAGAAGATAAAGACCTCCACCTCAGTTTCCTCACCCATAAATTGGAGCCCAAACTACCTGTATTACTGACCTCAGTTGCTATGAATATCAAAGAAAACATGAAAATACTTTTAACAGTGCAAACAATTATATAAGTGGAAAACATCATTATGGGGAGGTTTTTTTTTTACATAAACCCCTCAATATTTCTCTGTTTATTTCATTTCTGTAGGAGCTAAGAGTCAGGCCTGACAAAGTACAGCTACGCTCTCCGTATCTCTAACACACTGTCAAGGATGAAGTGGAGAGGATTTTACTTTGAAATCTGGCCTTGGAATATTTCCTGATCGTCTGACAAACCCAAGGACTTCCAACTAGAATTTCAAACTTGGGCACACATCAGAGCTCCCAATCGAGCATTTGGCGCAGTGGGATCCAGGTGAACAAGCTATGATCCTGTTCCAACCCTTCTCAGATAATTTTCATAAGAAAAGGAGTTGGAGGGGATTCATATGGCTTAAAAAAGCAGTCAGGGAAAGTTGCAAAGAGACCCTGACACAAGTTCTGAGGAATGAGTCCTTACAACATGCTGTAGGAAACTCAGCCTCCTCCTCTCTCTTCCTGCAAGGTCTCTTTAATTTGGTGAGTGTCTGTTTGGAAAAGTGTTGATTAAGAAACCACATCACTACTCCAGAGCCAGTTCCCAAGGGGCCTGGGTTTCACACAGAGGGGAAGCCATTGTCCTGCCACTGTGTGTGTTCCCGCCACCCTCCAAGTTTCCCTGTCATTTTCTTTTTTCAAAACTGCCTCCCATGGTGAGACAACTTCCTGGAGTCCTGGAGTTGGTCATTTCCAAGGTATTGGTGTTGTTTTACTAGAGAAACTGCATTGGGATTCTACTCCAGAAAAAATCCAGTTGTGGCTATAGTCAGGCTTTCCCTCTTGCTAATGTAAAAGTGGATTTATCCCAAAAATACTAGGCAAAGAAAAGAAGGAGAAAAGAATTTCTTGATGGAAGGAGTGAGTGAATAGCTAGAGAATCAAGATGGGAATTACCATGAAAGCTTCAAACTCAGGGAAAGCCTGCTCCCTAAAAGGCAGAGGAAAGAATAATAGGATGGCCTTTATTCTGCAGTGATCTCTACATAAACCTCTGGAGTTCAACATACCAGCAATCCCGGCAGCAAAAGCAGTCCAAGAGAGGCAGAGGACCCCCAAATTCACCCAACTGCCTCACAGTTGGAACCTGCGTTTGCAGCAAACAACCAAATCTCAAAAGGGAATACCACTGAGCATTTTCATTTTTATTTTCAGAATAGTTCAACTTTTTCTAGGGCCTGACTCTTGAAGGCATATATATATATATATATATATATATATATATTTTTTTTTTTTTTTTTTTTTTTTTTTTTTTCTCTTCCTGCTGGTCCTCTGGAAATTTCGCAGGTGAGAGAAGGAAAACAAGAGTGATAACAAATGCTGCTTCGGGGGTGAAGTCACATTCCAGGTGAATTCCTGTTACTTAGTTCATTCCCATTTTGTCTTTTTTCCTAAGGGGAGAGGAGTGTTTTATGGAACGTTTTTTAGCCCACTCTACATGCTATGGGGTATTTCTTGCCATAGTGAAGCTCATACCACATCAAATGTGCAGGGAGCTACTGAACCATGATTTCTTGAGTCATGCAGTTTTAGCCTTCAAACAAATACCTGTAGGGAAAAATGGGAGGGTCCCCCCAATATAGTTAACTACCATAGCAGGTTGTTGGAAGGAAGTTGCATTGATGAAACAATTAGACAGTGATTAATATGCACCATAATTCATGGCGATATTCCTGTTTCAGCATTCGCCCCTTCACAGAATGATGTCCAATTACTCACTATTGATCAGCAATTGCATTGCACAGAATAGAATGGCAGCATCAATCCATTTTGTCCTATTGAGTTTCAGCCAATAACAATTGATATTTGGCACATGTTTCCCAGAGACATTTGTCTGCCATCAGGGAGTTGATTAACAGGTTGGCAGTTTGTATGTTTGTGAAAAAGGGAGGAAAAGTGTAAATCCTGCTTATGAATTTGTTCTCATACCTGATGTGGAGAATAAGGCAGTCGTTACAATCAGCTGTTTGCCCTGCCAACCTGTTCACATTCAAGACTGTTCGGGCCTTATTTTTTATTGATAATCGCGTGAATAATTAAAGTCCAACTACATGAAACTCACATAAATCATCTTCAGTAGGCACGTAATGGACCTGGGCTCACCCATTGCTCACAGCATAAATTAAGGCCAAAATACTCACAGTGTAAACTAGGCATGTCATTGCCTCCCACAGAATTCACAGTAACCTGCTTGTCACTCAAAACCTGTCACCTTCAAGGGAGTCAGTATGCAAAGGACTCTTCTCTCTCTAACTATCACAGGGACCACTGGCTACCTTTTGCCTTTCATTTGCCTCAACCATCGATGTTACATAAGCAGATGACATGCTATTTGTTTTGAAAATTCCACTTGCTTCATTTGGCCATTCCTGCTGCAACCCTCGCATTTGTTCTGTGCTTACTTTCAAAACGTCCAAGCCGCACCGTCCAGAGCTATTAACCTCTCCCAAGAATGTCATCAATCATGCTTGGCACATGGGCTTTGCTAGACAAATCTAACAACATCTGCCATGCATTCTGCAACTTCCTTTTGATTCCTCACACTTTATTTTCACTTTCATCTCTGTGTGCTGGTGAGATTTATGTCTGATCCCTTTCAGATGCCAAGGAGTTGGTAACGTGCCATTCCTCCAAAGGGCAGTGTGCCGTGCGAGAAACTGGGACGACCGCTAGTTTGGGGCTGGCAGGCATCCCGGTTGCCAACATCCAATGGCCACTGAAGCATTTTGCCAGGAAACCTCCTGGATTCAGTGGCCACTGCACCTGAGAAACCACTCATACGTGTACACATGAACAGCTGGCACATTAAAGGCATGCCTGGAAAAAATCATTTTATTTAGAAAACAGGCTATACACATCTTCTGCCTAGACCTAGGAATCATCCAAGAGCACAATGTTAGCCCAAACCCTGCTCTTTGTTCATCTGAACCTCCCCTTCTCCCCTCCCAATGGGAAACCCCACTTTTTTTGTGTATGTGTGTTCTCACAGCACTCTCAAGACCAGCCCTGGCATCACAGGATCACACCTGCTGCCTTGATGGTGGCGTTCAAACATCTCAGATGACACCAAGTCATTTACTCTGACTGACGTGTTCAGGAGCTCAAAGACCAATAGCTGTGGCTCCTCCTGGGGTTGTTAATGATTCCCCATCTATTTCCTTACAGGCAGACATTTCCTCTGGCGAATGTTCTTAGGACTTTTGGATCGACGATCTTAAGAGAAAAATCTAAGGTCCTGGAATATTCATCAGGCCTATTATTCTATTAGTCACCTTGTGAAAACTTAAACTTGTCCGCAGCCTTTTGTGGCGGAAGGTAAAGAGTATGCAGGAGAGATAGATGGACTGTTAAATAAGAAATATCCGCTTTCATGAAAATGTCATTAGTAATGAAGAATGCATTTAGGGTTCTCTACAAGGCATCCAGGGCTATGTAAATGATCAAGGAAAATGAGCACTCATACCGCAAAGGGGTTTTTTTTTTTAAAAATATATTCTGTAACTTCACTCTTGGCTTACAAAGCCTAGTATTTATCTCTTTCAATGAGCATCATAAATTGTGAATCTTTATAAAAGAAAAAAATACATGTTTATATAGTTTACAAGCCTACACATCTTCACTGAATAAAAGTTACTTTTTATGATAAGGCTGTAAAGTAAGGAATAATATTTTAAGGTCCTCCTCATCTTAAAGAATTCTTGAATTGCCGGTGTCTGGGTGAAGAGAAAAATGAGAGCGCTGATTCAGGCAACACTGATGCAAGTGTATCCTAATTCTAAAGAGCTCTCAAATATTTAATAATCAAAAAAAGTTCCATAATAGGCTTAAGTGAAGTAGGTAGTGAGACACGCATCATATGATGCCTATGATAGAGACCCGTAATTGAGGTGGTGAGAAAGAACAGCAGCTGCCCTTAAATACATTGATATTACATTTTTTCCACTTGGATGCCCTCCCCACACACACTAATCCATGGATCTGAGGGGGAATAATCCACTGACATCCAATTTCCTGGGAGAATTTTTTTTTTCCCTTCCTGAATGAGGCAATTTGTTCGTGAAGTAGTGTAGGTATTAACTCTTTCTCAGCTAAATGATCCTCACAAAAGAAAGATTAATTCTGGCATTGGAGATTAAGGTCACTAATTCAAAAAAACTAGTCAGATGCCCTCAATTTCTAGCCACATCCCCTCTTGTCTAGAAAAATAATAAGAGAAGCTGTGATTTCCCAGTAAAGCAGAAATAACAAGAAAAGTTCAATACTGAACACACAAAACTCTTACAAATAAAATGGAGCAGCAGTTCAAGCAGACTCTGGATCCAAATATTTTCTCACTCAAAGACATGCTTAGAAAATAGTTTAAAAAAAATCTAGTTGGTAGTTCTACAAACATTTATTGAGCACATACTGTGTGCCCGTTGTGCTTGGTTTAGGAAAAATAAAATAGCACAAGTTGTTCAGAGTGTAGGGGAAGAGACATGTATGTAAGCAAATTATAGAAAGCCTGAAAAGTATTAAGAAGGCATATATAAAGGATACTATGGGAACACACAGGAGGGTGTATTGGGCTCTGCCTAGCAGACATCAGAGGAGACTTTTTTTCCCAGGAGGGTAGGATTTTAGAAGGAGAACATGTCTGGGGACACAAGCCAGGAGAGAAACAAGCATGGTGCCACCAGCAGCCTAGCAGAGTCACCAGGGCAGGGAGTTTAACCTGTCATTATGCGTCATTTATGACAATAACTTACTTTTCAAGATCTTTTTCCCATATTGCAGAAATGATGCAGAACCCAACACAGAAGTGGAGCTCTCTGCAAATTCACTCCTCTCACCCCTTATCATCCAGTTTCTCTGAGTCTCCAGGAGGTATCTCCTACGTGCCCAGGTCCAGTGAGTAATCATATGGCTTCCACTGCTTCTTCCTCTTCTCCACTCCTGCTTTCCCTCTGCCAGCAGGCCGTGGGTCTGGCGGGCCATGCGCCGGCTCCACTGCCGGTGGTGTTGAGTGCTGCTGCACCAGCCAGGCCCCACTTATCAACTCAGCTTCCCAAATCCTGACAGATAGTGTCTCCCCACAAGATCCTGCCTCCACTGCTGCTATTTCTCCTTCATCCTTCACCTGCTCTAGTGTTCTCAAACCTTGGAGATGGTTGGACCTGCTCTAGTGTTCTCAAACCTTGGAGACATCAGGACTGGTCTCTATAACTGTGTTGTAGGCTACAGAAAGTACCAAAACATACTGTCGGCTCTTAGAAAATTTGCAGTGAGGAATTCTTTACATGTTCACAAATGGTCCTCACGCTCTGAAGACTCCAACTCAGGGAACTAGGGACAACCCTGTGCAATTCCCAGAATCACCCCACCCCCAACCAGGCCAAGCACATAAACCTGGCTTCCTTCCTCGAGGGGCTGGGCTTTTCTTCCAGACACAACTCAGCCCCTGTGTGAACACACATATGGCAGGCCTACTACACCAGTTCACAAGGTGACTGGACATATCTCAGTCCCTGTGATGGCTGTGGTTTATGTTCAAGCTGAGATACCTGCCCCATGCATGATAATTGGGGAAATTATATAGTGAATTCCTTCAGAGGCCTCATTAAGTCACTATAGCTGAGAAGAAAAGTCTTATATAAATTAAGATATTTAGTTGCAAGAGGTGAGAAAACTGATCTCAAATAACAAGGAAAATTGGCTGGTTCGTAATTGAACAGTGGAAGATTCTACTTGAGACACAGCTTGATGCAGCATTCATACAAGGGATAAGGACCCAATTTCTCATCTCTCGTTTCTTGACTCTCCTTCTTTGGCTCTGTTATTAGGCTGGTTTATACCAGGGTATCTGCCAGCATATCCCACTACTGTATTCGAATCTGTTTGTAACCAGTAGGAAAGAGAGAAGGTAAATTAACTTCCTTTTCTCAGAAGCCCCGGCAAAATGTCTTCTTGTGTCTTCTTGGCTCTGACTGGTGAACTTCCCGAGCCATCATAATGGCTGGAATAAGGCAGTGTGCTGAATGGATTAGGAATGTGATCACTACTCCACCCCTGCATCTGGGGATGGAGAAACTCTACCTAGAAGCATATGACTGAAAGTGGATAAAGGAGCTATTTCCCAAAGGAAAATCAGAATACTGTTTTGTAAAAAGAGAGGAGGAATAGAAGTTAAGAGGCCAAAATTCAAAATATAAATATTACACTACAATTTATGTTTCTAAAATATTGCCGTCATATTGGCCCAAAGGTGATTTAACAACCTTGAGTAGAGTTGTTTGCACTGTGGAGAGTTTGATGAATATTGAGACTCAATGAAAGGTGTGTGGGTATGGGTAAGAAGAGGGAGATGGCTTAGGCAGACTCACCTGGGTCTCTGGATACCTGGAAGAACATCCAACAATGACCCATCATTCAGTTAATATGGGAGGTCCAACACTACTTGGATCAATGAGATCAGAGACCAGAAAAGGATCAGCTGGAAACCACTCAAATTACACAAGATAAAAATTGTGTACCCAAATGAAAAAGTAAAACAAAAAATAATTCACAAAAATATAGAACTACAGATATCATCTAGGAGTTAAGAAGAACTTCCTAAGACTAGAAATTCAAAGGCTAGATAAAAAAGGATAGACATATTTGAATATGTAAATATTAAGAGTATTCCTATGGCAAAAGATCCAATAAATAAAATCACAGTCAAATATCAGAGCTAGAGAAAAAGTTTATATCAGATTTAAAACAACTGGCACCTGTAACATACAAAAAAGCTTTTAAAATTGTCAAGAGTAAGTCAATCCAGTAGAAAAGCAGGTAAAAGACACAAATGGACAAATCACTGAAGAGTAAATCTAAATGGCCAAGCACATTCTTTTAAATGCTCAAATTCATTTATAGTCAGGGAAATGCAAATTAAAGTAACAATGAGATGTCATTTTATAGCCATAAGATAGACAAATTAGTAAGAATTATCACAACCAGTGACGGTGAGCTGGTGGGGATGTGATAGAAAGGGTACTCATACATATAATGGCAGAAATATGGTGTCTTACAGCTGTTTAGAAAAGCAATTTAGCAATAATTATAAAAATTGAAACAACATTTACTATTCAATTCAGCAATTCCACTCTTGAAAATTTAGCTCATAGAAATGAAAGAACCAACACATGAAGCTATTTAAGTATGCGTGTGTGTGTGTGTGTGTGTGTATGTGTCATCATTGTTCAATGAGGCAAAAAAAAAAACTGGAAACAAAATAAATATTCATTAATAAGTGAACAGCCAAAATATTATGGAATATTTACACCACGGAGAATTATGCAACCATTAAAAAGAATGAAGTAGTTATGCCAGTTAACCTGGAGGGATGGTGACAAGGTTTTGCTAGTGAACAAGTCAGGTTGCGGAAAAGTGTATGTAATGTCATGTAATGATGTAATGTAATGTAATATAATTGATTACTTTCATAAAACAACACTGGTAATTACAAATCTGTGTTATATTAATACAGAGAATGATATGGAAGATCATACAGTAGATTTTTAAAAATTGATTACTTGAAAAAGAAACATGGAGGTGTGGAGGGGTGGGTGACCAACCATCCTGGTTTGCCTGGAACTGAAAGGTTTTCTAGGATGTAGCGGTTTTATGGCTAAAATTGAGACAGTCTCAAGTAAACAGTGATTGTTGGTCACCCTATGGGTGCGGGTGTATAGGATGGAGAGGGAAGGGAAAGGCAAGCCAAAAAAGGGGAAAAGATATGACTAAAAGTCATGTAATCATATATGCACTCATGTAAAATTATTTATCTTGGTTGATGTTGGTAAAAATAAGTTTTAAAGATGTTTATTTTTACAAGTTTCTATAATAATTGAGGAAAGAGTTAAATCTCACTCACAGACTCCTGTGGTTGTGAAGAAGCTACTTTAGAAATACAAGGGCTAATGGCATCTTCGATGAGCAAGGAAATATCATTAATTTGTTTAGTCAAAAACATGTTCATTAAACATTTATTCCACGTATTAATTTACCTATTAGTAACACAACACATAGAAGGCAGTCAATAAATGTGTTGAATAAGTAAGCAAATGCATGACCATAATTATAATGCATATAATTCATGTAATAACCACAATATATTGTAACATATATACAGCATGAGAACATACTACAATAACAATGCTTTAACAGAGGCAAAAACAGAAGCCCAAGAGAACACAGAAAAGGTGCCTGACTTTGCCTAGTGAGATCTTGGAAATACAGCAGAAGAGAAATATGGAGAGTTTGAAAAAATGGGAGTTTATGGCTAGGAAAAAGGAAAGAGGAAAATCCAGAAAGCAAGAACACCCCATACAAAGCCAGGAGTCACAGAAAAGCAAAGTGTATCTGGGAAAGAGTGTGACATTCCCCAAGGCATGCATAGGGAAAAAGTGGAAGTTGGGAAAGGAGAGGTGAGAAGATGAGGCCGCACAGGAAGGAGAGGTGAGATGCTTTAGTTCCTAGGCACCTGCCAAGCAGTTGGCATTCATTTTGAAGGCACTAGGAAGACAGGAAGTCTCACATCAGAGAAAAGCCACAATTGGATTTCGTTTTTAGGAAGATAACATGAGCACCAAGATAGCAAATTGACTTTATGTCAAATGCCATTTCCAAGTGATTAGTCATGAGAGCTGAAGGACAATGTTAAGAAAGACTGGGTGGTCACCTATGTCTGGGCTTAGTAGTTAAAGTGCCGTGACCGATTAGCAATGTCTACTATGGACAAGGGAGAAGAGGAACGGTGACAAGGTTGCTATGTGTTTTCCAAGACCGCACCTACTACCAGCAGTGTGGAGGAGGGCCCACATGGAAGAGATCATTGTCAGGGAGAGCTGGTGATCTACTAATCCATACAAGAAGAGATGGACATCTGGAGAGGTACAGTGGAGGAACCAGACTCACAGGAGATTTCAGAGGCGCAATCAGGAGGATCTGCTGAATGAATTTAGTCATGGATGAGATCCAGGCACTAAGGGCATCTCTGGCAAGCGAGCAAATTTCAGATGAGGATCGCTTTATGGTATTGGAACCAAACCCACTTGGCCCCATATACACCTCAGAGAGGATAAGATGACTCGGCAGTTCTGGGAACTGCCAGGGCACATTCAACAATTCCTGCCACCACATCACTTTCTGATGTCTGTGGCCTCAGCTGCTTAGCCCGGCAGTTCTTGTGATTTATTCTCCAGAGCAGCTCCCGGAAGTTGAAAAGTCCTCCTAGAGCCAAAAACAGGAAGCATCCCCCACTCACCTGGCCCAGGGTCCAGGAAGGAATATGTGTGCTCTGACACACCCATGGTGTAAGTTCCCATTATGTCAGCAGTGTTTACCATCTCCAGGCACTTCCTATGACATAGGAGCACTGCCAAATCTCTTCACCAGCAGAGGAAATGACTAACTCCAGGAAGTCATCCCTTCTCCCTCTACCCCCCCAACCAAAAATGGAGAGGCTGTTGGACTTTCACTAAAAATATCAACACCATCTAAAAATAAGGTTCATCAACTCTGCCCTTGCCCCAGAATTCCTGACCCGAGCTCCTCTGACATCACCACTGGCCCCTGTCAACAGAGCTTCTCAGAGCCACCTCCTAGCTGCCCTCTTAGCTTAAAGTTCATTTTGAAATCAATCCCCACCAGCCTTCCCACCAATGAGATCACGAATAATAGCTGGCCATGACTGTATCAAACAAGTGTTTTCCCAGGGGATGGAAGGTCTTCCAAAACTCTTCCACAAGCACACGCACCCAAGCGGGTTTATTTCCTGTCTGGTTGGCTTCCTCCAGGCTCATTACGGTTTCAAGGTCATTTTCCAGAACAGGAAAGAGAGTGCAGGAGTGTGGCCTTTAGCAGTCTCGGGTGGACATGCAGCGGCTGACCTGTAGGAGAGTCTAAATGAAGCCATTTTTTAGGAAGCCATTGACAAGCACTTGGGGTATTCAGTAGTGGCACTGTTCCTACTGCTGGTTCCTGGGGCACTCAGCCTGCTGCAGAGCTTTCTATTCTGTCTTGAGCTAAGAGACCCCAGCTGAAAATTGGCATTTGCTTTGGCGGTGGTGGTCTTGGTTGTTCTCAACTGATCTAGAGGAGAGTTGGGAAGAAATACCTAATCTTTAGTCCAAAGGAGAAGGATGGGAGAAATAAGACATAATTCTAGATTCAGTTGTGGTTTTTTTTTTTGAGTCCCCAGGCTGGAGTGCAGTGGCGGGATCTCAGCTCACTGCAAGCTCCACCTCCTGGGTTCACACCATTCTCCTGCCTCAGCCTCCCAAATAGCTGGGACTACAGGTGCCTGCCACCACACCTGGCTGATTTTTCTTTTTTGTATTTTTTAGTAGAGACAGGTTTTCACTGTGTTAGCCAGGATGGTCTCGATCTCCTGAACTCGTGATCCGCCTGCCTCGGCCTCCCAAAGTGCTGGGATTATAGGCGTAAGCCACCACGCCCGGCTAGATTCAGCTCTTAACTCCTGTATTGCTGGAGGTTTCTCTAATGACTGAACTGACTTATTAGCTTTGCTCCCCAAACAAGGAGGCAAGAAAGTCTCAAATAGCAACCCTTCCTCCGAGAGGAAGTAGCACAGCATAGTGGATAAAAGCTTTGAAGTTAGGGTCTCTGGGGTTAAATTCTGTTCTTGTTACATACAGCTGTGTGACATTTTAGCACGTTATTAGGCTCTGTAAGACTCAAGTTTGTTTCTCAGACATAGACTGGGGTTTGTTATGAGGATCAGTTAAATAAGAAATGAACAGTTTATACACAGTCAGTGCTCCATAGAGGTACCTACCTGTTTTCTTTATTAAGTGTCTTGCCTTGTGCTCGGTGTTCTTCTAGTGCTGGAGATTCTACAGAAAACAGGACAGACAAGGCCCAACCCAGAGTAGGACACAGAGGTAGCCATTCGTGGATGCTGAGTGGCTGGTTGGTGGAAATGGCATGTAAGCTCAGGAAATGAATTGAAAATAGGACTGGGTGGGGCAAGACAGTCTTTCATTGTTAGTCCTGACTCCAACATCCAAAGAGCTCTGGAGGAAGGAGAAGGAAACTGACATACAGAAACATCCAGGATGTGTGCACATGTGAGGCCACTCTGGTGGGATGGTTTCTTCTCAGAGCTCCCCATCAGCTTGAGCACGATCTCAGGAGGAGCCCAAGGGATGGGTTCAAGGATGGGGGGACACACAGTGGTCACTGCAAGTCTAGCCCCCTAGCAACTTTGTAGGCAAGGGGACTCCAGCTATCTCCAAGGCACACCAAAAGCAGAGGAGGCTTGGCCATTATGTCTTCAAGGTGACCATGAGGAGGGAATTATGAATATCAGGAGGCAGCTTAGGCGACCAGAAGGTAGGTATAGAATGATGATAGTGACAGAGTTTATGAGGAAAGAAATACGTTGTAAGTTTGTGGGTTCAAATGGAGCCATTGAACTGAATCCATTAGTAACTTTGGAGACCTTACTTAATCAGAAGTTAGCTTGATTCTTCTGTGTGCCTCAAGCAGCATGGTGGGCAAAACTTTTTTGCTCTAAGGGTCTTCATAGTCCTTCTCTCTCCTCCACTCCGGAGCCAAGATAAGGATCACATGCTGTGATGTATTGTAGTACCTTCTCTCTCTCTCTCTCTCTCTCACACACACACCCATTCTTAAGCTCTTTTTTCCTCCAAATTAAATGTTTTCTTGGTCATTTGTATGACAACATTGCAGCCTGTATATTGTTGAATGTTTATTTCTCATTTTGAGCAGCCATGATATGTTCAATTTGAAGTTGTACCTAGGGAAGCCCTGACAGAAGACACAGGAGACATACGGAATGAAGCAGGATTTAAGACAGACGACAACAATGGGTTGGGGGTTGGTTTGCGAGATACTACTCTCTTACTCAGTTGGTATGGCTCCAAAAGGCCTGGAAAGATGCCAGGAATGAGCAAAGACCCACCAAAATAAAACAAACAGACAACAAAACCCTACCATAAACAACGAGAAAACAAAAAAGACAGAAAAACAACCCATCAGGTTGTATGAGGTTGTAACGGGGTTCTGTCTATGAGATGCTTTCGGGGTGACCAGGGTACACTGGCTGCTCTTGTCTTCCACCACAAGGCAAGTCAGCACCCCCTAGAGCCAAGGAAAACTCACCGGAAGCTGAGGGGGACAGCAGGGAGACAAGAGTGGGTGACTACCATATTACGTAGAGTGTCAGCTCCATGAAAACAAGGATTGCCTTTCTTGTTCAGTGAAAACCACAAGTGCTGGGGACATAGTAGCCTCTCAATAATTATCTGTTGAATGAATTTCATCATAATGTTGCTAACATTACCCTGCCATTCCTTCAATACCTTAAGTTGTGGATCTACTGTATGGGATAGGAATGTGTCATTTTTTTCTATCAACAAACACAGGGATTCATTTCAAATGTAGGTTATCATTCTAGACTCTCACTGTGTTAATGCCTTTTCCTAACATTTGAGGGAAACAAATCCAGGTCACATATATCATATTCTATTTCACAAATTCTAGTAAGTCTCAACAGTAGTGCATGTTATTATTACCTAACTTTAGAGTGGACCAATAGTATTTACAAAGCAGTATAGGATGTTACAGTCAAGGTTTCAGCCCTTTTCCTTGAAGCCAATTACACCCCAAGAGATTTTTTTGTTTTGGAGGGTCATGACAGAGGATATCCCCTAGGGGGCAGTGTGTGCATATGTTTCAACCACGCAAGGAGCGCATTTCATGGCCCGAGGTAATTGCAAAGGCTACGGGAGATCGGGTAGTCTAAGACACGAATGCACTATATGAAGTTGTCCTTTAGGCAGAGCAGAGTGGAGGCGACCTGAAAGAATTGCTCAATAGAGAAAAACCCAGTGACACAGCAGAAAATTGGAGGATGGTAACTTTCAAGGCTCCAGCCGCCTAAATGCTTAAGGTTCAACACAGGAATCATTTGACACACTCCTTAACATTTGCTAAGGGGTTTTTAATATTTTTATTTATTACATTTTATATTTCATGTTTCTGACATCCATGCAGAATTGTGTTTCATTTTCTTGTCTATTCTAGGTGGCAGTTCAAATTCAATTAAAGTTAACCAGTTTTAATTGAGTAATAATCGTTGATACTGTATTATTGAGTGCTTATAATGTTCTGAGTGTTTTACTTACATATTACTTTAGTTAACGTTTCCACATCACCATGAGGTGAGGACTGTTAATATTCTCACTTTACAGATGGGAAAACTGTGGCATAGAGAGTTTACACAACTTGCCCAAGCTTAATAGTCTGAGTCCAGGACACATTCTCTTAAATATTTTACTATGTCACCTCCCAAAGAAGTGCCTCTCTAACTTTTTAATTTAATTTAATTTTACTTTTGAGAAAGGTCTTGCTGTGTCACCCAGGCTGGAGTGAAGTGGTGCAATCTTGCCTCAGTGCAGCCTGGACCTTCTGGGCTCAAGTGATTCTCCCACCTCAGCTTCCCAAGTATTAATAGCTGGGACTATAGGCATGTACCACCATGCCCGGCAAATTTGTTGTAGAGACGGGGTCTTACTATGCCCAGGCTGGCCTTGAACTCCTGGTCTCAAGCGATCCTCCCAACTCAGCCTCCCAAAGCACTGGGATAACAGGCCTGAGCCATGGTGCCCAGTTCCTCTCTAACTTTAATGAGTTCACATATCACTTTGAGACCTTGTTAAAATGCAGATTCTGATTCAGTAGATCTGGTTGGGGCCTGAGAGTCTGTGTTTCTAACAAGCTGCAGGTGATGCCAATGCAGTTGGTCCGTGGACCACATTTTGAGTAGCAAGAACCTAAAAAGGAGTGTGTATTGAGGGTAGAGGGATATGAGGATATAAAGATGTGCATGGCGTAGTCCCTCCACTCAAGCAGATAATATCTGCTAGAGAAGGTTAGGGCAACTACACAAGTGGTGTATATTATGAAAGAAAGTGTATGTCCAGGGCCACAGAGGCACAGAGCAACTCAATAGGTACTAAGTGAGGGACTTCCTTCTAGGATAGGACAATGCACTTCGGGAAGGACAAGCAGGATGAATGAGGTACAGTTCCTGCCTGTGAGTCGTTTGCAAGCTGGTGGGGCAAGGTCAACAGACACATAAATAACCCTAGTACGGGCGTAGGTTTTACAAAAGAGGCTGCCCAGGATGATTCTGGGAACAGGAAGGAGGGACAAAATGAGGGAGGTGAGCATTTCTTTTTCTTTCTTTTTTTTTTTTTGAGATGGAGTCTTGCTCTGTCACCCGGGCTGGAGTGCAGTGGCGCCATCTCGGCTCACTGCAAACTCTGTCTCCCAGGTTCATGCCATTCTCCTGCCTCAGCCTCCCGAGTAACTGGGACTACAGGCGCCCACCACCACACCAGGCTAATTTTTTGTATTTTTAGTAGAGACGGGGTTTCACTGTGTTAGTCAGGTTGGTCTCAATCTCCTGACCTCATGATCCTCCCGCCTCGGCCTCCCAAAATGTTGGGATTACAGGCATGAGCCACCGTGCCTGGCCAAGCATTTCAATCGTGACTAGAATTAGAAAGCTCAAGGAACAGAGCTCTCAGCTGGCTGCAGACCTGGAGAAAGGCCTCATGAAAGAGATGGGATTTGAGATAAACCATGAAAGACAGATGGGGTTTTGACAGTGCATAAGGAAGGATATTTCAGGGAGGAAAAACCAGTTTAATCCAAAGTTCTGAAATACAGCAGTACAAAGCAAATTTGGGGCTAAGGGCATAGTCTTATTTTCCTATCTAGACACCGTACGGAAGTTGTGCTGAAAACCATGCTTTAGAGCAATGATTCTCAATCCATATTGAAAAAAAATCACTTAAGGAGTGAAAAAAAGATTTCGATGCTGGGGCCTCATCCCCAGAAATTCTGATTTCATGAATCCGAGTCAGAGGTGAGAATCCATATGTTTTTAAATCTCCTCATTTTTATTTAGATAATACGTATGTGCAGCCAGATTTGAGAACCATTACTCTAAGCAATGATTCTCAAATTGTGCTGCCTGGGTCAGCAGCCTCAGCATCACCTGGGAACGTCTGGAAATGCAAATTCTCAGGTCCCACCCTGGACCTACCGAATCGGAAACTCTGGGGGCGGGGCCGAGAACCTCTCTTTTAACAAACCCTCCAGCGATTCTAATGCAAGTTCAAGTTTGAGAACCAATGTTCTAGAGCCTTGCTCCTCCAAGTATAGGCCACTGGAAGCTTACTACATGCATGGAATCCCAGGCCGCCCCTCAGGACTGTTGAATCAGAACTGCAGTTTAACAAGATCCCCAGGTGATGGGTGTGTACATTTAAGTTTGGGAAGCCTGGTGATTTTCAGGTGAGAAGTCTAAACTTTTTAAAGACAACAATGGGAAGCAGCTGAAGGTTATAAAGTGGTGGTATAACTGATGAGCGCCCCAGGAAGAACCAGTGGCTAACTGAATGTAAGATGGATTGAATAAAACAGATCCTGCACAATACACCTTAAAAATGGATCCTGCACGACGATCCTAGAAAGAAGTCCCAGAGAAAATCCCCTTGCCACTTACACTTCCAGGACCTTCTTCTCCTATTCTTTCCTTCTTCCAGGCTCCAGGAGAGAACAGTGCACTTGGGGCCTCTTGCCTCGCTGCTTGGAGCTTCTTTGACGGTGGAATCTTGCCAGCCATTGATCCAACAGTGGGAGTTCTCGCGGCAGTGCAACTGCAGTCAGGCCTCAGCTCCAGCTTGTATAATATTTCTGATAATAAGAGAGCCTAAATGAAGCATCCTTTAAAAGGCCTTCACTGTTAATTTGGCACAGGGAAAAAAGCCAGCACATTATACTAGGTTTTCCAGTCATTCTGCCTGTGCTATATGGACTCTTTGAATAGATGTCCATAATGAGATTACTCAAAATGGAATTCATTACCTGACTTCGGATTTATTGCTTTTTAACTAGAAATATAAGGCTACACACACTCTGCTCCCAGCGTTAGTTGTGTGACTGCCCCGCTTCTCCATTCCAGAATGGGTACGGGAAAGCAGGGTGAAGAAAATGCCCAGGAAGCCTGGGGGTCGTGGACAGTAAGAATGGAGCAAACAATGTGCTTCATTAGGACGGGCGCATTGGAACCCCGGGCCTCTGCTGCTAAGTTCTGCTTCCACAGTCTCACCATGGGGATCACAAGGCAGTCACCTCCTCACTAGCATAATTGGAAAGACTCTAAGGGGCCCCGAAGTGCTGAAGTGCTGTAAATTAGCAGCGTTCAATTCTGATGAACATTAAAGGGAGTGTGCAGTTAATTCCTCCGCACATGCTGATCGCAAAGTCTTCCCACTGGGGGCTTTTGGCTTGGAGCGTTACAGGGCCATTTGTTCTGCATGGCTTCTCCACCAGGGCAAGGACCTCAAGGTGAGTTAATAGGCTTGGCTTCTCAGCACTTTATTTTAATCTGTATTTACCATCATCATATATATTTTAACAAACCTCTGGTGCATGGCACGCCATTGAGCACTGCCCAAACTAGATAAGAGAGACGGGGCCCTGGTTTCACTGGCAGAGGGCGGCAACTACATTCAAGGGGGTAACTGAGAAATCCTGCCTTGTATGCTAGTTGGTGGCGCTCCCTAGTCGCCACTGGCTCTGCTGTCTGCCACACGTCTTCCTAGACCTTTGCTTCTTTATGCTGGGGCCACCTCCACTGGACTGGCAGGAGGAAAGTGAGGTCATGTTTATAATATCACCTCTCACAGCCTCGGTTACCATTGCCCATTCTGTTTTCTCTGTCCTCTCATTCTTTCTTCGTCAAACTCTCTGTCTCTCGCATGCAATGTAAAAATATTGCTGACAGTGGCTTTCCATGAGATAATAATCTTAAATAGATGACACATGGATAATAGGATAGAGTAAAACAGGATGGGTAAATTGATAATTGCAGATTAGAAGGAAATGCAATCAGCAAACAAAACAAAAGCCAAATTTAGGGGGTAATAAGCATGATGTGTTAGAATTGTTAAGAGTGAGGTATTTTCATATACAAGTCTTTATCCCTGAGGTAAAACCAAAGTGGCGTCTTTACATGTTGCAGAAGTATGTCTGAAATGGCACATTCTATTTGTTTGTTTACACATTTCACATTTTAAAAGCAAAAGGAACTATCATTACAGATATTTTTCTTCATTGCTATAGGAACTAACAGGGAGCAAAATGTTATCATGGGTTATAATATTGCCCTGGACAATTGCAGGGCAAGCCACTAGCCTGAATTCTTGTTGTTATTTTAATTTGTATGTAAACCTTGTCAGATGTCTTAGACATATCTTCAAAAATGCAAACTAATAGCCATCATCATCTGATGTTCCTGAGACAAATGTGACAATGACAATGTGTTGTTAAAGGCCACGCTTGCACTATCAAAATAATGAGACTGTGGCCGAAGCTGCCTGATAATTTCACAGCTATTTTTTAGTCAATATGGGTCATCACTTGGGTAATACTACAGACAGACCTGATATCAGCTATTTATATAGCTAGAGAAAGTCACATTTTCCCCTTTCTGGTGAGTGCAAAGGGGTACAACTTTCTTTGTGTTCCATGACCTTCCAATCTTACACAGATTATACCTCTAACACCAGCCTTCAAGAATTACTGAAGTGCTGGGAACTAGCCCATGGTACATTTGCCCTGGCTTGCAGGCAAAGATTTAGCATCAGGTAAATATTTTTGAATACACTGAATGCCCATGAATATGAATTCTTTGGACGCCCAGGGAGGCGTACGTAAGGCTATGGCATTTCTTCTATTAGGCTGGTGCAAAAGTAATTGCGTTTTTTTTTTTTTTTTGTGGTTACTTTTTAGAAGAGCCGTCCTGTCTCTTCCTCCTCTTAAGCTTGAGGCTCCCTGGAGATCAGATGGATGCGCTTATTAGACTCTCTAGTGAATTTTCATTACTGTCCTGCTGAAGCCTCACAATATAGGACAATGAGTTCCCCACTTGCTATTGCCTGGGCCAGGAGCCACTAGAATTATCAATATGATGTTTCCAAATGACACATTTATTTTGTGGAATTTTTGAACAGAGGACCTAAAATTGCTGATTTTTGTTATTTATTGGTGTGGTTGTTCCTTCTTTGTAACATATCACAGAACAGAACTAAGCCTCTTATCTGAAATAATTGTTAATACAGTCACGCATTGCTGAACAACAGGAATGCATTCTGAGAAATGCATTATTAGGTGATTTCGTTGTTCTTCGAACATCATAGTGTACTTACCCAAATGTGGATGCTGTAGACTATTACACACTTAAGCGATATGGCATAGCCTCAACTTACACAGCATATTATTTTACTGAATACTGTAGGCAGTTGTAACACATGGTATTTGTGTACCTAAACATAGAAAAGTACAGTAAAAATGTGGATTGTAATCTTATGGGACCAACATCCTGTATGCGATCCATCATTGACTGAAATGTCATTATGCAGTGCATGACTCTATTAAGTATTCATTGTTGAAATATGCTTAAATTGCAGAAACTGGCTAAAGGTTTCAGGGGAAGAGGCTGAAAAAAATTTAACAAACTCCTTAAAGAGGAAATATCTTGTACACTAACATATCTGAAAAGTTTATGGTAACACGGCCAGGTGCGGTGGCTCACACCTATAATCCCAGCACTTTAGGGGGCCGAGGCAGGCAGATCACGAGGTCAAGAGATTGAGACCATCCTGGCCAACATGATGAAACCCCGTCTCTACTAAAAATACAAAAATTAGCTGGGCGTGGCGGCATGTGCCTTTAGTCCCAGCCACTCAGGAGGCTGAGGCAGGAGCATCGCTTGAACCCGGGAGGCGGAGGTTGCAGTGAGCCGAGATGGCACCACTGCACTCCAGCCTGGCAACAGAGCGAGACTCCACCTCAAACAACAACAACAACAACAACAACAACAACAACAACAACAACAACAAAACAAAGTTTATGGAAACACAAACACACTTTTGCCATTTGACTATAGTCGCTAAAATGTTCACTTTTCTTTTTTATTATGTAAATAATGAGTCCTTTATCACTCTAAAAACATCAAACTCATATAAACTTATAAAGCAAAATTTGAAAATGGTCCTTCATTCCCTTGCCCTTTCTCCATCTCCATCCTTTCTAAACTCTCACATCCATCCCAGGAAATTATATGCTTCCTTCCAGTTTTTATCCTATGCTTTTATAATATTCACGTACATATGTACATATCTTTAAAAAATGTAAATGGGATCATATCATGCATATTGTTCTGCAATTCACTTTGACCACTAAATATGACCTGAAGGTTTTTCCCCATCAGTAGATACAGCATTCTCCCATTCTCTTTCACAGATGCCCAATGTTCCATATTAAGGATGAATCATAGTTTATTTGCATGTTCTTCTGCTGACTATTAATATGATTTTTTACATTTTTCCTATTTTACACAGAAATAGGAAAATGTCAGAACATTTTGGAGTCCATGTGCAAGCATGTCTTTAGGATGCATTTCTTTTTTTTCTTTTTTTGAGACAGAGTCTTGCTCTGTCACCAAGGCTAGAGTGCAGTGGCACGATCTCGGCTCAGTGCAACTTCCACCTTATGAGTTCAAGCAATTCTCCCGCCTCAGCCTCCCTAGTATTTGGGACTACAGATGTGTGCCACCACGCCCGGCTAAATTTTGTATTTTTAGTACAAGCGAGGTTGGGATGTTGGGATGGCTGGTGTCCAACTCCTGAGCTCAGGTGGTCCGCCCACCTCGGCCTCCCAAAGTGCTGCGATTACAGGTGTGAGCCACTGCATCCAGCCTTAACATGCATTTCTAATATAGAATTCCTTTCTCAATTTTAGTAACTACAGCCACTCCTCTTCCAAAAGGGTTACCCAGTGATATTACAGTGATATTGCTGTATCGCCAGTGGTTTTGCAGTTTCATAGTCAGGGCATCCTTTCAAATATGTTCTCCTAGAGATAGTAAGCTCAGTACTTTGGAATCAAACAACCCTGAGTTTATATCCCGGGCAGTTCAAACACTTAGCTCCCTGGGCAAGTTACTGAACCTTACTCAGCTTCCATTTCCTGCCCATAAAATGAGGATAATATAATGGATTCCTGGGAGTTGTTGGGAGGATAAATATAATAACACCTAAAAAGCACTTGGCACATAGTGGGTGCCCAATAAGCCATAGGTATTAATGAATCCAGACATGACTTGAATTCCACAACTTGAGAGAAGGAATACAGTAACCAGCAGTTTGCAGAAAGAGATTTCCTGAGAAGAAAAATATTCAGATGAATCTATCTATCTATCTATCTATCTATCTATCTATCTATCTATCTATCTATGCCACATTTTGTTGGTTTTGAATTTTATCTGTGTTTTTATCTTTTTATTAAAAAGATCAGCCAGACATGGCAGCACACGCCTATAGTCCCAGCTTCTTGGGAGGCTAAGATGGGAAGATCACTTGAGCCCAGGAGTTTGAAACTAGCCTAGGCAACATAGCAAGACCCCATCTCTAAAAATACATGTTATATATGAAAAGCCACTGATTATATGTGCTCCTTCAACCTTTGATCACATCTGCGTTCAGTCTCAGAAGTAAACTTGGTGCAGACAGTGTTTCTCATTTATTTCTGTCTATTTTGTATAACCTAGAGGTTTGTGCAAGGAGTTATGTTTTGTTAATTATATTTTTACAGGTTAATATTAAAATGAACTGGCATTCCCTAAGCACACACTGATGTAGATGTCCAATCTAATTTATCACTTAGTCCTCTGGCTTAATGATGAAACCTGTCTTTCCCTGCCTCACCTCCCATGGCCTCTGTGGCCAGGGCTATCTCTACCACTGGCTCTTCCTGAGCCTTTTGGCTTTGTATTATGGGGTGGTTGCTGGCACCAGTTGCTCTGCACATCTGGGGGACCCTTCTAAGGGAACACTTTTATTTTAAAATTAATTTACCTCATTTGATTTCCTAGTTTTCAGCTGTTGTAACAAAACTGTTCATGCACTCGATCACTCAGATTTGGATGGAAATATTTGTCCTATTAGCCTGAGTAATAGCTAAGGCAGGACGCTCATTTACTCCTAACAAACCACCTGGGACTTATAAAGGAGAAATGGTTTCCAAATCTCTATGTCCAGTAATATCCCCATTGCCCTAAGCCTATCTCAATGAAAGAATTAAAATTTGTTTTCTCAGCTGCCAGCTGACATCCCCAAAAGAGAAGCAGAGACAAATACAAAGGGATACTTGTGAGTAGCCCCTTTTATTTAAAAAAAAAAAAAAAGGCTTTTCATGGTTTTAATAAGAAAGATACAAAAACAGCACTGAAATTCAAAATCAACAAAACGCTGCCCAAGCAGACCTTCGGGCAGAGGATGGCATGGTATGGAGAGGAGAATAGCATCGTAGCTAAAACATAGTCCCTGGCCCACTCCTCCTTGCCATTTTGCAAGTCCATGACCTTGAGAATGTAGCATGACCTCTGTATACTTCATTAATTGCACCAATAAAAATTAGGTTAATTACAGTATCTACCTAATAAAATCAATGTGGAAATTAAATGAGTTTCACAAATACAAAGCACCTAGTGCCCCATACAAAGTAAGCGTTATATGCATGCTGGCTACTGGAATTAGTATTTAAGAGCTTAGGATCCAGAATAGGATGCCTGAATTCAAACTCTGAATCTGCCACTTATTACCTGCATGACCTTGAGCAGGTTACCTAACCCTTTGAAATGTGCTCCCGCGTATGTTAAGTGGGGATGATAATGGTATGTCAGGGAATTCTTTGAGAAGCAATGGGTAAGCTATACAGTGTTTGGCATTTAGAAGGTGCTCTGATATTAAATATAATACCTACTGATATTAAATATACAAAATATAATGTATTATATATAATATATAAATATTATATACAAATTTATATATAATATAATATATTATATATTTAATATAAATATATAAATAAATATAATGTAATATAATATATTTTAACATATATTTATATATAAATATATCAGTGCATATTATTTTTGGTAAACTATATTGCAAGATATTTGTGCCATGTCTACAACAAACTCTTCTGGTATGAGCTGACATGGATTCCTGCACTCTTTCTTTCTGCCTTTTGGTTTCTTACAGTTTGGTTTTAAACAAATGAAGTCCCACAGAGGACTATGTGGCAGCAAAGAATGCCATTCCTTATTAATACATCATTATTGTATGGATGAGGCAATGTGCAACCAGGGGACCTTGGGCCTCAGGCAGAGCAGTCATCTCAAGTAACAAACGGACCTAATTATAAGGTGGTTTTACCTAAAAGGTCAGCCTCAGCCCTGTCACAGGAGGCTGGCATCATAGGAAGCGTCTACTGTATTATATTGCACATCAATATTAACATGTGTTCTATGATTGTTATGTGAATGTTATTTAGAGGACTTAGCTTTCTGCTCTGTGTGCACAATCATGCACACACACACACACACACACACACAAATGCTTTTAGTGGATGCAGTAGACCCTCTAAGTCCCATAATTCTGAAAGCTGACTTTGTTTGTTGCTTGGGGACTGATTTTGCAGGCTAGTTGCACTGTTGAAATGAGTCCTTACTGCTTGTAAGTCTTGTTCCATAATTTCATTTGGCTGAAGCAGGAGACAAGTACCTCATTTTAATTAGAATTTCAAGCAAACTGCATTATGTCGTTATGTGTTATTCTACAAAAAGATACTGTATCAAGGACAGCTGTTGATGGAGTAAAGCATCCTGTTAACTCTGCCTGAGAAACAAAAACACTTTCATTCACTTCATCAGTTCTGTGACTGTGCTGCTTCTGACACATCCCATGGAACAGAAAGATGTGCCCTGGAGCTCTCCAAGACAGCAAATGTTTGAAACAAGGTGCTAGGTAGTAATCCCAGGGCCCATGAAAATGTGACATCACCATGTCATTAGAGGGCAAATTGCAGGTCCTATCCTGCTCTCTGTCTCTGCTGGCTTGCTACAAATCACAGTACTCTCTAAGGAATCCACTCTCTGCCTGTTGCTCTGAGGAAAGCTGTAGATTGTGCTGAAGAAAAATGGAGGCTATGCTGCCTTAGACCTGCAATTAAGTCCCTGCTGCTCTCCAAACCAATGAGTCCTTCCAAGTAGTAATCTAATTTATTTTTCCCATTTTCTAAGTAATGCTAGGGTAAGCGTGTTCATCATTTTAGACTCACTGATTCTAATTCCTAATTCAGACTTATTTGTTCAGTAGAAGGTAAACAACCCCTAAGCTATCACCCACCCTCATTTATTTGGAAAGAGAGAGTTTCAGTGGGAGAAGATAAATAGCATGTCAAACATGGTTTGGAGGGGCTGCAACTGAATAATTTCTAGTTTCCTATGTCTGTCTCCAGCTGTTGTGGCCCAGTGTGACTCTGGCAGCTGTGTGCTGGTTTGGCTGAGCTGCTATTCCGTCAAATCAGATCAATACTTGTAAGCATTTGTTTGATATAACAATCTCAGGCCAGTCCAAGAATTCACACGTTGAACCACATGCATGGAAAGGACTGTTTTCCAGTTATCTGTCTGTGCATGCAAGATCAACTGGTTGATGCCTGTAATCCTAAAATCCCCTAGAAAATAAAAGGAAGACCACATTTAGAGGATTGGTGGACTCGAGTAGCCCTGGGGATGAATCAATTCAAGTCCATGAACATTTATTGGGTGCTACTATAGACAAGGAAACATAGGATACATAAAGATCAGCAAAACACAGTCCCAATTCTTGAGTATAATTTAATACCAGGTTATAAAAACATCAGTAGTTAATTAATTATTATTTAGACTTGGCCTTGTTCCAAAAGGAATCTTTTGTAAGAGTATTTGTAAGAATACTCTTGAAAATATATACAGTGGGTCAAAATGAAATAAAATAAATTACATGAGAAGAGTTTAGGGAAAATTAAGGGTGGGGAAGTTCAATGAAGCTGGAAGTTTAGAAAATGTAGACCATGAGAAATAATGCTTACTTACCAGTGATGGATCATAAATTTGTCTCAGAGTTTCTCAGAAGCCTGAATAAAACTGGAAACAAAATGGATTTTTTATATGATTGGCAATGTCTATGTTGATCTTGCTCATGAAGGAGGAGGGCTATACCAGGTATGGAAATGACACAAATCTTTCTCACATAAAGATGACTTTGATTTGTTCTAGTCAGCAACTACAACATACTTATGTAGAATGCAATGATTTTCATAGGCTGGTAGCAAGGACTGTTTGTTGCTTATGTAACAGCCATTCCTTGTCACCTTCACCCTTCTGCAAATAACCCCCTCCACCATCATGTGCACACACACTGAAAATGCTAGATAATGGCTCTTGCAGACTCCCCTGGACATGTGGCTTAATCATGGCCAATGGAACCCCAAAAGAAGGATGCTGGGAAGCTCCTGGTTAAGATTTTCCCCTCTGATAAAAAGACACACTGAGGGAGAAGCTGCCTTTCCTACCTTCAGATATGGTTATAAGAAGACATACCCTGAAAGGTGTCATCATCTTGTGACCAGGAGGGGACGAGCTTCTGAACTAAGCCTATATGCTGAGTTGGGAAGTAGGGCAAGTGTTTCATGAAGCCACAGAAAAAATAAAAGCTCAGATTTCTGCTCCAAAACTAAGATGGGCAAGAAAACTCATGCCAGAATTGAGAAAAAACTTGATGTACATTAGAAGGAAATAGATCTGGATGAGAAACATCTACTCAGGTTTCATACAGATGATTTTTTAAAAAGAAAGATGTTTTTATGGCCCAATTAGAAAAGCTAAGTATTTTTTCCACCCTTACTATATGATGTTATTCTATGAAATAAGCAGAGTCCTGTTGGCCTTGGCCCTCCTTCCCATCTTATCCTTCTACATCCATGTTGAGAATGAAAACCCCTGTAAACAACTGCATTTGTGAGATAGACTGGACAGGAGGAGGGAGAAGAGGCAGCAGCATAGATAAGCTGGGAGAGGAAGATCTTAAAATCCCCATAGGTAAAGTCTATGGGAAGAAATAGGCAGATAACAATCATTGCAGTGGCACAATCTCTTGTTTTTCAAGCAGTAACCCGACTTGAATACCAAATAACCAGGCAGTAGGTGATGGAGGAAATGACACCCTGATAGAGCAGTGACACCCTAAAAACTCTGATAGGGACAGAAAATTAGACTAGAAGATATTTGTGTCAACCTTCCCTCCAGCTCAAGATCTGAGAAGGGAGTTCAACCATCAAACAGCTAGGCAAAGAGAGTAATTCACTCACCCCGTCTTGATAAACATGAAGTCTGGATATATTTATCCATGTTCTAGCATTGGTAAAGATACTAGAAACACAAATGAGGCTGGTGAAAACATATTATAGCATAAAGAAATGGGAATATTTGGCTCAAAGGAGTTCATCTCTGAAAATGATCTATGACACGATTAAGAAGATATTATCAAGAAACCACTGGGAATCCTTGAAAGAATGCCAAAAGACAGGCCACTAGAAATTAGGAGCTTAAGGAGAAAGATAGCTCAAATTAAAGGTGAAATTATAATTTAGATTAGTGAAATTAACAAGGAGCCGCAAAGATCTAAAAAGATCTAAATGGGACTTCCAGGTAAAGATGGAGCTTTGAACAAACACATCTAATTTTGCTCCCTCCGCAAACCCTTATAACACTATAATAGAGAGATTTTGTTTGGTCTTGTTTTCATATAGCAGCCCACATAGGTACAGAAAACGGAAGAAAAGAAAAAGTGGCAAAATTTTGATGCCATAAAACAGACAGACATATGGAAACGGACTTAACAGATCTGAGAAAGCGGAATCCTCAACTGTAGGTAGGGAAGGCTGAGAACTAACCCAATTTACACTGCAGTCCCCCTCCAGAGTCTCAGAAATTAGCAGCACTAGTCCTTCTAGAAGCCAGGATGAAAGAGTGCAGGACAAAAGATTAGGAGGATTGAGAAAATTAGGAAGAAACTAGATCTCTGTGCCTTCCCTCTCCCTTAGATTGCCACTGGATGCCATCTCTTATCCCCAGCAGAAGCCTGGAGGTTTATATTATAGACAGGGTAAGATCGAAACTCTCAGCTTAAAGACAACAATGGAGACCTGTCAGGTTTTGTACCAAAAATAGGAAGATTAAGTATCTGTTTGCATACTGACTGCTGAGCACTAGTTTCTTCTTCCATTGGCTCCCAGAATGGAACTTTATTTCTCATGAAAGAGATGGATGAGTCTTCACTAGGGGACATGATCAGCCCATGGTGCTGAAAGCCCCCAGCATATAGTTGGCTCTCCTTTTTTGTGGTTCCTCATCCACAGATTCAACGAACTGCAGATTGCAAATATTCAGGAAAAAAATGGTGCACATAAAAAACCCAATAAAATATAACAAATATTTGCATAGCATTTACATTGTATTAGGTATTATAAGTAATCTAAAGATGAGTTAAACAGGAGGGTGTGCACAGGTTATATGCAAATACTACACTCCATTTTATACAAAGGACTTGAGCATCTGTGGATTTTGGTTCCATGGGAGTTTTGGACCAATCCCTGCTTATACTAAGCGATCACTCTATTGACAATGGGAATGGTAAGCACTCTTCAGTGATTCACAGAGGACAGTCTGCATCTAGGCACTCAGAGTTTCAGGCAGCTGTTTAGCCCTCTGCTCTTTAACATAAGCAAACAATCAAGGTTTTCCATAAATCCAAGAAAAGCAGGTAGTATGGTGGGGGGCGGGGGAGGAGAAAACAAGAGAAAAAAGGAACCTGGATGAAAAAGGCAATGTGCAGGGAAAAGAAAACATTACAAAGTAAACTGTAATTAGTATCTTTCAAAATATAAAAGATTTGTATACATGAAACAAGAACAGGGTGCCCTAAAAATGGAACAAAGAAACAAACAAAAACATAAAAAAGCCTTGGGTATAAAATGCAATGGAAAAATGTAATTTACATGAGTGTTAGAAAAAATCTGAATGATGCTGTGGAACTTCGAATTAGTCATATGAAAGTTAAACTTGAAAAGTGTTCCTGGATTGCAGAAGCAAAATCAAAGAGATTTAAATGGCAAACAGAGGATAGATATGGAAGATATGTGATGGAGAGCAAACACAGATCACTGGTGTTCTTAGATCAGTATAAATAGAAGAGAAACCAAAGCGAAGACGAGAAAAACATTTCTGAGCTGAAAAAAAAGATCTGTACTTACTGATTGAAAGCGCCCACTACATCGAAGCAAAATGAATTTTGAAAGACCCAAATGAAAGCACATCCTGGCCAAACTTGAAAACTTAAAAGAATGAAGGGGATTTATGAGCCTCTTGGCAAAATAAATGAATAGATTGAAAGGAATGCAAATAAGACTGACCTCAAATACCTTTTCTGCAACTTGACATACCAGAAGACAGTGGACTAATGTCTATAGAATTTTAAAAATAAACAATGGCCGGGCATGGTGGCTCACGCCTGTAATCCCAGCACTTTGGGAGGCCAAGGCAGGTGGATCACCTGAGGTCGGGAGCTCAAGAGCAGCCTGACCAACATGGAGAAACCCCGTCTCTACTAAAAATACAAAATTATCCGGGCGTGGTGGCACATGCCTAGAATCCCAGCTACTCGGGAGGCTGAGGCAGGAGAATCACTTGAAGCCGGGGGGGGGCGGGGGGGGGGGGCGGAGGTTGCAGTGAGCCAAGATTGTGCTATTGCACTCCAGCCTGGGCGACAGAGTGAAACTCCATCAAAAAAAAAAAAAAAAAGAAACAATTATCATGTAAGAATTTTGTACGTAGCCAAATTTTGTGTGTGAAGGCAACAGAAGAAAGTACTCACAAATATGCAATGTATCATTCATGTGAACTTCTTAGAAAAAATTATTTGAAGCTGTAATTGAAATGCCTGAGAAAAAACAAAATTTTCAAAGTTTCGAAATATGAAGATAATTGTATAAACCATCTGGCTGCAAACATTCAACCATTTAGAATTGAGAGATATCCAAATTAATTTTTGTAAATGTTATTATAAAAGTGGATGCCAATTTCAAAACTCATTTTTAAATTAGAAGATATATAATGGTTGGAAGGAAAAAAGAAGAGCGGGTGGGAAGATAGAAGGGAAAGAAGAAAAGGGAGAGGGAGAGCAAAAAAGTTCACTTTCGTTTTGATTACATGAGTGATGACAGAGAGGTGGCAGGGTAAGTCTTAAACTACTGAGTTTAAGCACAATCTAAAATTGTTCTTAAACTCAATAGTTGTCAAATGTTGTGCATTGGAATCAGCTGGGGATCTTTATGAACCACTGATGCCTGGCTTTCACCCTCCGATGGTTTCGTTTAATTGGTATGGGGTGCCCAAAAGCTCCTCTGCCACTTCCAATGTGCAGCAACATTTGGGATCAACTGGCTTAACTCAATAAATAGAAAAAAGTAAGAATGGGAAGTAGATTTCAGCTTGTGTTCCAACCCTTCTTAATGGGCAATGACTGCCCTAGGGCTTTGCTGGGTCATATCAGGCTCAATGGGAAACTGCTCTGATTCATTTATACGGTCTTCACTGGAAAAGGAGAGAATGACATCACACACTGGCCATCTCTGGGTTGGAGAAGATTTCTAAACTAAAGTAACAATTAATAGATTTAAAATAGACCAGGCGCAGTGGCTCACGCCTGTAATCCCAGCACTTTGGGAGGCCGAGGCAGATGGATCACGAGGTCAGGAGATCGAGACCATCCTGGCTAACGTGGTGAAACCCCCGTCTCTACTAAAACTACAAAAAATTAGCCGGGCGTGGTGGCGGGCGCTTGTAGTCCCAGCTACTCGGGAGGCTGAGGCCGGAGAATGGCGTGAACCCAGGAGGCGGAGCTTGCAGTGAACAGAGATGGCATCACTGCACTCCAGCCTGGGCGACAGTGAGACTGTGTCTCAAAAAAAAAAAAAAAAAAAAAGAAGATTTAAAATAATGATAGATTCCTTCAAAAATATTGGAGAAGGTAAAAGTAAAAATCATATAGTCATATAATAAAAGGCATTAAAAATGAAGGAAGGAAAAAAGGAAGGAAGGGAGGGAGGGGGAGGGAGGGAGGAAGGAAACATAAGGAGAAATTTTAGAAAAGGTGGTGAAATAATGATCAAATATGTTCATGAATATAAATGCAATTGGGGGAATCCCCTTCATTAAAAGAGAATATCTTTAGATTGTATAAGAGAAGGGAAATCCACCTATGTGACATTTTCCAAACACCCACCTACTATGAAATTACTAAATAAAAAATACATTAAAAAATTAAAACGTGGGCAAACATATCAGGCAAAGACAATAAGAAAGAATTCCATTACTAACAACAAATATGATAGAAATTAAAGTAGAAATATTAAATGAGATAAAGATATCCTGTCAGAAAGGATCTTTCACAATGAATATAAAACTGTCATGAATTTTTATTCATCAGATAACATTATATCAAAATACAAAAAGTGAAATCTGCTATAAATTAGGAGAAATGGACAGAAGTACAATATCAATGGGACATTTTAACATACCTCTTTCTCTTTTTGACAGGCCAATAAAAAATATAAATCAGTTTATACACATAATCATAAAATACACCTTTATTTTCAATACTAATAAAACACCTACTAAAAAATAAAAAGATCATGCATCAATACAATTACAAAAAGGCAAAAGTATATAGTTCCTGCTCTCATTTATTGAATCAAGGAGAGAATTAACACTGCAATTTTTTTAAAAATTAGAAATTAACAATGATGAGAATAGTACATATCACAAATGCCCTACGACAGATGTGACTATGAGAAGAATGTCATTTTAAGAGGAAAGTTTAGGTTGATGCTGAGGGTGATGGTGATTTCAGTATATAATAAAATCTGCCCATGCCTCTTATGTTCCTTCTTCCAAAGAAAAAATCTTGGATTCCAGTTCTACCCCTAGAGCTACAGTGATATTCTTCTCCTTTCTTCTTCATTTTGGATTTTGTGAAAATTTTAAAATTCTGCTCTGTGAAAGCAATGTGAACAGAATGAAACAAAAAAAAGCTACAGACTGGGAGAAAAATATTTTGTAAAACATATGTCTGATAAAGGACTTGTATCTAAAATACACGAAAACCTCTTAAAACTCAACATTAAGAAAGCAAACAACCCACTTAACAAATGGGCGAAAGATCTGAAACAGATACTCCACTACAGAAGATATACAGATGGCCAATAAGCATATAAAAAAGATGCTCAACATCATTTATCATTAGGGAAATGCAAATTAAAGCAAGAAAGCAACACCAGTACATACCTATGGCTAAATGACTAGAATCCAAACAAACTTACAATTCCAACTACTGGTGAGGATGCAGAGCAACAAGAACTCTCATCCATTGCTGGTGGAAATGCAAAATTTACAGCCACTTTGGGAAGATAGTTTGGTTGTTTCTTAAAAAGCTGAATAGATTATTACCATACTAAACAGCAATTGTGCTCCCAGATATTTACCAACTGATTTGAAAACATATGTCCACATAAAAACCTGCATGCAAATGTTTATGACAGCTTTATTCATAATTGCCAAAAACTAGAATAACCAAGATGTCCTTCAATAGGTCCGTTGATAAACAAACTGTGGAACACCCGTACAACTAAATATTATTGAGTAATGCAAAGGAATGAGCTAGCAAGTCATGCAAAATATGGATGAATTTTAAATGCAAGTTCTAAATGAAAGAAGCCAACCTGAAAAAGGCTATGTATTATATGATTCAATTTACATGACATGTCGGAAAAGGTAAAACTATAGATATGGTAAGCAGATCAGTGGTTGCCAGTGTTGCAGGGAGCCAGTGGGGAAGGGCTGGATAGGTAAAGCACAGGAGATTTTTTAGGATGGCAAAACTATTCTGAATGATACTGTTACAGTAGGTAGCTAGTCAGGCAACAGCAGTGCAGGAGAGGGCTCCTCCTCCCCACCCCCAACCAGGAGTGTCAGGTGACTGTCAGGTGATGGTCAGGTGGTTATTAACTGTCTCTCTAAAATAATAATTGGTCATAGCTGGCGCCAGGGCAAGGCAGTCTCCCACTAGAGGAAACCTGAAACTGGTGATCGGCAGCTTCTTAATAAGATCTCAGGAGCTGGGTGAGTGGGCTCAAGTGTGCACATTAAGAGGCAGAATGGCAGAGTTTAACTGGTATATGACCTTCTAGGAAGATTCAGCTAGTAAGGGAAGAATGCCTCAAGTGAGCATGTGTACAAGTCCAGTAAACACACTGCACAGGCTCCCCTCCCAAGCACTAGCAGACCACTGTGCATGTGGACAGCCCACCCCAAGGGAAGAATCAGGGAAGTAAGAGATGCAAGACCCCAGAGGCATGCCAACGTATCAAACCCCAAGTCAAAGATTAAACAGGGCATTTGATCTTGCAAGTCACCTGCTTGGCCCTCTTCCAAGTGTACTTTACTTCCTTTCATTCCTGTTCTAAAGCTTTTTAATAAACTTTCACTCCTGCTCTAAAACTTGCCCTTGTCTCTCTCTCTGCCTTATGTCCCCTTGAATTCTTTTTTCTGAGGAGGCAAGAATTGAGTTTGCTGCAGACCCACATAGATTCACTGCCAGTAGGTAACAATACTGTAAGGGTGGTTCCATGGCATGATACATTTGTTCAATACCCATAGAATTTATAACAAAAAGAGTGAACCTTAATGTATATGCATTTAACAACAACACAAATCATTAGGCAGATGGGGCATCCTAGGATGGAATGACAAAAGAATCTAACTGCATCTCAAAAGCATGTAACAGCATTACCAATGTGTCAAACAACCCCATGGAAGAGGATAGGGAGAAAGATACTGACCTAAGTAACTCTGGAAATGAGTGGGGTCTGTAAGGCAAATGAAAGTGCACAAAACCACTATACTCTAATTGATAAAGTTGTTCCACATAGAAGTGTGGAACAACATAACAACATACATGTATATTAGAATTGAATAATAACAGTAAATGGCTGGCAGATAGTGGGAGCTGGATTTCTCACTGCAGGCGTGGTGGTTTCCAGATGAGCAAGGGGAGAAGGCTAGAATGAGCCATGTGGAAATCGATTAGAGTTGGAGACGTCAGTATGAACTCATGCTGACATGAGAGACAAAGAGACAAATATTTATAGATATTTGTAGATGTATGAGTTAGTGTGTACACATCTATTTCCTTGCTCTGTTAGTTGAGAGGGACTAGAAAGAAAGACATCCCAGTAGCGACAAGCATACCTAACCCAGATTTAGTTTATAATTCCATTCTTCAATAAAAGGAACCAGGACTCCTGGGAGAAATGACTATTGTAAGCCTGAGGAAGGAAATATACAAGATGGGTCTGGAGTATCTTGTAGTGCCAGAAACTAGAGAAGTAAAACAAACAAACAAAACAAAACAAAAAACAAGAACCGCCACAATAACAGTGGTATGTCAGAGAAACTGAAGGGCTGATTGAAAGAACTTTCAGTGGCCACAGCCAGAACAATTTCAGAGGAACAAAATAAATAAAGTAGCATTGTTTATAATCAACAAGAAAAGAGACAAATCTCCCAAAACAGCATTCCAAATAATTTCTGTACATATTCTGCCTTCAAGCAGGTGAGAATAAATCCCATTTCATAAGGGTGGGTGGTGCATAGTGACTTTCCCACAAAGTATACATTATGGATGGGGTGGAGAAGAGAGGAACTTTGCAGTGGAAGAACCTGACAAACGCAGTCTTAGCAAGGTCATTAAGGCTAACATCAGCAGTGATAAGTTATGCTGATAGAATGTGTCCTTGATATGATGCGATGAGAATGGCACCTTATCTCTGTGGTCTTCCTCCCTAAAACCCAAACCCCAATGTGATCATGAGAAAAACATGAGATAATTCTATGTGAGGGACATTTAAAAAATAGCTGATCAGTGCTCCTTTAAATTGTCAGGGTCAACAAAAACAAGGGAAGTCTGAGAAACTGTCATAGCCACCAGGAGCCTAGGGAGACACGATGACAAACTTTAAGGTAGTATCCTGCTTGGGGTCCTAGAACCATAAAAGAACACTAGGTAAAAACTGAAGAAATCTGAATAAATAAAGTATGGGCTTGAGTTAATAACATATCAATATTAATCGTCACAAATATACCATACTAAGGTAAGATGCCAGTAGGGGTGAGTGGGTGAGAGGTATATGGGAACTCTCATATTTAAAACTTTTCTGTGAATTTAGATCTATTCAGAAACCTTTTGTAAAATAAAAAATTTATTTTACAATCTTTAATGAGAACTAAAATCTAAATCTCTCTGTAGTGAAAAATGTATAGATTCCATTACACTGATGTTACTTTGTACCTGCTGTCTTCAGGGTCACCTAGCCACCAATAAGAATGAACCAACTGAGAGCCTGTGCCAAGTGCCAGACTCTGAATCTGGGCCAAATAGACTGAAACCCTTCCTCCACATCTGTTTAATGTTTTTGACATTCCTTGTATCCTCCTTGCTGAATCTACATAAACTAAAACCAAAAACTGCTGCTGTCCTAAAGCACCTGCAACTCCTCCTCACCCCATTCCCTCCAATCAGACCCCTCAGATGTAGACAACAACATCAATCAGACTCAATGGGACGTGATGATCAGTTAATTTCCCCTATTGCTAGCTCACTCCTTCTTCCCTGCTGGGAGCTTACAGCATGCTGAGTGGCCAAGGTCAGGCTATTTATGATAGAGTTGATTAACCAAATTAACCAAGTGCCTTGCTTGTGCATATTTACTTCCTACTGTTTACTCCTTGGCCATTTTAGTACTTGTAAATATATACCAAAGGCAGCAATAGCAACCAGCCCTGAGCCTTTGACATGGCATCATACATCAAGGGGCACAAAATACATACATGTATATGTGTTAAAAAGAATCTTCAAGAAATCACATTAAGCTGTTAATAGTGGCTAATTCTGGGAGGAAGAAAGGGAAGGGATAAGAAAATAAATTTTGCTGCATTCTATTTGCTTTTTATTTACATTTGTAAGGATTTCTTTTTACACATTTCTACACTGGATTTTTTTCTACAGTGAACACAATAGTACTTTTGTAATTAAAAACCTACTTTGACTGTGGGATATACACTGTTAGTTAAAATTGTTGGTGCTGACTCTCAAGAAAGAAAGTATTTCTATTGTACAATGTGGATAGAATTCAAGGAATTTTGGGGGTGTCTTACATCGTTACGGCCAAGGGTAAAAGTTAATGGAAAACTGGTATAACCTACAAATAGGCTCTCTCAGGGCTCAGAACTATACCAAGCAAAGAAACTAGGCAAGATAAGGTTTTGGGTAAAGGTAAGATGATGATGGAGTAGATAATGAAGAAGGAAGGTCATAAGTTGCACCAATAGCATTAAGAACTATAGCTTCTGTTTCTCTGCCCTTGCTGCTGGAGTGTTCAAAGGCTTAATAATTTCATCCATCATTTTCCCTTTTCTCTTTTCCCTTTGGATTAGGAACTATCATTGTTCTTTGTATCTTTTTTCTTCCTTTTCTTCATACTACTGTATATCAAGTATGTTGGTATAATTATTTGATTCATTCACTGGTTGAAGAAAAGAGCGAAGAAGGAATCACAACAAAAGTACAGAAGAAATGCAAATCTGAGGGAGATCATGGTCTGTGAAGGGAGTGGTCCATTGACATCCTGTACCTACATATTGCTCTTGGTGTGACCTTGGGTTACTTCTTGTTGGAAAGTGTTTATGACTGCCTAGAGGAGTTTCTTTAGGATTATGTGTGTTGACAAAATTATGTGTGCTCTGAGCAATCAAAGGGTAAAACAGCAGAAATTGTGGGTGTTTCTTCCCAGATACATGTACAATTCTAGAAAAGTCATATATCAAAAGTCAAAGAAGTCATATATCTCCTTTAAGGGAACTTCCCCAACTTATAGGGGTAGGACTCCTTAGTGGTCATGGTTCTATTCTGTGATCCTGTCCTTTTGACCATAATGAATTGAAACAATTCTAAGTCAGACTGATTAGTGATGGTTAGGAGGGTGGTGTCAAGTGAGTTTAAAAATGGCTGCTGAGGACACAGGCCTTTAAGGAAAGGAAAAGACTTTTTTCACTGACTGGTCAGACGTGTCCTAAATTATCCTTATTAATTTTGGTAAAGGGTATTCAATGGTATATGGTAAGATCAATACAGAATTTTCCTTTCAGAAAAATACAATATAGCAGTAATGTAAATAATGATTTAAAGTTCTCCCAGAGAGATATGTCCCTATTAATGTATACCTATGTATAATGTATACATAATGTATACCTATGTATAATGTATACATAATGTATATAAGATTTTTCATAGCACAGATATATTAGCTATATATAAAATAATTGACTTCATACACAAATCAAAACAGAAAAGGAGTGAGTTTGAGAGAGTAACAGGATAAGGATATTTTATTTTTTAGGTATTTCAACTTTAGTGAGCTCTAATTTACATACAACAAAAGGTACATACATACAACCCATGTTAGGTGTACTGTTTGATGCATTTTAACAAATAAATATGCACATTTAGTAACCCAGTACAATCAAGACAAAGCATTTCCATCACTCTCCAAGATTTGTGTCTCACACTCATAATTTTTTTGAAAATTATTTTTTTAAAGCAGCTATGAACACATGTTTACAAGTCTTTGTATGGATATTTAAAACAATTTTTCTCAGGTCAAATCTTAGAAGTAGAATTTCTGGGTTGTGTGGTAAATGTATAGAAACTGCCAAGATGTTTTCCAAAGTGACTGCACATCATTCTACATTCTCACCAGGATTTTATGAGTTCAGTTGCTCCACATCTGTATTAGTTTGTTCTCATGCTGCTAATAAAGACATACCTGAGACTGGGTAATTTATAAAGGAAAGAAGTTTAATTGACTCACAGTTCCACATGGCTGGGGAGACCTCACAATCATGGTCAGCATGGGAAAAACCTGCCCCCATGATTCAATTACCTCCCACCAGGTCCCTCCCATGACACATGGGGATTATGGCAGCTACAATTTAAGATGAGTTTTGGGTGGGGATACAGCCAAACCATATCAACATTCTTGTTGTTAACACTTAGCATGCCAGTCTTTTCCATTTTAGTTGCTTTAATGAGTGTGTAGTAGCATCACATTATACTTTTAATTCACATTTCCCTGATGACTAATGAAATAGATATTTTTTATGTGCTTATTTTCCATTCACATCTTCTTTTATAGAATATAGTTTCAAATCTTTTGCCCAGTTTTTACTGCATTGTCTCCTAATGATTGAATTGTATGTGTTCTTTATATATTGTGGTTACAAATCCTTTGTTAGATATATGTATTATGAATATCAGCAACCAGTCTGTGGCTTACCCTTCTGTTTTGAGAATGCTTTCTTATAAAGAGAAAAAATGTTAATATTAAGACCAATTTATTAATATTTTTCTTTTATAGTTAGTGCTTTTTGTGTCTAAGGAATCTTTGCTGATTCTAAGGTCACAATTTTTTTGCCTATATTTTTTCTAATGGTATAATTTTTAGCTTTTATTCTTAAAAATGTGATCATTCAGATTAACTCTAAAGGGTCAAAGTACAAGCAAGGAAGGGGTCAAAATTTGTTTCCTTTATCGACATCCTGTTTCCAATATTAAATTAATTGGTTAAAACGACTACTTTTTTCATTGAATTACTTGGGCATGTTTGTTGGAAATCATGTGTGGGTCTACATCTGTACTCTTCATTCTGTTTTAATTATTTATATGTTAATTCTTACAAAAATATTACCATGTCTTGATTACTTTAGCTTTATAATAAGCCTTGAAATCAGAGAGTATAAGTCATCCAAATGTGCTCTTCTTTTGCAAAATTGTTTTGGGTATTCTAGATCTTTGTTTCTCAATATAAATTTTAGAATTAGCTTGTCAATTCTACATAAAACCCTGCTGGGGTTTTTATAGGGGTTGCATTAGATGTAAAGATCAATTTAGAGGAAAATTCTTATTTGATCTTTGATATACTTCCTCATCTGTTTATGTCTTCTTTAATTTCTCTTAGCAGTGTTTGGTTTTCAGTGTACAGATTTTGCATATAACGTGTTAAATTTATGTCTAAGTATTTCATGCCCTTTGATATGTTTAATGGCACATTTTAAATTATTTTTTCAGTTGTTTATTGATAGTATATAAAAATATGTTTGATTTTTAATATTGTATACTATTACCTTGATAAATTTGACTTATTCATTCTAGTTTCTTTTTTTAATCTACTTTAGAATTTTCTACATACATGGTCTGCAAATCAAAAAGTCTTTTTCAAATCTGTATATATCAGACTGCTTTTCAATTCTGTATGGCTTTTATTTAGTTTTCTCCTCTTATTGTATTGTATTGGCTAGCTCTTGCAGTACAATCTTAAATATAAGTGGTGATAGACAATCCTGCCTTCCTCTTCACATTAGGGAAAAACTTTTTTATCACTAGGAGTGATATTTGCTCCTTTTTTTAAATAGATGCCCTTTTCCATATTGAAAAAGTTATCTTCTATTCCCAATTCGCTGAGAGAGTTTATCAAGAAGATGTATTAAATTTTGTCAAAATTGTTTTTTTTTCTGCTTCTGTTGAGAGATTCTTATGTGTTCCCCCCTTATTATGTTAATGGAGAATTGCATTAATAGATTTTCAAATGTTAAACCAACCTTGCTTCCTGAGAATAGCCCTTTTCGGTCATGATATATTATACTTTGTATATACTGCTTTGCCCTATATCAAGAATAAATCAAGGATACATATTGTAGGTCTTAGAACAATCACTGAAAACAGAACAAAGAGGCTTAGAGAATAAGACAATAGTGGAGTTGGAATTCATTATTGGAGTTGTTTCTCTTCATATCTTTCTCTTCTCCAGTACTTTTTCTTACAAGACAAATCCCAGCTACCTCATCCTGCCCAAATTCCAATCTCCATGTTTTAAACTTAGTAAGACCACTGTATTCCTTTTGGGTTTCCCCTCCCTTGGAAAGGAAAGCAGGAAGCTAAGGGATGAGTGTTCTGTGTTTAAAAGAGCAAAGAGTTAAATTGATGATTGTTTTACATTCATGCATTAATTAATTTTTTCAACAAACATTTTTAGAGTTAGGCCTCAAATATCTAGGCAAAGATAGTTAATTTTTATTATAGCATTTAACATTTAAATTTTTCTGCCATTTAAAAAATATAAATGCCCTACCCATTGTGTAGTACATTTATATGTTTGGGACATGTACTAATGGAGGAATATAAATGTAGGTTGGACTAGAGATACCTTTGTAATGCCAGAAAATGCCCCCAGATAGAAAGCCAGTGTGAGGTGCAGTGGCTCACCCCTGTAATCCCAGCACTTTGGGAGGCTGTGGCAGGCTGATCATCTGAGGCCAGGAGTTCCAGACCAGCCTGGCCACTGTGGTGAAACCCCGTTTCTACTAAACATTAAAAAATTAGCTGGGCATGGGGGTGTGCGCCTGTAATCCCAGCTACTGGGGAGGCTGAGGCAGGAGAATTGCTAGCACCCGGGAGGTGGAGGTTTTAGTGAGCCGAGATCATGCCACTGCACTCCAGCCTGGGCGACAGAGTGACTCCATCTAAAAAAAAAAAAAAAAGTCAGTGTGAGTCTAGGGCTTCACTTGTTTTTGGCCTTCTACTATGGATCATAGTACTGTATTGCCTATTGTCTAAAAATGGCTGGAAAAGTGTCTTGCTTTCTAGTTATTTTCTTTGGGAGGGAAATTCTAATACCAGTAATTACAATAATGGCCAAAAATGAAAATCACATAATAGTGACTTTTAACAACATAGTCATTCTACGAGTATTAAAGTACAAGTAGGTAATATTAATACATAAGCCTGTGATGTTACTGTTACCTGGAATATACAGCATCAAAGATTCACACTCTTTTTTTTTAACAGAAGTAATTTTTTAAATGGCATAAAAATAAACTATCTTTGCCCAGATATTTGAGGCCTAACTATAAAAACAGTGTGAGTGAAATGATGGCTTGACGAGGAAAGTTCAACTCAAGATTGGGTAGCTATCCTTTAAAAACCAGTGAAAAGAAAAATCCAGTTGAGAGGGAACGTGACTAAGCCAATTAAAAACGTACTTGTTAATTACTGAAAAACAGTGACCAAAGTTGGGGGGTTTTAAAAGATAAAAGTGAAATTAACTACTTTGAAGCAAGTCACTGAGGGGAAGAAATGATGATCATTAGTCTGAGAACGTTTATGTTAAGGCAGAGGGCTAGAGCCTCAGACCCCTTGAGAACTTTTCTGATTTAAAGATTCTATGATTAAAAACAAAAATTTTAAAAGCCATTACATTAATAGGCCTCATTTATAAGCCATCAACTAAAGTATCACGTATCGACATCCTATTTCTAGTTTTTAAGAAAAGGAAAGGGAAAGTCTTTTCTTCATTGTGTAGTGCACTTATATATTTGGGACATGAACTAACGGAGGGATGTAAATGTAGGTTGGACTGGAGATACCTTTTGTAAGATATTATAAAATCACATCATTATTATAAATACCACTCTACTTTCATATTTCTCATCTCATTAATTCTGCTCTACTTTCCTGTATTTGAAGAAAAACAAGAAAGTAACTTTCTGTATAATTCTCTATGTCTTTGTTTTTTACTTTTTCTTACTTCTAAACAGCAACCATAGCTATCAGCAGTAAGCTAAGAGATGAGTGTTCTGTGTTTAAAAGAGCAAAGAGCTAAATTAATGGTTGTTTTACATTCATGCATTAGTTTATTCTTTCAACAAACTTTTTTTTTCTGCTGGGTCAGGAATGACAAATAGATTTCATATTTAATGTCATCTCCTAGTGACTGATAGTAGCTGATTGGAACCCTGTACTGAGAATGAAAACACCTTTCTGGCTCAGCCAGATTGATTTTCAATTGAATCCTGCCCTAGACAATGAAGGAGGAAGTAGCACAAAGGTGTATTGCCATCTCTTCACAAGTCACCATACTTGGTTTAAGGGATATATGGTGTATAAGACAAAATCCTGTTCCTAAGACCAACGGGGAATAATTCTTAGAATAATGAGAACTATAAAAGCAAAAGTAGTGTATCAATGAGGGCTAGGTCAGAAAAACAGAAATCAGAGCCAGGCATTTCAAGTAGAAAGGGGCTTAATGCAAGAGATTGGGTAGTTATAAAACTATTGGAAAGGCTGGGGGAAAGCAAACCAGAGAAAGCTACCAGCTAATCTCAGCTTTGCTTCCAGCTTTCAGAGAGTGAGGAAATTGCAAGATCATTTGAGAAATGCTGGCACTGATTATAGCTGCCTACTGCATTGAAGTACGTGAAACTGAACTTCAGGGAATCAAGCAATTTATTCAGCCGCTTATTTGAAAATGGAGCCAGGAATAGAACTCAGGTCTTCCTCTCAGTTCACCAATCTTTCTGTAATACAGTTTTGTTTCTTCTCATTCAACTTGCACTGTCATTGTTCTGATGTACATACCCAAGTCTTTATCATTGTTTTGCTATGTCATTTCCTCTTAAGTCCCAGACTTACTTTTTAACACACACACACACACACACACACACACACACACACACACACACACTTTCCTGTACTATTGAAAACTATATAGGCTCTTGGAAATCTTACTTCTGGAGTTTCCACCCTACACCAAAGCAAATGTATTAATGTGCATCTATTTTTTGGATAGAAAAAATGTAATTTTGCTTTTGAAATAATTTGGCTACAGATAACTAATTTAATTTGAGATTGGCTATGATTTCTTGGCAATTACTTCGCATAGTTGGAAATTTTTGCAAAGTGAGAAAAATTTAATCTTCAAATTGTTTTAAGTGCAATGAAATATTTAGGAGTAGTAAACATGACAATTAATGAAGTTGGCCCAATGTTACATTTTGTAGATGTTTAAACATTTGTTAAATTCAATTTTGCAGTTTTCCTCTTGGAACCAATGCTTTTTTTTTTAGGTCCATAATGCTAAACTCCAGCTTTTCTAGTGCTAGTTGGCAGAAGTGGCCCAGGGCTGTCTCTCATGGATATCACCAAAGATAGCTTTCTGTGAGCCTCTATGCACGCTGCTCCCACGAAATGGAATTTCATGGAATTTCAATCTCGTGAGTGGTGCAAGGTCAGAGATAACGAGGTCCACACGTGTTTGTGTCTGTGTCTTTCTACAATGGTAGACTTCCACTGATGCTATTTAATCACAAAAGCCGTGGACTACATGGTTCCCAAGGAGGCAATTCTCCTTAGTACTTTCTGTTCACTCAGCGGTCAGAGCCTTGGACACACAGGCTCAAGTCACTTCATAATTCAGTAAACACAATAGTATACTTAATCAATATATAAATGCTATAGATTAAACATTCCACAACACACAAAGTAACATTTAACATCAAGAGAAAGGGGATAGGAAAAAGGGGTTAACAAACTAGTCCAGGAGGAGTGACAAAAACAAAAACATCTCCTGGTCTGAGCCAAGAGGTCCTTCAGTCTTGCAAGGAAGAGTCTTTGATGTGGGCAGAGCCTTCAGCAGGAGATGCTGGGTTCACCATGAGTAATAGGAAGATGGTGTTAGCTAAGACAGCCATATCGAACTCCTGAAGCCCTGCTCTGTTTATGGCCGCAGAGTCCTCTGGTGAGAACTGATAGTGGAAGGGTGTGCTTGCTTATATCCTTATCTGGTTGGATGCAGTCTTTATAAATCGGGCAAAACATCTTATCCCTGTTGGCAAAGTGCCCTGTGAAATGTAAGGTGGAGTCTTTTTATAAGATGGAGTTACTTATGGCAAGGGTGTGCTATATACTTGTTATCCCCAAACCCTCCCAATCCTAGTGCACACTCTTCAGAGTTTACCTTCTCATCAGCTCTTCTTAAATCCACTCACACCACCACCTTCCTGTAGGGCCAATGCCTTCTTCTTCTATCATGAAAAATGTGAAGTTTGATTGAGAGTTATTTATTTACATGTCTGCATCCCTTTTCAAGACAGGAATATTTTGAATGTTGTAAGAGTTTATTATCTCAGCACAGTTCCTCATGCATGTGCAACACACTACTAAAACATTGTATGTTAATGTAAATTCATTAAAGACACATTCAAGCACCTTCCATGTGCAAGATACTAAAGGGAGTTTATCAAAGAAGAGTTGACTACCATTCTTATCTTCAAGACACCTCCAATTTTTCTTGAAGAATTTTAATATATGAGATAAGAATAATTTCATTCCTTAGATTTTAATTTCTTGATGAATTTAGTCACTAGATTCACAATTCTGTGGTCAGTGTTGTAAGCGTAAACATTTGTAGCTTATTCTCGTATGGCTTCTTTTTAAAATTCAACACACAAGAAATGTGTGGACAAAAGAATGTGGCGAAGGGGTTAAATTGTGTTATTCTGGAATATTGACTATTTAAGTTAAAGGCACTTGAAAAACGCAGGTACAAAAAGATCACTTTGACCTTCATGTGTAAGATGAAATTCTTGTGTGAAAAATGCCCTGCCCATACTAGAAAGATACAACATTCTCCACAGGAGGAGAAATCAGAAGCAAGAGAATACTGTACAGACCTTGTTAGAATAACGCTTCTTTTAAGCTTTCCTACATAGTTTAGCTGCTTCTTTGCCCAATTCACTATATAAGTAGCTGACTCTAACTACTTCTTTGGGTCTTCATTTCCTTCTGAGGACTCCCATGCACGTATAATTTGTATTATGCTTTTCTCCTATGAATCTATGTTATGTCAATTTACTTCTTAAACCCAGCTGGGAACCTAAGAGAACGGAGGTGGGATTTTTCTGCCTCTACAATGGTATAATAATAATGTGTTACTTTACAGTAGGTTTTAGGATACCAAAACATGTTTAGGTACATAATTTTATTTGATCCATACAACTATGTGGCAAAAGCAGAGCTGGTAATATCATTCCCACTTTACAGATAAGTAAATAGAGGCTCAGAAGGCTGACAAAAGGCACAGTCAGAACTTAGGTCGACATCCAAGCCTAGCTTCACACTGTCACTACACACTTTGCCCCAGGTTCTAGAATGTTAAATTTAAGGCAGAATGGTTATAAATTAGCAAGTTGGATAATTCAGCAGTGAATGTAAATGAGAGTTATAAGATAAATGACATTTAGTGACATTAATTAACTGATTAAATTAAACCTGATATTTTAATCAGAATTTGTGCAGTGCTAGATAAAATGAAATGTAGTTTAACCTAGTTACTTGAAAAAATTCCAGTTACCATAACAACTTCTTGTGATTTCAATTAAAGGTGGTCTTTTCTTTATATTATTTTTAGAACTTTAGTTACCATAACAACCAGATGCCGTGTATTTGATCAGTTAAATCATTCCCAAAGAGCTAAAATATGATGTTCTCTTGGAAACAATCAAAATATGATAAGTGGTGTGTCAGGAATTAATGCCCAAATGGCAACGCAGACGCAATTTTTCAAGGAGCTCACATGTGAAATAAAAGACCAATGAATCTTCCTTTGTATGTGGGCTTATGATGTTTCTCAGTTACAGAAATCAAAAAGAGATTATTTATCAATTGGAGGAAAGTGGAGATGTCAGGTTCTGGGGTAATATGAATTGTCAGAGCTACAAAGAGAAATGATGTAAATGATAAATTCATTTTCACCGGGTTTGGGGGCTTTGCTGGAAACAGTATTACCAGAGCTTTGCCCAAGCTGGGAGTGGGGAGAGGAGTTTGGCTTTATATAATAGAAAACAGCTCTGCCTTTCTGTGTTCATTACCTCCCCCATGCCTCGCCCTGTAAAGGAGAATTTTTAAAGGAGTCTCTTCCTATCTTAAGAAACTGGTTTCCTAATATCAATGAGGGGAGCCACCACTCCTATACTCATAGGCTCTGCAGTTATTGAAATAGAGATTGGGAGCAAGATGACCGCAGGGGAGGTCCAAAGAGAAAAAAAAAAATGAAAGCAAGAGAGTTCAGAAATAGGAGAACGGCAGACCAAGAAGATGAAGGAAAGAACACAGGCAAGGGGTAAAGTCCAGGATGAGACAGCCCAAATAAGGAAGGCAGAACAGAACAAGGGGCAAAGCAGAAACCAGCCTCACCTGCAGCCACGTGTCCCTAGAAAGAAACAAAGAGGCAGAATCAGTTAAACGTGCTGACGGCTATCTACCTTCAATCATGTGAAAATACTTCTGACATATTGGGCCCAAATGCATGGCAAACGAACATCAGTAAAATTCCCTTGCTCTCCGAATCAAAGGCCTCACCTGTTTGAGGTAAATTGGCCCTTCCGGGCAGATGTCTTGCTTTATTTGATGGGCAGCCATCCACGTGGAGGTGGGTTAAGGACAAAAGATGCATCTGGTTGCCCTGAAGGAAGGGCCAGGTTGCCCATTAAGTGACAAATAAAGATGGCCTCTCCCTGTTATCACCCCCTGCCCATGAAACGAGGAGAGAGCCGCTTGTCTTGCCCACAGCCTGTGCAGAAGCAACAGACGGATGGTGGGAGTGTCAACCGTGGATTCCGGGCTTAATTGTAGTCCTTTTGCTTAATGAGGTTTCGTGAGGAGGAGGAGGTGGGGGATTGGTGTGTGCTCCTGTGGCTGAGGGTTATTTAATTAAAAAACAATAAAGCTGCCAGCTGCCGCTGGTTAACAATCTGGAACCCTCCCTTTCTTCCTCCCAGACGTGAACACAACACAGAGATAAAGCCTCTCTAACCGGCTTGTGAGCTGAGGCCCTGTTAGCACCCCCAGATCAAACCACCCCATTTTCTTCCTAAGCTCTCTTTGGTTGCCTAAAACATTGCTAGCTGATCTATGGAGAGTTAAAGACTCCCCTCACAGCTAAATTACAAAAAAGAAAACAAACAAAACTCCTATTCACCCCTTCTCCTTGGTGCTTGTTTTGAGACAAAAAAAATGTACCCTGGAGGCTGGGCGCGGTGACTCACGCCTGTAATCCCAGCACTTTGGGAGGCTGAGGCGGGCGGATCACGAGGTCAGGAGATTGAGACTATCCTGGCTAACACGGTGAAACCCTGTCTACTAAAAATACAAAAAAAATTCGCCGGATGTGGTGGCGGGCGCCTGTAGTCCCAGCTACTTGGGAGGCTGAGGCAGGAGAATGGCGTGAACCCGGGAGGCGGAGCTTGCAGTGAGCTGCGATCTTGCAGTGAACCAAGATCGCACCACTGCACTCCAGCCTGGGCGAGAGAGCAAGGCTCCGTCTCGGGGGGAAAAAAATATATATATATAATATATAATAGATAATATATAATATATATTATCTATAATATAATATACATTATCTATAATATAAAATATACATAATATATACATTATCTATAATATAAAAATATATATAATATATAATATACATTATATATATATACACACACACACACCCTGGAAATGGACACAGGGGAGGTGATGCAGAAAGGGGGTATCTTCCAGCTCCTGTCTCCTGTGTGTATCCTGATATGAACACATGGACGTGGAGGCTCTCCCAGGAAGGATGCATAGTCTCCTACCAACAGGGTTTCTGTCCTCTGTGTCCAGGGCTTCACCACTTCCAACAGTCACCTGGGGAATTTGCTTTAAAAAAATACCGCTTCTCCCAGCACTTTGGGAGGCCGAGGCGGGTGGATCACAAGATCAGGAGTTCAAGACCAGCCTGGCCAAGATGGTGAAACCCTGTCTCTACTAAAAATACAAAAATTAGCTAGGCATGGTGGCAGGCACCTATAATCCCAGCTACTCGGGAGCCTGAGGCAGAGAACTGCTTGAACCCAGGAGGCGGAATTTGCAGTGAGCTGAGATTGTGCCATTGCACTTCAACAAGAGCGGGACTCCGTCTCAAAAAAAAAAAAAAAAAAAAAAAAAAAAAAAAAAAAAAAACACTTCTGAGGCTCTTCCCTGGAGATTCTGAATAAATTAGTGTCTGAATCTGTATTTTTACCAAGGGCCTTCATTGATGTTTCTGATCAGAAATGTCTGAAAAATTATCTTCTCATTACCTGTTTACCCGAGGGACCTGAGTGGAGACTAGAGAGAAGGGAGTGAAATGGAAAGTTCCTTCAATGCAGAGTGTTTAGCCTTGCTTATATTTCTCAGTTACCAACAAAGGCCCAAAGCCTGTCTGTGACTTTTCTGTTTAAAGAGCTCCCCCATCTCCTAACACCTCCAGCTCAGCTAGGGAAAAGCAATGTAACAAAGCTGCAGGGTCTGTTTCTAGGGGGTAAAAACTAGCTACTGATTAGCTGTGGTATCTTAACAGCATTCTTGTTTGAAGCATCCCTGTGGCAAATTATTAACACACTAGAGTGAGGCTTAAACCAGGAGACCCCATCTCCTTACTAATTAATCAAACTTCAAAAGTTCACTCACTAGTAGGTGACAACCATGTCTTTTTGCCTGAGGCTGTGTCAGTTTTAGCACTGAAAATCCCTTTCTCGGAAACCTCTCAGTCCCAGGCAGACCAGGGCATGGATCACCTCTAGTAACCAGCTCACACTATTGGTGCCTCTCTTGGGATTATTCAGCTTTTCTTTCCCCCCATCCTAGATGCATCATGAATTTCACAGGGGAATTGTGAATCTGGGGATACTCAGGCCTCACGCATGCATTCTCTGCATCTCACTTAGCACCTTCCTCAATTTTCTCTTCTTCAGCACCTATCAATTGGCTAAAGAGCCAGCTTATTCTCTTCCAATTGGCTATAGACCCCACTTATTCTCTTCCCAGCTTCCAATTATCTTTTCCCCTGCCTAGTAAAAAAAGCCCTATATTCTCCAAATCGAGTTCTCTGATGACTTTTGATGTCTTTTTAAGTCCACCAAATAGGCTGGCCTAGGATTAAATAATCTTTGTAATTGCATTTTATTTGCATTTCAAATGTACAATTTGCATGACCTTTGCTTATGCCTCAGTCAGATTGGTTCAGATCTCATCCATATTTATTTAGGGGGAGGGGAAGTATAAGAGCAAAATATTGTGGACTCCTGGTCAGAAAAGCTGACTCCAGATCCTGGCCTTGACATTTATTTGATCAGCAACCTTAGATCAATCAGTTTTGCTTTATGAAAAATTGAGATGGTTGAATTATTTTCCTTCCTAAAAATTATATGCTGAAGTCCTAACCCCCAGGACCTCAGATGGTGATCTTATTTGGAAATAAGGTCATTGTAGATACAATTACTTAAGTCAGGATGAAGTCATACTCATCTAACTCACACTCTTCATTTTGGAGTAGGGTAGGTCCCTAACCCAAACTGACTGGTGTCCTTATAGAAAGCGAAATTTGAAGACAGACACGCATGCAGGGAGAACGCCATGTGAAGTGTGGGGTTACACTGCCACAGGTCAAGCAACTCTCAGAAGGCAGGACCAGAAGGTAGGAGGAGAGAAATCTGGAAGGAACAGACCTTTTCCTTGCACCTGCAGAGGGAGCACGACATGCCAATGCCTTGATCTTGGACCTGTACACCTTGGAGTCTCCAGACTGTGAGGTTTCTGTTTAGAAATAAATTTCTGTTGTTTAAGCTACTCAGTTTTTGGTACTTTTAAATGGCAGCCCTAATAAACTAATGCAAATGGTAACACCTACTTCATAGGATTTTTCTGAGAATTAAATATATAAGAATATTTATGTGAAAGTACTTGGTACATAGGAGTCATTAATGAATAGAAGAAAAAAATAATAGAGAGAGACAGCAGTGAGTTACCAGAAAATGACACCCTTGGAGTTACAGTATCAAGGTTCAAACTCCCTTTCCTTCTCTGTTATACCTTATATGGCAACCGCAAACCACTTCAACCTTTCATCTCTTTGATCCTCATTTCCTCATCTGTAAAATGGATATAATAGTACAAACTTCCTAGGGTAGTTGGGATGATTAAGTAAGAGAACAAGTGAAACTACATCAACCAGCTTTGTAATGAGAGGCTACGTGGCTTTTGTCCTTGCAATGTAGAAGGCACAAAAATGTAAACCTCTCTTCTCTCAGCAATTGCCTCTACCTTTGCCCCCTTAGCCCTTGACTGAGGCCAAGAGCTAAGAGCTGACAGATGGATGGAGCTTGAGATCCTGCCAACCCTTTGTGTGTTGGAGATGATGGCACCACAAGGACTTCCCCTTTCCTTTCTTCCTCCCTGCCCACCCCCAATTCAAGAGCAAATTTCATGCTTCTTTCCTGAGGATCAAAAGAGCTATGACTCTGATAGTTAATGGTTGAAATCCCCTTTCCTTTCTTTTTCAGAAGAAACAATTTGATAGCTATAATTATTGCTGCAGACCCAATTTTTTTTTCACAGAAATTAAATATGTCTGTGGTAGTACTTCAATAGCTCAATGTGTTTGCTATGCTATCAAAACCATGTTTTTTTCCTACTCTGTTGAAGAAATGAACAATTGAGTGCCAGATTGCAGAACTGAGGTTTTGTTTAATATTTACTGCTAGCAGCCACATTCGCTTCTGCAAAGGTATACTTATATCCAACAAAACCCATGACGGCAATTCACACACAACCTTCCTCCAGGAGTAAGCATATACATACTGAAATATTTGTTCCAGTCTTAAACTATGGTGCCTTTTTACCAAGTGACTCCATTTATGGAAATTTATCGTAGAGAAATACATATTCAAGTGCACAGCAATGCACAGCTTTGTGTAACCAGCATATTCAGTGGAGATTATTTATAATTTTTAAAGCAAAATCCTAAATTCTAATAATAGGGAATGGATTTCATGAAGTATGGTTCCTCCTATTAGTTACATAGGATTGGCAATCATTGAGCTGAGACTTTCCTGCTACATTATGAAGGTATCAGTTAGTTTCAGCATCAGAACCGTAAGCAATTTGCCATCAATCAGTGTCTCTTTCCATTTTTTCTATTTCCTACTGCTTCCTGGGCTGTCACAGAATCCATGCCATGGAATTCTCTGGAAGTGCCAACAATCTAATAGAAAATGGAAGCTTTGAAGGGACACACAACCCTTCTTGGCTTAGATTTTTCTCTAACAACTTCCATCTCATCAGTCAAGTGACGTCTGCCTCAAATGTTGCCATTAAATCACCAGGAAGAATTTTGCTGACAATTTAATTGGAAATAGCAATGCTGGCATTCCAATTCCTTTTTCAACATGATAAAAGTCCTCCTAGAAAAGCATCCATGTTGTACCTGTAAATCATGTCTCAAGAGGCTTAAGATTCCATCTGCTGGTGCAAAGTAAATTTTCTAGCTACAAATAGATCTTGTGTATATATCAGCATGGTTGGATGTAAAGGGCTGGTTGAGCCTCTCTGTCTTGGCAAAAGCAGGCAAGAAACAACAGGTATCAACCTGGATACAAGTCACGATGTGGGTTGGGAGAGTAGGTCAACAAACCCAAGGGATTATCTACATTATTTATGGACTTGCAAACAAATTTGGGATAAAAGGTATTTTGCAATATGTACACACACACACTCGATAGATAGATAGATGATAGATAGATAGATAGATAGATAGACAGATAGATAGATAAGATAAGATAGATAGATAGACAGATAGATAGATTTTAAGCAAGGGCCTTCTATTAGTTACGTGTACAGATGCCGTGTGTCCTGGGCTTGTGCTATATCCTCAAATGTAGACATATGCTACTAGATCTCACTACTAAATAAACCTAAGCAGTAGTTTCTCCCTGCTCTATGAGCTTGAAATGGAGACAAAGTTTGAATAAGGCTTGTTTCCAGTTGGCAGTCACTCCAGCTTAGGGTTTTTCAACCTTGGCACTGCTGACATTTTGGACCAGATAATTCTTTGTTGTGACAGGCTGTCCCGTACACTGTAGGATGTTTAGCAGTATCCCTGGCTTCTGCCTACCAGATGCCAGTAGCTGCCTCCTAGTCGTAGCAACCAAAAACATGTCTCAAGACATTGCCAAATGTTCTCTGGGAGGTAAAATCACCCCTGGTTGGGAATCATTGCCCTGGATTATTCTTATTGTGGTTGTGTTGTGCATTTAGCAACTTAGTTAAACTGGAGCTAATTCTCTCCAGAATTTCCTCCCTTGTATGGTTCCAGATTGGCATTGACCATGAGAGGCATTTTGCATGAGATTTGGGAGTTAGAGTGAAGCCTCAGCTGTTTGAGTATGCTCTGAAGTTTGGTGCAGAGCCCCAGGCACTGTGGCAGCCCATGCACACTGTCACTGGTTTACTGGCTCACATTGTTGGCATAGGTGGCACTCAGACCAACAGCTTCTCCAGATCTACTCCTTTAGTTTCTGAGTCCTGTGTCAAAGGGTACCAGCTTTCTTTCCCAACTGCTAGTCTAGTTGACTGTAGTGACTTCAGGTTCAACACTAGATGTAGAGGCAGCAGCCTGCACAAGGGCTTCACCAGTGCCTTCCATTGAAAAAAATCAAATCACTATAATAAATCCTTTATTCTATGTCACTCACAGCAGTTTTTCCTCTCTGATTGAACCTTGACAGATAGACTAGGTGGAGATTTCAGATTGTAGTGACAATTTGGAGGAGACCTGGAAAACTTCCCTACATTTATTCTATGCCAGAAAATTAGTTTATGCCAAACATCTTGCCAGGGATTGGTTCAGAGCTGAATTAAGTCAATTTAAGCCAATGAGATGCAAGAAGAAGCTTGTTTGGGGTTTCTGGAAATAAAAAGTCAGTCTGTCCCTATGCAACTAGAAATAAACACAAAAGTATGCTGTACCAGTTGCTGCTGGCAGCCACCATGTGACCATGTGGGGAACCAGCTTTAGGATAAAGCTGATACCACTGACAGCAAAGCAAAAGCCAAAAAGAACCTAGGTCTGAAAATATCTCTGAGCTGTGGAATCAATAAACCCTGAAGCCTTCTCTACTTCTGAACTTCCTTTTGCATGAGATAATAAATTGCCCTATGGTTTAACCAAATCTGGCTGGAATTGTTGTATTCTTAAATTAGCTTTATAGTCTAGTTTAAACCTTGGATACAAATTATTCTCATTTATTAAAAATGATTTGACCTGATCACCCTGAGATGAAGCCTCCTTTTTTTTTTTTTTTTTTTTAAATATCTTATACTGCTCCTTGTCACCTCAGAACTAGCAGTCTGGATGGTCTTGCTTTGCTGCTTCTACCAATTTTGTTGGAGTCCTCAGTATGTAGGAAGAGGAGTCGAGCCTCGCTGCCGACTCTGTTAGCCCTAGATTCTTCCTAACACTTCTGAGCTAAAAGCAAAGGATGAAGAAAACTGAACAAATAAATTCTCCAGGAAGTTCAGGCATGTGTGGACTTGTTTCCATCGGAACCAAGAATCACCCGAACAGCTTGGGTCTTCTCCAGCTGTGATCAACAACAGTCCTGGGCCATCCACAACCAACAGGAAACCAACATGCAATAATAGAGGCAGCAAAGTAAAACTCTCCCTGTAGTATCAAGGCATCCTCATACCTGGGGCAATCTTTGTCACCTTGTCGACTGTAAGCTCTTGGATACAGAGTAGACACCCCACTCTTTGGCTACTTGGTCCATGGACATACTGGGATGAAGTGAAAGAGTCACAAAGGGGCTGCTGCTAAAAAAAGCTGCCTTTGTCTCCAAGTAAATAGTGTGGTGAGTCCTGGCTGGATTTCATCTCCCATTTACTCCCTCTGCCTGGCTTCTGTGCACCAGGGCACAACTGGTACAGCCCTCAGTGATGCCCTGATCAAGAGTTGTGGGATCAGACAAACTAAGACTCTAAGCCTTGTGCTTTTACCAGAAAGTGAGCATGCCATGCATCTTCCCAAAGCCCCATTGTCTCATCAATAAAATGAGAATAAGAAAACCTCTCATCATGTGCAGCACATGGTAGAAACACAATAAATATCATTTTCTTTGTCTTCTCCTCCCTCACCTCCTCACTGCCACAGCTGACCTCCCTGACCCACACCACCTCCTCCCGCAGGTATTCATCAGATTCTTCAGCTTAGCTGGGTGCTGGTCCTCCCTGCAGCTGCCCACACTCTGACAGCTGGAGAAGCTCATATTAGGAAAAGCCTACTGTCCAGGTTCAAAGAAAGCCCACACTTCCTAGCTCTGTAAGTAAAGGGAGGCACACAGCGCCGAGGGCCAGAGTGTCACACTTCTCGGGGAAGAAATGGAGTTGTCAGGAAAACTTGCTGCCATGTACCAGTGGTGCCTTCACCATGTATTCATGTCATGCTTGACTCTGGGCACCTAAGCCTGATGTTTCAACCCTGGTCACACCAATGATTGTCAAGTTCGCTCATAGACTAATGGCTTGAAAGAAGTATAATATGCACATGGCTGTGATCCAGCAACCCTGAGCTTAATCCTGCTCTAGTGTTGATTAACTGTGTGACTTCAGATAAGCCATTCCAGCCCAGTTTCCTCCAGAACCTAATTGGGGGATTATCTCACACCATCTTAGATCTTGTATCATTTGGGGGCAGAGGTGGAATGAGCACATTATGAAAAGTGCCCTCCTCTGGCCTGTTTTAAGGATTCAGTGTGTTTTAGACCAGATAATCCCATGAAAGTCTTGGTTTTCCCAAGAGTCAAACAGAGTGTTTGTACTAACCCACATCACTGAGGTGTAGCCCATATTTGGTTAATTGAATATCATTATGTGCTTTGAAACTGTCGCTGCATTTAAAAATGCCTGTTTCTTATTAGGAAAAAAATATATACAATAACTCAAAAATGTGCTGTAAGAAAGAAGCTGCCTGAAGAATATTTCTGCAGAGAAGCCAATTGTTTGGGAATTGGGATGCATTCTGCCACTTGTGAAAGAAGCAAAAAGAGAAAAAAAGAGGAGAGAGATGAGAAGCACAAATATATTGACAGATGAGAAGAATAAATGTTTTTGTTGCATGCGCCGTACAGAGGTGTTCCACACACCAAATTATGACATAACTGTTGGAGTAATGGCTGCAGCTGTTGCCTTTGTAAAGTGATCCACAATACCCCACTCTAATAACCACAGCAACGTGTCCAAGTCACTTCACACAATGAAGACAGCCTAATCCCATGCCACGTGAGCTCTGTGCCAGCCATGGCCATATCACAGCAGCAGGATCAAGCCGGGAATAATCACATCCTTAGGAAAAAAATCCCCTGTGTAACACACTGAAATCCCTCTTAAACAAAGCAAGCATGTGAATCTGCTAGTGAACAGAAAAATTCCTTGATGAATTGCCAAGTAAGAGTAAAGGGTAAACATTCCATATGTTGCCCCCATTTCCATGGGATAATAATTTCTAGAGGGAAAAATTGGCTCTGATGAACTAGGAAGATGCTGCTGGGCCTTATTCAGTCATTCATTTGCTCAACAAATATTTCTTGAGCATTTACTGTGTCTTGAGCATTTTCTGATGTACACCGGAAATTCAGTGATGATCTCAGCAAGGGAGATCCACATTGAATAAATAACAAATAATTCACTGCAGTTGTGATACTGCTCTGAGAAAGAACCTGGTACTGAGTGTGAATTACAGACTGTATTTTCTCTCTAGTGCAGGTTGAAATGTACAAGTTTGCAATCACAATAAGCCTACTTAGCATAACAAAGGACTTGGGAGTTGGTACCCAGGGAATAAGAAGTTCCATTGAAGATTAAAAAAATCGTCTTTTAATGTTTTATTTGATAACATGTTCCTGTCATTGAATATTTGAAACTTGGCAGTGAATGTGTCAGAACCAGCTTCTCAATTCATGAAGTGATAAGCACTGAAGCTAATTGTAGATATGGAAAAATTCCCTTTAATAAAGACAGGAAAACACATTCCTATATCTGAGTAGGTTCATGTAGCAGCCAAGATCATAGGCTCTGGAATCAGCCTGCCTGAGTTCAAGTCTGTCTCCACCACTCGCTTGCTATAGAAGCCAACTTGCTTAAACTCTCCAAGCCACAGATGCCTCATCTGTAAGATGGGAATAACTCTATTACCTCCCTTACAGGGCCATTGTGAGAATTAGGTAATTAATACACATAAAATATTTTAAATAGCATCTGAGGCATAGTAAATGCTATGTTATCATTGCAAATACTACTGTTACTTGAACCAAAATCTAGGATCCAACACTGTAGCTTAATAATTATGTCATCTCTAAATATTTTCTTTATTTTTTGGGAATTGCTCAGATTTAAGTTGTTCCTTGATCTCAACCCTGGATTTCTGTTTCTTCCAGATGTGAAAACCTCTTGACCCTTAAATCATTCTTAATTGTTTTCATTTAATCAGTCAAAATATGAATGCACATATATAGTCCATCCTTGAGTGATCATTTTCCTATTTCTCAGGTTTTGTCAAGAATGGTTTTGCTAAAAACATCATCTTCTGCATGGGCCAGAAATCACACAGTGGAGATGCCACCAGATAACTCCATAACTGCTATGTCACTGTTTATGAGTTAAAATTAAGCAGCAGACTGCACTACCTAACTCCTGTAAACCTCATCCCATTTCCTGGCCACATGGCCACCTACAAAGAATATAGACAATTTGGAGGAACGATGGAAAGGTCAAACATAAATATATACATCCTTTGTTCTTCAAGAGTGCAGCCAAATATATGAAGCCCCCCAAAATAAAAGAAAAAGTCTTAGGAAGTCAGATAAATAATTAGTTTTTTAGCCTTCAGCGTTCATTGTTTATGAAGGGTCAAGGACATTTTTGACATCTTGGAAGGCTGTTGGGACAGCAGATTGAATTTTTGGCATAGATGATAGAGGAAATTCTGCCGAGATTTGATCATTTGTGTATTCCAAGTTCCTCCACACAAGCCGACTGTGAATGAAAGCAACACTAAAGATGTGCGAGCACTATGGTTATTTGTGTATGCAGTAAATACAATTTACTCCTGAAGAAACAGTTTGCTGTTTATTCACTGGGGGGAAAAAACAATTTGCTGACACTGACAGAACAGGAATATTGTGGATTAGGTTGCAGGAAAGTTCTCTTTAACATGCTTTTGAAAGGACAAATAAAAGCAATTTTACTTTTTCTTCCTTTTGTAAATCTTCACTCCATTCCCTCATCTGTTCTTTCCTTCCTCTTTTCCTATTTTATTTCAGCTTATTCTTCTGGACTTTTTCCCAAACAGAGTTTTCTGAGAGCATATCAGCTAATTAATTATTTCTTCAACACTATTTCTATGCCTGACTCCTGACCTCCCAGGAGCCCTACAAAATACCTTGCTGTATCCTTCATTTACCCATGAAAGATTCTGGGAAGAGGCAATTAATTGAAAAATGGGGAAAACTATGTTGTGTTGAGAGAGACAGAGCACATGTCAGTATCATTCAGACCCAAGTTCTTGAGCCTGGTGCCGTTTCCCTTCCGTGTACAGAGGCCCCACGGAAACCTGCTACATCTTCTGACTCCGAAGGAAGCCTCATCTGGGTCAAGGCGGCAAGTGAAGCCTGTTTTGCTCCTACCCTACACGCTGCATGCTCAAATCTCCCCTGCTCTCATCACCCTTACTCTTGAGTTCCCAAAACAAAGGCATGGTATTGCCTGACAGGTACCACTTATCTTTGGCCAAGCAGGCTAGTGATGCCTGCGGATAATTCTTGCTCATTGCTGACACTGTAAATTAGTTCCAAATGGCCTTCTGAAGGCGCTACCTGCTGCCTTTGGTGATCAGAGGCCTGTCTTCCAAAACATACTACCTTCCCTCTTGTCTTCTACCCATCAGAAACACATTTTCTTTTGATTTCTGGGGGGTCTCTCTGATGCAGTGTGTTGGGCATTTTGCTATCCTGGTTTTCCATTTGATAAAATAATTGAAGTGATATAGATGCTACTTGGCATGCAGGAGGGTGGATAATTTCCTTTACAGGGGTTAAAAATACAGCCTCAACCCCTCCAACTCATTACAAGTTACGGAAAATGAAGTCTTTTTCAGTGAAATGAAGTTCTGCCAACACTGGGGAATAATTGTCAGCAGCCACCAGCAATGGAAAATAAGGAAGCTATGACCAACTTGAGGTGTGCAAAGCCACATGCTATTAACAATAACAGTCCCCCTTTTTGTGGTAGGCCTGATACCATGACCAAAACTCATCACATGGATAAGAAACTGGGACCATATTTGTGGTGGACAAAATTCCATCATAACTGCGTCACTTGCATATTCAGTGTATACTGACTCTATACATTTGCCTAATCAGCCCAAATTAATTTGTACACACATGACATTCAGTGTTGCAACAAAGTTAACATGCTAGTTTAAGCCATAAGGAATCTACTCTTCCAAAATTTTGCTTTTCTTTTCCACCCAGAGCAGGATATTTTTCATTACAGAGTTGTGAAATGGGAACCTTTCCTTTCTTGTGAATAATAAATAGAATCATGAAAACTAAAAAGAATCTGATGGAATCCTACAAGTGAAGCTAAGCTGACATTTAGTTAGCAGAAGTAAAATTATTTCTTCAAAAAGTCAATATGCTTTGTGAAACTCTCCATATTTTTAATTCACTTGCAATAGATAATTAGCTCATATATTTAACTAAGCCTGATAAATTTTATTCAGCATTTTTTAAAGGAAATCACATGCTATTTTATTCTTGCACTAGTTCAGTCACTAATACAGTACACAGAGACAGCCTCCACTCCCCTAACCCCCGCCTCTCCTTAAAAGGCTATTTAGGGCTCCGTTTTCAGCCAAATGATCTGAATAGTATTTTCTTAATGCCATGCATCATTTTTCCAGTGAATCTTTAACTTATCCCAGGGAGGGGGCAGAAGATGAGAGGAGGAAGGGGCAGAAAGACAAGGGGCTAAGGGAGCATTTGGAATGAGAAATTTCCATTTGGCTTCATTCTGATTGACTGTGGGTGACTCTTGGTGAGTGCCCATGGCCTCTTTTCTTCCTTGTCAAATGGGAGTACCATGTGTGATGGAAACGCCTTGCCAGGCAGGAAGGCTTTCAGGAATGGAGGGGGCATAGGAGACATAGCGTTTCCCCCTTAAGAACTAAAAATAGATCACCTTTTAGGGGTTGGGGGGTTGGGGTAAATTTTCTATATTTTGTTTGATTTGTATCAGAGCATTCTCTCAGAGTGCTTGTAAGTTGCAGAGAAACTAATTATGCACAGTTACACATATCATGCAACATTTTATTCATATCTAAAGTGTTCTTCCTTCCTATTTGTTCCCCTTTCCTTTCTCTCTAAGGAGTCTCAGGTCCTTCTCTCTTCTTACCACCTTTCTTTATTTTCATACTTCTCTGTTCCCCATCACAGAACTTGCCTTCTTTCCTTTTCTGTTTCTGGTCAATCCTTCAGGAGCCACCTCCCCCTCCTCCCCACAGCCCCATCTCAGATGAGAACGATCTTGCCCGCACATTTTCAGCAGGCAGGGCACACCATGAATGTGTCTATATTAAGGGAGGGAGGCCCAGATTGTTTACTTTCTCAGAAGGCTAAACATCTCTGCTGGGAGTCCTTGACTATGTGCTTAAGGACACAGACAGAAAGGACAAAGGGCAGCAGAAAGTGCTCCTGCCGCTGTGATTTGCATCTGAGTTCAATTCTACTTTGCTTTAAAGAGTCTCATTTGAATACACAGTACATTAGCTCCACTCCTGCTTCCTATCCAATATGAGAAATACATTCATAGCTCAGTAACCTCTCCCCCGTCTAGTCCAGACAGTTGGAGAGAGGGTGGGGAGGGGGATCCAGCAACTGCAGAGAAATTGTATTTCAAATGAATGTCTTTTCATCAATTGCTTATGTATCCCTCAGCTGCACTGCACGATGAGATTTGCATATTTTTTCTTCCTAATGGAAATAAATATAGGATGAAGATTTTGTTTTGTCCATTTAAAAAGACTGCTTTGCCCTGTGTGATTGGGGCCTTCTAAATATGTGAGGGGAAGAAATGACTTGTTAGACTAAGGGAAATCAGAAGAATTTTAGATGACATGTCTACCATTATCATCTGTGTGAAGAACCCTGACTGGAAATTGTCTCCAGAATAGTTTCTGGCAAAAATTAATAAGTAGATTTATAATGTAAGGCTATGTGAATATAGTCATGTGAAGGACCAGTGATCTAAACCAAATCAGTCTGCAGAGAGTCCTAAATTATGCACGAGGCTGAAATGACATTAATGCACATTGTCTATTCCCTTTCTTTTCCATTTTCATGGGAATTAATATATGCCTCAGGATCTTTGTGTATATCTTCTTAACCCCTTGTCTTCTTTTAGGCTGAGAAAGCAGGAAGGTAACTAAAGATTAGGTGTATTTATGAGTATAAGGGTGATATTGTCAAATGTTTGAACATCATAATTGTCCTTTTTAAAAAAAAAATCAAGTTAGGACCTATATATTTGAAGTGTAGTATTAATAAGGGAATAGTGCTTTTTAAAAAAAAATGCCAGAGTTTATATATATAGCCCAGAATTTTACATATCAATGCCTTAAAAGTAGACAACTTAGAAAGCCAAGTTTTTGTCATTTTAGCTTTTAGTTGTCAACCATGGTTTTGTTTTGTTTTGTTGTAGCACCATAGTCAGAATTGCTACTAAAACTTATAGTAGTTTTGATTGAATATCATCAATGGAGGAAATTTTTTGTCATGTGAGGGTAGATTTGATTTTGGCAAATAGTCAAATATATCTGGACCCAAGATAACTAGTGAATGAGCAGCTACGTGTTAGTTTAAGTAACGTCTTAGGTCTACTGAGCTCAGTTAATTTCCTGGGGAAAATTGCAAGATATGTGGAAATTCACACTCACTGTGCCTGATAATCCCTCATGCCTTTAATCAAAGAATTGTAGCATTAGAAGAAACCTTAGGGGTTACAGAATTCAACCCCTTAGTTGAGGGAAATAAAAAGGCTATCATAAGGGTAAAATTTTACTTAAAGCAATGTTTTTTTCTTGACTGTAGAAGTGCAAGTAATTAACATTTTGTTTAACCAGTTATTAAATAGTGGTAGCATTCGGATGCTGTTCACTTGTTGGGGAATGCATGTATGTGTGTGGTCAATGTGATTGTGTTTGTATTTATAGGACATTTCAGGGCATCTGCCCAGCTCTCAACTTACAATGCTTTACTTTGGGACTGTCCTCTTCCACCCCACATCTGGTCCTTGAAGTCACAGGTGTGGGGCCCTGTCAGCCATCTTGGGAGTGTAACATCTATTCTTAGAGATGGCTGATTGGACCAGCAGTAAAACCTGACCCAGGGCAGGCCAATCAAATCCTCTTTTGAGAATCTGGAATTCGCACTTAGGCAGGTTTTCCGTATGACTGCATCTGTAACAGAGAGTTGGAAATTAAAGTTTTCTACATAATTCCATAAGAAATGGGGAGCAAAGAAAGCTTGTTTACGGATAAGAAAAAAGTACAGAAGATATGAAGAAAAAGACTTTTAAAATTAGGTAAAGGGAGAGAGTTCTGGCCGTGCATCTGAAGGTTCCAGTTCCCACTTAGAGTTCTTCTTGAAGTCTGATTACATCACTGCACTTAGGTTCCTTGAGCTACCATTGCATTCTTAAATAATATATTTTAAAACGTTTATTTTTCTTTATTAATTTAAATTAAGTTGACTTTGCTACTTTCAGCCAACCAGATTATACCTAAGGGATTATGCATATATATTAACCCTCAAGAGGAAACTGAACAAGTTAACCTCTCTCAGGAACCAAAGTCCTTTTCATGAAGACCTGAAGGGTTCCCTGAGAGGAAATTGAAATGGGACAAAAGGTCAGGCCCTGGGCCATAAGGTTTGAGGCACGTGCCAAGGACAGCTTTTGAGAGAAGGATTCCCTCTGAGGTATGGGAGACTTGAAGCATTGATTGATGATTGTGGGAAAGGAACAATTTTGGGTGCGATCTGCATGGTCCTATGAACAGGTTCTTATCTGACACAGTCCTAGGGAAACTGGGAAAAGCAAATGTAACATTGTCATTCTCCTGTATTCAACTGATTTAGCAGCGGCCCCTGCATTGCCCAGAGTAGAAGATAAAAATCCAAACTCTAAACAGACACATAGGCCAGGCACGGTGACTCATGCCTGTAATCTGAGCATTTTGAGAGGTTAAGGCAGGAGGATTGTTTGAGGCCAGGAGTTCGAGACCAGCCTAAGCGACACAGTGAGACCATGTCTCTCTTTTTTTTTTAAATAAATAAATCAACAAATAAATAAATAAACAGACACATAAGGATCATCATCCTATCTACAGCTTCACCCTCATCTTCCTACTCACTTTATGATCCAAAAACACAAACTACTAATGTTCTCTCCTTCACTGCAGACCTCCATGCCTTTTGCACATGTCGTTCCCTCTGCTTGCAATGCCCTTACCACTCTACCGGTCCCCCCTCCATCTTAGTTTCCTATTCCCTTAGCCTGGGAAATTCCTGTTCAGCTTTCTAAACCCTCTCCAAAAACATTCTACTATGGGAGGCCTTCCCTGGCCAGGATAGAATTAATCCCTCATTTCTCTACACTGCTTTAGTACCTCATCAATACTTCCATCATTGCCCTGTATTGCTCTCTATTATAATGATTTCTGTGTTTTCTTCCCAGCTAAACTGCAAACAATGTGAAGGCAGGAACCATGTCTCATTCACTTTCGAACGTCCAACAACGAATAGTAATGTGTGCTCCATTATTAATCTGTAGCACATGCTCTGGTAGGTAACACCAGGTATGTGTTTAATAAATGTGGAAATAAATGAACTGAAATGGAATAAAATAATCTTTTGAGGAAGCTCTAAAGTAGCAGTCCCCAGCCTTTTTGGCATCAGGGACCGGTTTTGTGGAAGAAAATTTTTTCATGGGCGGCAGGTGGGAATGGTTTTAGGATGATTCGAGCCCATTACATTTATTGTGCACTTTATTTCTATTATTATTATATTGTAATATATAATGAAATAATTATAAAACTCATCGTAATGTAGAATCAGTGGGAGCCCTGAGCTTGTTTTCTTGCAGCTAGATGTTCCCATGTAGGGGTGATGGGAGACAGTGACAGATCATCAGGCATTAGATTCTCATAAGGAGCCCACAGTCTAGATCCCTTGCAGGTGCAGTTCACAATAGGGTTTGCACTCCTATGAGAATCTAATGCTGCTGCTGATCTGAGAGGAGATGGAGCTCAGATGGTAATGCAAGAGTGGGGAGTGGCTGTAAATACAGAGGAAGTTTTGCTTGCTCACCCACTGCTCACCTCTTCCTGTGCAGTCTAGTTCTTAACAGGACATGGGACACTTCCTGGGGGTGGGGACCCCTGCTCTAAAGTATTTGTTCTAGAGTCATCCCCTACCTTAGTGAAAGTAACTCTTGAAACTTCTTGCATTATTAACTATGTTGCCTGTTGCTCCTCTAGGAGGTGAAGTAGATGTCACATACAGGAGAGTTATTCAGGGCTATATTGCTCGACAGGGATGTTTCTGTATAAGGATTTCTTACCAGTCTGGGGACTCATAATAGTGAATGAAATGCCAGTTATTTTCCCTGGTTTATCTCGCCCTCCTTAATACGACTGGAAGAGGTTACGCATTGGCCCAAAAGCCCCAAAACTCTATGAAGCAGGAACAATGTCTGTTTTTTGTTCATCGTTATATACACAGCATCCGAATACCAACTAGGTAGCCAATAAATATATGTTAAGAGAGAAAGTGGGGGAAGGGGTGAGATGGAGAGAGAGCTAAAGAGGAGAAGCAAGGAGGGACTTTAGAAGGAAATTTAAAAATTACTTGAGAAAAACTAAATTCACTCTCTAAAGTGAACCACACACGGCAAAATCACAGTTAAGTGTAAACACACAGAGCACAACATAAATATTGTAAAGTGCTATTCTACTGTTGGCTATGTATCATCACTTACCAAGGCTTTGGTGAAGGTCTTGGGTTAAGTGGTATTATTAGGCCATAATCAAGATCACTGTGCCATTCTGCATCTCCAACCCAGATCCCTTTCTTGAAGATGCTGCACTGGCACTGGTGCTTTGGTGTGAATTTCAAAAATCTTTCAGGGGCCGGGCACAGTGGCTTACGCCTGTAATCCCAGCACTTTGGGAGGCTGAGGCGGGTGGATCACGAGGTCAGGAGATCAAGACCATCCTAGCTAACACGGTGAAACCCCGTCTCTACTAAAAATACAAAAAATTAGCCCGGCATGGTGGCGGGCGCCTGTAGTCCCAGCTACTTGGGAGGCTGAGGCAGGAGAATGGCATGAACCTGGGAGGCGGAGCTTGCAGTGAGGCGAGATTGTGCCACTGCACTCCAGCCTGGGCAACAGATCGAAACTCCATCTCAAAAAAAAAAAATTTTTTTTTCAGTTACTCTGTCCGAGTAAATGAACACTCAGCCCCTAAGCTTCAGTCTTTCTTTCTCAAGGGTAAAGAGTTCAGTAATGTTACTTCTCTACACATGCAATGTCTGGTTTCTTCTTAGCTGTTCTTACCCAAAACCATGTTAACGTTGGAGCAGTGGGAGTCCCGCAGAGCAATATATTTATAAAAGAGCTCTCTTCTCTCAAAATATCTTCTGCCTTTGTATCAAAGGAGTGGCATAGATATTCTTGGCTTTTGGAGCACACATACTCACAAAGAGTGTCTTTGAGGCTGAATGCATCCCCTTCACTGAAATTCTCTTTCTTCTATAATTGTTCCCTACCTCACTTTTAAATCTTACCTTGGCTTTGGAGCAATGGTTTAAAAGTGGTGGCAACTGTTCAATGAAATGTTGCCATATGACTTTTCCAATTAAGAGTTGTGTGGCAACTACAGATGCATTAAATCAGGAAATGGAATAATGGAAAACCTGAGCTAAAAAGATTATATGAAAGATAATCTAATATAAAACTTTTATTTTACAATCGACTTAACTTAGTCCTTAAGAAACTGGGGACCCTGCCTAAAATTACAAATGAAACCAGTGGCAGAACAAAGAGAAGAATTTTAGTGAGCTATACTCCAGGCCAGGTGTTTTTTTCTATATAATATGTATAGTAAAGGCAGGTAAGGCCCGATAGTACATGGCATGACAGCGAATGAGGCTAAGGTCAAGTTTTTCTGATATTTTAGACTGGAGAGACCTGAAGGCAAAAGTTGACAGGGCTGTGGAGCGGTGAAGTGAAAGGTCTTTGAATTTCTGTTTGAATTCCCCATTCAAGATTAGTTGTGTGACCTTGAGAACAATGGACTTTTCCAATCCTCAGTGTTCTTATCTGTTAAAGGAGCATAATAAGGGTGCCTATGTCATACAGTTATGAAAACTAAATAGTAATGCATACAAGCAAATAGCACAATGTCTGCACATAGCAAGTACTCAAGATAGTAGAGTCCTGTCTTAACACATTTAACCTGGGCTAATTCAGCCTGACATACATCCTCAACAGAACAAGAAAAAAGAGAAATAAATATCTATTTATTTGTGTGTGTGACTTGGAGTAAGCATGAGAAGGGATCTATGTGTTTGTGGGTCCCTCAGTCAGTGTCAGCCTCTGCATGCCTCTCATACCATGAGCATCTCTATGCCCCCTAGAAGGTCTTTATAAAGTATATGTTTGTTATACATCAAGTCCTTTAAATGGAAGCCAGAGACTTCATCTGGTGCACACATGAAGAAACACCAATCTGCTTTAATATTGGAAGAACAACTAAAGTTAGGCTTATGAGGAATTGTGGTTTGTTTGGTCTCCAGCATGACTCTCTAAGATATCAAGGGGAAAAACTAATAAAATGTCATTTTTGCCTTAGGCTTTGACTTAATATCTGAATTCCTTCATAAGATACATTGGCACTTTAAATGCCATCATTGTCAACATCATCATCATCATCCCCATCAAACGTCATCTCTACTAATAGTCTGTCAAAACTTTCTATTGTCACTTGGAAAACCCTTCTTTTGGCATTGTGCTCAGATTTCCCCTTAAAAGATTACACTTAAAGCATCAACCTTTTTCACACATTGTATAATCAGAAGCATTTCGAGAACATCTTGGGAAGAGATGCAGCAGATCTTCCAGGCCATCTCAGCAGACATTTAGTGACCAATTCCAAGGCCCTTTGCCCCTCTTTCAGGGTCAGGACTAGGGGAGGCCAGTGAGGCACTTGCCTCAGGCACAAAATTTAAGGCAGCATAAAGAACTCAGTAATCACATAAATGGTATCTTAACACAATATTTTGAAAAATAAAAATTATGCAAAAAATACATGGTGAATAAAATATCAAAATGTTAAAGACAAGACCAATGCTACTGCCTTTTTCTCTCGTATCTGACCCCAAATGGCTTGACCCAGCATTGACTTTGTGTTCCTGGGTCCTGAGCACTCCTCCGAGTGTATCCCTAAAATGTTTCAACCCTTCAGAGACCCCAATGTGATTGCAGAATCACAAGATCAGCTCAAGTTAGTTATGGATTTCACAAAGTGTATTCTATAAGTCAGGCACTATTCTAAGTGCTAGAGATAGCACAGTGAATAACTAGATAAAAACCCCGTCTCCATGGGACTTGCTCTAAGTGGGAGGAGGACATAGAAAATAAATAAATAAATAAATGAAATACACAGTAATTCAGATACATTAGACAAAGATGATATGGAATTCTATGGGTGGAGCTAGGAACTGAAATTTTAAATAGGGTGGTCAGAGAAGGCCTCACTGAGAAAGTGACATTGAGCAAAAACCTAAAAGAGTGAGGAAGCAAGTGTTGGGTTATCCAGAGGGAAATTACCCCATGCAGAGGGACCAGCAAGGGCAAAGGGCCCGATGTTGGGTGATATGGTTTGGCTGTGTCCCCACCCAAATCTTACCTTGAATTGTAGCTCTCCTAATCCCCATGTGTCATGGGAGGGACCCAGTGGGAGGAAACAGAATCATGGGAGTGGGTTTTTCCTGTGCTGTTCTTGTGATAGTAAGTCTTATGAGATCTGATGGTTTTACAAAGGGCAGTTCCCCTGCACATGCTCTCTTGCCTGCCGCCATGTAAGACATGCCTTTGCTCCTCCTTTGCCTTCTGCCATGATTGTGAGGCCTCCCCGGCCATGTGGAATTGTGAGTCCATTAAACCTCTTTTTCTTTATACATTACCCAGTCTCAGGTATGTCTTTAGTATGAGAATAGACTAATACAAAGGGGTTTCCAGGATGGGGCCATGAAAAACAGCAGCTTCACTGTCAGAAAGGAGGGCTTTATGTAGGTGGGAGGTAAAATTCCATGCCTGTCAGAAATTGGCAATAATGAAGTAGATTTCTGGAAGAAGGAGCAGCCATATGGAGGTGATAATACTGGCAGGAAAGTGGGAAGGAATACAAAACAACACTGAGTCTGGGGAAAACAGGAACCTCTTCTCACTTTTTATGCTCTTTCTGATTGCTATAGTTTGGATATTTGTTCCCTGAAACCTCATGTTGAAGTTTGATCCCGAATGTTGGAGGTGATGCCCCATGGAAGGTGTTTGGGTCATGGAGGTGAATCCCTCAGAAATAGATTATGCCCTCCCTGGGTGGTGAGTACGTTCTCGCTCTGCCAGTTCCCGAAAGAGCCTGTTGTTAAAAAGAGCCCCGCCCACCCCCATACCCCCAACCCGCGGCTCTTGCTCTCCCTTGCATCCACTCTCACCGTTTGATCTCTGCACACACAGGCTCCCCTTCATCTTCTGCCATGAGTCTATGGTCGTCACCAAATGCAGATGCTCAATATTTTTGAACTTTTCGAGACATCAGAATTGTGAGCCAAATAAACTTTTTTTTTTTTTAAATAAATTACCCAGCCTCAGGTTTCTGTTTCTTTGTTTTAGATGGAATCTCCCTCTGTTGCCCAGGCTGGAGTGCAGTGGTACAATCTTGGCTCACGGCAACCTCTGCCTCCTGGGTTCAAGCGATTCTCCTGCCTCAGCCTCCCCGAGTGGCTGGACTACAGCGCCACCATGCCCAGCTAAGTTTTAAAAAAATTTTTAGTAGAGACAAGGTTTCACCATGTTGAACAGGCTGGTCTTGAACCTTTGACCTCAGGTGATCTGCCTGCCTTAGCCTCCCAAAGTGCTGGGATTACAGGCATGAGCCACCATGCCCCACCTCAGGTTTTCCTTTTTAGCAACATTAAACAGATTAATATACTGGTGATTAGGAAGAAATGTCAGACCAAGGGCTCGAGAAAGTAATTTCTGATCTGTACTTCAATTTCATAACCAGAAAATCATTAATCATTTCAATGACTAACAGAGCTTTCCCTTGTCCCTATAATGTTGACCATAAGGTAATAGTGTAGAGTAATGGGACACAGAGTCCAAATTGAACATCTTAAAGTTTATATTAGCAAACTGGTTAATATGGACACAGCTTTGGTTGTCATTCAAGCTTTATTAAGCTGACAAATGCCAAATTCCCAATATATGGGCAATATGAATTGCAGCAATATATACACAATCATTGCTTCAGACTTTTCTCTGGGACCAGAACTGCAGCACCCTATAATGACTAGTCTTTCTTTCAGTTTTCAATCAAGAAATGCCAAAAAGATTGATTATAAAATCTAATATAATATCTGAAACAGGATTGTTATACCCAGATGGTTGGTGTTGGGTTCTGCCATGGTATAGTTACTTTATATCATTTGATAATAAAATATCCAGAATTTCAGGTAGTAGTGTCAGTCTACAGCATTGTCAAAGATTTTGAAGATGTTTACAGTTTGAAGAACCCCACATTGTTCATTTTTTTGTTAAACATGATGCTGTAATTCTTGAACAAATCTCTTCCCTGATCCAGAGATGAAAGAACACTGCAAAAAAATTTTCTCAGGCAAATTCATGGATTTGTGCATCAGAAGAGAAAAGACTGTAAGTGTGAAGACAAACCTTATGCTGAGGAGGCAAGATAAATCTAACAGAGTGGCTGAACCTATACTTACGGCAATGGCAGAGTGCAATCGTTTTCAAAATAGCTTTTTTCCAAAAGTTGTTTGGATTAAATTTTCAGTTTATATAAAATATCATCTCACAAAATTCTAAAATCATATTTTACTTTGTATATAATTTCTACTATGAAATAAAAAAATGAACTATGTCTACCCTCATTCCAAATTTGCTTAGAGCCAACTGTCTTTATATTTTCAGCCTTAAATAGGAACAGGTGTGCTTCAACTCCACCCATTTTCCTAGCCTTGAAAAGTATCTCAAAGTTCTCCATATTATTAATATTCTCTGATAGAACAGGAGAGGATATTATTCAGAATAGGCTACGCTATGATATAGTTACCAATAAACCTTAAAGTCTCAGTGACTTAATTGAATATACATTTCTTTCTAGCTCACACGAACTCCAGTATGTGTGAGGTAGTGTCTTTTGTCTTGTCAACACACCATCAGGAACGTGAGGCCTCCAAGGTCACTATGATAGAGGAAGAGGAAGCTGGAAAATCACAGGGAGGGATTCTACTTACATCCAATAGTCACGACCCAGTCACATGACCTCAACCTAACTACTAGGAAGGCTGGAAAATCTGCAGGTGCATAGGCATAGGGCACCAGCAGCTCTGCCTCAATCTGCTTTATGGTAACTGTTAAATGAAGAACTTTAGATACATTTAACAAAGTTTAATCAAGTAAAGAACTATTGGCAAATCAGGCAACCCTCTGAACCAAAAGAAGTGAAGAGAATTCTGCCTTGCAATGTGGGCAGGCAGCATTTAGGAACAGAAAATTTAGGAACAGAAAATTTAGGAACAGAAAATGGAAGTGAGATACAGAAACAGTTTAATTGGCCACACTCTGCATTTGCCTTATTTGAACATAGTCTGATCAGTTGGCCACCTGTGACTGACTGAAGCTCAGCTGCTATGATTGGTTGAGATTCAGCTATCTGTTACAGGAGTACAGTCCTGAATTAGGCTTTCAGTTAGTTCATGTACTAAGTTAGGTTGTAGTTTGTTCTGTAGGGACCGGAAGTATGCAGGCAGCTTCAGGCCAAATTAGTTTAATTCAACATTTCTCAATACCCCTCTGCCCCTTTATCCTACACATAGATGTTAGTTACCCCTCCCCTCCCCCTACGTGAACTAATCCTGAATTCAGTGCATTTAGCTTAATGTCCAGGATCTCTGGGTAATACACATTTTTCTCTATCAAATCTAGTGTGGCTTCAGAGACTTATGAACTTTAAAAAGATGAATTCTCTGTCCCATCCAATGTGCACTGGTGGAATAGGTACCACCCTAACCACCACCTTAATAAATGCTCCTATTAAGAAAAGAAAGGGAGGCACAAAGCAGTCACAGATCTGGAATTCTGAAATCCTGCCAGACACATTTTGAAGATTCCTATCCTGGGTGAGGGATGTTCCTGGATTAACCCTAATTCTGCCCTCCAGGAGGGTCTTCCCTTATTTATTATCTTCTTTGTCCTCATCTGAAATTTGTGAGGAATCAGCTCCTTCTCTGGGTTGCATAGCTTCAACACCTGCTTCTGCTCATGGAAGGTTGAGGGACCAAGGGTTGTTGTATGTCTCAAAGCATCAAAGGCCATTTTATACTCCATACTAATAGATTTTTAAAAATGTTTATCTTATTTTAAGTTCTAGGATACATGTCCAGGATGTGCAGGTTTGTTACATAGGTAAACATGTGCCGTGGTGGTTTGCTGCACAGATCAACCCATCAACTAGGTATTAAGCCGCATATGCATTAGCTATTTATCCAGATACTGTACCTCCCACCTTGTCCCCCTCCCTCCCCTGACAGGCCCCGGTGTGTGTTATTCCCCTCCCTGTGTCCATGTGTTCTTACTGTTCAGCTCCCACTTGTAAGTGAGAACATGCAGTATTTGGTTTCCAGTTCCTGTGTTAGTTTGCTGAGGATAATGGCTGTCAGCTCCATCCATGTCCCTGCAAAGGACATGATCTTGTTCCTTTTTATGGCTGCATAGTATTCCATGATGTATATGTACTACATTTTCTTTATCCAGTCTATCACTGATGGGCATTTGGGTTGATTCCATGTCTTTGTTATTGTGAATAGTGCTGCAGTGAACATAAGTGTGCATGTATCTTTATAATAGAATGATTTATATGCCTTTGGGTATATACCCAGTAATGGGATTGCTGGGTCAAATGGTATTTCTGGTTCTAAGTCTTTGAGGGATTGTCACACTCTTCCACAATGGTTGAACTAATTACATTCCCACCAGCAGTGTAAAAGCATTTCTATTTCTCCACAGCCTTGCCAGAATCTGTTGCTTCATGATTTTTTAATAATTGTCATTCTGACTGGTGTGAGATGGTATCTCAGTGTGGTTTTGAGTTGCATTTCTCTAATGATCAGTTATGTTGAGCTTTTTTTCTTATGTTTGTTGGCTGCATAAATATCTTCTTTTGAGAAGTGTCTGTTCATGTCCTTTGCTCACTTTTTAATGGAGTTGTTTTTTTTTTCTTGTAAATGGTTTAAGTTCCTTGTAGATTCTGGATATTAGATCTTTGTCAGATGGATAGCCTGCAAAAATTTTCTCCCATTCTGTAGGTTGTCTATTCACTCTGGTGATACTTTCTTTTAAGCTCTTTAATGTAATTAGATCTCATTTGTCAATTCTTGCTTTTATTGCAATTGCTTTTGATGTTTTCATCATGAAATCTTTGCCCGTGCCTATGTCTTGAGTGGTATTGCCTAGATTTTCTTCCAGGGCTTTTATAGTTTTGGGTTTTACATTTAAGCTTTTTGATGTGGGCATTTAGTGCTATAAATGTCCCTCTTAACACTGCTTTAACCGTGTTCCAGAGATTCTGGTATGTTGTCTCTTTGTTTTCACTGGTTTCAAAGAAGTTCTTGATTTCTGCCTTAATTTCATTATTTACCAGGAGTCATTCAGGAGCAGATTGTTCAATTTCCATGTAGTTGTGTGGATTTAATTGAATTTCATAATAGTGAGTTCTAATTTGATTGCACTGTGGTCTGAGAGACTGTTGTGATTTCAGGTCTTTTGCATTTGCTCAGGAGTGTTTTACTTCCAATTATGTGATTGATTTTAGAGTAAGTGCCATGTGGCGCCAAGAAGAATGTACATTCTGTTGTTCTTGGGTGGAGTGTTCTGAAGATATCTATCAGGTCCACTTGATCCAGAGCTGAGTTCAAGTCCTGAATATCCTTGTTAATTTTCTCTCTTGATGATCTGTCTAATGTTGACAGTGGGCTGTTAAAATCTCCCACTATTAAGTCTCCTACTATTATTGTGCGGGAGTCTAAGTCTCTTTGTAGGTCTCTAAGAACTTGTTTTATGAATCTGGGTGCTCCTATATTGGGTACATGTATATTTAGGATAGTTAGCTCTTCTTGTTGAATTGATCCCTTTATCATTATGTAATGCCCTTCTTTTTTTATTTTTATTTTTTATTTTTTGAGATGGAATTTCACTCTTGTTGCCCAGGATGGAGTGCAGTGGTGTAATCTCAGCTCACTGCAACCTCTGCCTTCTGGGTTCAAGAAGTTCTCCTGCTTCAGTGTCCCGAGTAGCTGGGATTACAGGTGTCTGCCATCACAACTGGCTAATTTTTATATTTTTAGTAGAGACTGGGTTTTACCATCTTGGCCAGGCTGGTCTTGAACTCCTCACCTCATAATCCACCTGCCTCAGCCTCCCAAAGTGCTGGGATTACAGGGGTGATGTAATGCCCTTCCTTGTCTTTTTTGATCTTTGTTGGTTTAAAGTCTGTTTTGTCAGAAACTAGGATTGCAACCTGTGCTTTTTTCTGCTTTCCATTTGCTTGTTAAATTTTCCTCCATCTCTTTATTTTGAGCATATGTGTGTCTTTGCACATGAGATGGATCTCTTGAATACAGCACACCAATGGGTCTTGACTGCTTTTCCAACCTGCCATTCTGTGTCTTTTAATTGGGACATTTAGCTCATTTCCAGTTAAGGTTAATATTGTTATATGTGAATTTGATCCTGTCATCATGATGCTAGCTGGTTATTTTAGAGACTTGTTAATGTAGTTGCTTCACAGAGTCATTGGTCTTTGTACTTCAGTATGTTTTTGCAGTGGTTGGTAATGGTTTTTCCCTTCCATATTTAGTGCTTCCTTCAGGACCCCTTGCAAGGCAGGCCTGTCTGAAAGGATTTTATTTCTCCTTTGCGTATGAAGCTTAGTTTGGCCAGATATGAAATTCTGGGTTGGAAATTATTTTAAGAATGTTGAATACTTGAATACTGGTCCCCAATCTCTTCTGGCTTGTAGGGTTTCTGCTGAGAGGACTGCTGTTAGTCTGGTGGGGTTTCCTTCGTAGGTGACCTGGTCTTTCTCTCTGGCTGCCATTAATATTTTTTCCTTCATTTTGACCTTGAAGAATCTGATGATATGTCTTGGGGTTGATCTTTTCATGGAGTATCTTACTGGAGTTCTCTGGATTTCCTGAATTTGAATGTTGGTCTGTCTTGTTAGGTTGGGGAAGTTATTTTGGATGATATTTTGAATTATGCTTTCTTTTTTTTTTTTTTAACATTTTTATTTTTTTATTTTATTTTAGTTTTTAAATTTATTATTATTATTATACTTTAAGTTTTAGGGTACATGTGCACAATGTGCAGGTTAGTTACATATGTATACCTGTGCCATGCTGGTGTGCTGCACCCATTAACTCGTCATTTAGCATTAGGTATATCTCCTAATGCTATCCCTCCCCCCTCCCCCCACGCCACAACAGTCCCCAGAGTGTGATGTTCCCCTTCCTGTGTCCATGTGTTCTCATTGTTCAATTCCCACCTATGAGTGAGAACATGTGGTGTTTGGTTTTTTGTCCTTGTGATAGTTTACTGAGAATGATGATTTCCAGTTTCATCCATGTCCCTACAAAGGACATGAACTCATCATTTTTTATGGCTGCATAGTATTCCATGGTGTATATGTGCCACATTTTCTTAATCCAGTCTATCATTGTTGGACATTTGGGTTGGTTCCAAGTCTTTGCTATTGTGAATAGTGCCGCAATAAACATACGTGTGCATGTGTCTTTATAGCAGCATGATTTATAGTCCTTTGGGTATATACCCAGTAAAAGCAGAGTGCCTCTCCTCCTCCAAAGGAATGCAGTTCCTCACCAGCAACCGAACAAAGCTGGATGGAGAATGACTTTGACGAGTTGAGAGAAGAAGGCTTCAGACGATCAAACTACTCCGAGCTACAGGAGGAAATTCAAACCAAAGGCAAAGAAGTTGAAAACTTTGAAAAAAATTTAGACAAATGTATAACTAGAATAACCAGTACAGAGAAGTGTTTAAAGGAGCTGATGGAGCTGAAAGCCAAGGCTCGAGAACTACGTGAAGAATGCAGAGGCCTCAGGAGCTGATGCGATGAACTGGAAGAAAGGGTTTCAGTGATGGAAGATGAAACGAATGAAATGAAGTGAGAAGGGAAGTTTAGAGGAAAAAGAATAAAAAGAAACAAACAAAGCCTCCAAGAAATATGGGACTATGTGAAAAGACCAAATCTATGTCTGATTGGTGTACCTGAAAGTGACAGTGAGAATGGAACCAAGTTGGAAAACACTCTGCAGGATATTATCCAGGAGAACTTCCCCAATCTAGCAAGGCAGGCCAACATTCAGATTCAGGAAATACAGAGAACGCCACAAAGATACTCCTCAAGAAGAGCAACTCCAAGACACATAATTGTCAGATTCGCCAAAGTTGAAATGATGGAAAAAATGTTAAGGGCAGCCAGAGAGAAAGGTTGGGTTACCCACAAAGGGAAGCCCATCAGACTAACAGCGGATCTCTCGGCAGAAACTCTACAAGCCAGAAGAGAGTGGGGGCCAATATTCAACATTCTTAAAGAAAAGAATTTTCAACCCAGAATTTCATATCCAGTCAAACTAAGCTTCATAAGTAAAGGAGAAATAAACTACTTTACAGACAAGCAAATGCTGAGAGATTTTGTCACCACCAGGCCTGCCCTAAAAGAACTTCCGAAGGAAGCACTAAACATGGAAAGGAACAACTGGTACCAGCCGCTGCAAAATCACGCCAAAATGTAAAGACCATCGAGACTAGGAAGAAACTACATCAACTAACGAGCAAAATAACTAGCTAACGTCATAATGACAGGATCAAATTCACACATAACAATATTAACTTTAAATGTAAATGGACTAAATGCTCCAATTAAAAGACACAGACTGGCAAATTGGATAAAGAGTCAAGACCCATCAGTGTGCTGTATTCAGGAAACCCATCTCACGTGCAGAGACACACATAGGCTCAAAATAAAAGGCTGGAGGAAGATCTACCAAGTAAATGGAAAACAAAAAAAGGCAGGGGTTGCAATCCTAGTCTCTGATAAAATAGACTTTAAACCAACAAAGATCAAAAGAGACAAAGAAGGACATTACATAATGGTAAAGGGATCAATTCAACAAGAAGAGCTAACTATCCTAAATATATATGCACCCAATACAGGAGCACCCAGATTCATAAAGCAAGTCCTGAGTGACCTACAAAGAGACTTAGACTCCCACACAATAATAATAGGAGATTTTAGCACCCCACTGTCAACATTAGACAGATCAACAAGACAGAAAGTTAACAAGGATACCCAGGAATTGAACTCAGCTCTGCACCAAGCAGACCTAATAGACATCTACAGAACTCTCCACCCCAAATGAACAGAATATACATTTTTTTCAGCACCACACCACACCTATTCCAAAATTGAAGTATGTTTTCTAACTTGATTCCATTCCCCAATCAGTCGTAGGTTTGATCTTTTCACATAATCCCATACTTCACAGAGTTTTGTTCATTCCTTTTCATTTTTTTTTCTCTAATCTTGTCTGCCTGTCTTATTTCAGCAAGATAGTCTTCAAGCTCTGAAATTCTTTCCTCTGCTTGGTCTATTTGGTTATTGATACTTGTGGTTGCTTTATGAAGTTCTTGTGTTGTGTTTTTCAGTTCCATAAGGTCATTTATGTTCCTCTCCAAACTAGTTATTCTGGTTAATGGCTCATCAGTTGCCGGTGCAGGATTCACTCATTGCTTTTGTCCTACTTGGTGGGAGCCTCTGACCACAGTTGTTTCTAGTCAGCCATCTTGGCCCCTCCCTTTTGCTCATAAAGTTTTGTGGGGAAAATAACATCCTTCAAAAATTCAGCAGACCTTTAATCTATTTGATTCTGATCAGTTGCATGTGCTAATAAACACATCTAAAGTTATCTTCTAGATATAGTCCTCCAATCTACTCTTTTCTTACTTCTATTTTTTATTTTAACTTAATGGTGGCTATGTTCGTATTTCCAGTGTGGAGAGAAAGGTCACTCCTTTAATCTGATCTGTGCTCAGAATAATATTATTCACATTTTGCTAGATATTTGCTGATCAAAATCTTTTTAAATTCCGCCTTTACCTTTTGGAATCTAGAAGCAGTAGGCTTTTCCAATCCTGCAATGCCTCAAATTTCTGGACTTGATTTCTGTTTATAAACTCATCAGTTCTCTTCTGAACTCATCTCTTCTATATAACATCTTGCCAAACACAGCCAATAGGAACCAACACACAATACTAACTTATTGTTTTCCAACCTTTTCCCCTAGAGATGTCAGATCAGTAATCACACAGGCCACCTTGCAAATTATTGCAGGAGCAAATTTTCAAATGTTTTGCCACTGCATGACATAAATCAAGACTTTTCCAGCCTCCACTATTGGTTTCTTCACCATCTACTGGCCACCCATGAATCCAATGCTACATGCTAGTAGCTTGAGTACCAGAGATGTAATGAAAAACAGAAACAAAAATAAAAAATCCCTAATTTACAAAATGGTCAACCTCCCAGCTTTCAGTGACATTGACAATGAAGATTATTTTCAGCTCACACAATGTGTAATGCATGGTAGGTAGCCCTCTCCTATCTTACAGCTGTGTCATTGTGAATACCTGGCCTCCAACACTGCCGAAGTTTTGGAATGAAAGGGCTGGATAACCACACTGGAAAACCTTAGGGATGCTCTGGAAGAGGCTTACATTATTTTAACTAATTTCTCATTGGCCAGGTCCCCATTAGTTAGTTCCAACCAAACTGTAGGAAGAGCTAGGAAACACCTTGGAGCATATGGATTTAAAGGAAAGTACTCAGTCTCTGTCACATATATCCCCAAAGATATTACTATGATTTAAATGTTTGTCCCCTCTGAAACTCATGTTGAAACTTAATCCCCAATGTGGCAGTATTGAGAGGTAGGGCCTTTAAGAGGTGATTGGGTTATGAGAACTCACCCTCATGAATGAATTAATCTATTCATTGATCAATGAATCATTGATTAATCAATGAATGGATTAATGGGCTATTATGGGAGTGGGGTGTTATAAGAGAAAGAGAAGCCTAAGCCAGCACACTGACCCCTCACCATTAGATGCCCTCTGCCATCTCAAGACTCTGCAGAGAGTCCCTACCAGCAAGAAGGCCCTCACCAGATGTGGCCTCTTGACCTGGCACTTCTCAGCCTCTGTAACTGTAATAAATAAATTCTTTTTCTTTACAAATTACTCAGTTTCAGGCATTCTGTTATAAGCAACAGAAAACAGACTAAGACAGACACCAAATCCAAAATTACCCACACAAAAAATCTAAAGTTTTGCACAAGTTGTTTTATCATTAATTCTTTGTGTTCTCAACTAGAAAATGAGCTTAATTTTATTTAATCATAATAGAATGATTGTGAGGATTTAATACCATGACATATAAAATCTTAGCATAATATCTGATGCAAAATAGCCTCTTTTAAAAAGGTTAATAAAATCTCAGTAGAGAATTTCTAATTTATTCTAAGTTTTATGCATAGGGATATTCAGGCTTAATATTCAGACTTAGCATTCTTTATAAAATAATTACAGAAAGCTGTTTTGACCATTGGCAGCCCTGCAAGTCCCCTTTCAGTAGTATGTGGATTGCAACATTAACATTAAGGTTTTAGCTTTTTGTTCTGCTCTTGGCATTCCTTAGTGATGTTTTTAAAAGCCCTGATTGAAGTGTAGGTTGGTTAACTACTGAAGGATGTGGTAGGAAGGACTGACCCATGAGCTAGAGGGAATAATATTGTCTCTGGATTGGGTTGCCGCTAAGGAAGTACTTAGGATAAGGATTTCAGTGCAATTAGTTTATTTGGGGGTGATCACAGGAAGCATGGTGAAGTAATGGTGAGCTGAGAAATCAGGAAGGAAGTAAAGGCTGTAAAAGGTGTATTAATGACTGGGCTACCATATGGGAAACTATGGGCTGCCTGGGAGCTTCTAGGTCACTGTGGAAGACACTTTATAATTTTCCCATCAGGGCTTGAAAAACCTGGGTGTTTATCCATCAGTTCCTGTCTCTCCATGGCTGAAGTTCTTTTTCTCTATCCTTACTCTCCAGCACTTCCAGCCTGCCTTGTGCACAAATGAGCATGCCAGGGGAACCCCACAGGCAGAGAGAGGCAAGACGCCATCAGCATATCTGGGAACTATATGCAGGTGACCTCTGGAGTGGGCCTGGGGGATGGGTGGGACCAACAGCAGGAACCTATGTTTAAAATGATGCCCCTCAGAATTTCTCAATCACTGGGGCCATGCATCCCAAAGCCCTTCCTAGCATTCCTTTTTTATTATTACCAACTTGTGAATGTACCTTATAATTTGCAAATTATGATTTCTGACAAGGAATGAAAAGGTTACACTTGCAAAATTTCTTTATTTCCCAGTCCACTGCTGTGTTTTCTCTTTCTACTAGGTTCTGTTACTCTTTTCTTTCTTTGTCTATATTTTGCAAGAACCAAATTCTCCTTCTTTGGTAGGAGCATATTGAAGGGTTCGGGCCTGCCCAGCTGGTATATTCACCCAGTTTGTACAGGGGTAAGCCACTGAGGTTATAATCCCAGGATGTGGCAGACAGCAGAAACTTCTAGCCTGTTAAACATTTTCTGCATGCCCCATTCTCAATCCCTCTTTCCCTTTTATTATTTTCATTATTTTAAACTAATTTCTATTTGCTTTTTTTTCAATTTAAAATGTTAAATTTTAAACATTTTAAAATCTGGGTTAGAATCCCCTTTTTATTCTGAATTAAAAAGTTATATTTTTCCTAACTCAAACAACAACATTTTGGCAGGAAGTTAGCAGAAACATATGGGCCTCCGCATTTTGATGCCCAGACTGGCTTCTGCCAAAACATTTCTTTGCTGTCATATAGACAGCAGCAATGTTTGGGACTGTTGGGGAATCATCCTACACAGCTCAGGACAGGAAATGCTTCTGCTTAACAGCCTTTGTGTGTACAGAGGGACTTCCCACCCAGATTTTGAGAATTCCCAGAAGTGAGAGGGATGCAGAATCAGTTATCATCCCCTTCTTCAAGCTGCACAACTCCAGGCAGTGTCCCTTAACTTCATCAGCCCACAGACAGTAATAGGATGGCTGGGATAGGAAAGGAGAGAGTATTAGTCGACTCCAAACCAGAAAACAGAAACCACTCTATTTTTCAAAAGTGAGAATTTAATTCAAGGGATTGGCTGCACAGGTAATGGAAGAAAAAAATGAAATAGGAAAGAGTGAGACAACTTAGAGATTAGCCAAAGTAGGAAGCCCCTTACCACCTAGGAGTGGAAGGGAAAAGGGAAAGCCAGAGTTACTCGAGCTCCATGGAAGTGGGAACCATTATGGGCTTGTCCAATGACATCCTGAGCCAAGGAAGAGACTCAGTGACTGCCAGAGACACCTCCGGAGCAGACAGGGAGAGGAAGAAATACCCCGGTCTCCCTTCCTCCCACCCTCCAATCTTCTTGCAGTGCCTCACGCTAAATGAACCATAAGGCAACGGACATGGTAGCCTGGGATGCTAGCCTGCAACATAGACCGGAACAAGGAGAAGACTGGGAAGGATCTGAGAGCAAATAGGCCAAGACTGAGTAGCATAGAGTGGAAAGAATGAAATTACTGGGATGGAACAATGCATCCAAACCTGCAATTTTTTTTTTCACAAAAATGGCATAGTTGGCTTTTTTAATGAACAATTTTTAAAGAAATTTTTGAAATTACTATTCTTTTTGACACATAACCATTGTACATATTTCTGAGGTACAGTGTGATATTTCAATATATGTATACAATGTGTAATGATCAAATCAGGGTAATTAAAATATCAACCTACAGTGCTACAGAACAGTAGATCTTATCCCTCCTAGCTGTAAGTTCGTATTCATTAACCAACTTCTCCATATCCCCGTACTGTTCCCAGCCTCTAGTAACTACTCCATTTCTATGAGATCAACTTTTTTAGTTTCCACATGTGAGTGAGAACATATTTCTCTCTCTGTGCCTGGCTTATTTCACTTAACACAGTCCTCCAGGTTCATCCATGTTGGCAAAAATGACAGAATTCCATTCATTTTTATGGTTGAATAGTATTCCTTTGTTTATGTATACCACGTTTTCTTTATCCATTCATCTGTACACGATCTCTTAGGCTGATTCCATATCATGGCTATTGTGAATAGTGTTACAATACACATAGAAGTGTAGGTATCTCTTGGACATACTGATTTCTTTCCTTTGGATATATACTCAGTAGTGGGATTGCTGGATCATATAGTGGTTCTATTTTTAGTTTATTAAGGAACCTCCATTCTGTTTTCCATAATGGCCATACTAATTTACATCCCTATCAACAGCAAATAAGAGTTCCCCTTTCTCCCCATCTTGCCAGTATTTGTTATTTTTTTGTCATATTGATAACAGCCATTTGAACTGGCTAAGATGATATCTTAACAGATGATATGTGTTTAGATAACAGCCATTCTGACTGATAAGATGATACCTCATTGTGGTTTTGATCTGTATTTCCTTGATGATTAGTGATGTTGAGCATTTTTTCATATACTTGTTGACCATTTTTATGTCTTCTTTTGAGAAATGTCTATGTATTAGGTTGGTGCAAAAGTAATTGCAGTTTTGCCATTGAAAGTCATGGCAAAAACCACAATTACTTTTGCACTGGCCGAATAGATAATTTGCATATTTTTACTCTTATGGTGATGATGATGATGATGATGATGATGATGATGATGATGATGATTTTGCTGTTAAGTTCCTTGTATATTCTGGATATTAATCCCTTGTCAGATAAATAGGATGCAAATATTTTCTCCAATTCTACAGGTTGTTTCTTCACTCTGTTTATTGTTTCCTTCACTGTGCAGGAGCTTTTTAGCTTGATATAGTCCCATTTGTCCATTTTTGCTTTTGTTGTCTATGCTTTTGAGATCCTGTTCATAAAATCTTTGCTCAGACCAATGTCCTGAAGAATTTCCCCTATTTTTTTCCTAGTGGTTCTATAGTTTTGGGACTTACATTGAAGCATTTAATCTGTTTTAAGGTGGTTTTTATATATAGTGAGAGATAGGGGTCTAATTTTGTTCTTCTGCAAATGGTTTGCCAGTTTTCCTAGCCACCATTCATTGAAGATGGTGGTCTGTCCCCAATGTATGTTCTTGGTGCCTTTGTCAGAAATCTGTTGGCTGTAAACAGCTGGATTTATTTTGTAAATCTCAATCTGTTCTATTTGTCTTTGGGTCTGTTTTTATGCCCGTAGCATGCAGTTTTCATTATTCTAGCTTTGTAGTATACTTTGAAGTTAGGTACTGTGATGTCTCCAGCTTTGTTCTTTATGCTCAAGACTACTTTGTCTAGTTTGGGTCCTTTCTGGTTCTATAAAAAATTTTAGGATTTTTTTTTCTACTTCTGTGAAGAATGTCGTTAGTATTTTGAAAGGGAGTGTATTTAATCTGTAGATTGCTTCAGATAGTATGGTCATCTTAATGACATTGATTTTTCCAATTCACGAACATGGGATGTCTTCCCATTTGTGTATGTGTGTGTGTGTGTGTGTGTTTGTGTTTATGTTTACATGTGTTTGTGTTTGTGTGTGTCCTCTACAATTTCTCTCATTAGTGTTTTATAGCATTCTTTATAGAAATCTTTGATATCCTTGGTTAGATTTATTCCAAGGTATTTTATTTTTGTATCTATTGCAAATGAGAGTGTTTTTTAATTTCATTTTCCAGCTAGTTTGTTATTAATGTATCAAAATGCTACTGATTTTTATGTATTGATTTTGTATGCTACAACTTTGTTGGACTTTACTAGTTCTGGTATAGGCTTTAGGTTTTTCTATATATAAAATTATGCCATCAGCAAACAGGAACGATTTGACTTTCTCCTTTCAATTTGGCTGTATTTTGAACTCTTGTCTAATTGCTCTGACTAGGACCTCCAGTACTATGTTGAATATGAGTGGTGAAAGTGGACATCCTTGTCTTGTTCCAGTTCTTAGAGGAAAAGTATGATGTTATCTGTGGGTTTGTCTTACATGGTCTTTATTGTGTTGAGGTATGTACCTTCTACACCTAATTTATTGAGAGTTTTATTTTTTATCATGAAAGCATGTTGAATTTTATCAAATGCTTTTTCTGCATCTACTGAAATGATCATATGGTATTTGTCCTTCATTCAGCTGATGTGATGTATTACGTTTATTGATTGTGTATGTTGAACCATCTTTGCAGCCCTGGGTTAAATTCAACTTGATTGTTGTGTATAAACTTTTTGATGTGCTATTGGATTTGCTTTGCTAGTATTTTGTTGAGGATTTTTGCACTTATGTTCATCATGAATATTGGTTCATTGTTTTCTTTTCTGTTGTGTCCTTGTCTGGTTTTGGTATCAGGGTGATGTTTGCTTAGTAGAATGCATTAGTTAGAATTCCCTCGTCTTTAATTTTTTGGAATAATTTGAGAACTGGCATTCGTTATTCTTCCAATGTTTGGCACAATTCAGCACTGAAGCAGGTACATCCAAATCCCCATTGATTTTTCTTGAGCCAACTCAGTGCTAAGAATGTTGGCACAAGAAGGAAAATAATAATCACATCACCGTCATCTGAAATTTATTGAACTCTGTATGTTGAGATAGCACTTTACATCAGCTATTTCATGGGATCTTCATTATATACTGATGTATCATGATATCCTCAATGAGTATATGAGAAAACTGGGGCAAAAAAAGGTTAATGATTTGATCTAGTAAGTGGTGGAACCAGGATTCAGAAACAGGCAGTCTGGCTGCAGAAAAACTTCTCCACCCACTTCATCACACCCCCAAGGCCCCACTCCTCACCACACCAGCCAAACCTTTGCTCTGCTGCCTTCACTTACCAGAGATCTGAAGCTCCTCTTATGTCATTCTCAGAGAGGCCTGAGGCTCAAACCATGACTTGGAAGCGTCTTCTGAGGATCCCTCTTGAACAACTATCTCAAAGTTACTTCTAGGAGTACCCTAGCAAGAAATACTATTTCTTGGCTGCTATATTTCTACACTGGTTATTTTTTTCTATGTTGCTTTTCCTTGCTCCCTCCCTCCTTGTGGCAAAGGTACGTGGGGGTTCAGTTTTTCCATTTGCTAATTGTAAAGCCATCTTATTTTCCCCCTTAATTTGTGCCAACAATTTCTGCCAGACATATACCTAGGTTATAACCTTAAATTATACATTAGTAACCATCCATCTATCCCAAATCCTTGGTATAATTATCTTGATAATGTTTTAATTTTAGGTAGCTTGGACCTTAAGTGTCAATTACTATTAAGGTGGAAAGCAGAGGCCAGTAGGTGTCAAGAGTATAGCTCTTTAGGCAGTTTTGAGCTTGCAGCTAGGGGAACTCCAAGCTGAATTAAACTGGGTATGGAGATTACATGGGATAGAGTGCTTTCTGCAAAGAGGCCCAATCTGCAGGCCGCTGCTTACATTGTCAATGACAGGAAGTATTAGGTCAGTGAGTGGGGTGGTAATAGAACATCACATAGGAACCACAGCAAGACTTTATATATGATAAAACCAGTCTACTGAGGACTGAGGAAGAGCAAGAATGTCACACTGAGGCATAGAAAGCCCCAGACAAAAAGCAGAATAGTCAGTCACTGTCAGCAGAGTAGGAAGCTCGGCTGTGGAGGGGGACTTCATTCACTCACCCATTAAGTAGGTGCCAACCAAACTACAGAGGTTGGAGGTGCTAAAGTCAACTTGCGCTTGCCCCTAAGGTGTCCTCAGGGTAAGAGAGAAGGCCAGAAGTCAACACACAATTAAAATAAAGCACAATGAATAACATATCAGGGTAGAAGGGAAGCACAAAAAAGAAGCATTCTAATTAGCAGGAAGAAGAAATGGCACACGATACATTTCTTAGGTAAGGGAGAGCTTTTCTCACTTAGGAAAATGAAAATGGGAGTCATAAGAAATGATATTAGAGATTCATGCCTTCTGAATGGTTGAGAAATCATGTTATGAGATGTGTTTTCTTTCCCCCCAAAGCCAGTGGGATGCTGTTGAAGGGTTTTCAGTTGTGGGGGGCACATGAACAAATGCGGCTTTAGAAAGATTGTTCTAACAGTGTGACAGATGATGGATTGGAGAGAAATCAGGCTAGCGGCAGGAGAGAAGCTAAGGGATTGTTTCAATAAGCAGACAAGAAATGAGAAAGATCTGGAACAAGATATTAGCAGGGGGAATGAAGGGGGAATGAATAGAAGGAGTATATATAAGAGATTAATTAATCCTGTTTGAAAGTAGTAGTAGGAGAGATCTAGGCTTATGTCCAATTTTCAGGCTTGAGAACTTTTCAGGTAGTTCCATTCCCTAAAGTGGACAACATAAAATATGAAGTCAGTTTTAGTTGGGTTGGGTTTGGGCTGCTGTTGGATAGGCATAATTCAAGGGGGATCCTGCTATGCCATTAGGAAAAGTATCTGAGCTGGTAGTAAATATTTAGGGAACTATTAGTTTTGGCTTGGGCCACTGGCGTGAAGAAATGTCATTACTCAGGGAAGACATCAATGAGAGGAATGCGGAAATTGAAACTCTGGGGAATATTGACAACTCAGGAGAAGAGAGATGAGGAAAAGGGGCCAGAGAGAAAAGAAAAACAATTCAGTGTCATAGGAGTTAAGAGGGAGGATTTTTGAGAACATTGCCAAGATGTTGCCAGTGAGATAAGAGCTGAAGTGTTTTCATTGATTTTGGCAAATAGGAGGTCACTCGGGCTTTTTTCCATTTACTCTATACTGGTGGGAATTAGGCTATGTGACCTTGAACAAGTAATTTAATAATAATCTCTACTTCATAGAGCTGTTGTGAAGGGTAAATGAAATCTCTGCCCATCTAGGAAGGACCTGTTGCTTTCTGTAATTTACTTCCTATAGACTTATTTGCATCCACAGTGTTTTAATATGTTTTCAAACATTATGATCTTGGAGAAAGATGGTCTTTTTAAAAAATGGTGCTGGTGCAACTGGACATCCACATGCAAAAAAAATGAACTGAGATGCAGACCTTATACTCTTCACAAAAACTAACTCAAAAAGATCATAAACCTAAAAGTAAAACAGAAAATTATGAAACTCTTAGAAGATAATCTAGGAGAACACCTGGGTGACCTTGAGTATGAAGGTGACTTTTTCAATACAACATTGAAGACACAATCCATGAAAGTAAGAATCGATAAGCTGGACTTTATTTAAAATTAAATATTTCTGCCCTACTTAAAAATACTGTCAAGAAAATGAAAAGCCAAGCCACAGACTGAAAGAAAATATTTGCAAAAACAACTGATAAAGGACTGTTATCTAAAATATACAGAGAACTCTTAAAATTCTGTTCAGGTTGGTATCACAGAATTTTATCATAGACTATATATCTTACAAACAAGAGACATTTATTTCTCACTGTTCTGGAGGCTTCAAGTTCAAGATCAAGGTGCCAGCAGATTCAGTGTCTGATGAAGGCCTGCTTCCTGGCTCATAGACAGCCATCTTTTTGTTGTGTTCTCACATGGTGGAAGGAATGAGGGAGCTTTCTGGGGTCTCTTTTGTAAGATGATGAATACTATCCATGAAGGCTTTATCCTCATGACCCAATCACCTCCCAAAGACCTTACCTGCAAATACCATCACATTGGGAATTAGGTTTCAACATACGAATTTTAGTGGGACACAAATATTCCATCTTCAGCAAAGAAAAATCGAACAACCTGTGTTAAAAATGGGCAAAAATCCTGAAAAGAACCTCATCAAATAAGATATACAGATGGCAAATAAGAATATGAAAAGAGCTCAACATCATATGTCATTAGGGAATTGCAAATTAAAACAATAACATACCACTGCGTATCTGTTAGAATGGTCCAAATTCAAAATGCTGACAACACCAAATGTTGGTGAGGATGTGGAGCAATGGGAACTCTCATTCATTGTTGGTGAGAATACAAAATGCTACAGCCACTTTGGAAGACAGTTTGGTGGTTTCTTACAAAACTAAACATACCGTTACCATAAAATCCAGCAATCAAGCTCCTTGGTGTTTACTCACTGAGTTGAAAACTTATGTTCATATGAAACTTGCATACAGATGTTTATAACAGCTTTATTCATGTTGCCCAAACTTGAAAGCAACCAAGGTATCCTTCAGTAGGATAAATTGTGGTATGGACCGGCAAAGGAATATTATCCAGTGCTAACAATAAATAAGCTATCAGCCACGAAAACACATGGAGGAACCTTAAATGGATATTACTGAGTGAAAGAAGCCAATCTGAAAAGGCTATATACTGTATGATTCCAATTATGACATTCTAGAAAAAGAAAAACCATGGGGTCAAGAAAAAGATCAGTGGTTGCCAGGGCTTAAGGGAAGGGAGGGGTAAATAGGCAGAGCACAGGAAATTTTTAGGGCAGTGAAACTGTTCTCTACGACAGTGATGGGTGCATGTCATTATACATTTACATTTGTCAAAACCCTTAGGATGTAAGACACCAAGAGTGAACTCTAATGTTAACTATGAACTCTGGTTGATAATGGTGTTCCAATGTAGGTTCATTAATTATAACAAATATACTACTCTGGTATGAGATGTTGATAGTTGGAGAAGCCATTTGTGTGTATGCATGTGTGCAGGGAGTGGGGAGGCTATATGGGAACTCCCTGTACTTTTTGTTCCATTTTCCTGTGAACATAAAAGTGCTCTAAAAATAAATCTATTATAAATATGACTTTATTAAATTTAATTTTTCATTTTCACCCTAGGAACAATGATCTGTTAAAGTCTGCATACTAACTGGAAATGGAAATCCAGACAGCATATATCATAGTTTAGAATATTGCTCCAAACCTTTTTCTAGATGATTCAGAAGGCTGAGAGCTGTGAGGGGGATCAGCACACTTTCTACAAAGTTTGGGAAAGTACTTTATATTTTAACCTTACATATGACATTAGTGGGAGGTCTCTTTACAAGTTAGTAAATCTGATAAAATTGGGAACAAGGCAATGATTTTCACTATCTCTAGTTTTATTCAACTCTTGCTCTTGTGGTCTTAGCCAGCATTAAACAGCGAGAAAAAGAAATAAATAGATATAGATTAGAAAGATAAAATTGTCTTTGTTTGCATGTGATATGATTGTATCCATAAAGAATCAAAAGGAATGTATAATCTATTAAAATGAGTGGGCTAAGAACATGAATAGACATCCTCAAAAGAAGATATACAAATGGCCAAGAAATATATGGAAAAGTGCTCAAAATCACTAATGATTAGGGAAATGCAAATTAAAACCACAATGCAAACTACCTTACTCCTGCAAGGATGGCTATACTCAAAAAATCAAAAAACAGTTGATGTTGGCATGGATGCAGTGAACAGGGAACACTTCTACACTGTTGGTGGGAATGTAAACTAGTACAGCCACTGTGGAAAACAGTGTGGAGATTCCTCAAAGAACTAAGAGTAGAGCTACCATTTGATCCAGCAATCCCACTGCTGGGTATCTACCCAGAAGAAAAGAAGTCATTATTCAAAAACGATACTTACACATGCATGTTTATAGCAGCACAATACACAATTGCAAAATCATGGAACCAATCCAAATGCCCATCAATCAATGAGTGGATTTTAAAAAACTGTTATATATATATTAATACATATATAATGGAATACATATATATGAATACATATATATAATGGAATACATGTATATATAATGGAATACTATGCAGTCATAAAAAGGAATGAATTAACAGCACTTACAGTGAACTGGATGAAATTGGAGACTATTATTCTAACTGATGTAACTCAGGAATGGAAAACCAAACATCGTATGTTCTCACTGATATGTGGGAGCTAAGCTATGAGGATGCAAAAGTGTGAGAATGATACAATGGACTCTGGTGACTTATGGGGAAGATTGGGAGGTGGCGAAGGATAAAATACTACAAATATGGTGCAGTGTATATTGCTTGCGTGATGGGTGCACCAAAATCTCAAATTCACCACTAAAGAATTTACTCCTGTAACCAAATACCACCTGTACCCCAATAACTTATGGAAAAATAAAATTAAAAAATAAATAAAATAAAACAGAGTAGAAGCAAGGTGAATTTAAAAAACCCCACCAAATTGACCTATAGATTTAATATAATTCCAATCAAAATCTAGCAATATTTACTTATGTAAATTGGCAAGATGATATTAAAATTTATATGGAAATGCAAAGGACTTAGAATGGCCAAGACAATCTTGAGGATAAGTTTACCGTATGTACACTGTCAGAGTTTGAGACCTTTAATAAAGCTATGTAATTAAGACAGTGTGGTGTTTGGATATGAATACATAGATCTATGGAACATAATTAAAAAATCCAGAAATAGACCCACATCCATTTAATTACTTGATTTCAACGAAAGCCCCAGTGCATTTCAGTGAAGAAAGGGATGTCTTTTCAATAAACAATGCTGAAACAACAGGATGTCCCTATAGGGACAAAGTAAATGTTGACCCCTAATTCATACTGTACACATAAATTAATTTGAAATTTATCAAAGACCTAAATGGAAGGACATAAGCCATAAAGTTTCTAGAAGAAAACATCAGTGACCTTGGGGTGAAGAAAGATTTCTTGGGTGGAATGCAAAAAGTACTAACTGCAAAAGAAAATGTAATAATAATAGGCCTTCATAAAAACTTTAAACTTCTCATCAAAAGATGTGTTTAAGAAAGTAAGAATGGAAGCCCTAGGCTATGAGATAATATTTTAAACACATATATTTGACAAAGGATTCATAGCTAGAATATATAATGAACTGTAAACCAATAAGAAAATGACAAGTATTCCATAAAACAAATAGCAAAAGACTTGCTAGGCATTTCACAAAAGAATATATCCAAGTGGCCAGTAAGCATACAAAAAGACATTCAACATTATCAATCATTAGAGAACTGAAAATTAAATGAGATGCTATTATGCATACACGAAATAGCTAATACTTTAGGAAGATTGTCAAAACCATGTGTTGAAAAGGATGCAGAGCAAGTGAAACTCTTATATATTACTGGTAAATGTACAAAAGGGTTAAACCACTTTGGAAAATTGTTTGGCAGTTTTAATAAAGTTAAATATATGCTCACTTTTTGCCTAGCAATTTTACCCCTGGCTATATTACCCAAATAAGTGAGTGTATATATCCACAAAAAAGTATTCAAGAATGGTCACAGAAGCTTTATTCATAATATCCCAAAATTGAAAACAGCACACACATCCATCAACAAGACACTTGATAAATACAGTTTAGTACATCCATACAATAGAATACTATGCATCAATAAAAAAGAGCAAATCACTGTAACAAAAAACAGCATAGATAAATATCAATAACATATTGTATAAAATAAGTAAAATACAGAAGTTATATACACTATGATTCCATTTAGATGAGGTGAAAAATAGGTGAAGTTAACATAAGGTGATAGAAGTCAGAATAATTCTTAACTTTGGGGGAAATTATTGACTGAGCAAGGCATAAGAAAACTTTCTGGGACAATAGGAATGTTCTTGATATATATGCATCATGAATATTTGAGATGTCTCTCTCTCTCTATCTATATATACATATTTATATATTTATATTTGTATGTAAAATTCATCAGGTTGTACACTTAAGAGTCAGACTTCATACTATATGAAAAAATTTTAAAAAATAAATAATTCTAAAAGGCCTATCTCTTTCTTGGTGATAGAATGTTCAAGATGCAATAACTTGTCTTTTATGTCAGAGGTAATGTCATGGCACACTGCAAACAACTGGACCCCTGAAGACATCACCAATGTGGTCTTCATAAGACTTCCTTCATAAGATTTCCTTCTCACCCTGGTATGCACATGAGTTTCAGAGCATTCAGAGTGCTTGACATTTCCTGCTCACCAGGTCTGGTTAACATGGTATCATTAATATGTTGGACCAACATAATGTTCTTTGCAATATGAAGACTACCATGACTAGCAAAGTAGCATCCCTCTGACACAACTGTAAATGAACGTGTACTGCTGTCATTCCCAAGAACTTCTTTTGATCCTCCTTCATGACAGGAATGGAAAAGAATGCATCTCCTAGCTCAACAGCTGCATTCTGTCCGCCAGATACTGTTTTGATCTATTTTAGTAAAGATACCACATTTGGCACAGCAGCTGAAACTGCGGGTCCCACTTGTTTAAGTTTATGGTAGTTCACCACGCTCTGCCATGAACCATTTGATTTTCAGGGGGTTCTATTTTAACTCATTTCAGTGAGTTAAAATAGAATATGATGTGCCACCTCAACATCTTTTAAGTCCTTGAGAGTGGTGCTCATCTCTGCTATTCATCTGGGACATGTTATTGCTTAAGTTCTAATTTCTCACAGGGATGGAGGTTATTGGTACAAATTTAAGAGCTTCCTATATTAGTTTTCTATTACTGCTGTAGCAAATTACCACAAATGCAGTGCTTAAAACAGCATAATTTGTTATCTTACAGTTCTGGATATTGGAAGTCCAGAATGGGTCTCAATGAAATAAAATCAAGTTTTCAGCAGAGCTGTATTTATTCTTGAGGTCTACAGAATTTGTTTCCTAGACTTTTCCAGCTTCTAGAGACTGCCTGCATTCCTTGGCAGGCAGGGAAGAACTCTCATGAACCCTTCCTCCACCTTCAAAGCTAGCAGCGTAGCATGTTTAAATCTGACTGACTTCTTTTTCTGCCTCCTTCTTCCATTTATAAGGACTCAGGATTGTTTGGGGCCACCTAGATAATGCAGAATAATCTCTTCAACTGAAAGTCAGCTGATTAGCAACTTTAGTTTCATCTGCAACTTTAATTACCCCTTGCAATGTAAACTAATATATTCATAGGTTCCAGAGATTAGGACATGGACATATATAAGGGGCCATTATTCTGCCTACAATACTTCCACTAACTTCCCTTATCATACCAGTCCTACTTCACAAAATCAAGTCATAAATATGAGGGTTCTACCAAGTTCTAGGTAAATTCATCCTGATGATGCACCTGGGGGCTGGAAAAAGATCATCATAGGGCGGGACAACAGATTCATTGTATTCACTGTGAGATAGACCTGGGATAAGACTCTGTTTATCACATGGCTTCCATAGCCCATGGGCAATTTGATTCTCTTCATTTATCAGTATCACCTACAATTCAATACCCTCAGCCCTTGAAAAATCTCCTTTCCCTGAGTATACAATTATCTGGTAAATGAACATAAATCCATTGGGGATGGATTGGGAAAATAGCTACTGTAGCATCATAGCATATTTCCTCAAAGGGAAATAGCCTTCCCTTCTATTAACTCTGGGCCTGAGAAGGTGTGAGAGATCATGATTTTCCAATATGGCAGCTTTCTGCTCACCCACAATTGATCATCAGCTGCCCAACTTCCTTGACCCTAAAAATACCATGGTCTATTGAACATCTTCACAGATTCCCATGGATCAAGGGCTCCTTATTGCCATTCCAGCTGCACTGCCTGTAATGGAAATTATGTTCACTTTGCTTCTGATGGTTAAGTGTTACCACCTGGCCTCTCTTATGCCAGAAGTTTATCATCTCCATTGATACTAAGTAAGCCAGGTCTGTAACAACCTACCATGCCACCCCTGGCCCACAAATGACTATAACAACTCCTTCCATTCCTCATTGCTTTAGGGAAGGGATATCCTCTGGGCCTTCCTGGGGAACATAGATATCTGGGGTTTGTTGTTGTTGTTGTTACTTTTGTTTTTGTTTGGCACATCTCTGATCCTTTTCATCCTTTCCCTAGTACTCTGCCAAGAGTTCTGGAATCTCCATTTCATTTACTATAAGACTCCAGAAAATGGTAGGCTTGAGAGTTAAGAAGTCATTTGTTAAGCTTGGCTCCAGAAGTCCTTTCTGGGATGTTAAATCTTGCCTGCACTCATATCAATACACTCTTTCCCATCTAACCTTGTAATCATGTCCTCTGAGCAGCTGCAAGATGCATTCCCGGGCGTGTTGTCCTGAAACACATTGGTACAGGTAAGCCCTTCAGTGAATAATTCCTTTTCTCTCTGTAGTGTGAACAATACTTCCTACTTGCACCATACTAAGAGTTGACCCTAGTTTTTAGTGTAGACCAGAGATGGGCAAACTAAGGCCCTTTGGCCTGACACTTAAAACTGTTGTAACATTAAGGAACACAGCCACGCTAATTTATTTATATATGGTTTAGGGCTGCTTTCATGCTATGATGGCAGAGTTTAGTAGTAGTGACAGGAACCATATAGCCTACAAACACTACAGTATTTACTATCTGATTCTTTCAAATAAGTTTGCCAATTTCTGGTCTAGATCAGCACTGTCCAATAGAACTTTCTGCAATGATGGAAATGTTCTATCACCTGTGCACCATCCAACATGGTAGCCACTAGCCACGTGTGGCTATTGACTTGCTTTAAATGTGGCTACTGTGAATAAGACCAAAAAATTTGATTGTATTTTACCTTAATTGGCTTATAGTTGTATGTGGCTAGTGGCTATTGGATTTGACGAAACAGATCTAAATGCAATGAAAGGAGTCAGGAAGGAGTAGAGATTTTAAAGAGAAAAAACACCATCTTGAAGGGAATCCATCTCAAGTAAGTATTCTGTATGGCCTCTGAAAAATGGAAGGTTGCTTCCCACTAGCCAGCAGAAGGAGACCACCCCACTTGGACCAGATGGCCCAAAGGAATCTCTGGGCCTTGGCAGTGGTCAAGTACATCCACCCAGAGGTTCTCATTATAGGTCTTAGGGTCGGTCTTGACTTTAGTGTGGGAGACACTGTAGTGTAGAAGCTGTGGACTTAGCCTTTTTTTAGTTCAACCACTGGGTGCAAGAGATAGTGGTCTGTATAAACATGTTACTCAGATTTTTTGCACAGCCTTCTGGATGCAGGAGATGGTGGCCTCTATAAACACTATTATTAAAGCATTCTAGCTTTCATATCATGTTGTGAATTAATAGACTACTGATCTCAGTCTGTTATTTTCTTTCCTCCTGTGGCTGTTAGCAACAGCTAATTCCCCAATCCTCATAATTTCTCTTGCCTTATATCTTTCATCCATTAGATCTATTGCATAAGCCAGTACATTCCCTTCTTCATGTTCCCCATCTCAATCCACTATAGGTGTAATCTAAGAAATTGTAATGGTATGCCCTGCCAGAGGTAATCATTGCCCCATTTACCAGTTGTAGGAGCTGTTCCACGTCACCAATCAGCTTACTATAACCACTCTTGGATCAACTTTCTTAGACTAGGTTCCCCAAGAAGCAGACCCCAAGACAAGGATTTGAGTGCATGTGGTTTACTGGGGAATGACTGCAGGAGACAAGAATAAAGCGAGACAGGAAAATGTAGGAAGCGAATATAAGGTGTATTAATAAGCAGGTTACCGTGCAGGACAACAGGGGCTCAATCCTGCCAGGACTCCTGGGAAATGGTGTGGAACACACCTCAGACTTGTCCTCTTACATTGCTGATGGAGGGAATGCTCAAAATATGTTAATTCTCTGGCACTTCCGTCTGCCTTGTGCATTGGAGGACATAAAACTCTCAGGTGGGGAGTTGCAGGTGCTTTCCTTCTTTCTATTTGGGAATGGTGAGTGTTGGGATGACTTGGGCAGGGAATTGACAACATCGGCCACAAAATTGAATATCTAAAAAACCCAAGAGTCTGTTATGGTTCTCAAACAAAGAGAGGGTAGTCAAAGCAATAAAAACAAAATCAAAATGAAACATACACACACACACACACACCTCCTTGGTCAGGTTGGAGGTAACTTGTATATAATACTACACTCTCACAATTCACAATTTGGGGAAAATTAAACATTTAACCTAACTTTATTAACTATTTGCTTTAACATGCTTCAGAACAAAAAGGGAGGAATAAAAGAAAGAAGTGAAGGAAAATCTTGATAAATATTGAATCTGGATTGAAACTGCTACGTGGAGTTTCACTATACTATTGCGTCTTTTTGTTATTGTTTGAAATTTTTAACTGAAAGAGAAAGTCTTTTTCTTCTCCAGTCCCCTCCAGAACTATCATTAGCCTTGGGTTGCATTCTTATAATCCTGATGACCTATTATTAGATAAAGAAAGCACAAAATAATGCAGTTAAACTGCAAGTGGCAGCTTTTCTCCTGTCACTTGGACCCAAGTTCCAAATTATGGTTCTTGTTCCTGCTTTGATCACATTACAATCTTAAAGTTTCCCTAATGAATTGATCCATTTATATATCTCCAGTGCTTGTTATGAAATCTTGCACCTGTACATACTTCATATGGATTTAAAAAGCAATGAATATGGAGTTCCCATTAGAGTGCACATAAGGCACTAAGTGTAGACACGCTTTCCAGCTTCTCTTCCCCTTCCCTAACCCAACTAGGAAAAGCTCCTTTTAGTTCCTTCCTATTGTAAATGTATTACCTGAAATGGACATTGTTAGCTCATTAGCACCCCAAACATATAAGCAGTATTTAGTTTATCAGATTAACTACTAGAAACAAAGTCCTGAGGCAATGGGACTTCAGTTGCCTAAATGTTGACAAGTTGGTATAGAAAGTAAATACATAATACTTCACCTTACACTTGTAGGTGGATATACACTCTTTGGATTGCTTTTGTTATCAATCTCATTTAACTCTCACAGAACTTTAACAGAGGAGGCCCAATAAGCTTAAAGCATGGATCCAACCTCAAACTGCTAGAAAATGGCAGACCTAGAACTGGTGGTTGAGGAGCCCCGAATGAGAACACTAAAGAATAAGAGAACAGCAGAGTGAGGACATCTTGAATAAGGTACAGGAGGTGTGGGTGCTTGTGCCCTTCATAATGGGGCCTCCTTAGGCTGCCCCGGTGGGCCTGGGGTTTCCATTTCTATATTTGTTCTCATCTTCTTTACGTTGAAACACAGAACAATCCTCTTGGTGTCCTGAAAACACCTAATGTTCCATTCTCAAACAGGTTCCTCAGAATACTCACAATTGTGTTGTTTTTATACAGGGAGCTAAACGCACAATAAGGTATCATTTCAAATTTTCTCAAAAGCAACTTTAAAATTATATCTATGGAATATGATATGATTCTGGAAAAGTCTAGCTTTAGTTTTCCTCCTCTCTGCTACATATGTGATGTTTGAGTTTTTTCTCCTTGAAAATCTGCTGATAATTACCCCTGTTTTAGTCATCTGAAATCCAGGACACAGTAAGTTTTAAAGATAAAAGGTAGCCTACTGTTACATCCCTTCCTGTGGAAAACAGGAAAAAAGGGAAAGATTCTTATCTATTTTCCTGATTTTATGAGAAAGACATATTTGTAGCTTTAAAATTTTAAACATTAGAGAAGGATACAAGTTAGACAGTGAAGTTTCCCCCAGAATCTCATTTTTCAGCATGAACCACAGTGAATGGTTATGCAGCTCTTCTTTTAGACTTTTTACTTTACAGAGTTTACAAAGCACTTTCACATATTTTTATCTCATTGAAACTTCACAACAGCAATTTCAATTATAAATGTGCGATTGGGGAAATTGTTTTCCAGTGAACTTTAATAACCTTCTCACAAAAGGGAGCTACCATGACTGACTACCTTCTAGTCACATTTTTGCAAAGCCAGGCCGGCATTGATTCACTGTGACCTTTCATGCTCAATTCATACAGCAAAGAGCCGACTGGGCTGTGGAGAGCAGAATCAATCCAAAATCTGCTAAGTATTTTGGTTCTATCAGCTACAGCCTTAGCTAAATACAAAACATTTGCATGGGTAATAGATAAAGATGGAGCAGTCTTCCAGAACACTATAGAGGAGGCTTCTTCAGCATCACTAACAAAGAAAAATGTGGGGCTAGCCAGTCTAAACTGTAAAATATTTAATTCAAATTAGAGTAAATTGTGGTATTTCCTCCCGTGTAAGTAGACAGAGATAGTCCTGCACCAATTACCACTGGATATAAAGTAGCTGCTCTCAAATTAATGGAATAAAACAAGTCCCCCCAGGCTAACAGCATAGTCTTGGGGTTAGCTGCTTAATTAGTGGGCTCTTTGTTCTAATAGATCTCATAGACAAGACCTTGAAATCAAATCTAGGAGTGGGAGGAGAGAGTCGGTGTCTTGGTTGAATCTGGTTACCATATTTCTAGACTAAACTAATGGAAAGATAAGGATCTTGATTCCAAAGAGCCAAATCAACCTTATCTCTTGGATTTGTATATAATGAACTGTTTATTTTGGCCCAGGAAGCTGCTTCAAAGAACCCATTATGATGGCCAAGGACTAAACCATAATTACATTTCTCTCCAGGACAAACTGAAGGATCTTTCCTTTTTTTCGGTCTTCATTCATTTTCCAAATTGTGAACAAAAATGTTTACTAGGTACTCTGGCCATCTTTATTATTGTGGCTTTAATGTTTAACACTAGTATATTTCTCTTAATCTCTTTGGTCTCAACCTGAAACAGGAGGAAATGGTGACACAAGTGGATTTCATTTCCAGTGAAACAGAAAGGCAGCAACAAGTCTCTAAGCTCCCTCACCTCTGAGCAAAATGCAGAGTGACTTGGAGTCCTGTGACCTAGCTTGCAATGTTGTAATAGCCCTGATAGTGATTCATGTCCTTACAAAACAAACAGCTATCTTTCTAACCCTTCATAGCTTAGGCGGGGCCTCCACCACAGAGCTACCTTTGGTCGGCTCTGCAGACTTTGATGATGAGACTCTAGCAGTCAGTCTAAGAGAGAAAAGGACATTCAGGGAATTTTAAGTGGCTTGGATCAGCATTTGTCATATACAATTGATTTTCATTTATATTTCACTAGCCAAAATCTAATGCTGTCCAAAATTGGGAAAGAGATATTTCAAATACTAATCAGGCCCAATCTTGCTTTAATGTAAAAAATGAGCCTTGTCCTACCTTTTTTCAATCCTAGTCTCAGAAGGGAGATTTAATATTTCCTGACAGTGCTTTAAATACTTTGCTGTTCAGACTTCAATGAATCCACAATAATTATGTCAGTTAAACCAGCTTGGTTTTTCAATAGGTGTTTTAAGTTTAGGGTGCTTTTTGAACTCCGTATCATGGCATTCATTCTTTGATATTAGGTTTATTAGAGAAAGGGCCAATACTCAGATGGATCACCACTTAACCATTTAACCCATTTACCTGTTGTTTTTTAATCTATTGATTTAGTGGTCTACAGCTTCCCAGCCCCCTCCTTTCCAGGAAGTTTAATTACACAGAGCCATTGCTATTCCCAGTGGAGAGTTTCAGGGAAGGCCAAGTGGTTTTTAATTCTCAGAAGATCAAGCCATAAAGACTCCGGTAGATTATCATTAAGCACTGACTTAACATTTAGTGTCTTACTAAGCTTTTTATAGGAGCCTTTGCCATTTTGATGAATGAGACTGAAAAATTATCTTTGTTTTACAGATGGAGGAAATATATCAATATACAATTGTTTAGGGGTGGGGAGAGAAGTACCAGTTTCTTCAGGTGGAAATTAATTCTACCCATCCTTCAACACCCTCTCAAAAATATCCAACAACTTCATCATAGTTTTGGCTTCAATCAGTGTGTGCTTTCTTCCTGAATCATACTCTCCAGTAAAACAAGATCTTCTTGATAGGCTCTGTTGGCAATATCCAGCCTTCACCTTGACAACAATTAAGCCAGGGAGCACAATTGAGAATGAGTTTTCTTCAGAAGAACAGCCAAAGGGCACTGAACACATTTACACAAAGTCATAAAGCAAGTGCAGGAATTAGAAGTCGTCCCCTCCGTGTGGGTGGAGTGGTGAGCCTGGCCCGGGGAGGAACATGGTTTGCTAAGTAGAGGCCTGGGGATGGTAGATACAGACCTTCCTTATTTCTTCAGAAGAACATATCAGAATCCCCCATGGGAACCCCCACACTGGAATCTCTTAGCTTTTTAGAAAGCATAAGCAATGCCGCTAGAAACCATTTATCACATTTAGGAATTCTTTCATTGCTTTCTCATAATTTGCCATGTAAAAATAAATTAGAAGTCATGGAGTGGATGCTTACTAATAAAAGAGAAATTATCAAAGAGATGAACATAAATAGTAATGAAATCAGCATGGGCCTGCAAAGTACGGACATTGCAGGGTCAAAATAAAGGAGGGATGATAACAAGACAAGATTTGCTTTGAACTTCTTAGTCAACACTTACTTTGTTTTCTTCTAGTTTTCTAGGAACCAGCTTTGTTATTTTACATTTGACCACCTCTTATAAATCCAAACGTTTACTATTTGATGCTCTGTTTTTTAACCCTGCCTTATTCTATGTGCAGACTGCTCCAAGAAAAATATCAGCAACTAAATTTGCTGTTTTCACTCTAAGTGGGAACATTTTATATGATAGTAATAGTCTGACTTAGAAAAGGCTACTTCTTAAGGCAATGAGTGTGGACAGTTTGTCGGATTAACACCGAGCTGGGATGCTATAGTGGTAAGACTTTGAAATTTGGGAGTCAGAGAATACAAGGGCTACTTCTGATTTTACCTTTTACTAATTGCATGGACTACTTAACAGAATGTCTGTAATTTAAACCTCCCCTTAATGTATAGGCAGTATAAAATTATGCAAATGTCAGTCAGTTTAAGCCATTCCTGAGGGGCAGTCATTTGCCCAAACCAAAAATTCATACCCTAGGTGTCATCACCTAGACTTCCAGTTAGAAGCCCACCTTCCAGAGGTGATTCAGCTATCTTAAACTCCCAACACCACCCAAGTTATTCTTAATTAGCAGGATGCATGTTAAAATGGGTTTTCATTGGTGAAATTAATAGCTTGTCAATTAGCATTATGGCTGCTAGAAATGGGGTTTCACTGGTGAAAATAGTGATGTTCAAATTCTAGACTCTCCCTAGTTGCATAAACAGAATAAAAATGTAGAAAACTCTGTGTCCTATACCTTTAGGGATATTTTCTGGAGACTGATTTCTGTACTGTCCTGAGTCCAACCATTGACTGGGTCTTCAGTTCTTGAGTTGCCTGATATCTACTATAAGACTAATTGAAACCAGCTTCTAGAATATGATCATATCTGCTTCAAGTGAGCATTGCATGCACCAGTGCAGTTAGAATACCTAAAAGGCCAACAGTTGCAATTTCATCAAATTATAGAATAGGTTACATAAGCTGTTTTGTGACTGCTTCCTAATAAATGTTTAATATACATTTTTATATGTGGCCAAATTTGGTCAGAGATTTGCTTTCAATATAAACTAGTGAAGAGGTTGTGGGGGAGACAGTTATTCATCATCCATGTCTAATTATCGGTAGTTACTGTTATTGACAAAATAATCTGCAACATTACCCTCCACTCAGCATTTGATCTCGCTTTAGCTCGTCCCAGATGTTCTTAATGTTACCTAGGTGCCTATGGGCAATTAGAGGGTAAAAAACTCACAGATCTCCAGACTACAGATCCAGAGGGATTCAGTGGGATTCAGTGTAGGCACAGGGCTCTCCTGGATTAGCAGTCACTTCAGGAACCTATGACTTGGTCTGACTATTGCCTGTTCCTTGCCCCCAAGTCACAGAGGCTGTTAGGATTTTTCCTGTTCTCTCCAGAAAAATGAAGACCCTAGAGGAATTCTCATCAATATTTCCTGCTAAGTTTCTTTCACAAAGCCATGATCAAACCCTTTGGTAAGTGCTGTAAGAACAGAATACAGATATGGATATCCTGGAGGGGGTGGGTCATCTCATAGATACAGGTGATGATGATGATGATGGTGATGATGATGATGATGGTGATGATGATTACTATTAATGCAATTTCCACCTGACAAAAAAACCTATATTAAAAACCAATTCTGTTTGGCTGCACATAAAATAAAACTCAGGAATGTTGGCTTAAGGCAGTTAGGTTTGTTTTCCTCATATTATAAATCTAGAGTTGGGAAATGTGAAGATCAATGATGCTGTCAGAGACCCAAGGTCTACATTCCTGCTCTGTCATCATTTGTTCATGGCTCTTGTCCTCATGCTTTGAAAATGGCAGCAGCATCTCCAGGTGTACAAAGAAGGAGAGAGGTAAAAGGGATTTCACAAGGTAAGCTTTTGCCAGTTTATTAAGGAAAGAAATCTCTCTCCTGAAAATTCCACTTATGTTACATTGGCCAGAACTTTGTCATCCCCTAGCTGCAAATGGGGGTGAAGTTATTTTAGCTGAGCATATCACTGTTCTGAACAAAATGAAATTCTGACAGGGAGAAAGAGAATTGATATTGCCAGATAACTAGTAGGGTTTACCATTCCTACTATTCATCAGCCACTTTACTGGGTACTTTCCATATCTACAATCTATAATCTTGCAAAGTAATAATTTTCCATATGATCTACTGAGGAACAAAGACTTTTAATAGCTTGTCCAAGAAAATGGCAGATAACTTGACTGACAGAAATTATTATAATAACAGTTAACGTTGCTCAAACGCTTGCCATAGATCAGGTATTTCTCTGGGTGCTTTATGTACAGTGACTTGTTTCTTCCTCATAGAAACCCTCTGAGGAAGGTGTTTTCATTGTCCTCATTTATAAGATGAGGAAATCAAAGTTTAGAAAAGTTAAGGAACTTGCTTAGAATCACACAGGTTATAAGAGGTGAAGCTCAAGTTTGAACCTAGTTCTGTGCGACTCCTTAGCTCTTGACCACTGATTTGGTTTGGCTGTGTCCCCACCCAAATCTCATCTTGAATTCCCAGGTGTTGTGGAAGGGACCTGGTGGCAGGTAACTGAATCATGGGCAGGTCTTTCCCATGCTGTTCTCATGATAGTGAATAAGTCTCATGAGATCTAATGGTATATAAGGGGGAGTTTCCCTGCACAAGCTCTCTCTTTCTGCCTGCTGCCATTCGTGTAAGATGTAACTTGCTCCTTCTTGCCTTGCCTTCTGCCATGATTGTGAGGCCTCTGCAGCCATGTGGAACTGTAAGCCTATTAAACCTCTTTCTTTTGTAAATTGCCCAGTCTTGGGTATGCCTTTTTGAGCAGTGTGAAAATGGACTAATACAGTAAATTTGTACCAGTAGAGTGGGGCATTGCTGAAAAGATACCTGAAAACGTGAAGTGACTTTGGAACTGGGTAACAGGCAGAGATTGGAACAGTTTGGGGGGCTCAGAAGAAGACAGGAAAATGTGGGAAATTTTGGAACCTCCTAGAGACTCATTGAATGGCTTTGATAAAAAAGCTGATAGTGATATGAACAATAAGGTCCAGGCTGAGGTGGCCTCAGATGGAGATGAGGAACTTGTTGGGAACTGGAGCAAAGTTGACTCTTGTTATGTTTTAGCAAAGAGACTGGCAGCATTTTGCCCCACCCTGGAGATTTGTGGAACTTTGAACTTGAGAGAGACGATTTAGGGTATCTGGTAGAAGAAATTTCAAAAGCAGCAAAGCATTCAAAATGTGATTTGGGTGCTGTTAAAGGCATTCAGTTTTATAAGGAAAGCAGAGCATAAAAGTTTGGAAAATTTGCAGCCTGACAATGCAATAGAAAAGAAAATCCCGTTTTCTGAGGAGAAATTCAAGCCAGCTACAGACATTTGCATAAGTAATGAGGAGCTGAATGTTAATCCCCAAGACAATGAGGAAAATGTCTCCAGGGCATGTCAAAGGTCTTCATGGCAGCTCCTCCCATCACAGGCCTGGAGGCCTAGGAGGAAAAAATGGTTTTGTGGGCCGGGCCCAGGGTCCCCATGCTATGTGCAATCTAGGGACTTGGTTCCCTGCGTCCCAGCCGCTCCAGTTGTGACTAAAATGGATCAAGGTGCAGCTCAGGCCATGGCTTCAGAGGGTACAAGCCCCAAGCCTTGGCAGCTTCCACATGGTGTTGAGCCTGGGGGTACACAGAAGTCAAGAATTGAGGTTTGGGAACCTCTGCCTAGATTTCAGAGAATGTATAGAAACACCTGGATGTCCAGGCAGACGTTTGCTGCAGGAGCAGGGCTCTCATGGAGAACCTCTGCTAGGGCAGTGAGGATGGAAAATGTAGGGTTGGAGCCCCCACACAGAGTTACTACTGGGGTACTGCCTAGTGGAGCTGTGAGAAGTAGGCCACCATCTTCCAGACTCCAGAATGGTAGATCCACTGACAGCTTGCCCCATGTGCCTGGAAAAGCCACAAACAGTCAATGTCAGCCCATGAAAGCAGCTGGGAGGGAGGCTGTACCCTGCAAAGCCACAGGGGCAGAACTGCCCAAGACAATGGGAACCCACCTCTTGCATCAGCATGACCTGGATGTGAGACATGGAGTCAAAGGACATCATTTTGGAGCTTTAAGATTTGACTGCCCTGCTGGATTTCAGACTTGCATGGGGCCTGCAGCTGCTTTGTTTTGGCCAATCTCTCCCATTTGGAATGGCTGTACTTACCAAATGCCTGTACCCCCACTGTATCTAGGAAGTAATTAACTGGTTTTTGATTTCACAGGCTCATAGGTGGAAGGGTCCTGCCTTGTCTCAGACGAGACCTGGGACTGTGGACTTTTGAGTTAATGCTGAAATGAGTTAAGACTTTGAGGGGACTCTTGGGAAGGCATGATTGGTTTTGAAATGTGAGGACATGAGATTTGGGAGGGTCCAGGGATGAAATGATATGGTTTGGCTGTGTCCCCATCCAAATCTCATCTTGAATTCCCATGTGTTGTGGGAGGGACCTGGTGGGAGATAATCGAATCATGGGGGCAGGTTTTCCCATGCTGTTCTCATGATAGCAAATAAGTCTCACAAGATCTGGCAGTATTATAAGGGGGAGTTTCCCTGCACAAGCTCTCTCTTTTTGCCTGCTGTCATCCATGTAAGATGTGACTTGCTCCTCCTTGCCTTTGGCCATGATTGTGAGACCTCCCCAGCCATATGGAACTGAGTCCATGAAACCTCTTTCTTTTGTAAATTGCCCAGTCTCAGGTATGTCTTTATCAGCATCATGAAAACAGACTAATACAACCACTCTGCTGCACAGCTTCTGCAAAACACATCAAACTGTGCACAGAGCTACCATCTCACTAGTGTTGTAGAGGTATCAGGTGAACAGGCAAAAGGTCAAATACCAATCAGGTAGCCAATCAGTACTCCAAATAAGAGAAAGTAAGCAGAGGAGCCTCAGAATGGAAACTGAAGATTCAAGAAATAGCAAGAAATGAGTAATGTCCAGCTGATGTCTAACTGTGTGCCAGAATATGCGTTTAGTGATTTCTCTTGATGCAAAGGGCCCTTTTCCGTACATCAGTGTGTATTTTGATTAGGTCACATGGAAATATCTATCACAGATGACAGCTGCTCATTGCCCACTTAATAACCATACTCCAATTCTTCTTTACTAAGAGGACCCTCATTTTACTATGGGCAACATTAGGCTGAGTTAAAATGACTCACTCCATATATTTCCTTTCCCTTCCTGGTGGCTATGTGACACAAGACTGGCCAATGACAATTAAGTAAGCATGGGTTTTGGGTTACAGCTTCCTGGAAAGTTATTGTGAAAAAGGTTGGTGGAGAAACAGGTAGGGAGAAGAGAAGAAGTCCATAGAGTATGGACCCTAGGCATGGATGGCTTTGCTCCCAGACAGAAGAGAACTTACGAGAAGAGGGAAAGCAAGTATCTCCCTGCTTCTCAGAACTTACATTCTTCCCATATGAAAAAGAGAACCCAGTTTGTGACCATCACTTTAGATTCACAAAATATACCAGCATTCTAAATTAGGATTTTCCTTGAGAGCTAATTCTTTGGAGATGTGCTCTTGGAATACAGTCATAATCACCTATAGCATATATTTATAATACACACATGTATACATACCACATACATATTTATGTATAACATTAGACTGTTACTATGGAAACTATTACAGTACTAACAAATTTCCACTGTAATATGAAATAAGAAATTCAAATGAAATACCAAGCATTTGTTTAAGCACAAATAGCTTTAGTAATTAAATACATAGAGACAATACAGAAAACTGCAAATTAATACTTAGAAGCCTTTTGCAGTATGAAAGTCGGCTTTGATGTTGTTTTCCCTTTTCCACTGCATTATGTTATACATCTTTATAAATTAAATTTGGCATTGGGTTAACAAGAATAGATCTGCTTGCTGAATAGGAGCTTTCACATACCTAAAAGCTGAGCTCTTATTCTAGATAGTTACACCTTCCATAGTCAGTGAGAACGATTTTATGGCTCCTTTTATTACTCAGAAGGAGGACTTTTATAAAAGAAAGCTCAAATGTGAAGTTGGTCTTACATCCCCTGTTTCATTCAGACAATATGTAGAACTACCCCTGGGGTTTTGAATATATTAACATCCTTTCACAATTAACCCTAATGGGACAAGTGTAGCATTTTTTTTCCCAAGCAGATATATTCAAAGCTGAAAAATACATAGTGTTTAAATAGATCTCATTATATCAGCTACACCAAATCTCTCCTCTTTATATACAGAGGATTGTACCTCTCTTCACTGTCATGCAACATTAAAATAGGAAGGCATACACAAGGATGACATAGATTTGACAAAAAATTAATGATTTGTACATCACTTTAATGCCTCAAATCTGCAATTCATGTATGCTAATTAGTTCATAATGGGCTGTTGAAGAACAGAACTGTCATCCTGCTGCTTCGCAGGTTTCTGGAAGCTCCGATTCAGCACAGACTTGCCTGGCTGGCTACTGGATTCTGGGCTGTAACATGGCAGATCTATGATAACATCCCCCCTCCCCTCAACACACAATTGTTTCCTGGATGTGGTGCTTTAATCTATCAGAGTTACGATGGCATATCTCAAATAAGTGGTTCCTGGGTGCCGCAATACATACCGGCAGCGGTAGCATGGCATCACTACATCTAAATGATTGATTTCTGGATTTTAGACTGTCAGGCTATACCTCAGAGGGCAGCTGTCAACTTCCTAAATGTATGAAGTTGTATTATGCAGCACATTTTGAAAATGTATGTACAACTTTTTTTTATTATTTATAGATAAAAAGGGCTGTAAAACTTGGAGAGAGGAAACAAAGGGGACTAGAAAGATCAGATGTCTTTTCTTACTGTGAAATCACGTATATCTCCCCACTGCAAGAGACGCAGCTACCCGTCGCTTTTTCTGAGATCTCCTTTGGTCTTTGCGCTGCAGAGGCAGAGACAAAGACTCTCACAACAGCAGGAGAGTGTGAGGCTGGGCTGCTTCACCAAACAAATGGAAGCACCAGGGCTTATTGGAAGCTGGGAGATTTGAAAACAAGTTGTTCTGTTTTTATTGGAGTGCAAACTGATTTTCCCTGATTCCATGATAGAGGCTTGACCCAATGTATTTCTCATATCACATCTACTGATCTGTAAACCCAGCTTCTATGCATGTCCAGAGTTACAATGACACAAAGGAAACAAGAATCGAATTGGTTTTCAGGCACAAAGTAATCAGTTAGTTCCTGATGGCTAAAATTTTTGTCTTGAAGACTCTAGAATGAAGATGCATTTATTTTAAAAAATGATTTTTTACACACTAGAAAATATGAACTTGACATCATAATAGAAAAACGGAGCCAGGCCAGGGAAAACATACTCCAAATGTAGTTAAACTATGAAGGGATTTCAGATTTTAGGAATAGTCACTTGGCAAATATGCAAAATAATGGTGTATCATCAAAGGGAGTCTAAAAGTGCTCAAGTTAAAGAATTTTTGTTCAGACATGTGTTTAAGACCTTTAAACATGCATAGAGAAAAAATTGTCATTAAGAAGAATTGATACTTAAAGGTTGAATGAATGAATGATGTTCTTCAAATAATGCTGTGGCTTGAAGGACAGAAAATGACATTTCAACCTAGAATTCTGTATGTGGCTCTCCAGCCAGCAACAGGAAAGCCTATGTTCAAAGTAACCATAATATTTTATCTACATTAACATTTGAATAACATTTTCTTGTGAGGAAAACCAAACCACAAATTTGAAGCTCCCTTCCATGGTTGGGTTATTCAAATTTGCAGATTTAATGTTGGGTTTTAGTGAATATTTAGGAGTGGGGTGGCTAGGTCATTTGGGAGATGTATGCTTAGCCTGTTGAGAAACTGACAGTCTGTTTTCCAAAGTCATTGTACCACTTTACATTCCCACCAGCAATTCATAAAAGACCCAATTTCTCCATATCCTTGCCGACACTTGATGTGGCCAATCTTTATAATTTTTGACATTCTAATAAGTATGTAATTATATCTTGCAGTGGTTTTGTGTTTCCCTCATAACTAATGATGTTAGCATCTTTTCATGTCCTTATTTGCCATGTTTATCTTCTTTAGTGAAGTAACTCTTCAAATCTCTTGCTGATTTTTTACTTCAGTTGTTTGTTTCCTTATTCTTGAGTTTTGAGAGTTCTTTATATATTCTGGATACAGCCTTTTATCACATATATGATTAGGAAATATTTTCTCTTACTCTGAATCTTCTTTTTTCATTGTCAAAGCACTATCTTTTTGAAGAGCAGAATTTTAACTTTTGATGAAGATATATTGATATCAATAACAATATAGATGTATATCTTTTGGTGTCTTCTTCCTTCTTTAATCGGTCTGCCAGAATTTTATCTACTTTATTATCTTCTCAAAAAACAGATTTTGTTTTCATTGATTTTTATCCGTTGTTTTTGTCTTCTATTTCATTGATTCGTGCTCTAATTCTTATTTCCTTTCATGTACTATCTATACCTTTCATTTGCTTTTTTCCTGCATGTCAAAGTAGACGCTGAGGTCATTGATTTTAGACCAAAGAGAAATGAAATCACACATGCACACAAAGACTTTTATACAAATGTTCATAGAAGCTTTATTTTTAATGGCCCAAACCTGGAAGCTACCCAAATGCTCATTAACAGGTAAATAAATACATGAATGTGCTATTATTTATATGACAGACTACTACTCAGCAATAAAAGGAGACAGATTATTACACAAGCAATGTGGTGCATCTGAAAATAATTATGCTCATGAAAGAAAACAAACAAAAAGAAGACATACTATATGATTTCGTGGATATAAGATTATAGAAAATATAAAGTAGCTTATAATGACATGAAGCAGATTAATGGCTGTCTGAGGATGGGGATGGAAGGGTAGTAGGGAGGTATTCAAAAGGGGCACCAGGAAACTTGGGCGGTGGTGGATATGTTCATTAACTTGATTGTACAGAGTGTTTCAGGGATGTACACAGATGTTAAAACTGATAAGATTTTATATTGTAAGTGTGTGTAGTTTACTGTATGTCAATTATATCTCAAAAACCTGTTTAAAAAGTCATCATTACAAAAATGATGAAGGCCACAGAAAAGGAGAAAATATGTGCAATAATTAAATCTGACTTGTATCCAGGATATATAAAGAACTCTTACACTTGATGAGACAAATAACCCAATAAAACAATAAGCAAAATATTTCAATAGACATTCATAAAAAGTATATATGTGTATATATATGTATGTGTATATATGTATATATATGTGTGTGTATATATATACACATATATAATTATATATGTGTGTGTGTGTGTATATATATATATATATATATATATGAATAGCCAATAAACCCATGAAAAGATACTCAACAGTATTAGCCATCAGGGAAAGCAAATCAAAACCACAATGAGATATCACTACACATCCACTAGGATAGCTAAAATTAAAATGAGTAATGATACTATAAAATGTTGGTGAGGATGTGAAGGAGTTGGAATTTTAATCCACCCTGGCAGGAGTGTAAAACTGCCTGGCACCCAGGCACAATTTCCCTGGAAAATTGCTCGACAATTTCTTAAAAAGTTAAATATATACAATCCCTAGGACCCAGCAGTTTCTTTCCCGGGTATATACCCAAGCGAACTGAAAGCATATGCCCATATAAATATATAAATATTCATGGAAGTTTTATTCAAAATTGCTCAAAACTGGAAACAATCCCTCTTGTCCTTTGGGAACTCCAATTACCTGTATATTTGATGTTTGAAGTTGTCCCTTGGTTCCCTGATACTCTGTTCATTTTCATTTTCTTTTTTTTTTTATTCTCTCTAGTTTCATTTTGGATAGCTTTTATTGCTATGTCTTCAAGTTTCCTAATCTTTTTTTCTCCAATGTTTAATCTGCTGTTATTTTTCATGTCAGATATTGTAGTTTTTATCTGTAGAAGGTCTTCCATGCCTCTAGTCATCATGTGCAATCTTTCCTCTAGCTTCTTGAACTGTTGTACTAACTCTTCTAGTGTCCTGTCTAGTAATTCTATCATCTGTGTGATTCTTATGTCAGTTTCAATTGATTGATTTTTGTCCTCATTACAAATCATAATTTCCTACTTCCAAATGCCAATTTGGAATGTTAATTCTGCTAATTGCTGAATGGTTATCAGACATTGTAAGTTTTACCTTTTTGGGTGGTGGATATGTTTGTATTCCTGTAAATATTCTTGAGGTTTTTTTCTGGGATGCACTTGAATTACTTACACTTTGATCCTTTCAGAACTTGCAGTTGAGCTTTGCCAAGTGGAACTAGAGCAGCCTTTAATCTAGGGGTATCTTTGTTTCAAGACTCAAGCTAAGCCTTTCTGAAAACTCGACCCAATGCCTGTGAATTATGAGGTTTTCCACCCTAGCTGGTAAGAGCAGGAACTATTCCTGGCTTTATGTGTGGGCCTATCACTGTCCCTTTCATCTTTTGAGAGAGTTCTTTCCCCAGACCTGGATAGAGTTCTCTGAAACATACAGGAATCAGGATTCAGCTGAAAATGGAAGCAGAGCCCTCAGTAGATCTCTGTTTTCTTCTCTCTATTCTCTACCCTGTAAACTCTAGCCATGCAGACTCTTGTCTCTTCTCCACTCCAGGAGGCCACTGTTCTCTGCTGGGATCTCACTCTGTGCCTCAGCCAGAGACTCTCTCCAGACAGCCAACTGGACCAATTGGGGGCTCACTGCATTTGTTTCCCATCATTCTGGGCTCATTGTTTTTTATTGCTAGAGTCCAAAGTCTTTCTAACCATTGTGCCATATAGTTTGTCCAGTTTTTAAATTGTTTCAGTAATAATAAAAAATACAACATCTGCTGTTCTAAGTAACTCTCAATCTTGTAAAGAAGTAGGAAATTTACAAATGATACTTTAGAGTAAAAGAAAAGCCAGGTGGTAAGTTGAGATAAGTGGAGAAAAAAGGGTTAAGTATAAAAATGGCCAATAGCTTCTGGTTTGAAAATGGAAAAGGATATTGTGTTAGGCAGAAGAATGTCCTTCTCTGCCCCAACCCCACAAAGGTGTCCAAGTCCTAATCATGGAAACTGTGAATTTTACTTTACATGGCAAAATGGTCTTCACATATGCACAAATGTGATTAAGTTAAAGATGCTGAGATGGGAAGATTATCCTGGGCTATTTGAGTGGACCCAATGTAATCACAATGTTCCTTGTAAATGGAGGGAGGAAAGTCAGAAAAGAAGATGTGACAATGGAAGCAGAAGTCAGAGGGATAGGATTGCAGGCTGTAAGGGGGCCATGAGCCAAGAATTGACAGCAACCTTTAGAAACTGGAAAGGGAAGGGAATAGATTTCCCTAGAACTTTGAGAAGGAACGTAGCTCTGCCAAAATCTTGATTTTTGCCCAGTGGGACCCATTTTGGACCTCTGAACTCCAGGAATGTAATAAATTTGTGTTTCTTAAACCATTAAGTTTGTAATAATTTGTTACAGTAATGATCAGAAACTAATACAAATGTTGAATAAAATGGTTAACTTTTGCTCCTGTCCAACAGTGAAGTTGTTAGGTTAGTAAACCACCCATCTGCAGGAACTTCCTCAGATAGTGGTGATCGTCATTTGCGTGCTGGTATATGAAGGACTAAATTCGAAGTGTGTGTCATTTGTCATCAGTCTCTGTTACTATAATAAATGTCTGGAATAAAATTATGGGTAGCTATTAGGCAGATGCTTGTAGCAACATTGGCTTCCTGTGAGTCAGAAGAATGTCCCCAGCCTCCACCTCCACCTCCAGAGGGACCCAAATTACACAAGAGTTGAAGGGAGGCAATGGCTTTACAAGACCTGGAATTAGAAATTTTATAATATTTTTAGCACTGTAAAGGGCATACCATCATCCTCCTTGATAAAATTTACGTCTATTCTTCAAACATGCTACCTGTGTTCAGAAACATGGGTTTCAATATTTAAAAATAGGGGATTTGGCCTTAGTTTTTCTTCAGCTTGATTTCCCTTTGCTTGAAATAATTTTCCAGTATTTATTTAGTGAACTTCTAGTTATGATGTCTGGATGCTTTTGTCCTCATGTGAGGTTAAGTCAAATAGTTTTTTATTAATAAAAATTTCTTAATAAATAGCATAAGTTGTTTGTATACAGACTCCAAGTACCCTCTAGTCCTTTGCCCAGAAAATTAATTGCATTTGAGGATAAGCAGCCAATGAGATAAAAGGCAGAGAACTGAACATTCTCCTTCCTCACCTTGGTTGGAATGGAGACACATGGTGCATGGTTGTCACTCTGGGTTGTAAAAGTTCTCTCTGCATTTGGGGATATGCACAGATGAGCAATTAGCTAAGTGTGTACATGCATTGTATTAGAGAAGAACCTTGCTCCTGGCTAAATCAAAGCATTCATTATTGAGGCTAATTCCAACTCACTTAGCTTCTCTGTGAGAAATAAATAACGTTTCACAGCCTCATATGTCCCGGCAATGTCCTTTAAGTCCAAGCAAGGCTAGGTAGAAGAGACAATGGGCTTAACAAATTGTCTACTGGTTTGTTTGTTTGTTTATTTATTTATTTTGGTGATTTTTTTTTTTTGGAGTCAGGGCTTCTCTATAAGGTCCTTATGAAGCAAGCCAAGACAAAAATTCAAAACAGACCAGATAGAACAAGAAGTTCATGGGCATAATTAGGTTTAAGATCTTCTAAATCTGTTTGGTGATTTTATTTGCCAAATAGGTAGTGTGCCTGTCTTAGTTAATTTTCTGCTGCTGTAAGAAAATACTACAGATTGGGTAATTTATAAAGAAAAGAAGTTTATTTGGCTCATGGGTCTGGAGGCTGGGAAGTCCTAGAGGTTGGCACTGGCATCTGGTGAGGATATTCTTACTGCATCCTTAATTGCTCATCTGTGCATATCCCCACATGAAGGCATCTCATGGCAAATACATGGATACACTCGAGGCAGAATAAATAGAAGCCAAGCTTATCCTTTCGTCAGGAGCACACTCTTGAGATAAGGAACCTACTCCCACAATAACAGCATTAATCTATTCATGAAGGCGGAACCCTCATGATCTAATCACCTCTTAAAGGTCTCACCTCTTAACACTGTTGCACTGGGTATTATGTTTCTAAGGTATGAACTTCTGGGAGACATATTCAAACCATAGCAGTATCCACATTCAGATTGTGTCCATGTAGAATCAGAACAACTGATGATAAATTTTTCTCTTCTTGACCAAAAAAATTGTATCAAGAAAATGGTTTGTCTGACTTTATTTTCTCTACTTTTATTTTCGTTGATTGGAATAATTCACTCATTTCACTTATTTATGAAAGTTTTCTGTTTGAAATGTATTCAATGTACAGTTGATGTGTCTCTGTTTTGGACACACACACACACACACACATTCCTTCTTTAATCTCTTGTTCCCATCTCCTAAGTAGGGAGACTCCCAATATGGCAGAGGCTAAACAGTACTAGTATAATTGAGTTGCAATTATTCTAAATTTTTATGTTGTCATCTGGCTTTTAGAATACGGTCATCAAGTTCTCCATTGCTGAGTTGCCCATGAAATAGTGATGCTGAGTTTGGGAAAAGAGTTTATAGTGATCTGGCTTAACATATTAACAGCATAATAGAACAAGCTAAGGAAAGAATCTCAGAGCTCAAAGATTTGTTCTCTGAAGTAATTCAGTCAAACAATAAAAAAAGAAAAAAATGAACAAAATATGGGAAATATGAGAAATATGGGATTCTGTAAGGAGAGCAAATCTACAACTCACTGGTGTTCCTGAGAGAGATGCAGAGACAGCAAGCAACTTAGAAAACACATTTCAGGAAACTGTCCATGAAAGCATCTGCAACTTCACTAGGGAGGCCAACATTTAAATTCAGGAAATGCAGAGAACCCCTGCAAGATTCTACACAAGAAGACCATCCCCAAGACACCTAATCATCAGATTATCTGAGGTCAAAAATGAAAGAAAAAGTGTTAAGGGCAGCTAGAGAGAGGGGCAGGTCACCTGCAAAGGGAACCCCATCAGACTAACAGCAGAACTTTAAGCAGAAACCCTACAAGTCAGGAGAGACTGGGGGCCTACATTCAGCATTCTTATAGAAAAGAATTTCCAAACAAGAATTTCATATCCAGCCAAACTAACTTTCATAAGCAAAGGAGAAATAAGATCCTTTTAAGACAAGCAAATGCTGAGGGAATTTATGGCCACCAGACTTGCCTTATGAGAGGTCCTGAAAGGAGCGCTAAATATAGAAAGACCATTACCAGCCACTACAAAAACACACTTAAATACACAGATTATTGACTCTATAAAGCAACCACACAAATAAATCTGCATAATCACCATCTATAAACATGATGACAGGAACAAATCTGCACATAACAATATCAATCTTGAATGTAAGTGGGCTAAATAACCCAATTAAAAGACAGAGTGGGAAGTTGGATAGAGAAGCAAGATCCATATGCTGTCTTCAAGAGACCCATCTCACATATCATGACAATCATAGGTTCAAAATAAAGTGATGCAGAAAAATCTACCATGCAAATGGAAAAAAAGGCAGAGGTTGGTATCCTAATTTCAGATAAAACAGACTTTAAGCCAACGAAGATTTTTAAAAAGACAAAGAAGGGTATCACATAATGGTAAAGGATTCAATTCAACAAGAAGACTTAACTACCCTAAATATATATGCACAACACAGGAGCCACCCAAATTCATAAAGCAAGTTCTTAGAGACCCAGGAAGAGACTTAGATTTCCACACAATAATAGTGAGAGATATTAACACCTCACTGACAGTATTGGACAGATCATCAAGGCAGAAAACTAACAAAGGTATTCAGAACCTGAACTCAACACTTGACCAAATGGACCCAATAGATATCTACAGAACACACCACCCCAAAACAACAGAAAATGTATTGTTGTCATCAGTGTGGCACATAATCTAAAAGCGACCACACAATTGGTCATAGAATAATTCTCAGCAAATTAAAAAAAAACAAAAATCATATCAACTGCACTGTCAGTCCACAGTACAATAAAAAGTACAATAAAAATAGAAATCAAGACTAAGAAAATTACTCAGAATCATACGAGTACATAGAAATTAAACAACCTGTTCCTGAAAGGCTTTTGGGTAAATAAAAAAATTAAGGCAGAAATTTAAAAAAGCGTGAAATTAATGAGAACATACAACATACCGGAATCTCTGGGACAGTCATGGCAGTGTTAAGAGGGAATTTTATAGCACTAAATGCCCACATCAAATTTGATGTGGGCATATTTTGAGTTAGAAAGATCTCAAATAAAAAACCTAACATCACAACTAGAGGAACTAGAGAAACAAGAGCAAACCAACCCTAAAGCTGGCACAAGATAAGAAATAACCATAATAAAAGCTGAACTGAAGGAAACTTAGAAAAAAAATACAAAAGATCGATGAATCAAGGAGTTTGTTTTTTTGAGAGAATTAATAAGATAGGCCACTAGCTGGACTAATAAAGAAAAAAAGATAGAAGATTCAAATAAATATAATCAGAAATGACAAAGAGGACATTACCACTGTTCCCACAGAAATTAACAACAACCGAAAAAACACCCTCAGAGACTACTATGAACACATCTATGCACACAAACTAGAAAACCTGGAAGAAATGGATCAATTCCTGGACATATACAACCTCCCAAGACTGAACAGTGCCAGCTCTTCTTTATATACCTGGTAGAATTTCAAATTCAAAATGAGTTTCAAAACTGAATCAGTTAAAAAAGCCTACCAACTAAAAAATGCCCATGACCACAGAGATTCACAGCTGAATTCTACCAGATGTATAAAGAAGAGCTGATACCATTACTACTAAAAGTATTCAAAAAAATTGAGGAGGGCCCTTTCATAAGTCATTCTATGAGGCCAGCATCATCCTGATACCAAGACCTGGCAGAGACACAACAAATAAATAAAAATTCAGGCCAATAAATATCCTTGATGAACACAGATGCAAAAGTCCTCAACAAAATACTAGCAAACTGAATCCAGTGGCACATCAAAAACCTAATTTACTACAAACAAGTAGGCTTTATCCCTGGGATGCAAGGTTGACTCAACATGCACAAATCAATAAATGTGATTCGCCACATGAACAAAACTTAAAACAAGAACCACATGATTATCTCAATACATGTAGAAAAGGCTTTTGATAAAATCCAACATCCCTTCATGTTAAAAACGCTCAACAAACTAGGCATTGAAGAACATTCTTCAAAATAATAAGAGCCATCTATGAGAAACCCACAGCCAACATACTGAATGAGCAAAATCTGGAAGCATTTCCCTTGAAAACCGGAACAAGACAGGGTGCCCTCTCTGCCATTCCTACAGAACATAGTACTGGAATCCTGGCCACAGCAATCAGGCAAGAGAAAGAAAAAAAAAGGCATTCAAACAGGAAGAGAGGAAGTCAAACTATGCCTGTTTGCAGATGATATGACTGTATACCTAAAAATCCCCATAGTTTGTGTCCCAAAATTCCTTGATCTGATAAACAACTTCAGCAAAGTTTCAGAATACAAAATTAACATACAAAACTCAGTAGCATTCCTATACACCAACAACATCCAAGCTGAGAGCCAATTAAGAACACAATCCCATTCACAATAGCCACAAAAAGATAAAGTACTTAGGAATACCGCTAACCAGGGAGGTGAAAGATTTCTACAACAAGAATTATGAAACACTGTTCAAAGAAATCAGAGATGACACAAGCAAATGGAAACATATTCCATGCTCATGGATAGGAAGAATGAATGTTGTTAAAGTGGCCAGACTGCCCAAAGCAATTCACAGGTTCAATGCAATTCCTATCAAATTACCAATGACATTCTTCAAAGAATTAGAAAAAACTATTTCAAAATTCATATGGAACCAAAAAAAGCCCTAATTGCCAAGGCAATCTTAAGCAAAAAGAACAAAGCTGGAGTCATTACATTACCTGACTTCAAACTCTTCTTAAAAGATACAGTAAGCAAAACAGCATGGTACTGGGACAAAAACAGACACATAGACCAGTGGAACAGAATAGAGAGCCCAGAAATAATGCCACACACCTACAGCCATCTGATCTTCAACAAAGTCAAAACAATCAGTGGGGAAAGGACTCCCTGTTTAATAAATGCTGCTAAGATAACTGGCTAGCCATAAGCAGAAGATGAAACTAGACCCCTTTCTTATACTGTACACAAAAATTAACTCGAGATGGATTAAAGACCTAAATGTAAAACCTAATACTGATACTATAAAAATTCTGGAAGGTAACCTAGAAAATAACATTCTGGACACAGGATCTGGCAAAAATTTCATAACAAAGACATAAAAAGGAATTGCAGCAAAAACAAAAATTGACAAATGGAAACTAATTGTATCAAAGAGCTTCTGCACAGCAAAAGAAACTATCAACAGAGTAAACAGACAACCTAAAGAATGAGAGAAAATATTTACAGACTACACATCTGACAAAGATCTAATATCTAGCATGTATAAGGAACTGAAACAAATTTACAAGTATAAAAACAAGCCTATTAAAAAGTGAGTAAAGGACATGAACACTTTTCAAAAGAAGAAACACATGTGGCCAATAAGCATCTAAAAAACATGCTTAACATCACTACTTATTAGAGAAATGCAAATCAAAACCACAATGAGACACCATCTCACACCAGTCAGAATGGCTATTATTAAAAAGTCAAAAAATAATGGATGCTGGTGAGGTTGCAGAGAAAAAAGTGCTTACACACTGTTGGTGGGAGTGTAAGTTAGTTCAGCCATTGTGGAAAGCAGTATGGTGATTCCTAAAAGAACTTAAAACAGAATTACTATTCCACCCAGAAAGCCCATGATTGGGCATATACCCAAAGGAAAATAAATTGCTCTACCATAAGGATACATACTTGTGTATGTTTATTGCAGCAATATTCACAATAGCAAAGACATGGAATCAACCTAAATGCCCATCAATGGAAGATTGAATAAAGAAAATGTGGTACATATACACCATGGAATATTATATAGTCATAAAAAATGAGATCATGTCCCTTGCAGCAACATAGATGAGCTGGAGGCCATTATCGTAAGCAAACTAATGCAGGAACAGAAAACCAAATACTACCTGTTCTCACTTACAAGTGGGAGCTAAATGAGAACACATGGGCAAAAAGAGGGGAACAACAGACACCAGGGACTACTTGAGAGTGAAGGGTTGGAGGAGGGAGAGGATTAAAAAACTACCTATCAGGTATTATGCTCATTACCTAGGTTACAAAATAGTCTGTAAACAAAACCCCCATGACATGCAGTTCAACTAGAAATCTGAACATGTACCCCTGAACCTACAATAGGAGTTAAAAAAAAACCACATAGCCGGCTTATAGAAGCACTGCAGGGGCATAAATCTCTCAGAAGCCTGTTGAGCTGGAGGATGCATGCTGATTCACGTGAATTCTGGAGTTTGTGATGCAGGTGAGAACATTTTTAAAGCAGGAGGAGTTCAGGAGTGTTTGTTCCTAGGTGTTAGATGATTAGGCAAAGAGAATTTAACACAAAAAACTCAAATGGAATTGGTAAGTAACTGAATCATGGTTCAGGTAATTTTTTTAGAGCCATTTTGATGAGACTAGGAAGTTCAGGTAAAACAGGCCCTCCCTCCTTAGTGGTTATAGAACCACAAAAGGCGATCCAGTCTGAAACATGGAAATGCAACTGAAAAATAACTTGGAAACTGAAAAATAAATATTACAAAATCTAATCAATTTGCATACAAGTGGCTTCAATGCTATTATTTTATCCAGCAAATGAATTATTTAGCACCTCTTTTGTGCAAAGCTCCTTCCAGGAAGTCAGAGTTCAGCACTGGACATGACAGACATGGTTTCTATCCATTATGGAGCTTAAAACCTTGGGAGAAGTCAAACGTGGTAGGCTCAAAGTATGGTCTCCCAAATATGGCCACATCCTGATCCCCAGAGCCTGTGAATATGTTACCTCACATGGTTACCTCACAGACATGATTCCATTAAGGATCTTGAGATGGGGAGATGATCCTAAATTATCAGGTGGGCCCAATGTAAGCATCAGGGTCCTTATAAGAGGAAGGCAAGAGGATCAGAGTCAGAGAGAGAAGATAAAATAGCAAAGCAGATGGCAGGGAGGAGAGGTGTTTTGCTGCTAGCTTTGAATATAGAGGAAGAGGCCATGAGCCAAGGAATACAGGTGATGTGTAGCAGTTGGACAGGGCAAGAGGGTGGATGGATCCCTTGCTAAGGCCTCCAGAGGGAGCATAGCCCTGAGGACAGCCCTTGCTTTTGACCCACTGAAACTCATTTTAGATTTTTGACTTTCAGACCTGTAAGATAATACATTTATGTTGTTTTAAGCCAGTAAGTTTGTGGTAATTTGTTACAGCAGCAATAGGGGAAAATAATACAAAAAATAAGCAAATAATTATCTGAAACCCTGTATCACTATCATTGTGATTGGTGCCATGAAGGAAAAGCAGAGAATCCCATAAGGAGGCATAACAGAGGCCGAACCTAAGATGGGCTGAGCTAACTTCCCTCTATTTCGCTTTTTCTGGAGGAGGCCTAGGGTGAAATGACCAGGAGAGGATGGGGGTGCTGTGCTGAAGGCAGAACAGCCTCAGCAAGGCTGTCTGATGCCTAAAGGAATCTGACACAGTAGAGGCTGGGGGAGAAGCGGCACAGTGAGCAAGGGGATGGAATGGATTCTGGAGGGCTTCGTGGCCTGCAGAGATTTTAGACTTCATCCAAAAGGAAGACGCAGCCACTGAAGAGCTGTAGTAAGTGGGTGCCAAGATCAGGTTTGTGGTGTTTTTAGATCATTCTGGCTGCTCTGTGGGGAATGAATCTGAGAAAGTTAAAAGCAGCTAAGGAGATACAGATGAAGACCATTGAATTCCTCAGAACATAGGATGATTACAGAAGCTTAGACAAGGGTGGTGATAAGGAGGGAAGCAGGTCTATTTTGGAGGGGGACTCTCTAGGACCGGTGATTGATTGATTGAATCAATAATTCTTTTTTTAAAATGGCTAATCATTATGTGACTCTATCATGTTTATGAATCCTTCTGTTAACATTTGGGATTTGTCCAGTTATTTGCTATTATGAATAGCTTTGCTATCTATATTCTTGTACAACTCTTGTTATGAATATATATTTTTATTTTAATACCTAAAAGTGAAACTGCTCGGTCACAAAGGAGGTGTATATTCAGCATTTTAAGAAGCTGCCACACTGTTCTGAAGTGGACAATTTTACACCCCCTTTGATGATTTATTGGACAAGAAAAAGCATAACAAGAAAAAGTCGAGTGGGTTCCCTTGAACCAAAGAACAACGTGCTGGAAACTTTAACCAGCTCCCTATGTTTTGTGTGTTTAGGGAGACAGGTGAAGATAAAGCCATAGGTCTATGAGCACGTCCCCGGAGAGTCAAAATCTCGTTTCCTTGGGTAGAGGAAGCTAAAGATAGTCTCCTAAATTGCCATCAAATTTTCTGAAGAATTTTGGCCTTTTGCTTTCTTTACATAAGTTTAATCTTAAGCTATGTATATAATATGGATAAGTTATAGCCAGTGTTCAGACTACATTGCACAAAAACAATAAAGAAAATTAAACAATTCAATAATTTTCCAGCGTTCCCCCTCTTTTGTCACCCTCCATATGAACGTTGTCATGAAAAGAACATAGGCTTTGGGGTGAATTAAAACTCACTGTAGTCCTAGCTCCAGCTCTTACTTGCTGTGTGATCTCAGGCAAGTTACTTCACCTGAGGCATTTTCATCCATTTTCAAACTGGGTATAATAATGCCTATTTTGCTTACCAACTTAAGGAGTTTTGGGACTGAAACGATGGAGTTTTCTTTTTTCTTTTTTGAGACAGTGTTTTGCTCTTGTCATCCAGGCTGGAGTGCAATAGCACGATCTCAGCTCACTGCAACCTCCGCCTCCTAGGTTCAAGCAATTGTCCTGCCTCAGCCTCCTGAGTAGCTGAGATTACAGGCACCTGCCACCATGCCTGGCTAATTTTTGTATTTTTTAGTACAGATGCGATTTCACCATGTTGGCCATGCTGGTCTTGAACTCTTGACCTCAGGTGATCCACCCGCCTTGGCCTCCCAAAATGCTGGGATTATAGGCGTGAGCCATTGCACCCAGCCAACAGGGTTTTTTCTAAATATACAATCATGTCACCTGCAAACAATTTGACTTCCTCTTTTCCTATTTGAATACCCTTTATTTCTTTCTCTTGCCTGATTGCCCTGGCCAGAACTTCCAATACTATGTTAAATGGGAGTGGTGAGAGAGGCATCTTTGTCTTGTGCGGGTTTTCAAAGGGAATGCTTCCAGTTTTGCCCATTCAGTATGATTGATTGATTAATTGATTGACTTATCTCTGTCTCTCTTTCTTCTTTCTTTTTCTTTCTTTCTCTCTCTTTTGCTCTTTCTCTCTCTCTTTCTTTCTTTCATGGTTCTCATTGTAGAGATCTTTCCACCTCCTTGATTTTATTTTATTTATTCCTCAGCATTTTATTTATTCTTAAGTATTTTCTTTATTTTTGTAGTTATTTCAAATAGGGTTACTTTCTTGATTTTTTTTCAGCTAGTTTGTTATTGGTGTATAGAAATGCTACTGATTTTTCATATTGATTTTTGTATCCTGAAATTTTGTTAAATTTTTTTTATTAGTGGCTTTTTGTTTGTTTTGTTTTCAGAGACACGGTTTCATTCTGTCACCTAGGTGGGAGGGCAGTTGCATGATCATAGCTCACCTGGAGTCTGTAACTCTTGGGCTCAAGTGATCCTCCCACCTCAGCTTCCCAGGTAGCTGGGACTACAGGTGCATTCCATCATGCCCAGCTAATTAAGAAAAAAAAATTAGTAGAGATAGGGGTCTCACTATGTTGCCAGGCTGATCTTGAACTCCTGGGCCCAAGCAATTATGCCACCTTGGCCTCCCAAAATGCTGGGATTATAGGCATGAGCCATTGTGCCTGGCTATGAATTCATTTATTAGTTTTAAGAGTTTTTTTGTGGAGTCTTCAGGTTTTTCTAGATATAAGATGATGTCATCTTCAAACGGGGACAATTTGACTCCCTCTTTTCCAATTTGGATGCCCTTTCTTCTCTCTCTTGTTTAACTGCTCTGGCTAGGACTTCCAATACTATGTTGAAGAAGAGTGATAAAAGTGGACATCCTTGTCTTGTTCCAGTTCTTAAGAGGAAATACTTTCAGCTTTTCTCCATTCAGTTTGCTGTGAGCTGAGGGTTTCTCTTATATGGCCTTTATTGTGTCAACATATGTTCCTTCTATACCTAATTTGTTGAGCATTTTTTTTGAGACAGAGTCTTGCTCTGTTGCCCAGGCTGGAGTGCCGTGGCGCAATCTCAGCTCCCTGCAAGCTCCACCTCCCGGGTTCATGCCATTCTCCTGCCTCAGCCTACCCAGTAGCTGGGACTACAGATGCCCACCACCATGCCCGGCTACTTGTTTGCATTTTTAGTAGATACGGGGTTTCACCATGTTAGCCAGGATGGTCTCGATCTCCTGACTTCATGATCCGCCCACCTCAGCCTCCCAAAGTGCTGGGATCACAGGTGTGAGACACCGTGCCCGGCCTTGTTGAGTGTTTTTATCATGAAGCAATGTTGAATGTTATCAAATGCTTTTTCTGTGTCTATTAAAATGATCATATAGTTTTTGTACTTTTTCCATTGATGTTATACATCACATTTATTGGCTTGCATGTGTTAAACTATCCTTGCATTCCTGCAATAAATCCCACTTGATCATGATGTGTTATTTTTTTGGTGTGCTGCATTCAATTTGCTAGTATGTTGTTGAGAATTTTTGTACCTATGTTCATTGGGGATATTGGCATATAGTTTTGTATTTTTTTGTTGTGTTCCTATCTGGCTTTACTATCGGGGTAATGCTGGCCTTGTAGAATGAGCAGAAAGAAGTCCCTTCTTTTCAATTTCTTGTAATAGTTTGAGAAGAATTGGTTTAGTTCTTCTTTGAAAATTTGGTAGAATTCAGCAGTAACACTGTCTATTCTTGGGCTTTTCAAGATTTATGTTTGGTTCTTTTTTATGACATCTATCTCTTTGATAGATGAATTTGAATGAATTGAGTTTCTCATTCAGATAATGAAGTGTTTTCCTGATTTCTTTGTATTGTCTGTATTCTTTGTATTTCACTGAGTTTCCTTAAGATCATTATTTTGAATTCCTTTTGAGGCATTGTATAGATTTTTCTTTTCTTGGGGTTTGTTACTGGAGAATCAATATGTTCATTTAAAGATGCCATGTTTCCTTGCTTTTTTATGCTTTCTCTGTTCCTACATTGATATCTGTGCATCTGGTGTACCAAACACTTCTTCCAATTTTATTCAATAGCTTTTGTAGGGAATGACTTTTTCTTATAGATCTATCTATAGTGCCAGTTGAGTAGGGTGCTTTGGCTTTGGTTCTGGGTGGGTGCACTAGTGTGATCTCCGTATAATTTCTTCAGCTATAATCAATATCAGCTGTGTCCTGTGATTTTCCTCAGTAGTTTAGGTTGTGGTTTTTGTGAAGGCTATGACAAAGCTTTTCTGGGGATGGGAACTCTAGGCAGGCCAGTTTTGGGTCCCTGGGGCAGGAGAATGCAAAAGCACTGACTAGACAGGTACTCAGTCTCCCTTGCAGCCCATGTGGGGACCAGTAGTGGTGGCAGTGACCCAGATGGGCTTGTCCTTGGGCCCCCAAGCAGAGCTCAGGGGCACCACTGGGGAGTGTTTTGCTTGCAAACTTGTAGAGACCATATTTCACCAAACCAAATAATACAATTACATCTGAGACTCAAACTTCAGAAGCTAATTGCTCCTAGACTATTTTAAATAAGAAAACTGAGGTCCTAAGCTACTAGTAGATGCTCATTCTCTCCCCAGTGAGAAGAACAGAAGTCTTGTCTTAAATTACACTATAATATGTTCTGTATGCCAATTGTCTCCAGATCTTTCCCATTCCTATTTTAGCCTCCAACTTTGCAACTTCTGGCAAAGAAATTCCCCCTCCTCATCACTCATCACTCACTCAACAGAATTCTTTCTGTAAATTGTCCCTCAAACCTTCTCAACAAAAGAGAAAGTGTTCTAGTTAGGGGTATCATTTGAAGTAGATTTTGAGAATTAAAGAGGGGGTGCCAACAAGAAAGGACATTGGGACAAACAGGCTTAAGCCTGAACTGTCCCTATAAATCAGGATGTATAACCACTGGTTTGGAAAGCTAAATGGGTCTACATAATTCAGCAATGGTGGAAGGACTGTGGAAGGTAGACCTACTAGAATGAGAGCTGAATATATGGAACTCAAAGACAAAGCAGACTATAAGTTTCAAGGGAGTTTTGAAAGTTTACAAGACAATGATGATCTTAAGTAGCTTTGGCTTATAAGAAAATTGGAGCAGTGAGGAAAGGGGATGTTAAAAAATGTCTTGGTGCATTACAAATTGATTCTTCTTTGATTACTCTCTTACTTAGGGAATAAGAGTACCTTGTGTTTAGGAAAGGGAGTATAGCTAGTTCAATGATGATTTGCCCCGAAAGATACATTAAACCAGAACCTGTGAATATAAGCTTATTTTGAAAAGGGGTCTTTGCAGATATGTTAGGGTCTCAAGATAACATAATCTTGGGTTATCTGGGTGGGCCCTGAATGCTATGACAAGTATCCTTATAAGACAAAGGCAGGTGGGGAGAAGAAAGCCATGTGAAGACAAGGCAGAGATTGGAGGTCTACAGCCACAAACCAAGGAATGCCTAGACCCACCAGAAGCTGGAAAAGACAAAAACCTTCTCCTTTAGAACCTTCAGAGGGAGTGAGGTCCTACAAACACACAATTTCAGATTTCTGGCCTCCAGAGAATAAATTTATATTGCTTTAAAGCCATCCAGTTTGTGGTGATTTGTTACACAGCCACAATGAATTAATTCAGAGTGGGAGGTAGATGGAGCCCATAAATAAAAGACTGTTGTTAAGTGGGCCTTTGGGTAAGTGTGGAGAGGCAATTAATATATAGGTGTGGAAAGATGTAACTGGGTATGAATTACTGTGAAATTACAAGTAAGTCCAGGCAGAGTGGGATCCAAAGGCAGAGGCGAGGAAAAGCAAAAATTATCTATGAGGCCAGCTCCCCTTGTAGGACTACTGCAGGGGTGACCCCAGGACAGCTTTCTCATGCTGCTTTCATTATCCACCCAGTTGGAAAACAAAATCCAGTTAGAGATTAGGAGAAAGCTACTTCCTTATCTCTCCTGCAGGTTCCATAAATACATGCAACTTCTTCATTTAGTTCAGGCTCATTACCAGTAGAGCAACCCACACAATTCAGTTCTTTTAATCATTTTTCTCATTATTTTTTGTTCTCTGTTTTAGTTGTCTCATATTTCTTCACTTCTGTCAACCAGTTCCTTGGTTATACATTTTTCTTGTCATTCGCCTTGGAAAAACAAAACTAAACAGCATAATTAGTATTGCTTATATGAAAGATGTGACTTTTAGGGGGAAAAATTGCTATGGATTGCTGATTCATGTTGTAAACATCTTTGACTCCTTTGAGTGTACTGCATTTCTGGTCCCCACAGGGACCTTCGTGGGGTCCACAGTAGCTCTGACTGTCAAGAAATGGTGACTCAACCATGGCTGCAGCAGAGCAATGTAGATGAGGGGCATAACTAAGACCAGGGCTACATCACACCAGAGTTTGTGTTGTAGAGAGAAGCCTGTTCTCTGCAATGCTTTACAAACTGGGTATCTATATTTAAGCTTTTAAATTCAGGATATTAAAAAGAAGGTGTGTAATTCTGAAAAAAAAATGACAACTATTTGAAATACAATCTTTTTAATCCAACGGTACTTGATGTTTGAGTATAATTTTCCCCTACAGAGTCTAAAAAGAATGTTTTCTACATGTGGTTCTTGAACTACACCCCCTCTCCCCCCTCCTCTGCTGCCCTCCAGCATCAGGAGATCAAACATCTAAATTTGGCTCAAGAAATTAAAATTGGGTTTTGAATGGAGAGAGGTAGTACAATGGAGGTAGTTAAGACCCCATGTTTTCGACGGAAATAATCAGTGTTTTCAAGAGCAAACATTTTCCAGCTCTATGTCTTGGTCTATATGGCATCAGGGCTGTTAGGATCAAATGAGAAAGTATAATATGCAAGAACCAGGCACACAGTAACTGCTTACTAATATATTCATTTTAACAAAACTGGGGTGGGATTTCTACACAGCGTGGAAGGGAAAGTCACTTCTTTTTTCTTTTTGAAGTCATCAATTCTATGGTTTAAGTAGTTCAGAAAAATTAGGGTGGGATCACAGCAGCCCCTTCTGGGCTCTTTGCTTCACAGCCCTCCTGTTCCACTGGGAGGACATGGCTCTGCCCACTTTGTGCCAGCCTTCAACCATGGACCTCTAGGCTGAGGTTCCCAAGTGTGACCTGGTGTCCATTCTCTCCAGGTATATGTGCACCTATCCTTATTTGAGTTCCTTCCACCATGGTGCAGACCTATGCCCTCCCAGAGCCTAGAACAGATCAGTCTTTGAAGTCCTTTAAGCCTGAGAAACACCTCTAGACAAACCAGTCCAATAGCTTCAAGGGCTCAGAATTTAAAAAAATAACAGCTTCTCAATTCTTTCATGGATCCAGGGAAGCTTAGGCCACTGGACACAAATCCCTGGCCACCTTCCAAGAGACAGAAAGAGAAAACACTGTTTATTCTTTCACAAATGGCCTGCAAGAGAGAAAACACAACTTGATTCATGTTTTGTTTAACCAATTAGCATTCCAATGTTCAATAGAGAGGCAGCATTGCAAGGTTCTTAGAAGCCTGGACTAGAAGCCACACTTTCAAGGTTCAAGCCCTGATCCACCACTTATTGGAAGTCTGTTCTTGGAGCTCCGGTTGCCAGATAGAATACAGGATGCCCAGTTCTGTTTGAATTTCAAATAAACCATAAATAATTTTTAAATATAAGTGTATCTTAGATGTTGCATGCAATATTTGATTTGTTAGCAAGAATTTGTGAGCAGACAATATATGTGACATATTTTTACTAAAAGATTATCAGTTCGCATTCTGAAATTCAAATTTAACTGAGCTTTATTTTTATTTGCAAAATCTGGCAACTCTTACCTTGTACAAGGCCTTTAACCCTTATAGACCTCACTTTCCTCATCCACAAAATGGAGATAAAAGTAGTATTTTCTGAGTATCTAGGCCAGGTGCAGTGTCTTACACCTGTAACACCACTACTTTGCGAGGCTAAGGCAGGAGGACTGCTTGAGGCCAGGAGTTCAAGACCAGCCTGGGCAATATAGTGAGACCCTGTCTCTACAAAAATTTTTTTAAAGAATAGCTGGGCATGGTGGCATGCACCTGTCATCCTAGCTACTCAGGAGGCTGATGTGGGAGGCTCTCTTGAGCCCCACAGTTTGAAGCTGCAGTGAGCCAAGATCATGCCACTGAACTCCAGCCTAGGTGACAAAGTGAGACTATCTCTAAAAATAATATTTTCCTCTAAGTATTCAGCTCATGGAGTTGTTATAAGAATTCAGTGTATTAGTATTTGTAAAGTGCTTAGAGCAGGACTTGGCAGACAATAGAACTAATAATTGTTAACAAAATAAATAATCTGACCAACCTTTTTTTTTAAGCTGTCAATACATGCTTTACATAAACAACTGTGCCTTGTTCTAGAGAATGAGGGATTGAAATCTCTCCCAGAAACAATGATGGCAACTATCTTCCAGCCTCCTTTTTCCCTTCCCATGGTAGTGTAGGCTGTTAATTTAGACAATTGTTTACACCCACCCCCATTCTCGTCCTTCCCATTACCCCAGTGTGAGGGTAGAACGGCGTTTACACTGGCAGATGGTAGATAAAGGGAGTGGGAGGAGGGAGGTGAACCCTCAGCTGCATGCATGCCCCCACCCTTGTCACCACTGCTGCCCCTCCCACTTGTCCCTCACAGAAACCACAGGCTCCATTCCATCCCTCACTCATCTCACCCCCTCCCCAAACAACACACAAGCACAAGAAGCTCATGATGGACTGAATGCCCATGGAGTCAATGCCTTTGTCTTTTCCTAAAGGGTCTTAAAATGGGGAGTGGGTGGAGGGCGAGGAAGGAAGAATGTGGAGTGGGAAGGGCGCCTTCGTCATTCAGAACTGGCTCCTGAGCCACATCTTTTTGCGCCATGTGGTTTTGTCTTCTTGTTAATAGCACACGAGCCTATTGTGAATCAACAGCACAGCATCTTCTGCAGGAACCTGCAAGGTCAGACAGGTGCGCCTTCCAGGAATGTCTCTCTAGGCAACTGGGATCACTTGGCTTCAGGGATGGATTCTGTTTTATTCTATGTTTCTTGTTTTTCCCCACAGTGGAGAACTAGAACTGGAAAAAGCACAGTCAAAGACAGGAAGTCAAGAGGGAAGTTGAAAGGCTGCAAAGCAAATGTTTTGCCGTTCCCTGGGTTGTGCCACAAGATAGGATATGGGTGCCACCAAGGTTAAAAGGCAAATAAGTGCCACCCTGGGAACAGACCAGCACATGGCTCAAGGTCACTGATGACAAACAAAGCGCACAGCAGCCTCAGCATTTACTTAGAGCAAGAGACGAGAGAGTGCTCACAGAAACATCCTGCCCCTTAAAACATCTCCGTCCCCGATGGTGGGTGGGTCTACTCTGCAGCCCGTGACGGCAATGTTGGCTGCACGTACCCTATTGTGTGCTGCAGTAGAAAGACTCCAGCTTTCCCCTGTGAGCTCTGACATGCAGAAAACTGGGGGCACATCTGAGAGCCATTGATGGACGCATGCACTTAAGCAGAACAAAGGAGTACACAATGGGTCCAAACAGGGAAAATAACTTCCACACCAGGTGGCAAGCCCAGCATAGGTGGGTGGGCTCCTTAGCTCTTGGTAAAGAAGTGTTCCCAGCCCAGAGCTCATTCTTATGTGGCCAACTAGGGATCAAAAGACTGCACACACAAGACTGCCATTCTCAACGATAAGAAACAAGACCCCCTTGTCAGGAGAAGGTGAAACCACTGGAAAAGGAGAAAGGAAAGCGTGTGTTAGTTACTAAGTCTTCAGAGGATAAAAAGAGAGGACAGCCAGACTCAGATTCTAAGGAATTCAAATCAGCACAGGTCCCAGCAATCCTCCTTCTGACTATTCATGTCCCCAGACTCTGAAAGCCACATTCAGCCTACACTCCTCAGTCTCTGGAACTGCAAGAAGACTCTCTTCCAAGCTGCAGGAACCATTCAATGGCTTAGAGATGGCAGTTTCTGCCTTCTCAACCTAGAATCTATGGTCCCACCAAGAATGCTTCAGCAGGAGGAAGAGAGAGCATGGTGTCCCTTTGCTGCACACATATGGTTGTCCTGGTATTCTGGTTAAGTACTGTTACATTAAAAATCACCCCAAAACCTAGAAGCTCAAAATAACACACAATTCTGCAGGTTGTCTGGGTAATTCTATTCTTTGTGGTGTCAGATGGTTGTAGTCATCTGGAGGGTCTACTGGAACTCAGTGCTATTGGTGGGGGGCTTCAGTCCTATTCCATATCGGTTTCTCCACATGGCTGCTTGGGCTGCCTCCCAGCATGGTGGTTGGGTTCAAAAGCAGTATTCCAAGAGTGAGAATATCAAGATGGAGAAAAGAGAAACTTTCAGGTCAAGGAAGGGCTGGAACTAGAACTGGCACAATATCACTTTCATCATATTCAATTGGTTAAAATAGTTATATATCATCCCAAGTCAAGTTGAGAGGTGATTACACAGGGCATGAATACTGGAAGTCATGGTTCATTGGGGGTCATTAAAGGAAGAGTCTACCACGTGTATTTTAGGTTTCCAGTACCCCAAACCATATTCTGCCTCAGTTATACTATTCAATTCAACACCTATTCATTGAATATATTCAACTCACTAATACTGTTTTCTTTGAAGGGGAGGTTGTTTCTACCTTTAAAGAGATCACAGTTTAACAGGACAAACAGGTACACAAATTCCAGTAAAAGGCATAATATGAGCCCTTGTTATTTAGATAAATCAGAAAGGGATTTAATGGAGGAAAATGTTGTTTTGAGAATTATGAGAAATTTTTGTGGAACATCTTGAGAATGTGTTTTGGATATTGTGAACCACTATAAAAATATAAAATACTGCCATTGTTAGTGTTGTTACTGTAAACTTACTGCCTCTTCAAAAACTGTTTAGGGGCTTCTGTGTCCTTTAAGTCTAACGGGCCAATGTATTCACTTCTTAAGGGGATATTGGTGAGCAGTTTGGGATCCAGAGTCAGCTCACCTGGGTTAATGTCCTAGCTGTGTGACTAGACAAATTACTTAACCTCTCCATGCCTCAATGTCATGACCCTAAAGTGAAGAGAATGATATCTTCTGCATAAGATTTTTGTGATTTAATGTGTATGAGGTACTTAGAATGATGCTTGTCACATTTTAAAAATGCTCAATAAGTGTTCATTGTTGTTGAGGATTATTATGGGCTGGCTCATGCCTCTACCCCCAAAGATGTTCACATTCATAGGAACCTATGAGTATGGCACCTTACATGGTAACAGGGACTTTGCAGCTGTGATTAAAGATCTTGAGATGAGGAAGAGTATTCTAAATTATCCAGTAGGCCCAATGTGTATTCACAAGGGTCCTTATAATAGGGAAGCAGGAGGGTCAGAGAGTGAGATGTAACTGTGGAAGCAGAGCTTAGAGTAATGGAAGGAAGGGGCTGTGAGCCAAGGAATGCAGGCAGCCTCTAGGAGCCTAAAAAGCAAGAAAAATATTCTACCCTAGAGCCTCCAGGACTATATCCCTGCTGACCCATTTTGGACTTCTGACCTCCAGAACTGCAAAGCAGTAAATCCATATCATTTTAACCTAGTCATTTTTTTTTGCTACTCGGTTACAGCAGCAACAGGGAATTAATGCAATGAGGATGATGCCAATGCTGCTGTTGCTGACAATCTGAAAACCAGAACCTCCCTGACACAATGAAGAAACTGAGTCTATCCAACCAGAGAAGTGCATGCTCTCTAGCCCTAGGGAGGTCTGTCAGGTAGGAGGCTTTATAAAAACTAGGCAACTCTGTGCATTTGATTAAATCACCCTGTCATCATTTTGTTTAGATTTCTAAGCCACTAGTTCAAATATCAAAACAAAGTTAACTACTTTGCATTTATATTTTATGACTTGTTTTTGATTATTTTCATCAAAATTTTATCATGAAGTCATGAGTTTTACTTTAATTATATATTTTGTAAAGGTTTCCATCATGCTTAAGTATGATTTTCTCATGCATTGAGGCCACTTCAGGGTTCTTTTCCCCTTTGAATTATATATCCCCAGACATGTTATGTAGCAGGCAAGGGGAAGTGTTCAACATGCCAAAATTACTAACAACTTACATCTGCAAAGCACTTTACAGTTTACATGATTCTTTTGTCAACTTCATTTCATTTTATCCTCTAAACATTCTTGTGTGCAGAAAACTAGACTTGAGGAGGTTGAGAATGAATTACGGAAGTAGCATAGATAGTAAGTCTTAAAGCCAGGTTTTAATACAAGTCTCTTGATTCTAAAATCAATACCCCTCAGAGGGACCTTCAAAGGCTTTTCAGGAAAAATTTCAAGAACTTATCTATTTGGAAAATAAAGCTTCTTATCTCTCCCTACTTCTTTCCTCCCCTGCTCATTTAGGAAGGACCTAAAACGTTCCAGTTGTGGAAATGCATGGATGACATCTTCCTGGCTGTTATGGTAAGTCCATGTCTGAAGACTGGCTCATTAAACCATGTATACTCCCATGACTCATGATTGGGGGTTGATTGCTAATTTTTTAACACTATCAATAGGTGACTTATTTCTTAGGGACTTGGGAATATGAGTGGGGGTTGTGGAGTGAGAGAAGATAATATGATTTCCTGGCTAACAGTCATTCTTTCAGAATTGTTCTAAGTTCAATTTTAATTTAGTGTGCCAAAACTCTAAAATGTTCGATAAAAAAAATTAGCTGTGGCCTTTCAATATATTCACTGGGAAGGGAATGTAAATTTAGGTTTTGGAGCTTTGGTTTGGGGGACAAAAGGAGATATTGATCACCACTAAGAAAACTGTGAGCACTAGAGGAGATGTTTGGGGATTTATTTTACAGCAGTCCTTACTCAGCCTGTCATGTCATATCAGATTTGGGAACAACTGTGGAGGTAGCATTAAACAATGAAGAAATGCAGAGGAGTCTGAAGGAACCCTAAAAAGCCTGGCACTAAAAATTATAAATAAACAGAATTGGAGACATTACCACCAGAAGAATTAGACAGCCTTAAATGATAATGACAATGAATCTTACCCTTTCCATGAAGCTTTTCCTTTGGCCTGAACCAGATATAACTTCTTCCAATGACAAAGTTCTATAACACCTAAGTTCTAGCATTTTTAGGGCTGAAATGGGATCCTAGAAAGCATCTAGGGGAAATGGAGATCCAGCCAGCTGGCTGAGTACAAAATTAAGGTTAATAAAAAATAACGACCTTACTATAAAATTGAAAAAACAAATTTGACAATACAGTGGGAAAAATCCCACTTATAATAGTAACCAAAGATATAATACCTAGCAATACATTTAACGGGAAAGTGCAGAATCCATGCAAGTGAAACAAAGTCTACTGAAGGACAGAAGAAAGGTCTGAATAAAAGGAAAGTTACGTTATGTTCCTAGATGGAAATCATGAAAATGTAAAAGATTTCAATTCTTCACAAATTAAGCCTTTAATTCAACATAATCGTCATCGAAATTTAACTAATTTTCATTCAATGTACCAAGGATGTTCTAAAATTCACATGGAAGTGAATACAGATAAAAATAAGACTTTTAATAAAAGAACAAAGAGAAGAGGCATTGCTCTAACAGATTACAACACATACTATAAATCTATAGCCAATCAACTGATGTGATTTCAGCAAAGAAAGGTATTTTAAAAATCAGTGAGACAGTTTAAGAATACAGAAAGAAAATATGTATCTATGGGAATTTTGTGCATGATAAAGGTGGTATTCAAAATTAATGGATATAAGTTATGATTATGTTCTACAGCTAGTAGCAGACACCTGAAAAACTGTAATTTAATCAAACAGGGATTTACTCTCCTCACATAACAAGATACAGAGGATTGCGGTTAAGGGCTATTGCAAAGCTTTGGAGATCCAAATTCCCTTCAGTTTTCTAATCCTGCTCCTTAGCCCAAGTTCTTGCTTTCATGCTCACCACCTCATGCATACCTTGCTGCCCCTTCTTCAGTGGTGCATTCCCCTTTCAGGGATAAATAAACAGGAGAAAGAGCTAGGTTTTAGATGCAGAACTTTTCCAAAAGTCCCAGCAGGGCTGAGACTTCTGCTTCCATTTCATTGGTCAGAACTGTGCCATGTCCTCTCTGTAGCTTCAAGAAAGGATGGGAGAAGAGATGGATGGATGAGAGATGGAAGATGGGAGGAGAGATGGATGGATGGGAGGGGAGACAGACTGATGGGAGGGGAGACAGACGGATGGGAGGGGAGACAGACAGATGGGAGGGGAGATGTTCGGATGGGAGGAGAGATGGATGGATGGGAGGGAAGATGGATGGATGGTTAGGGAGATGTTGGTCAAAGGATACAAAATTCCAGTTAGATAGGAGGAATAAGTTCAATAGCTCTATTATACAGCATGGTGACCTGAGTTAAGAACAATACATTATACTCTCAAAAATTGATAAGAGAGTAGATTTTGAGTGTTCTCATCACAAAAAAAGTTAATAAATATGTAAGGTAATGCATCTGGTAATTAGCTGCTTTTAGCCATGCCACAATGTATACATATTTCAAAACGACATGGTATATATGATAAATATATGCAATTTGTATTTGTCAATTAAAAATGGAATAAAAGGGATAGGACAGGTAGGTTCTTAGCTGAGCACAGTGACACCGTAAGCAAATAGTAAGTTTGTCTTTTCCATCAAGAAGAAAGGGAAACTGGGTAGGAAGGCATTTAACAGCATCTGCCTCACTGGGCCAGCTTCATGGATGTGAGGCTTATGCAGTCACATAAGACCCCATACTTGGTGTAATGCCCTTTATGGCCATCTTGAAATGCTTAATTGTTTTATCTTTGAACTTGTATTTTTTAAGTGAAGTCCAATGGGACAATGGAACCCGTGCATGAGCAGAAGAGATATGTACAATATGCATGCTCCCTGGTCCTTGCCCCATTTGCATGTAGCATTCATGATATGCCAGGAGCAAGGAATTCTGGTAGACTCATGATGCATGGAAATTTAGTAAGACTCAAAATGAGTGCAAAGGAAGGCTGTTACATCTGTAGCTGAAGAAGTGGGGGTGCTGACAGCCCTGAGAGGCTGTGCTTTCCATTAAAACGAGAACCTACTACAAACTGAGAGAAGGCAACAGTGTGTAAGAAACACAAATGATCTAGGAACCCTATCATCTCCTTTCTAACTCATGTTACTTTTCCCTGCATGAAGTAAACTCTTAAGCTTTTTCAACTATGATTACATAGGGGAAAGGAAATAAGGAAGAAACCCAAATTCGTTTTCTTATCTGTTGTTCCTTATCAGTAAGCCAAAGGTAGAGAGGGTCGGTAGAATATTCATGTATGAAAAAGGTGAAGTCAAAAGAGTCAACTTAGTTTTGTACAGTGTTTCCACTGTTCTGTTAAGAATGAAATACATATGAATGTACAAGCTGTGACATACAAATTGTCATTTCAGTGATTTCATATGCAAGTTAGGCACAGGGTTATAAGCATGCCCAGGGCTGTGCACACAATTTGTAAAATCCTGAGAAGACCCTAAGCTTTCACCTTTGGCTAAGGAAATCTCTGTTGATTCATTAGCCAACCGTAAAGCTAAGCGAGTAGACTTCAGTAGCTTTGACATGCCAAAGAACACAGGTAGAATTAGTTCAGAAAAGTCACTAAGCAAACAACTATTACTACAAATAACAATAAAAACAATAAACTCTGGGGAGAAAGGAGGATCTGATTTCCAGAGTTGCTGCATTACATTATTTACTGAGAAATGCAACTGAAGAAGAAGGGATGTTTGATGGGTCTCACAGATAATGCAGAAATTTTGAGTCCCTGGGTTTTACTGAGTTTCCACTGACTAGCAGTGTGGCTATGGGAGAGTTGTCCAACTTTTGTGGGTTTCTGAGATTCCAACTGTTAAATGAAGGAGTTGACAAGACAATCAGAAACTTTTAAATATGTTCAAAGAACCAAAGGAAGTAATGACTAAAGAACTAAAGGAAAGTAGAATGATGTCTTACCAAATAGAGAATATCAATTTAAAACAAGAAATTATAACAAGAACCAAATAGAAATTCTTGGGTTTAAAAGTACAATAACTTAAAAAATTCATGAGAGGGATTCTACCACAGATTTGAGCAGGCAAAATAACCAACAAATTTGAAGATAGGTCAACATACATGATCCAGTATGAGGCACAGAAGGATAAAAGAATGAAAAAAGATGAACAAAGCCTCAGAGACCTGTAACGTGTGAACATATGCATAATAGGAGTCCTAGAAGGAAAGGAGAGAGAAAAGTGGGCAGAAATAATGGCTGAAAACTTCTAAAACATGATGAAAAATATTAATGTGTACATTCAAGGACTCAAAGGGATTCACAACCACACACATCATAAGCAAACAACTCTAAAGATAAAGAAAAGGAAGAATCTTGAAAGCAGCAAGAGAGTAGTGACTTATCACATACAAGGAATTTCAGTAAGATTAAAGGTCAATTTTTTTTTATCAGAAATCATGAAGGCCAGAAAACAGTGAGATAACGTATCTAAAGTGCTGAGAGAGAAAAGGTGTCAATTAAGAATTTTATATCAGACAAAACTATCTTTAAAAAATGAAGAGGAATTTAAGACATTCCCAGATTAACAAAAACCAACACAGTATTGATATATATTTTTTGCAATAGTTTTTTTCTCCTATGTGATTTAAGGGACAACTGCATAAAGCAAAACCTATAAATCTGTGTTGATGGGCATACAATATACAAAGATATAATTTTATTACAATAATGGCACAAAGGAATTTTACAAGAACAAGGGTTTTTTAAAATTATACTTTAAGTTCTGGGGTACATGTGCAGAATGTACAGGTTTGTTACATAGGTATACACGTGCCATGATGGTTTGCTGCACCCATCAACCCATCATTTATATTAGGTATTTCTCCTAGTGCTATCCCTGCCCCCAGTCCCCCAACAGGCCCCAGTGTGTTATGTTCCCCTCCCTGTGTCCATGTGTTCTCATTGTTCAACTCCCACTTATGAGTGAGAACATGCAGTGTTTGGTTTTCTGGTCTTGTGTTAGTTTCCTGAGAATGATGGTTTCCAGCATCATCCATGTCCCTGCAAAGGACATGAACTCATCCCTTTTTATGGCTGCATAGTATTCCATGATGTATATGTGCTACATTTTCTTTATCTAGTCTATCATTAATGGGCATTTGGGTTGGTTCCAAGTCTTTGCTATTGTGAACAGTGCTGCAATAAACACACATGTCCATGTGTCTTTATAGTAGAATGATTTATAATCTTTTGGGTATATACCCAGTAATGGGATTGCTGGGTCAAATGGTATTTCTAGTTCTGGATCCTTGAGGAATTGCCACACTCTCTTCCACAATGGTTAAACTAATTTACACTCCCACCAACAATGTAAAAACATTCTTATTTCTCCACATCCTCTCTAGCATCTGTTGTTTCCTGACTTTTTAATGATTGCCATTCTAACTGGCATGAGATGACATCTCATTGTGGTTTGGATTTGCATTTCTCTAATGACCAGTGATGATGAGCTTTTTTTCATATGTTTGTTGGCTGCATAAGTGTCTTCTTTTGTGAAGTGTCTGTTCAGATCCTTCACCCAGTTTTTGATGGGGTTGTTTGTTTTTTTCTTGTCAATGTGTTTAAGTTCTTTGTAGATTCTGGATATTAGCCCTTTGTCAGATGGATAGATTGCAAAAATTTTCTCCCATTCTGTAAGTTGCCTGTTCACTCTGCTGATAGTTTCTTTTGCTGTGCAGAAGCTCTTTAGTTTAATTAGGTCCCATTTGTCAATTTTGGCTTTTGTTGCAATTGCTTTTGGTGTTTTAGTCATGAAGTCTTTGACCATGCCTATTACCTGAATGGTATTGCCTAGGTTTTCTTCTAGGATTTTTATGGTTTTAGGTCTTATGTTTAAGTCTTTAATCCATCTTGGGTTAATTTTTGTATAAGGTGTAAGAAAGGGATCCAGTTTCAGCTTTCTGCATATATGTGTAAGGAAGGGATCCAGTTTCAGCTTTCTGCATATGGCTAAACAGTTTTCCCAACACCATTTGTTAAATAGGGAATCCTTTCCCCATTGCTTGTTTTCGTCAGGTTTGTCATAGATCCTATGGTTGTAGACATGGGGCATTATTTCCGAGGCCTCTGTTCTGTTCCATTGGTCTATATATCTGTTTTGGTACCAGTACCAAGCTGTTTTGGTTACTGTAGCCTTGTAGTATAGTTTGAAGTCAGGTAGAGTGATGTATCCAGCTTTATTCTTTTTGCTTAGGATTATCTTGTCTATGCAGGCTCTTTTGTGGTTCTATATGAAATTAAAAGTACTTTTTTCCAGTTCTGTGAAGAAAGTCAATGGCAGCTTGATGGGGATAGCATTGAATCTATAAATTACTTTGGGCAGTTTGGCCATTTTCACAATATTGATTTTTCCTATCCATGAGCATGGAATGTTTTTCCATTTGTTTGTGTCCTCTCTTATTTCCTCGAGCAATGGTTTGTAGTTCTCCTTGAAGAGGTCCTTCACATCCCTAGAAACAAGGGTTTTATATACTGTTAAAATCAAGTTGTATTAATCCAAACCAGACACTTTTAAATTAAGATATTAATTGTAATCCCAGGGCAACCACTAAGAAAATAACCCAAACATATATAATAAAGGGAATGATAAAAAAAATGGTACATAGAAACTTATTTAACACAAAAGAATGCAATGATGGAAGAATAGAGGAACAGAAAGCATGAGATACACAGAAAATAATTAGATAATATCAAGTATAAATCCTATGTTTACTACTTACAGTAAATGTAAATGAAATAAACATTACAATCAAAAGGCAATGATTGGTAGAATGAATTTTTAAACATATGATTCAACTATGTACTATTAGAGAGGTACTTTGGATTCAAAGACACAGAAGATCGAAAGCAAATAAATACAAAAATATATCATACAACAGTAGCCAAAAGAGAACTGGGGTGACTATACTAATATCAGACAAACTAGACTTGAAGACAAAAAATTGTTACTAGAGAAAAAAAAGATCTTTGATAGTGATAAAAGGGTCACTCTGCAAGAATATATAATAATGAAAGTGTATATACTTATAACACAGCTGCAAAATATGTGAAGCAAAACCTGACAGAATTGAAGGGTGAAATACACAATTAAATAATGGTAATTGGAGACTTCAATATTCCTCTTCCAATAATGGATAGTGCAACTAGACAGAAGATAAGCACAGAAATAGAACACTTGAACAATACTATAAACCAACTAGACATTTATAGAAAACTCCTAACTACAGAAGAATAAATATTTTTCTCAAGCACACACGGAACATTCTCTAGGACAGACCATATGTTAAGCCATAAAACAAATCTCAATAAATTTAAAAGGATTTAAATAATACAAAGTATGTTCCTCAAGCACAAAGAAATAAAATTAGAAAGAAACAGGCTGGGAGCAGTAGCTTATACCTGTAATCTCAACACTTTGGGAAGCCAAGGCAGGAGGATTGCTTCACCCCAGGTGTTTGAGATCAGCCTGGGCAAGATAGCAAGACCCTGTGTCTAAAAGGAAAAAAATTACCTGGGCATGTTGGCACATGCCTGTAGTCCCAGTTACTTGGGAGGCTGAGGAAGGAGGATCACTTGAGCTGGGGAAGTTGAAGCTGCAGTGAGATGTGATCACACCACTGCCCCCCCAGTCTGAGAGTCAGAGTGAGACCCTGCCTCAAAAAATAAATAAAAAAGAAAATTTGGCAAATTCAGAAATATATGGAAATTAAATAACATACTCCCAATGACCAGTGAGTCAAAGAAAAAATGATCACAAGGGAAGTTAGAAAATACTTTGAGATAAATAAAAATGAAAACAAACATACTCAAAACTTACAGAATACAGCTAAAGCTGTCAGGAACTTTTGCTCTACCTGCATTGTTTGAAATTTATAAAAATGTGTTCAAGTGCTATAATTTCAAAAATTTTCTAATTGTTTTGTCAACTCCTTCATTTAACAGTTGGAGTCCCAGAAACCCAGTGATTCTCCCACAGCTGCACTGCTAGTCAGTGGAGACTCGGTAAAACCCAGGGACTCTAAATTCCTGCATTATTTGTGTGACCCATCGAACATCCTTTTCCATCACACTTCTCAGCAAATAATGTTTTCTTCACTGCCACAGAGTATAGTTAACTGCACATTTATTTTATCTAAACCACCAGACTATTAGGTCATAAAGTGTGAGGACTTTCTTGTATTTTCCGGGGTGCATTAGCATAGTACTTTGACTAGCAACTGTGAAAACACATGTTGGGCACCCCAATATAGGCATTGGGCTAGGTGGTAGAGGTAAAAGGTAAATAAGACATGGTCTTTCCTGTTGAAGAAGTCATTTATTGAGCCAAGTGTTCAATAACTTTTTCACTGATTAAGTAAATGGATTTTGAAACTTAAAACTTGACAGTCCCGCCTACTTAACAACACTTGATTTACTGAAATTCTTTAAAATATCATATTTAAAAGCTCAGCATGAAGAAAGAGCTAACCAGAACACCAACTTCTCCAGCAATATATTAAAACCACGAATGACCATCCCAAACTTACATTTTTCAGACCAAAAAGGTCTAAAATAAGGACCAAGAAAAGTTTTTACCATCCAGACAGGCATTTTCCACTGACAAATGAGATCATCTGCTTCCCAGTAGGTGGGTCCTGAGGGACACTTCTTGCATTTTGAAACAATAAACTTAAAAGAGATTTATTTTTTAAATGTTGATAGCATTAACAAGAAAATACATCCCTAGTTCAGAAAGTAAATTTAATTACGGATGCAATGTTAAAATACACAGACGCAGAAAGAAACCTGTAAGAAATGGATTATACTGCTGACTGGATTGATCAGGACCTGGTCTTTAAAAAGAGCAGTAAGACCTGGGCTTTTCCTTAGCTCTGTTACCATCAGACACACACAAGTTCTGATAGGAAAAATTGTGCCAAGCTGCCGCAGAGCTGAGATACAAATGGTTTTTATTGTCTGTGGGCTGAGAGTATAATCCTGCTGCAAAATGTAGCTCTGGGAAAGACCCTGCACATTTGCTTTCAGAGTGACTCTGTCTCTTGATGCTTGATGGATGTCTTTCCCTAAGCAAGAAGAAAAGCTCTATTATTGACAAGCTCAGTGGCAAAGGATAAAGGCTGAAACAGCTAGAGGAGAGTGCACGGGTGATAGGAGGTTTCAGAAAATGGACCTAGAATCAGTGAATCACAGAAACACAAGGCCCAAAGAAGGATTTTCATTTCAACATTAGTGATAGCCCAAGTCACTGAATTCAGATTTTTAGAAATCTTAAGTTAGTATGCACTTGTTAGTGAACATTTGATGACTGTTTTAATCAGGATTGGATAGGTTATGCTGCTGCTAAAAAGAGAAAACAAATATCTTAGTGGGTTATAATAACAATTTTGTTTCTTGTTCATGCAACGTCTCTCGCGGTTTTGCAGAAGCATCTGCCCAGTGTAGTGGCTCAGAGACCTAGGCTACTAGAGCTGCCACCATCTCAAAACCTGCTGGTCACCATGTCAGAGGAAAGATTACTCTGGAAGGTCTTAGCCTGCCAGTTACATGATCTGGCCCAAAGGGACACATATCAGCTCTGCTCACACCTCATTCCACAGAACTAGTCTCATGCCCCCACCCAAACTTCAAGGGGCAGGAAATGCAATCCTCTTATATACCTGAAGTCACATAGCCAGAAATACTTGGTGAATGGCATCAATGACTGATTGTCACTGTTATCAGTGATGATGGTGATAGTCAAGGCAAAACAGAAGTCCTAGCAGCTTTAGTAAACCTCTGCCTGTGCACCATTAAACCTTCAGCAATAACTGTTTTAAACTCTAGAACTATGTGCCAGGATCTGTATTACCAAACTCCAGATATCTATCCCATTATTTTGTGGTTCTATCCTATCCCATCATTTTCAGCCCATCATTTATCTACCCACATGCAGTTTGGAATTATAACTTCTGTGTTTCCATTGATTGCAGAACCCACCATGTGGATAAGCTGTGACAGCATAATTAGTTCAAGTGGAAATTGCAGGTGGAGTAATTCCAGAACAGGTTCTGCTACGATAAAATATGGGGTTTAGTATGATTTGAAGTTTAATACCTGTAAAGAAAAGGCTGCAAACTCAAATGCCTTCAGGGGACAGACAGGTAACATAATTGCAGGAAAAAGCCACTTTTAAGAGGTTGGGGTATTGGGGGCCAAGCTGAACCAGGGAGAACATGGCCTATCTAAAAGGCAAAGTATCTCCTCTGGATTCTTAGGTAAAATCTAGATTTTGAATTTTGGCCAGAAAAAAATCTGTTTTCTAAAATTATATTTTATGAACCAAATAAAGCATGTCCATAAGCAAAATTTTAGCCGCAGGCTACCAATTTGCACCTTCTGCTGAAAGGTTTGGATGATTAAAATACATCCCACAAGGCTGATTATTTCCTGCTAGGCACCATGCTCACGTTTTAGGTAGCTGCCGCTGGGTTAGTGATGGAAGGAGAATATGAAGCCACAGGCTGTGATGAAGTATGCCTCGTTAGGTTTGGGTTACTGAAAGAAATGAGGAGAAAGTACATGAGGATTTCCTTAATGCACTACCAATCCTTCTATGGAGATATCACTTTTTAGTAATGCTAATATCTCCTTTTAAACACAGGGAAAATTGAAAGGCACATGCAAACAAACTATAATATCCAGTTACAGGTAATACAGGGCCTAACAGTAAATTTCAAGAGTACTAAATTATGTTGCGATAAAGTTTTATCTCATCCAATGGACTTCCTCAGGCTTCAACCTTGGCTCCAAGCTCCTTCTCAAAATATAAGTGAGTGTAGCTTAGTAGTTTCAGAATATAGACTGTAGAGCCAAATACAACCTTCCCAACTGTGTGATCTCAGGCAGGTCACTTAACTTCCCTCTGCTTCGATTTTCTTATCAGAAAAATTGGATACTAATAGTATCTTCCCCTTAGGTTTGCCGTGAGGATCAAAAGAGTCAATAATACACGTAAAGTGCATAGAATCTTGGCGGCACAAAGCAAACGCTGAGTGAAAGTATGTCATGTTCATTTCTTAACACTTTCTTATTAACTGGAAAATCCTGTGGTGTTTACTTCTTGCTAGAGAGAAAACATTTTCCTTTTTTTCCAATAAATTTTGTCCTTGACAGCTATTCTTTGAGTGTCAGTCAGTCTCTCGAAACAGAGGAATGTCTGTACAGCTGCAGTGACATCTTGCCAGGAGAGCCTTTCTTTTCTTGGGACTTTTCATTTCCATTTCACAACATGGTTCTGGTCAGTACTTCTTTGGAGGGACTTCTGATCAGCCCAGATCTTGCTGCCTTTTTTCCCATATCCTGCCCCTTAAACTCCCATCCCACACCCTGCCCCTCGTAGACACTTTAAAATCCACTTGAACACCACAGATGAATCATTTGGCAAAGTAAACAATAATTTCTTCCCAGTGAACTCCTCAGGACTCTGTGGTGTTTTGACCATCTGCAGCCATGGAAACGACAGATGAAGTGTATGGTCATTGGAATGCTTTTAACTCGCGCTTCCTGTGGCAGAGACTACTAATTGCTTCTCAGTAGCCGTTCTCCCTTTCTTTATAAGAAAGTTTTAGCTGAACACATCACTGCCCCACTAAAACATTTCCCTTGTGGCTTGGTGTTGCCATGTGAAAGCCCTGACCACAGAGATGTAAGCAGGAATGCTGTGTGTGTGCCTTCCAGGAATTCTCTTTAAAGGAAGAGTACCAATTCTTCCTTCAGTCTTTCCTCTATCGTGATACCTTGGATATGAATATAATGGCTGGAGCTCCAGCAGCTATTTTAGACTATGGGATTTAAGACAGCAATTCTCAAAGTATAGGCTGAGGTTACAGAGAACAAAAGCCTTGCTCAGGAGGCCCACAGAATCCTCCCTTTTCCAAATATATATCTATTTCAAGTCTAGAATTTTCTTCATAAATTTCAACCAAAACTATGAATATATTGCAACAGATTGCATACAGTGGCGTATATGAAATTCAAAATGTCTTCTATTAAGCCAGATAGGGATTTATAAAATGTAAAAAGGTTATTCTTCCCACTAATTTTTTTGTCTTAGAAAACATAATTATTTTTCACAAATCCGTGTTATTGCTAACATGCAGTTGGTTTATTATTTGTATTTTAAAATGAAGAAAATATGTAAAAAAATTTCTCGGTTTTAATTTTTACTATAGTAACTTACATAAACAATAGCTCTTTGCAGGCCTTAATGACTTTTGAGGGGATAAAGGGATCCAGAGACCAAAAAGCTTGAAAGCTGGTTTAATTCCACACTCTATAAATAATGGGGAGATGAACTACAAAGAGCCTGAGTTAATGTCAACTTTTTTTTTATGTGAGCAAAAGTTAAACTTCTATATGTGTAAGTCACTATTACTGGGGTGTTTCTGTTATATCAAGCAAAACTAATTTTTTTAACAGATACCTTCCTACTTCCATTATTTGAGTTGAGACCATGGCTAAGAGCAAAACAAAGCAATTAAAAACTGACGATTTTTGTGAGACTCTTGGCTGGGAGCACTAGTTTAAACAAGATAGTGTGAAGCATGCAATCCTGGCTTTTTTTGTGTGCCTGGAATGTCGTAAATGTCTAAATGTGGATTCTGCAGAATCTCTGCATCCAGTGAGCCCTTGTGACTCCACACCTAGTTTTAAGGGAACAGAACTGGCTCTAGCAGCCTGATACTGGTGTAGCCAGGGTGGGAACAGGGATATTCTTGTGTGTCTGAGGACCACGTTCAGTCACACGGCTGCCCCGGTGCCCTTGGCAGAGTGCCTAAGATGGGGCCAGGAGGGGTGGAGCAGAGGCCGTGCCACTGGGAAAGCAGCCCTCCGTCTCCAAGGCACCTCCTCTGGGTTTCCTGCCTTCACAAAAGACACACAAGAAACCTAGTGGCTGATCACTGTCAGGAAGTAAGGGACACAGAATCTAGGGCTGTGGGAAAAGGGGACCGGGAGGCCCTCCCATTCTGAGCACAAGCCTTAGGAGAATGCAGAGGAAAGAATAGCAAAAGCTCCCTATGAGGCGAAACCCACTCTCTGCACCAAAAGGAAGAGACTCTGGTTTGCCATATAAAGTGCACACAATTCCCCTCTCTAACAGAAGACACGAGCAAAGGTGCTGGACTTCACAGGGCTTCAGCTGATCATTTCTAAAGTTCAATTTGCTGCTAGATCTTAAACCTGCTTTTCGTCAACCACTCAGTAGAGGTGGGGCAGAATTTTTTTCCCCCTATTTGCAAGTCTGTTTTAAATACTACATTTTAAATCATAACTCTCTTGAGAATAATATGGCAAATTTACTTTCTTTTAAGGCCCACCTTAAAATACATCAAATCACTGTGTTTTCCTCCGCTCTAGATTTTCTTCTCTTTCATTACATTGCCATAAAGAAATGCCTGCCTGTCTGTTGACCACTGTACCTCCAGCACCTATGATATTATGCTGGGATAGGGCTGGAAATGCCCCTCTACATATGGTCTGCTTGCCATCAGCAAAAGAAGTTGTTGTGCTTTGACAGAGACACATTCTGTGAGGGCCTTATGTAAGCCTGATGACCATAAGCAAATTATTTGGAAGAGATTATTTAAATTGTACGGTGGCGGGAATTAAATATTCAATTGCAATAAGTTTAACTGATTAAGATATTTACTTTTCAGATGATGTAATAACTGGAAAAGCATATCAGTGGGAAGGTGTCTGACATGTTTGGTTGAGAGAATATACTTGGAAAATATATGGAAATGATTGATATTTTTTGCTAGCTCCCCCATAAAGTAGCTGCTTTGTGCCCACTGAAATGGAGCCATCGCACAAGGGCTATGATATGCATCGTGGGGGGTGTCTCTGAAGAACTCAACCAGGGAGACCTGTCCTTGTTCAAGCTAGATGCATCCCACCAGGGTGTGCAGAGCCCACAGCTGCGGGGCCCACCTTCTCATTTTTCTCAGACAGTGATGTGTGCCGTGCTGGGCGTTCTAGGTTGCTAACCATGCATCCCTTCAACAGGTCTGTGGGATGTCCAGGACATAGAGGTGGTGGGTAGCAGAGATAAAGTGTATTTAAGTGTGTGTGTGTGTGTGTGTGTGTGCACATGTGTGTCCATGTTTTCCTGTGCTATGCAGTGGATTGGAGAGGCAGGACTCCTGGGTTAAATAAAGACAAGTCAGGCTTCAGTCATACTATTTGGAAGGAATTTCAAAATAAGTGCCCAGCACATAGTGGGCTCTCAGAATTTTTCAATGAAATCACTCATTACCATGAGTAATCACTCATGGTAATAACATTTGCAATCCAAAAGGAAACTCAGATATTATCTCTTATAAATAGGAATTGGAAGCCCAGAAAGGCTTAAGGAATTGCCCAAGCCCATACAAAAAGTTAGTGGTGGCAGAGCCAGCCTAGAGCCTAATTCTCATGGCTGTTAGTGAGTGCGCATCTCCCTATGCCATACCACCAAAGCTAGCCAATAAACAAAACAAACTTGAAGGCATTTTGAACCCACTATCTGTGTCCCCATATCATTTATCATCATTTATTAAAATTATGTACTGATCTCTTTCCTCCACTCAATTGTGAGCTCCTTGAAATAGGAACGTAAATTAATTCATTTTTTCTTCCCTTGTGCCTAGACCCAGTGCCTTCCACGTAGAGGGCACTTAATAACATAGAAAATTCATATTTATTTTGAATTTGTCCTGACCATTCTTATAGCAATCTCATATTAATAGTTGATGATAAAAACTATAATTGCCAAGGTCCCTATGCCACACCATCACAGCTAGCCAATAAACAAGAAAACACCTGCGAAGGCATTTTGAACCCACTTTCTGTGTCCCCATACCATTTATCATCATTTATTAAAATTATATACTGATCTCTTTCCTCCACTCAATTGTGAGCTCCTTGAAATAGGAACTTGGATTAATTCATGTTTTAATTCATCTCATGGCAAACCTATGGGGAGATCCAGAAGTCAAGGTCCAGCCAAGGAAATGGAAACCATTCTACATCTTTACAGGGGGTATTTAATAAAGGAAATTGGCTACACAGTATGAAAGAACTGGGAAGACAAACAGGGTGGTAAGGCACCTCTGAGATGATAGTAACAGGAGCTGAAGATAAATTGGGAGAAGGTGGTGTTACTGGAGGTGTTTGATGGGAACTAGGGCGATGGAGGGAATGGATTTCCTGCAGGAACTGGAGTCATGGTGGAGATGGCCCAAAGCTGGAGATCCCACAAGAAGCAGAGAAATACCTCGGCTTTCCCCACCTGCCACCAATCCCTTGTCAGTAAAGGGAGAAGGGAAAGGGAGATGGCCTCTGACAGTGTGCTTGGCACACCACTTTCCCCTAACATAATGGAGATCTTTGAAGACCATCCACTTTCCTTTGTGCAAATTCAGCATTCACCAAGTAGTCCTCACACCTAAACCTTAATTCTGCTTCCATGTAGTTAATCTCAACCAAAAGGATGAAGAAACTTTATTTTTAATAGTTAGTCAACTGATCCATAGGGGAGGAAAAAACACCAATCAAAGCCATTTAAGTTTGTTCAGCAGTTTCACTTCCTTTTCAGTAAATTACAAATGAAGGACCTAAAGCTTTTTTACCTGAGACAACAAATAAAGCACATGACCCAGCACTCCTGTGGGAACCTAGGTGCCAACAAGAGAAGGTGGCCATGATGCTCCCCAGCAAGAGTCATGGAGTTGCTTGGATTATTTTACAAGTTCCACATTGGGGTCATCTTTTACATCTACATTTTTCTCTCCCCTTTTCTTCCCCAAGAGACAGGATCTCACTCTGTTGCCCAGGCTGGAGTGCCACAATGCTATCATAGCTCATGGCAGCCTCAAACTCCTGGGCTCAAACGATCCTCCCACTTCAGACTCCTGAGCAGCTAGGACTAGAGGTGTTTGCCACCATGCCCAACGAAGTTTTTTTTTCTTGTAGAGATGAAATCTCACTATGTTGCCGAAGCTGGTTTTGACTCCTGGCTTCAAGCAACCCTTCCACCTCAACCTTCCAAAGTGTTGGGATTATAGCTGTGAGCCACTGCACTTGGCTTCTATCTCCTTTTTTAAAGAAAAACATATAGAAATAAATTTTGGACCAGAGAAAGAAAAAAGGATATTCTGGGCTGGGATTAGGAAACAAGGTAAAGAAACAAAAGGAGAGAAAACTAAAGCTCTTTCTTGCTGAGCCCCTGCTACTTGCTGTCTGCAGCAGTCCTGGCCTCATCTCTGAGAATGTGCTTCCAGAGAGAAACCCAGAAGGAACTCTCAGGTATGTGCATAAATTTGTTGATCTCAACAGTTGCAGCTGATGGATATTGACATTTAGAAAAAAATGCAGGCCAGATCAAATTGAGATTAAACCAGAGTAGCTCTGTGGGCCAAAGGTGCCCCTGCTCCCCAAGTCTGCCTGACAAACATATTATCAATGCATATTAGATGCTATCAGGGAATTATTGCTAGCATTCTTAGGCATGATACCGGGGAAGAAGAATTGGCCTAGTTTTAAGAAATGCATGCGGAAATATGCAGGGGTGAAGTGTTGATGATGTTTGTAATTTATTTTCAAAAGATTCAGCAAAGAAGTCATATATATGCATATATACATATAAACGTAGATGGTTAAGTGATACAACTATGAAAAATATTAATAGTAAATCTAAGTGGTGAGTATAAGGATGTTTTGTTCTTTCAAAGTTTTTTATGTTTGAAACTTTTGGTAATAAAAATCAGAAAAAGAACACTAACTTCTGTCCACTTGGCAATTATATATATATATATATTTTTGGTTGTTGTTGTTGTTGTTTTGAGACGGAGTCTCACTCTGTCACCAGGCTAGAGGGCAGTGGCGCGATCTCGGATCACTGCAACCTCCGCCTCCCTGGTTCAAGAGATTCTCCTGCCTCAGCCTCCCGAGTAGCTGGGACTACAGGCACATGCCGCTGCGCCCAGCTAATTTTTGTATTTTTAGTAGAGACAGGGTTTCACTCTGTTAGCCAGGATGGTCTTGATCCGCCCGCCTCGGCCTCCCAAAGTGCTTGGATTGCAGGTGTGGGCCACCACGCCTGGCTGGCAATTATAGTTTTTATCATCAACTATTAATATGGGATTATTTTAATATAGAAATCCACATCTCTTGAATTTGGTAAGTTTGACCCAATTAACTAGAGTCAAAGTGAGAGAAATAATTGACTTTTCAAATCTGATAAGCTTGAATGATCAAACCCTTGGCTAGAGTTGGCCACGATGAAGCAGGTATTAAGACCCTCCAAAATACGGTGACATTCCAAGCACTCTAATATGAATGCCTAGTATACTGACTTCAATGGAGGGCAGTATTCTCAGTTATTCATTCATTCATTCAGCCTGTGAATACCTTGCTACAAATCCTAGGATTGGGGAATAGGCAATATCTACTCTCAAGGAGCTTCCAGGTCACAGAAGAGATGAACATGGGAACAAATGTGGGCAGCACAGTGTGATCAGAGCAATGATTCAAGAAAGCACAGGACAAGAGGAAGAACAAAGGAAGCAGTGGTCACTTCAACTGGCCATGAATGAAGGGCCAGCAGGCAGGATTCAAAAAGGGAGCATATCAGTCAGGTCCTGGCAAGAAAGATATGGCACACTCAAGAGGCAGGAATGATAGGGAGATTAATGAAGAAATGACTTATAAAAATGTGGGCAAAGTTAAGGAAACCAACAACAGATGGGAAGCTACCAACTGTGGGGACCGTCTACCACCCTGAGGCCTAAAAGGAGCCAGAGGAAGGAGTTTTAGCTTTTGGTAGAAGGATGCAGCCAGCCTGTAGGGACCCAATAGGGAGGGAGACAGGGGAGTAAACACCCTGACCCTGACTTCCCTCCCACCCTCTCCTCTCCCATAGATGTCTCCCACTGGCTGAGCCCTATTTGAAGCCAGGAGACCAGAAAGCTCAGTTGATGCATCTCTAAGGTTCAGACTCCAGAGGCAGAGGGCAGGGCAAAGAAGGTCAGGGTAAACAATATTATTTAGCAAAATACACAAGTTGGAGACGGGCCTTGAAATAGAAGTAGAAGAAAGGGGAGTCGTAGAGACGTGGCCACTATAGGTGACCACTTTCCAGTGAAGGACATCCTAGAATAGTCTCGGTCACAACAAAGCAGGCTTGCATGTTCAGGAAATGTCAGGCTTCTAAGAATGAGCTTTGAACTATTTTACCAGTAGAATAAAGAAATTGGGTGGCTTCCCTCCCTCATATAGAGTTGGTAGCTTCTCCCTCTCTCTCTCTCTCTCTCTCTCTCTCTCTCTCTCTCTCTCTCTCTCTCGTGTACTCTTCCCTAGGGTATGTTCTTTTTACCATTTTGTCATTCTTACATATGCAAAATAGATGGATTTTAAGTTCTTAGGGAACTGTGATTGGCACCAGTCCCTTAAAAGTTATTTTGACATGATGGTGTTGGTTTGATTATCATGTATATGAGCTTCATGTTCAGCTTCTTGAAGGCAGCTATAAAGTTGGACTTCCCTTAGGATCGTAGAGAGTGCTCTGCATATTGTACATAATGAAAGCTGTTTAATTGATTCATAGGCAGGGTAAGACTAGCAACCATGTTCTTAGATCAGAGAAACTTTGATAGCTCTTTTGAGAACTAGTTGTGATTAACTATAGTACTAGGTTGAAAATTAATTATAGTTATCTTAAATTGTGATTTCCAATCTGTATAAACACAAAAATCTCCCCCCAAGTGTAGAATATATTTACAGAGTTTACACACTAATAGGTTTAATATACACTAATTCAATAATGACAAAAAGTTGCTCTGAATTAATATATATTTATAATTTATCAACAAAAGCAACCATATTAATTCAAAGTGGTTGTATCTATTATTCAGTAATTATTTAATGCTTGGGGTCCATCTGGATCTTAGAACTCTTTGCTATAATTCTATAGTTAAGACTCCTCCAGTTGTAGATGACAGATATTTTGTTCAAATTACCGTAGCAAAAAGGGAATTAATTAATTGATATCTGAGACATTCAAGAGGGGGCACTAGTTTTAAATAAAGCCCAGTCCACGCATTCGCATGATGTCACCATGCCCTTCTCTCCCTCTCTCCAGCTCTTCACTGTGCTTTCTTCTCTGCTGGCTTCCTTCTGCAGCTAGTTTTCTCTAGTTAGTGGCAGAGATGGCCACAGCAACTCCAAGGCTGTTCTGTCCTTATAGCCAGTGAACCAGGATAAGAGATCAACCCCTTTCTCACTTAACATCCATATTAGTCCCCCACTGTGTGTTGCTTTGGCTGTGATTGAGTTAAATGCCCACCTCCAACCAAAATAGTATCCGGAGAGAAAGAAACTGGATTTGTCAACCAAGATAATGTGAGGAAAGGTGGGGCTGGATGGTTTAACTGGGGCTGGACAATAAAACAACAGGAAAAATTGCTGGGCAGATGAAAAATTAGCTGATGAGGGCCGGGCATGGTGGCTCATGACTGTAATCCTAGCACTTTAGGAGGCTGAGGCAGGTGGATCAGTTGAGGTCAGGAGTTCGAGACCAGCCTGGCCAACATGGTGAAACCCCATCTCTACTAAAAATACAAAAGTTAGCCAGGTGTGGTAGCATGTACCTGTAATTCCAGCTACTCGGGAGGCTGAGGCATGAGAATTGCTTGAACCCGGGAGGCGGAGGTTGCAGTGATGTGAGATCGTGCCACTGTACTTCAGCCTGAGTGATGGAGTGAGACTCTGACTCTGTTTTTTTTTTTTAAAAAAAAGTTAGCTGATGGGTACTACTGCAATCCACAGGCTATGGGGTAATACTCCTTTTCTCCTTCTTGTATTCCTTTCTCTCTCATTCTTTCATACAGTTGTCTTACAATACCCATATATCAGGTATTGTAAGAAGAGTAACACACCAGTGAACTATAAAGCTTAGTAGTATTTTTTTAGTCCCTTCTTTTTTTTTATAGTTGTTTGTAGGGATTCATACCCTTTCCTACATATACATTTATTCAATAATATTTGTTGAACAATTAAATTATGCCAAATACATTGATTTTGTAACCTGAGACTTTGCTAAAGTTGCTTATCAGCTTAAGGAGATTTGGGGCTGAGATGGTGGGGTTTTCTAAATATACAATCATGTAATCTCCAAACAGAGACAATTTGACTTCCTCTTTTCCTATTCGAATACCCTTTATTTCTTACTCTTGTCTGATTGCCCTGGCCAGCACTTCCAATTCTATGTTGAATAGGAGTGGTGAGAAAGGGCATCCTTGTCTTGTTCCGGTTTTCAAAGGGAATGCTTCCAGTTTTTGCCCATTCAGTATGATATTGGCTGTGGGTCTGTCATAAATAGCTCTTATTATTTTGAGATATGTTCCATCAATACCTAGTTTATTGAGAGTTTTTAGCATGAAGGGCTGCTGAATTTTGTCGAAGGGCTTTTCTGCCTCTATTGAGATAATCATTTGGTTTTTGTCATTGGTTCTGTTCATATGATGGATTACGTTTATTGATTTATGTATGTTGAACCAGCCTTGCATCCCAGGTATCAAGCTGACTTGATTGTGGTGGATAAGCTTTTTGATGTGCTGCTGGATTTGGTTTGCCAATATTTTATTGAAGATTTTTGCATCGATGTTCATCAGGGATGTTGGCCTGAAATTTTCTTTTTTTTGTTGTGTCTCTGTCAGGTTTGGTATCAGGATGATGCTGGCCTCATAAAATGAGTTAGGGAGGATTCCCTTTTTTTCTATTGTTTGGATTCGTTTCAGAAAAAATGGTACCAGCTCTTCTTTGTACCTCTGGTAGAATTCGGCTGTGAATCCATCTGGTCCTGGACTTTTTTTGGGTTAGTAGGCTGTTCATTGCTGCCTCAATTTCAGAACTTGTTATTGGTCTATTGAGGGATTCGACTTCTTCCTGGTTTAGACTTGGGAGGGTGTATGTGTCCAGGAATTTATCCATTTCTTCTAGATTTTCTAGTTTATGTGCATAGGAGGTACTTATAATATTCTCTGATGGTAGTTTGTATTTCTGTGGGATCAGTAGTGATCACACTGATCACCCTTTATCATTTTTTATTGCATCTATCTGATTCTTCTCTCTTTTCTTCTTTATTAGTCTGGCTAGCAGTCTATTTTGTTGATCTTTTCAAAACCAGCTCCTGGATTCATTGATTTGTTGAAGGGTTTTTCGTGTCTCTGTCTCCTTCAGTTCTGCTAGGATCTTAGTTATTTCTCATCTTCTGCTAGCTTTTGAATTTATTTGCTCTTGCTTCTCTAGTCCTTTTAATTGTGATGTTAGGGTGTCAATTTTAGATCTTTCCTGCTTTCTCTTGTGGAATTTAGTGCCATAAATTTCCCTGTAAACACTGCTTGAAATGTGTCCCAGAGATTCTTGTATGCTGTCTTTGTTCTCATTGGTTTCAAAGAACATCTTTATTTCTGCTTTCATTTTGTCATTTATCCAGTAGTCATTCAGGAGCAGGTTGTTCAGTTTCCATGTAGTTGTGTGGTTTTGAGTGAGTTTCTTAATCCTGAGTTCTAATATGATTGCACTGTGGTCTGAGAGATTGTTTGTTATGATTTCCATTCTTTTGCATTTGCTGAGGAGTGTTTTACTTCCAATTATGTGGTCAATTTTAGAATAAGTGCAATGAGGTGCTGAGAAGAATGTACATTCTGTTGATTTGGGGTAGAGAGTTCTGTAGATGTCTATTAGGTCCACTTGGTCCAGAGATGAGTTCAAGTCCTAAATATCCTTGTTAATTTTCTGTTTTGTTGATCTAATATTTAGAGTGGGGTGTTAAAGTATCCCACTATTATTGTGTGGGAGTCTAAGTCTCTTTGTAGGTCTCTAAGAACTTGCTTTATGAATCTGGGTGTGCCTGTATTGGGTGCATATATGTGTAGGATAGCTCTTCTTTTTGCATTGATCCCTTTATCATTATGCAATGCCCTTCTTTGTCTATTTTGATCTTTTTGGTTTAAAGTCTGTTTTATCAGAGACTAGGATTGCAACTCCTGCTTTTTTTTTTTTGCCTTCCATTTCATTGGTAAATATCCCTCCATCCGTTTATTTTGAGCTATGTGTGTCTTTGCATGTGAGATGGGTCTCCTGAATACAGCATCTTACAATACCTGAATACAGAGGGGTCGTGACTTTCTATCCAATTTGCCAGTCTGTGTCTTTTAATTGGGGCATTTAGCCCATTTACATTTAAGGTTAATATTGTTATGTGTGAATTTGATCCTGTCATTATGATGCTAGCTGGTTATTTTGCCCATTAGTTGATACAGTTTCTTCATAGTGTCGATGGTCTTTACAATTTGGTATGTTTTTGCAGTGGCTGGTACTGGTTGTTCCTTTCCATGTTTAGTGCTTCCTTCAGGAGCTCTTGTAAGGCAGGCCTGATGGTGACAAAATCTCTCAGCATTTGCTTGTCTATAAAGGATTTTATTTCTCCTTTGCTTATGAAGCTTAGTTTGGCTGGATATGAAATTCTAGGTTGAAAATTCTTTTCTTTAAGAATGTTGAATATTGGCCGCTACTCTCTTCTGGCTTGTAGGGTTTCCGCAGACAGATCTGCTGTTAGTCTGATGGGCTTCCCTTTGTGGGGAAGCTGACCTTTCTCTCTGGCTGCCCTTAACATTTTTTCTTCATTTCAACCTTGGTGAATCTGACGATTATGTGTCTTGGGGTGGCTCTTCTCAAGGAGTAGCTTTGTGGTGTTCTCTGTATTCCCCGAATTTGAATGTTGGCCTGTCTTGCTAGGTTGGGGAAGTTCTCTTGGATAATATCCTGCAGAGTGTTTTCCAACTTGGTTCCATTCTCCCTGTCACTTTCAGGTACACCAATCAAATGTAGATTTGGTCTTTTCACACACCAATAACAGACAAACAGTAAGCCAAATCATGAGTGAACTCCCATTCACAATCGCTAAAAAGAGAATAAAATAACTAGGAATACAACTTACAAGGGATGTGAAAGACCTCTTCAAGGAGAACTACAAATCACTGCTCAAAGAAGTAAAAGAGGACACATATAAATGGAAAAAGATTCCATGATCATGGTTAGGAGGAATCAATATTAAGAAAACGGCCATACTGCCTAAGTAATTTATAGAGTCAATGCTATCCCTATCAAGCTACCATTGACTTTCTGCACAGAATTGGAAAACATCTTTAAACTTCGTATGGAACCAAAAAAGAGCCTGCATAGCCAAGACAATCCTAAGCAAAAAGAACAAAGCTGGAAGCATCACGCTACCTGACTTCAAACTATACTACAAGGCAACAGTAACCAAAACAGCATGGTACTGGTACCAAAACAGATATATAGATCAGTGGAACAAACTATACTACAAGGCAACAGTAACCAAAACAGCATGGTACTGGTACCAAAACAGATATATAGATCAGTGGAACAAAACAGAGGCCTCAGAAATAACACTGCACATCTACAACCATCTGATCTTTGACAAACCTGATAAAAACAAGCGATGGGGAAAGGATTCCCTATTTAATAAATGGTGTTGGGAAAACTGGCTAGCCATATGCAGAAAACTGAAACTGGAAACCTTACTTACACCTTATACAAAAATTAACTCAAGATGGATTAAAGACTTAAACATAAGACCTAAAACCATAAAAACCCCAGAAGAAAACCTAGGCAATACCATTCAGGTCACAGGCATGGGCAACGACTTCATGTCTAAAACACCAGAAGCAATTGCAACAAAAGCCAAAATTGACAAGTGGGATCTAATTAAACTAAAGAGCTTGTGCACAACAAAAGAAACTATCATCAGAGTGAACAGGCAACCTGCAGAATGGGAGAAAATTTTTGCAATCTACCCATGTGACAAAGGGCTAATATCCAGAATCTACAAAAAACTTAAATACACTTACAAGATAAAAACAACCCCATCAAAAAGTGGGTGAAGGATATAAACAGACACTTCTCAAAAGAAGACATTTATGCAGCCAATAAACATATTTTAAAAATCTCATTATCACTGGTCATTAGAGAAATGCAAATCAAAACCACAATGAGATGTCATCTCATGCCAGTTAGAATGGCGATCACTACAACGTCAGGAAACAATAGATGCTGGAGAGGGTGTGGAGAAATAGGAATGCTTTTACACTGTTGGTGGGAATGTAAGTTAGTTCAACCATTGTGGAAGACAGTGTGGTGATTCCTTAAGGATCTAGAACTAGAAATACCATTTGACCCATCAATTCCATTACTGGGTATTTACCCAAAGGATTATAAGTCATTCCACTATAAAAATACATCCACATGTATGTTTATTGTGGCACTGTTCACAATAGCAAAGACTTGGAACCAACCCAAATGCCCATCAATGATAGACTGGATAAAGAAAATGTGGTACATATACACCATGGAATACTATACAGCCATAAAAAGGATGAGTTCATGTCCTTTGCAGGGACATGGATGAAGCTGGAAACCATCAGTCTCAGCAAACTAATACAAGAACAGGAAAACCAAACATAGCATGTTCTCACTCATAAGTGGGAGTTGAACAATGAGAACACATGGACACAGGGAGGGGAACATCACACACTGGGGCCTGTTGGGGGTGGGGCTAGGGGAGGGAGAGCATTAGGAGAAATACCTAATGTAGGTGACGTGTTGATGGGTGCAACAAACCACCATGGGACGTGTATATCTATGTAACAAACCTGCACATTCTGCACATGTACCTCAGAACTTAAAGTATGATTTTTAAAAATGTCCAATAAAATGATGAATATGAATCCTAAATCTGAAATCTATTTTCATTTTCCAAAATCTAAATTAAGAATTCTTTATTCTGAAACATGAATAGCATTGCATTCATTCAAAGTAAGTTTTCATTTCTACAGTTATCTGTTGGTATTAGTGTTATTACAGAAGAAATAATACAATGTTTTACCATAAGGAAAGCAAATAAAGTGAGCTGTATATTCATTTTTAGTAACTGTGACTTCTTAAAAACATTCACAATCTCTTATAAAATATTTAAGAGACTTTTTAATCTTGAATAATTATATTGTATTTTTATCACGGTAATGAGAAGGTTTTAAAACAGGGATTTTTTTTTTACAGTTATGATTACATATTTTGCTTGTAAGTTTGAGTTATAGTATTTGAATCTTAATGTCTTAGTGCATTTTTGAATTTATAGAAAAGACTGTACTCTGTTGACCTTTTTAATATTCTGCTCTCTCATTGGCTACCTATCCTAAACCTTTCTTCCATATTAGTAGGAACTGTTTCAGGGGGAGGAGGAGTAGAAATGCCAGCCAGTCAGAAACCAGAATATTAAAAAGGGCAACATCACACAGTTTTCTGCTACAATTCATAAAGACATTAAACATCCAGTATTTCATCTCCAGACCAAGATTGTAATGAGAATGGAAAATGGCACAACATTAATTCATCTTCATGACAAATATTGTAATGAGAAAGGAAGTATGCAAGCTACAAATATTTCATTACCATTTAAAAAATATCTAATATTGGCCGGGCGCAGTGGGTCATGCCTGTAGTCCCAGGACTTTGGGAGGCCGAGGTGGGCAGATCACAGGGTTAGGAGATCGAGACCATCCTGGCTAACATGGTGAAAACCCATCTCTACTAAAAATACAAAAAATTAGCTGGGTGTAGTGGTGGGCACCTGTAGTCCCAACTACTTGGGAGGCTGAGGCAGGAGCCTGGGTGACAGAGTGAGACTCTGTCTCAAAAAAAAAAAAAAAAAAACCTAATATCTTTTATAATATAATGAGAGTAAATTTGTACTTCCTAAAGTTGAGTCCTCTCACTAAATACTTAGTGCCTTTTAAATTAATAGGACTCCTTTGGGAGTATTCTGAAATTAGTCTTAATCCCTAAGAGAGCTACTAGTATGGCTAGGTTAAAATAAATATAAAAGACATTCATTATACAAATAAATAGAAATTTTATTTTGGCTAATATTTCACTGTCATTAAAGTATTTGAACTAAACTAATTATAACTTTCTCATTTTAAATGGTTACTTTGTTACTACCTTTATATCAGCATAACCACTAAATAAAGTAAAATTTCTTAGTGATTGATTCTTCCATGTGCATTATATGAACAATAAATACAGAAATAAGGGCTTATATATCAGACTTTGAGAGAATTCAGGCACTGAATCAATTCAAATCAGGTAGGAAGCTCCACATACATTCAATATAGTTTTGTGGGTTTTTTTTTTTTTCTCTGTGTGCTTGTGTGTGGGAGAGAGAAAGAAATGAAAGGAAGGAGAGGGGAGGGGAGGGGAAGAGAGGGAAGGGGAGGGGAGGGGAGGAGAGGGGAGGGGAGGAGAGGAGAGGAGAGGAGAGGAGAGGAGAGGAGAGGAGAGGAGAGGAGAGGGAAGGAAGATAAATAAAACAGAAAGAGAGAGAGAAAGAAAGAAAAAGATGGGAGGCAGGAGAAGAGAATCAGAGTCCTGGCAGGATTCAGAATCCAGCTCAAGTGGTTTTACTGAAGGGACTGATTGCTGATTGCAGAAGTGTGAACAGGAGTCAGGAATCAGTGAGGTGGTTGCAGCCAGAGACTAGAAATAGTAGAAATTTATTATTACCCCTAGGCAGAAAGACAAGGAGAGGAAATATTGTTACCAGAGCCCAGTAAGAGCTGTAGCCTGGAATGAGGAGCTATGGACTGGTTCAGTAGTAAAGCCATGGCCAAAGCAGGGAAAGAACAGGGAATAAATACCTCTCTTCCTGCCTCCCATTGACTGAAGCCAGCTGTCAAAGAAGCCTGGGTGCATGAGGCAACAAGGTCAGGTTCCCTGGTTCAGAGCAGGCGAGAGAAGGGAAAGGAAGGGCAAGGAAGCAAGTGGACAATGAGCAACAGAAATGTTGAAGGGAGATTCTGAGGAGCTTTGCTAAGGTCTCTTAGAGTGAAAAGGAACGCGATGGAAGGAGGTAAGAATGACTGGAACAGAAAATGAAGATGGAAAAGGAGAGGATGAAGGAAAATGAAATAGGATATAACTCTCTGGGTCTGAATAGAATTTTGGGGAAGTTATTTCTCTTAGAATATTATTTGGAAACCTGCCTTAAATGATGTTAAAAAATAAAAACCTGCTAAACAACTGCATAGACCATCTCCTTGCACATTCATTTTGAAATGGGAGATGATGCTGACAAGTCGTGAACATCTAACTTTGGAGTTTTGTTGTCATGTTTCCCTCCCCCGCTCCCTCCCTCTCAGCATTAAAAAATATACCCTATAAAATATGCCACTCCAAGTTCTGCAATATTCAACCAAATCTTGGTACAGTGATGCCAACTAGACTATTGAGTGACTTGTTAACAAGAATGTAATCACTGCCTGCCTTTTTGCCATAGCTTATTTACTACTAACAAATATCATCTTGTGATGCTAGACAGTGCCTTTCACCCACTGGATCCTGGAGCGCTTTATGAACTAGGAATGCATGAGTAGCTGAAATAGAGCTCTCTCTAGGGTAGAATAAGACAGCTGTTAGCCTTGCAAAAATGTTGCACAACAGCCTGAGTGGAAACCAGGGAAGGGTTCTAATCTAATTGAAACTGCAAGAAGAATTTAAGTTGATGGACTAATTGCTGAGGCTGGCATTTATTCAAAATCCAGGGCTTATTCTTTTCAGACAGTGAGTGACACAGCAACTTAGTTCCATTTAACAGATCCTGTTGCTTCCATTTAAGAGATGAGGAAACTGAAGTTCATGAGCACAAACTGTGTTTGAGAGAACTAGACTACAATGCAGGTCCTTTGAGATTTTGGTTGCTATTTATCTTTGAGTCACATGGTAAATAGGAGTATCAGCTGCAAAACGACTTAGTACCAATGTGAGAGAAAGAACACACCCATGGTATGCACATTTTTGCAGAAATTGGGCTACTCTGGGAAGGTCGCCATGCAATCCTGACTCAACTTGACCCTGCATAGTTTACAAAGTCAGTCAAGTTCCAAGAGCTGGAGGTGATATAAATGCAAAACACTCATGCCTTTAAGAAACAGCAGATCATGAGTCAATGAAACTTTAAACTGATTAGTTTGCAGGGGGTTCCTCTTGCCTAACACTTCTTTCATGCTGGAATGTCACATTAATTGGTTCTTAATTGAACAATGTGCTTCCAATTTTCAAAACCCAGCAGAGTATAAAACGGAAGAAGTCAGACTCTTGCTCTTTGGACTAGAAAGTCATATGGGTAAAGATACAGTTCATAAGGATTAAACTCTCACAGAGGTTGGAAGCTGTCACAAAAGCACTTCCCCACTCAGTTCATAAGGTACAGCTCTTCAGGTTTTCAATTTTTACATGGAAACAGCTTAATGCTACTTGTTTGGAGGACAGCATGATCCTAGGGTGTAAGATGATGACGAAAACTTCCTTTGCTACTTGATTTCTGGAAAACTGAGATCTTTTAATGTAGCTGTGTGTTGTGTATGGTTAATTATTTCCTCTGTAAATAAATAGCTTGATCTTAATTTTTGTTTAAAATAAACGACCATTGGGAAGTAGCTGGTTAATTCCGGGATCCAGGAGTTTCTTATCTGCAATTAAATGTGGGCCAAAAGGTCTACTTTCCACCTAAAATTAAAAACCTGTTTGTTCATGTTCTCTCTTTGGAAATGTTCCATGTACAGGCAAGTTTATTTTTCTATTCTGAAGAAATATTATTTTTAAACAGGGGCTGTGTTCTGAATTCATATGATGTGAAAAGTCAGAGATGGAAAGAAAGTTGGTTTCTTGGAACAAATAAACCTTAAAAAAAAAACCCAAGTTTCTGAGCTGTTTTTCCCCAATATTTCTGTGCCTTGGGAGGAAAATCAAGCTGAATTCCTTAGATCAGGATGCTTAAGAGTTAGATATTTCTTTCAGTCTCATCTGTATCATGCTTTTTCATCTTACAAGTAAGAGAGAGATTTTTCTAATTGCATCTTCAAACATGGATCGTTCGTCAAAGTTGACTATTTCTGCCTCTTGCATCAGAAGTAGAAATTATACTCTTTCTCCCCCTTGCATCATAAAACATGGTTCCATGTAGCACTTCGTTTGCAATTGATAATGCAATAGTTAGAGACTTTGCTTCTTTCAGGGACGCACTGGTCCCATGGTTATTGTAAAAGTAGATAGAAAAGGGAAAAAAACAGTCCATGAGACAATGCCATTTTAACTACAGTCTCTCTGAACATATTGTGTGTGTTTTGATGACATTAATATATTTTGGATTAGGATACAGTGAGATTGTGATAAAACCCCCTTTAGATCACCAACGAATAAAATACAGCTATTGCTTCTCATTAATAGAGAATCCTTGTAGAATTGCATCCTTTAACAACAGAGTCTGAAATAAAGGTCAACCAAAGGTGTGTCTAAGGAACACTCAGTGATCTCCAGCGAGCTAACTAGGATCATGCCCCACTGTGGAAGGCCTCTGATTCTCACTCCTTGTGGCAATTTACTATGCCAACACTCTGATCACACATCTTCAAGCTAATTACTCTCATTCACTCAACATCCATTCCTTCTGCTCTAACAAGACCTCCTTAAGCATCACTGGGACTGAACCTGCATCTGAAGCAAGCATGACAGCAATGCTGCCACAAGAGATAAATGTTTCCCTGGGTACAGACTCAATAATAAGTGAAACATTTGACAAAGAAGAATGCCCTTGGCAGCCCTGCTCAATCTCTCTAAGAAATTGACACTGTAGAGTACAGGCACAAAGCCCAGATAAGGACAGCTACAAAAAGCTTTTGTAAGCAAAGTAATCAGGCCCATGTCAACTGGTCTGTCCTTTCGTGATCTCTTGCCTGGACAGTTAGTGAAACCTGATCAATGAGATATTTTTCAACATTTGTGGCAAATCATCTATCAGTGCAAGGTGATGCTCAACAGCAATGACCTAAAAAGTGTGGAGGCAGGGGCAATAAGAAAATGGCCTCTGGTGTGAGGAGAGTGTTGCCTATGGTAGATTAGAACTTTTAGGACCCTCTTGCCATCTATTACTCATCCAGCAGAATTCAGTCACTCTTAGGCAAGTGGCTGTGCTCAGCTAATTTCTGCACTATATACTTATGACATCTGCGTTGCTTGCTGTTTCTGGGGATGGGGAAGATACAAAGATCGCTCGTTGGGTAACTTCCTCCAACCCAGTTGTTTCATCTGTAAAATAGAGATAAACAGTTATAGGTAGAAATTGTCATTATTCAATCCAATAATCTGCTCAAGTCATTCATCAATTTAGAAATCTTTCTCTTTCAATACATAGAATGCCCAGGTTCCATGATGGCCACTGCGAGGGACTATCACTGTGAGGTCCCTGCTGAACACCAGGAGTTTGCTGCTAGAGGGGGATATGTCACATACATGTCACTGATAGAGAGGCAGATGAATTTCACGGAGTTAGTATAAACAGGAAGGCACTTCAAGAAGCACTAGAGCACCTGATGTGGAAATTAAGAGGAAGTAAGAGGAAGGGCTCCTGGGAGGTGGGCATTTGAGGCTGGCCTCAAAGATGTATACAATGTAAAGCTGTAGAGATGGAAAGTAAACGATGCAAATGGGAATACCATGACAGAGAGGCTCCTTGTTAGATGCGTAGGATGTCTGAGCCCTAGAGAGCATGGTCTGGGTATGCATAGGAAGCTTATTAACAATGAATTTTCTGCTGTGACATTTCTAAACTGTTCATATACACTTAACTTAGAGGGTCAGTGTGGTAAGTAGGTAGAGACAGGGACTTGAGAACCACAGAGCCTAGGTTTATATTCTAACTCTGCTACTCACCAGCTCTATGACCTTGGGCAAGTTATTCAAACTCTTTGTACCTCAATTCCATTAGCTATAAAATGGGTATCATTGTAATACCACCTCATAGAGGATGGTATGAGGCTGTTACAAAGATTAAATCAATTATTTAAAACATCCAGAACAGGCCTAGAACACAGTAAATGCTCAATATGATCTTTCTCTTCTAGTTCTCACACAACCCTATGAGGGTAAGTGCGAATGACAGAAGAGGAATTAGTATCATTCAGAAACCACACAAAGGCCAGACAGAGTTAGCAGTCACAGCAAGTCCCCTGTCTGTCAAAACCATGCTTCATACACCCCAATGAACCCAAAGTGACAGAAACCTTAGGCACGCCTCGTGTCCACCGATGATTCACACAGTGGTTTTACACACACACATGTGCACACACATACACACACACATACACACGACAGTTTGGCAACGTCTGGAGATGTTTTTGGTTGTCACAATTTGGGGGATGTTACTGGCATCTAGTGGGTAGAGGTCAATTATGCTGCTAAAAGTCTCGCAATGCAGAAGACAACCCCCCTGCAACTGCAACAGATGATTATACAGCCCCAAATTTCCATTGTGCTGAGGTTAAGAAACTGACATAGGGCTGTCTCTCGAAGAGGCGTTCACGTTTAAATACTTCAGCAAGACTCCCTTTTACATAAAATACTTTGCTAAAAACCATCAAAGCAAAGGGAAAGTTGTGCAGCCTGTGAAAAATCTAAGTGTTGATGAAATTGTTGAAGGTTTTCCTCTTGAAAAGGATGTGTGTGGTCATGAAAAATAAAAGCATACCTAGCAGCATGGGAAAAGAAAAGAGAATCACCTGAAATCACTATCTACTAAAGAAAATTCTAAAAAGCAGTTCAGTTGCTATAAAAGGCAAAAAACACATGCCTGCTGCCTGCAGTGTTTAATCCAGTGTCACACACACACACACACACACACACACAGATACATACATGTCTAGTCAACAAAAATAAGTTATTTCCAACTGCAGCTCAAGTCTAACTCAACTGTTGAAAGTGCTAGGAAAAAATGTCTCCCTCTTTCTATAGCTAATCATTTGATCTGTAAATATCACTTATTCCATTGACTGTCCTATTATTACACTTTTTCTTTTTAAATGGCCATTAAATCAGGTATAAAAGAGCCATTAGTTTCTACTATAAATAGTTACAGGCACTAAATACTTCATTGTTTGAATTAGTCACTGTAGTTTACGCAGATGAAATTCTCTTCGAAGCTGTGGTTTTATGCCTTCTGTCAGCCACTCTTATCTTCCCCCAGTCCTGGGAATAATAACTCAGTTTCCAAACACATTAAATGCGTTGTAAATAGTACGTGCCTCCATAGCACCACCTCGATGGACTGATCCACCTTGTTGTGGTGTCATAAATTTGAAGGCATCTCATAAAAGCCGCCATATCCAGCCAGATATTCATGTTCGGAGACTTACTAAGCAGTTCAGAAAAGCACCTCACCTTGCTCGTTTTCCCCCACTATCTCTCTCATCTTTGCTCCTGGAGACGCATCATTATTTAATCTTAATAATAATAAGTTATTAAAAAAGGCATTTGTATGAAACTTTACAATCTGTGAAGCACATTTAAGTATTTGATCCTCATAACAATACTTTGAGCTTGGAGTGGCAGCTTTTACAAAATTATCGCAGTTTTGTAGTTAAGGGAACACAATACTGTGTACTTACGTCATATAAAAATGGCGTCTAGGGCCTGAGGTGAGCTTAGGTGAGCAGGACCTCCAGGAGATGTTCTCATGGGCCTTTGTTTGTCTTATTTGGGTTCCCTGTGAAGCAGAACCTGAGACATAGATTAGAGTTTAAGTGGTTTGGGAGATGATGCCAGAAAGTACCAGGAGGGGAGTGGGGAAAGACGACATGGAAGGGAAAGGAGAGAGTAATGGGTGATTTATGGAACAAGTTACCTGTGGACCCTGGGGGCCTACTCATGCCGTGCTGAAGAGTCTGGGAGATAGTGTAGAGGGATCCACTGAACGCAGAGGAGCAGGAGTACCAATCCTCCAACCCCCGCCCGTTATTGTCTGAAGGCTGTTCTTTCCTTTGGGGCTAGAGGAGATTGACTCTGGCACTCTGTCCAGACTCAGGGAAAGGCCCCAGCATTTCGGGTCCTGAGGACACTATCCCTGGCCCAGTAGAAGGCTGTTCAGAGTAGGTGCTGCTTGAAAAACATCTCTTAGTCTCTTCCCAGTGCATGTAAAAATCCTAATTACTCACCATTCACTGTCTTTTTTGTATGTTCATTCTCTGATTTGGCAAAACTGAAATGTCATCGAGGTGACCATGATTTTCATTGGGAGGATTGCCTGAGGACACTAAGGCAAGCCAATGGAGGCAGGAGTGCCCAGGGGAGTGCAGACACCTGTCTTCAAAATCAACACTATCAAGTACAGTGCCAAACCTACTCAGTGAGAACGTAGAGGTGGACCTTAGCTCACTTTTCTGTGCAATTTTTGTCTCCAATTTCCTGGTGATATTTATCTTTTTATCGTGAAAGACCCCCCCTCTCCACTTACTTCTGAGTTTAGCACCCTCCCATGCTCTCCTTCCCCACTTACTGGTGGAATATCTCCTTCTCTCTTTAAGGTTTCTTCTCAGATTATGGATATACTGCAAGGCACAGATGACTGATAAACTGTCTCGCTTCTTAGGAGGGAAAACATATTGAAGTCTTAATCCACATCAGTCTCTGAAGGTGGTCCTGGGCCCTTATATTGTTTGGTTTGGCCCACTCAAAGTTTAAAATATTAAATTAGTTGTCAAATTTTTGCAATATTAAAAGATTTAACCTACAAATTGGAATTTCCTTCTTCTACTCAGTCGGTAACTCAACCCTCTTGAAGGCAAGACAAGGATCTGCTGGAGTCGAGTGGAGACTGCCCGTCTAGACAGGACACACACTCTCCAGTTAACCACATCCCTGCCACCCTTACATCCAGCCATCTTCACCCATTCCAGCCACTTGCCTCCTTCTGCAGGGTTTTGAATTTATGATACCTGGCCTGTAGCCCTTAGAGAAGTGAGAGAAGATTCACAGAGGTTGTTGCCTTTAGTTGCTATCCTGTCAGTGTCCTTGAAATCACACCATCTAGGATGTAATTATTCTTAGCACTTACCTAACCTTCTAGCTCTGTAAGAAAGTAACAGAGGGTTTTCTTTTTTTTTTTTTTTAGATCTTTATATAAGGAATGGCCCAGATGATTATATAAATCTACATTTAATTTTCATTAGAATTGTCCTAGGTAGTGCTTGAACTTTAAATCCTGTAGAGTAGAAGCAAATCTGTGTTTGCAATAGAAATTGCCAGAAGAAAGAACAAGGAAGACATTTAGATAATTTCATCTGGGTGTGCAAAGTCATCACAAGATCCATCTTTCCATTATCTGGAAGTTGGGAGCCACCTGTTTTTCATGACGGTCTGACGGTTGGAATGAGAAGCTGTAAGTTTAATTAAGTTACTCGTGTGGGAGGAACGCACTTTGCAGCAGCAGTTAGATTATTAATGGACTCCTATATTGAAGTGTTCACATTTTTGAAAGGCTAATTACAATATAATTTTAGGTTTAAAATATTGCTTTGCCAAGGGTAGAAGTTGTGTCATGTATTATTAAGTGGTACTTTACTTTTTCAGTCTTGAGGGAAATATAGGTTTGGTTATGGTAATCTTTAATATCCAGTTATTTCCCTCACTTCCCCACTTGACGCTTCTAACTCCTGGAAAAGGAAAATACGCTCCGTGGCTGTCAAGTACCAAAAAGTTACACTGGAGTTATCTTGGATTCTTCTGATTTTTTTAAATAAAGAAAGCCAACCTGCTTATAGGTTGAGTAAACTCAGTTTCACATTTGTCTTTGCTGCCTGAGACCCATGATTTTATCAGCTGTACAATCTCAACATTCTAGGGGAAGACTGAACAGGAAATTAAGGGTTCTAAGAGGTAGCTGCCTAATGAGCTAATTCTGGAATCCATTCTACTATTACCTGGTTATAGATGCACAAGTAGGGCTCTAGTTGATTGTAATGGGAATCGCATGTTTTTTTATTCAACGACCTAATTTAGAGTCTTTGTGTTGGAAGCTGTGTTTACTGCATATTCCAAACTGAAATCAACACACATTCCTTCCACCCACATATCCTCCCATTGAAAATCATGGTCACCTCGATGATACTTCAGTTTTGCCAAATCAGAGAGAATGAACGTACAAAAAATACAGTGAATAGTGAGTAATTAGGATTTTTACATGCACTGGGAAGAGACTAAGCGATGTTTTTCAAGCAGCACCTACTCTGAACAGACTTCTACTGGGCTAGGGATAGTCTAGTGGCTGTGATTAGCTAGATTTGTCCGCTCTAAAAGCTGCCCACCAGCCCAGTGCCTCCATGTTCTTCTCTGGACAAGCATTGCAGTGGCTGGCTGAGTACATTGCAATGATACAAGGGTCAATTTCCTCCCATGAAACTGTGCTGTGTTTTATTTTTAAAAAATCCTTCTGCCTGAAGGAAGTGCTCGAACGAAGGAAAAAGCCTTTGTTTGACCTGGAAGATGACCAGTTTCTTAGGCTAATCATGTCACTCTTTTGTGGAAAAGCTACACTTTCTCCTGTGCCATGGTTGGAAAAATTGACATGGCCAATCCCTAGCAGCGAGCTGCGATTCTGCCATTCAATACTTTGTGTAGTCAGTTGCACCAAAATTCCATCATTGTGGGACCAGAAGGGTGCCCACAGAAACCAAAATGACACAAGGCATTCTCTTACAGGAATATCCCAAGGCCAGGGATTTTCCCACATCTTTTTGGGCCTGTGGCAGAAGTCTAACCTTCCAGCTCTATAGGAAAGTAACAGGCCGGGCGCGGTGGCTCACGCCTGTAATCCCAGCACTTTGGGAGGCCGAGGCGGGTGGATCACGAGGTCAGGAGATTGAGAACATCCAGGCTAACACGGTGAAACCCCGTCTCTACTAAAAATAAAAATTAAAAAAAAAAAATTAGCCGGGCGTGGTGGCTTGCGCCTGAAGTCCCAGCCACTAAGGAGGCTGAGGCAGGAGAATGGCATGAACCTGGGAGGCGGAGCTTGCAGTGAGCCGAGATCGCGCCACTGCACTCCAGCCTCGGCGACAAAGCAAGACTCTGTCTCAAAAAAAAAGAAAAAAAGAAAGAGGGTTTGGGGCCTGTGGCAGAAGTCTGGTCCTGTACGTTCTCGTCTCCCCATTCCTGACATGTTCTGACCTATTGATAGAACACTTCTCTCCAAACCATCAAGAGCTAGTGCTACACTATTTGGTGGCAAATCTACCCTACAGGCTTACCCCAACCAAAGCTTCCCTCAATAATTGTTTAAATATTTTCAGTTCTAACTTGTGCTTGTGAGTCAGCACCTCACCCTGGATTTTGCTCTTATGTTTTATCCTGATAGTCCAATTCTCTGATCCCTCCAGCTTTAGCTGCTTAATTGCTGAGAGTGGAAGAGAAGAAAACTTCAACCACGTGTGTGTATCTATTTGCAATATTAAGGGGTTTAGAAGGAGTAGGGAGGAAGGGAAATGCCAAACTGCTCATAGGAATGCCCGGAGATTGGTGAGGCCATGGTAGTGGATGAAGAAAAACAGCCCTTGTTGAGCAACAAGTATGAACAAGACTCTCTGATATTGTTCTGCTTGGGCTTAAAGTTGTCTAGAGTTGGTCAGAGTTATAGGTGAGTCTTTGATCTTGAAATGCAAGAACGCCAGATGGCCCATAAACAGACTGAACTCAGAACCTTGTATACTAGAGGTTATAGCTAGTAGCTATAACCAGAAACTGTGAGAGACTGAGCAAAGTCACTTGATTTACTCAGACTGAAATACATGCAAGTTAATGAAGTGAGTGATAAAGCAAGTGATGGCTTGGTATTAAGGTCTCTTTGGGATTTTATTACAGTTTCAGAGTTTGGGGGTACAGAAAAAGGAGGAACAGGTAGTAAGTTTTTTGTTTTCTTCTCAGAGACATGGTCTTGCTCTGCTACTCAGACTGGAGTGCTGTGGTGCGATCATAACTCACTGCAGCCTCAAACTCCTGTGTTCAAAGGACCCTCCTGCCTCAGCCTTCCGAGTACCTGGGACAACAGGTGCAAACCACAATGCTCAGCTAATTAAAAAAAAAATTAAAGACTTGCTAAATTGGCCATGCTGAGTGGAAAGTTTTTAAAGGCCCCCTAGTTCTCGCAGTGCCTCAAGCAGAGAGGGTTAGCTCTAAGAGCTGCTTAGGTAACTCAGCCCTCAAGCTCTCTAAAATAAAATTCCCCAGTGGTGGAAATCCTGATGCTTGGGGCTCCTCGGGTAACTTTCTTCAGTGCCTCAGGTTGCTAGGATATGTGTGCAAAAGACCCAAGGCATCCTACAGTGACCTCCTATGGCTCTTTTTTTCTAAGGGCAAACACCCTCATGCCCAGCTTGAAGCCTTATCAACTATGGATCCCACCACTTCAGAAATGGGTGACCAGGTTCTTCCTTGTTTCCTCCTTCTGCTTTTAAAATTGCTGAACAATTATTTGACGTCATTTCTTCTTTCCATTTATCATTTCCAATTCCAGTCCCATGCCACTTGTAGTCTACACTGCCTGTGTGCATTCATTATCTCTGTGCACAGGCAGAGGCCTAGGTATGCAGGGCAGGTTTGCTCTACCTGCTGGCATATGAGAACTGTATGTTCAACTTCTGGCTACAGTCAGTTGCTGTAATCCTTGCCTTATGTGGCTAGCATGGAATCTCTTTTCCTGGGTCTATACTCTGTCACCACCAGGAACACTCAGAGTTGCAGGTAATGTCCTCCAAACCTTATAAACTAAGATGGAGCCATGGCTGGTCCCCACTTGGCCCATCTCTGAATTTGTAATGAGCCAGGGGATAGAGGTCAAAAGATAAGAGTCTTAGCTCCAGGTGCAAAGGTGTAGACGTTTGGCTGGATGAAAAAGAGACGAGGTTAAAGAAGGTAAGAGATGTATATCAGTTACATATCACTGTGCACTCTGGCATGCCTGCCTGCTCAGGAAATGCCTCTGCATCCTGCAACTCTTCTCGCTGCTCCTGAACCCTTTTTGTCTTACTTTCTTCTGAGGGCCGTGTTTCTGCTACAGTCCCCACAAGTGGAGGCCGTTGTGCTTTTTATTTTTTCTTATATGCCATTCCTTAGGTCTTTTTTCCACCATGTGTCTTCCAACCCCGTTCCCTTTCTTCCTTTAAGTACTCCAGTTCAGAGGAAACTCATGACTTCCACTGCACTTCATCAGCTGTTCGGCAGTCCCCACCACCCCATCCTCACCTTCACTAAGTCCCCTAGCACTCGGATCACTGTTTGGCTCTCCAGCTCTCCACAGGCTGTTGTTTCATCCCAGGGACTCATTCCACAGCTCAGTCTATTCATGGTGGTGCCTCTCCATCTCCCCAACATGCTACTCCATCCTTCTCAGCTACCTCGTCCCCTGGTGTGTTCTGATCTATGCTGCTTGTCATTGCTTCACATCTCATTCTTAGATGCCATTTCTTGCCCTTCCAGCTCACTTCCTTTTGAACTCCCTTCCCCCCTCCCCCACACCATTGCAATGATTCATCCATGTACTGGAAATCCCCTAATCTGTGGAAACCACCTATTTTTAACTATCTATATCCATATCTGCCTATCCTGGTCTTCACTCTCCAATTTATCCAGCTAAATTCCGAAGTTCCTTCGAATCACTCTCTTGCAAACATTCTCAACTTCTCTGCTTGGCCTCAGTCATGCTGGAATTGTAACACCCTGTGAAAGGAAAATAAATCTTGGGACCCCCAAAATCACTAAGTCAAAGGGAAAAGTCAAGCTGGGAACTCTGTCAGGCAGACCTGCCTCCCATTTTTTTCCTAAATAAGATAGCTACAAAGATTATTTTTTTTAAAAAGCTACATACCTCCCTGAAAATTTACCTACAGGACATTCCTTGTGGACCTCAAGATCTTTACCCTAAAATATCAATAGCTTATCCTCTTCACAGGTGCGGGAAAGTCCTCCCTCTGCTCACCTGAGACAAATGCATATCTGATTACTTCTTCTGCCTTATTGTTTATGTAAAAATGTAGATTCACTGAGCCAGACTAAAGCATAAATGGTTGTTCCTCTACCCGCCCACCTCACATGTAAGTTGTATTTTCAGTGAAAGTCTGTCTCTTATCTACTTGTGACCTGAAGCCACCCCCACGTCAAAGTGTTCCACCTTTCTTGACTGAACCAATGTACATCTTACACATATTGATTGATGCTTCATGTCTCCCTGTGTAATGCAAGCTGTACCCCAGTCATCTTGGGTACATATTGTCAGGACCTCCTGAGGCAGTGTCACAGGCACATCCTTAACCTTGTCAAAATAAACTTTCTAAATTGATTGAGACCTCATAGATTTTGGGTTCACAACCCCAATCACCTCTCTTCCTTGGACATACACCTAGCCAGCTCAGTGTGACTGGGAAGATAGTAACTAACCTAACTACTTTCTTTTTGCATTTGTGACCACCCCACTTTTACCCAGATATCATGTATTTTGTTTCCCAAGGGAGGATAGCCCATCCTTTGAGACCATTAAATTTTCCCCACCTCTTCCATTCCCCTGAACTCTTAGCTGATGCCCCTTCTTTCACTCACAGAATGAATACCAAGTAAACAAAACACACTCATCCTCCCACTATCAAATATCCAAACCTATATGCTCTTCTGTTGTGCAGGAAAGTGTCCCTGCTTCTGTCTGGTGGGAGGAAGCCTGGTGGGCTGCTTCCACCAGGGCTCTGGTATGTATCTCCTCCCACTTCTACCAGACTTTGCTCCTTATTTATCATCTCAATTTCCTGCACCATGAAACTGTGTCTCTTTCTCTACTCAATCACTCAAACTTTTAGCTTTTAGCTGAGACTATCTTTTATTTGTTTGTTTGTATATTTAATTTATTTGAAAGGGAAGGCATTCATGTCCTACAAATTTTGAAAGGTACAAAAAGATTTACAAAGTTGAGTCCGCCTTTCCCAAGGTACTCAAATTACTTCATTCTCTTCCCTATAGAGAGCCAGCATTTTTACCTTCTGGTTTATCCTTCTTGAAATACTTCATGCATCTGTGTAGTAACATACAAATATGTATATTCCTCTTTCCCCCTTAAAAACAAAGTTTGCACCCTGCACATATTGTTCCGCACTTGTGTTTTTCACTTAACAGGACATGTTGGAGATGATTTCATCTTAGTTCATACGTGGCTTCCTCCTTCTGTTCTACAGCTATGTAGTTGCATCGTGTAGAAGTACCATGATTTACTTAGCCAATTCTGTATTAAATATGTGCAGTCTTTGCAAAAAAAAAAAACATGCAGCCTCTGTGACCTCATCATTCCCCTTCCTGCTACTTCCTATTTTCCTGTTTCTCCTTTGATCCAAACTCCTCCAATGAGTTGCTACACATGCTGCATCTATAGCTTCATCTCTCATTCATTCTTCACCTTCTTCAATTTGGCTTCACTCTTCACTGAAATTGTATTTTCGAGATTACCAAATTCAATGACTACTTCTCTGATTTCATCTACTTGAATTCTCAGCAGTATTTCATACAGATGATCACTCTTCCCTCTTGTGTCCAGAACACTGTACACGCATGGTTTTCTATCTTCCAGTTTATGCCTTTTCTGGAGATTTCTCTACCTACCTTTCCTTTTTTGGATTGTTTTAGGTCTTCTTGTCTATGTACCCACTGTCCTTAGATAACCTCATTCTGACCTTTGGCTTTATATCTGCATGCTGGTAGTCTCCATATTTATATTTCAAACACAGACTACTCTGAACTCCATATCCAACTACCTGTTTAACATCTTCACTTGGATGTTAACTAAGAATCTCAGGCTAGATTCAAAACAGAGCTCCTGATCCTCCTCCTCCTCTCCCACAAGCCTGTTCCTCTGTCAGACTTCCCACCCCTGTACATGGCACCACTATGCACCATTGGTAAAGCTGAAAACCTAGGAGACATCCTTGATTCCTCTCTTCTGGGTGTCAGTCCATATGCAAGTCCTGTTAGTTTTATCTGCAAATGTGCTCAAGCACATCTACTTCTCTCCTTCTTCCTATCTCCCACTCCATCAAGCTACCATCCTCTCTCCCTTAGTCTACCTCAGTAACCTCCTGGGGCCTCTCTATTCCAGCTCTTGCCCCCTCTAATCCAATTCCCTCAAGGAGCCAGAGTGATCTCTTAAAAATGAAAACAAGATCATGTCGATCAGATCAGATCATCTTCCTACTCAAAAACCTTCCTATGACTTTCTTTAGCACTTAGAATAAAATGAAAATTTCTTATGGTAGCCCAAAAGATCCCACAAAAGCTGGTCAGGGCCTCCCTTCCTGCCCTTACTCCACTACCTTCAGCACCAGGCAATTGGCTGTTCCCTCCACGTGGAATATGCTTCCTTTCATCTGGACATTGCTGGCTCATTTGCGTGCTTTAAATCACAGTCCCAATATCACCACCTCAGAGAGGCTCTCACTGACCACTCCCTCACCTATTTCTGAGATTTCTCAACAACACTCACTTTATTGCCTTCATATCAAGTGTCATATTCTATCATTATCAAATGTATGTGTTTACTTTTGATTTCTGTCTCCTCCCCTAGGACATAAGCTCTAAGAGGGCAGGACTTATTTATGACTTCTTTAGCATCTAGCTCTTGGTACAGTGCCTAGAATTTCCTGGCATCTCAACTATTTGAGACAAAATTATTTCCTAAAGTATAAAATTACTAAAAAGATTTTGTCAAGTATTCTGATTTTATTTTTAAAATCTCAGAAATATTATAGATTTTCATCTCACTTTAAAAAATTTTTTTGTCTTTTTAAAGATGCCAAAATATTTAAGATTTGGACAAAAAATACATTCATTCATTAGTTATTCAAAAGTGACAGATTTTGCTGTATTTAAATGCTTCATTTTGGGAAAATTAAAATTGTACTTGTCCTACAAATTCATATGGAAACTATGTTATAATTTTTAAAGCTCTTGGGATTTTTTTTTAGTTTAATTATTTTTGCATGCATTGGTGAAAAAAGCATTAGTTAAAATCCTGTTATACGGTAGGTACATTATTCCGCTCAAAAAGCGCAGAACTTTCAGGAAACAAAAAGTCCGTAAGAGGGATTACACAACTAATAGTTTCAAAAGCAAAATCTGTAGAAGTGACACACAAGACGCTGCACCTTGTCTTCTGTTGTGCATCTATTGTGGTCATATATTATGATCTTTAACTTTATTTTAAGAAAACAATTGCTCTTCTGTAATCATCATTGGCCAAATCACCACTTCCAACCACTTTTTTTCTCCACCCCTATGTCCATTCTCATAAAATGTGGTATATTCTCCCCAAAGCCTTCTTAATGCAAGGCCATGTGTGCATATTGGAGTTTAGATAAAGAATGCTGGCCTCTTCACTGTTTACTGATTGTATCACAAGCTCCCCTGACCGGCTGGCACATATGCAGCCTCTAAAGGTTCTAGGGCTTGATTTGTATGTAGCCTCTTAATTCATATGTATGAAGCCACTGCTGTATATTACAGGGGCAGGGCCATCCCTTCTATAAATTATGAAATCACTTGGAAAGCCTGATTGTTTGTTAGTGAATGTGAGCTCCTTGAACATTAATCCATCCCAGGCTGCAGTCAACAAAGTCCTGGCATTGAGCCAACCCACCAGCAGTGGATCACTTTTGACTGCAAGTCAGGTTCACTGAGTTGGACAAGTGTGGAAGATTGATCACAGAGTAGTCCACACGCCTCTGGTAGGATGTGAAGGACAGTGGTGACTTCAGACTGAAGAAACTCAAGAGAGACTCAGCAGAATATCTTCACGGAGACCCTGACAGTTGAGAAGTAGCAGCAGCAAAAGCCAGATCTTTCTGGCATACAGAAATCAGAGATAGAGTGGCAGAGACATCAGGGAAGGGAGCAGGAGGCAAAACAGCTCCAGGCCCACAAAGCATAAGGATCCAAGAGGCAGAAAGTGGTGAAATAAGGACATGCATGATGAGCACATCAGACCTAGAGGAGCATGTGTGTGCGTGTGTGCATGCGCGCACTAATGCCAGATACACCTGCCAGAAAGGAGGCCAGCTTCTTCTTACAGTTAACCCATTTGTTAGTAGTGTCATTATTTTTGAAGTCTTCCCTAAATCTTATGATTACATTTTTAAAATTTGCTATAAAAATAATGTATGATCTTTGTTTAAAAGTAATATATATGCATATATGTTTATACATATACACACATGTTTATATATACATATACACACACATAGACATATACATGTATATACATATACATTCACATATGTATAATTATCCTGAAGTGTATGCAGTGTATAAGATCAAATGCAAAATCTCCAATACCATCTGCTCTCTCACCTTATTCCCCAGATATAACTGCTATGAGCTAAAGATTTCATCAAGTTTTGTCTTTCCCTCTTTGAAGCATTTCTCAAACTTCCCCTTTGTTCTTTTTCTCCAAGAAAATAGCATTCTTTGAACTCATACCTTCCAGAATAAGGGGAGCAGCTTTCTAGCGTTAATCTCTGTACTCACCAGCCTCCAGCCACTACCAGACTATTCTTCCTAGAGTACCATTTTCCCTTAGAAAGCCCCAACCACTCTCCCCAGTGCCTACCACACTGAGTCCAGCCCTCCATCACCCATCCTTATGCAGCCACATTCCCTACCTGGATCTTCTATACAGCTAGGCCCACCTCAACATTTACCTTCTTCTTTCTTCCCTTGGGCTTGTGCCCCCACTCTCCCTCTACCTGGTACTCCATTGTCAGAGGCCTGTGAACCAGAGCAACTCTGTCTTGAATAGGAGCTGGGTAAAATGGCTGAGACCTACTGGGCTGCATTCCCGGACAGTTAAGGCATTCTAAGTCACAGGATGAGATAGGATGTTAGCACAAGATACAGGTCATAACACCTTGCTGATAAAACAGGTTGCAGTAAAGAAGCCAGCTAAAACCTACCAAAACCAAGATGACGATGAGAGCGACCTCTGGTCATGCTCACTGCTACACCCCCACCAGCACCATGACAGTTTACGAATGCCATAGCAACATCAGGAAGTTACCCTACATGGTCTAAAAAGGGGAGCCATGAATAATCCACCCCTTGTTTAGCAAATAATCAAGAAATAACCATAAAAATGGGTAACCAGCAACCCTTGGGGCTGCTCTGTCTATGGAGTAGCCATTCTTTTATTCTTCCACTTTCTTAATAAACTTGCTTTCACTTCATGGAACTCACTCTGAATTCTTTCTTGTGCAAGGTTCAAGAACCCTGTCTTGGGGTCTGGATCAGACCCCTTTCCTGTAACACCATCACTATGCACCAGCCTATCTTCCTCTCATCTCCTCTTTGCTCATCTCTGTCTTTCCTATTCTCCACTGCCCACCTCTCACTCTGCTTCCTCTATGAAACATCCCTACTTCTCCAGCTCAGCAGCCCTCTCCTTTCCCTAAATACCTATTGAGCCATGTGTTTTAGCATTTACTGGTTTTCTAATTATTTTGAGAGTGTTAGTCCTATTTCTTCCAATTAGAAATAAATCTCTTGAGGTTGGGGAACTTGCCTTAATAATTCTGTTGGCCCCGCAATACCTGGCACCAAGATAAACACATGGGAAAACACAACACATAAATGTGTAGAAAATGGTCACATGCATAGGAAACACACAGGAAACAGCCAGACATAGAGCGAGTTTACTTTTCACTTAAGTGCTTATCTCCCCATTATTTTGTATGTAGGACCAGCTTTTACTTTTTTGGTTTTGGCTTATGACTTTGGCTCATTCCTTTTTATGTGGTCATTAAAATTGAGGTGGAATTACCTTTAGGGCAAGGTCACTAACTGGCCGGGTAGATTAACTGCACCTTTCTTTTCAGGGATGCAAATTTTTGTTTAATGTGTCTTAGAAATTTGGGAAGATACTCTTAACTCTCAAAAAATCAGCCCTTAGAGGCACAGCAGGTAATTAGGTTCCACCTAAGGTTTGAGATCTCCTAGATTTTAACCTTAAACATTTAGCCCATATGCCATTTTAACAAATCATGAAACACATTCTTCTTCTTATGTTAATGTAGAGGAAAATTTTAAAGAAAAGGGTAAATCTACTGGTGTATGGCATATGGAGGTCGAGATCCCACATAGATTTTCAGCATTAAGGCAGAACAAATGGACTGCAAGACTACAAAGAAAACAAATTCAGAGCAGTAACCTTTTGAGAACCACCAAATTGCTGGCAAGATGAAAATGGAGTTTGCATCTGAGAAATTATGCAGCGTTGTGCTTTTTGGAGGAAGGTACAGCACAGAGGGGTATATGTGTTTTCTTTCAAAACTCTATTTTTAATATTCATAATGACACTAACTGAAGCAAATGTGACTACATGTAGAATATTCAGTAAATGGTAAATGATGGTGGTGGTGGTGAGGAGTTTGGAGGAAACTAAACGGAAATAGAGGCTCTGGTGGACCATGTATATTTTTGAAATATCAAACAGACACATTCAGCCTGGATGCTGAAGATCACTATGCAGGGTGAGAAGAAAGTCGAAAATTTGCCCAGAAAAAGTCTGAAAGACATCACAGCAAATGGCAGGCTGGATCTCAGCAGTGTAAAAGAAAGAAATGTATGAAAGAAAATGTCTCTCTGCATATCATAAAGACAGCAAGATTTCCAACATATGCTGCTATTTTAGTCTTTCATTTGGCAGACCATTTGTGACTAGTTATGGGTGGGGTTGTTCTTGCATGTATGTTTCAGCCAAGTATGATGAATGCTCAGACTATTTTTCCTGACCTTACATGCATTGACTTCTCCTTTTTTCTTCCTCATGTGCCCTATCCTGATGTTTGCTATCAGATAGGGTTCCCAGGCAGCTCCATATAGGATCGTATCAGAGATATAGAGAGTAATTTAGTTTAGATAAAATGAGTTCATTTCAGAAATGTGTTTCCTTATTTCATTTACTTGTTTTGTCACACACAAGAGAGCAAGCCAATGAGAATCTAAGTAACATAAGATTAATAAAGAGGCAAACACACACCAGTAAAGACTCAATTCTTACATCCATCCCTTTCTTTCCGAGGCCTTAAACAAATTATGCATATGTGTTTTTCCATAGTTGCCATCAGTGTGTGTATTTCATCTTCAGATTCATTTTTTTCACTTATATATTTCTACATATGGATAAATCTCACAAATTTTTATTTTACTATTTTAATAAGAATGACATTCTGAATTCTTAACATACCACAGCTTGTCTAGCTCTTCCCCTTTTGTAGTGCATCTCAGGCACTATAAAATCCTGCCATTGTATACATCAATGATACAAACATCTTTGTAAGATAGCACTCATTTATGTCATCCTTGGGTTATTCTCTTTGAGGCATTTTTTTCCTAAACTGGAATTCCTGCATGAAAGAAAAATAAACTCTTGTTCAGAAGCTCTCATAACCTACTTCCAAATGGTTCTACAGAAAGCTTTAGTCAATTTTTTATGGCAACAGCCATTGGACGTGAGCCTGCCTTCTCATAGCCCTGATGAAATTCAGCTTCTTCATATTTATTCATTTTTGCTAATTTGAGACATTTATTGAATGAGTTAATTCTTATTTCTCTAATCTCAACAAAGATTGGGGTTTTAATGTAATTATTTACTGAATTTATTTCTTCATGTATTAACTCTCTATTCATCTCTTTCACAATTAATCACTGCAAGGTTGTAGACTGTTTTTACAACTTGCAGTCAGGACACGGACTCCAGCCCCTTGAAAGGGTCTTTATCTCTTTTGAACACGTATTAACTTGTATATTTATTTGAATTCTACATATCTTTTTAAAGGAGACAGAGAGAATAGGTGTTGAAAGCATAGCTCTGGAGCCAAACTCCTGGATTTGAACTTAGTCTCTGCACCTTATTGGTTAGTAAGTTCATGTAAGTTGTTCAATCACTCTGTGCCTCAATTTTCTCATCTGTATAAAGATGATGATAATAAAACCTATCCCATGGAGTTTCTTCGAAAAGTAAATGGGTCAAGATATGTAAAGTGCTTAAAACAGTGGTTGGCACATAGTAAATCTGTGTGTTTATCATTATACATAAGCCATTGATTTTAAGTTTACAACTTATTTTCCCACTGTGTGACTTTCATTGTGGTATTTATTCTATGATACCTATTTTAGAATATAAATATATCCAAGTGTGCCTTTTTATTGCTAGAGAAAGTGTTGCTTTATAACAACCCTTTGATAATTTGGAGTTTGTTGGCTCTATGGTATTATAGTATATCTTCAAGTAGAGATGATATTCAAAATCGTTAACAATTGCTTCAGAAATCAGAAATCAATCCAAATATTTAACAATTGAAAGGAATCAACCAACCAGAACCAGACACTCACTAATCAGAACAGAGCCAACAAATCAGGACTTAATAGCAACCAGTGAGAATATACAGGCTAAATATCATTGCTGCGCTCCAGTTACTTCTTTTCTGTGCTGTTCAGTTGTTCTATGTATTAAAGTGTATTTAATCATAAATTCTCTCTGAAGGATGATATTACTTCTGATTTGTAATATGGTCATTTCTTCTTCCAATAGGAATATTTAGATGATTTAAATGTGTTTAAAATACCTGTTTTACCTTTTACGGCTAACTATTAGGTTAGTACAAATGCAAAAATCGCAATTACATTTGCACTAACCTATACTTAAAACATCTAGCTGTAGTTAAGTACCACAGTAATTGCACAATAATTCCAGGAATAAGCAAAGTTAGCTTGCTATGGAAACTTCAAATGGAATATTTAATGTATACAAGCCATTGAGTCACACAACATAGATTCAGATATTGCCTTCACAATGTCAAAACCTTCTAATAAAATATGAGAAAGACATTGAAAATTCTTTTTCTTCATGTGTTATAATAAATATTGAGATGTTTGGAAGCCCCTGGCTGTTAAGAATGAGCAATATGTTTGCCATTGTGTAAGCACAGCTATGGACTCTGGTTATCAAAAAGTGCATCGATGAGCAAATAGAACACACTCCACCAATTGTTATTGACAGAATTCTGTCATTGCAAGTGCCTGTTCCACTGATGTGTGCTATTTTTTTTTTCTCAGAGAAGTGAAGGAATAATTGTAAGCTGTCTCTTTGGCTTATGTACGGTTTGTACCCCCATTTCTTTCTCCACCTCTTTGATAGTTCTCAGATTTCAGTAACTGCTTCTTACTAGCCATGTGCTGCAGAGCATGGTGCTCAGAAAAAGTTAAATAAAAAGAAAGCGCATTGACAGATCATATTCGCGAAGAGTCCAGGACTGTCTATAAGGACTGTTATGATTTGTTAAAATGGCATATGGGCTAAATATTTAAGGTTAAAATCTAGGAGATCTCAAACCTTAGGTGGAACCTAATTACCTGCTGTGCCTCTAAGGGCTGATTTTTTGAGAGTTAAGAGTATCTTCCCAAATTTCTAAGACACATTAAACAAAAATTTGTATCCCTGAAAAGAAAGGTGCAGCTCTTTCCTTTCCCTAAATACCTATTGAGCCATGTGGTTTAGCGTTTACTGGTTTTCTAATTATTTTGAGAATGTTAGTCCTATCTCTTCCAATTAGAAATAAATTTTTTCTATGCTGTCTCTTCCCTTTTAACTTTTGATCAATGTGTTTCACTGTGTGCATGTTTTCCTGACACTTTTGAACATAACTGTAGGTAATACAGTGTGGACCATACTGTTAGAGGGGCATTCCCAGGGTTCCAGGAGGTAGACTGATAGTCAGTACAAGGTAAGTGAGATCTGATACGTGAAAAGTCACCTTGAGAGATATGGCTCAAATTGAAAGCAACAAGATCAGATCTTGGCAATGACCAATCAATGGTGTTAACATTTTCTAAGAAAGCATGTGTTAACACTATGGGATCAGCAGCTTGGAAATCCAGAAAATGAGTGTGAGAGGCAACGTTTTCAGAGTTCTTGTTACTCACCTGGGAGGAGAGGCCCATTGATCAGTGAATGAAAGTGTATTAGATGCATCCCCAAGGAGCAGAGGGAGTGTATTGGGTAAAAATGGGGGTTAAGTCTATGTTCAAATCCCAGTTCTACCACTTACCAGTGACTTTAGACAAGTTACCTAACCCCTCTGGGCTTGTTTTCTTATCTGTAAGATGGGGGTGATGATAATAATACTGACATAATGGATAATAAAATAAGTTAATATGTAAAAATGTTTAGAACACTGCCTAATGCATAAAGAACACAGAGGTGAATCATGATCCTGCAAGAGGTACCTAATACATAGTAAGCATTCAATAAGTGTTAACTACTTTTTCTTGATGCCATTAAATGATAAATATCATTCTACTTTGATGACCTAGTCACAAAGTGACCCTCCGATTACCAAGTGCCTTCCCATGTAGATTTGCCTAATGAGACAGGATGTGCAATCTAAGAAAATGACTCTCCGGTCCAAGGAGGTGGTTTGAACTTTCATGGAAATTAATTTTCTGGTTTATAAATCATTTTGTTATGAGTTTGATTCGTAGCACTCTTCTGCGGAAAAAATAAGGACTGCTGTTTGGAACTGTAGTACTGAAAACCTGACTTTCAATAAGGGTGAATCCATCAGGATATTATCCCTTTGCAGGCTTCTGCCCAGGTGACAAGAAGGACTATAGCAAGTCACAATCATATTCTCGAGTCAATCACTCATGAAATGAAACATACTAAGCTTGCATGAGAAAGTTCTAACAGAGACAAAAGGAGGTTACTTGATTTCTGAGTGTAGGTACCCTGAAGACTAAGACTTGCAGACCAGTAAAAGTCCCAGATTGTACAATAGTAGCTTTGAACCTCAGAATCAGAGTAACTCAGAGAATGACATGCAGCCATAGTGCCTTCCCATTAGCATTAGTTACTGCTCAAGGAATTGCTTATTCCAGCAATGATATTGTATCC